>NC_072427.2:111835000-113035000 GCF_028878055.3 Symphalangus syndactylus
CTCGGCCTCCCGGGTTCACGCCATTCTCCTGCCTCAGCCTCCCGAGTAGCTGGGACTACAGGCACCCGCCACCACGCCCAGCTAATTTTTTGTATTTTTAGTAGAGACGGGGTTTCACCGTGTTAGCCAGGATGGTCTCGATCTCCTGACCTTGTGATCCATCCACCTCGGCCTCCCAAAGTGCTGGGATTACAGTGGCTCACCACTGCGCCCAGCCAACTTTTTCATTTTTTAAATAGAAATTAAAACCAACTAATAATTTAACTTTTACAAAATCTTTAAATAGCACATTAGTCTTTATATCATTGTATTTTACAGCATAATTACTATTTATCAATTAACTTGTATTTCCATGTTGTATAGTTTCAGGTCTGAGGAAGAGGTATGGTGACTTAACTAAGCTTACCTGATAAATACTAGGATTAGTGCTGAAATCCAAGTTCTCTTGATTGATTCTTGATTGTAGGCAGTAAATACTTTTCCTTCATAGGCCCTATTTCCCTACTTAATCAGAATGCTTATCATTTAACAGAATGCATATTTTTGTATTTATTAAACATTCCATTAGGTAGATGTCGTATAATAGGTTAAAAAAAGATGGGACAGGGGCTCTATTGGTTTAGAAATTTTCCTCACTTAATTTTGACAACTATTTAAATAAAAGTCCTTGGGTAAATAGAAGTTAAATGAAATAAGCCAATAACATGTTAGTTAGGTATTTTAATCATAAGTATGTGATATGAATGAATCTGTGTCCTTCACTTACCGTGTATTTATAGAACAATTATAGGTAAAGCAAGGGTGTCCTCTTACCACTTTACTATCTGAGATATAAAAGCAAGTTAATGACAGATCAGAACTTGTCATAAGCATTTCCAAATACCATCTGAAACATTAGATGAGGAGGCCTTTTGTTAGAGATTTTTTTGTATAGGAACTTGGCCTACAGAAACTTTTACCTTCAGAGTTCTAAAATTTTGTGCAACTTTCATACTCCGTGCTCATTTAATGTACATGGGTGGTCAAGTCTCTGGGTAGACTGAGGTAGACCCAGTACCAGTGATTTCCTTGGGCTCACATAGGTGCCATTTTTTTTCAGGCTGCCTCTGTGCCTGTAGTTCACATTTATTATCTCTTTAGGATAGATATGCTCCTAGGTTGTCTACCAGGGTATTTTTTTATTACTGTTTTATTACTCATCTTGGCAAGTATGAATAGATATTACGGCGTTTATGATTAAATTCATTTAAATCCATTAACGTAACTCCACTTTGTTGTAGATGTATTCGTGTCAATAAATTTCAGAGAGTTGATCCTGATGTCCTGAAAGCCTGTGAAAACAGCTGCATCTTGTATAGTGACCTGGGCTTGCCAAAGGAGCTCACTCTCTGGGTGGACCCATGTGAGGTGTGCTGTCGGTGAGTTCTCAAGTTTAGAGGCTGAACGGATGATCATGCTGGAACTAATTTTATGACATTCTGTCATGTACGGCCTGCCTGTGTATCTTTATGGCCAGGAGCTGGTGGTTTAACTCTCTCAGATGTAAATTTTATGAAATACTTTTCTGGAGGTGATGTTGAAGGACTAGTTACATTCCTGCTTTATAGCTGAGAAAAGAAACTGATTAGGCGGGAGTTTTCTAGTAGTGCTTTGCCAAGAAGATTATTGTAGACCAAGAAGTAGACACCTAGATTCCGCCAGGTGTCTATTATCTTTAATTGGCGGTGCACTTGTCTATCTTCAAATTAAGAAGCTAATCCCAAATAATACTGGCTAACCACTTTTGGTTTGTTTCTGTTTCTGTTTATTCTCCCTCTCTCCTCTTTTTTTTTTTTGGGATGGAGTTTCACTCTTGTTGCCCAGGCTGGAGCGCAATGGTGCATTCTTGGCTGTCTGCAACCTCTGCCTGCCAGGTTCAAGTGATTCTCCTGCTTCAGCCTCCTGAGTAGCTGGAATTACAGGTGCCCACCACTGTGCCTGGCTAATTTTTTTTTTTAATGTTTTTAGTAGAGACCGGGTTTCACCATGTTGGCCAGGCTGGTCTCAAACTCCTAACCTCGTGATCCGCCTGCCTTGGCCTCCCAAATGCTGGGATTACAGGTGTGAGCCACTGCGCCCAGCCTCCTCTTTTTTGATTATGTAAGTGACTGAGTGATACTTTCGTGGTTTTATTTTTATAAAGGAAGTTATTTTTCACATCTAATGAATAGAGTTGTGAAAGATCAGTGCTAGGTATGAAATCTTTTTGAACTCCACTTGCTCAAAAACCATTATTTGTGGACCAGGCACTCTCAGTTGTGGGGTTTTCAAAAACGAAAGCAACATTCTGTTTTTAGGTAGTTCAGTTTGAAATTAAGGAGAAGAAAAGTAAGCAAATTACATTATTATCTGATTTATGTTAGAAATGTGTACAAAATGCAGTGGTAGGTTGCACAAAGTAGAAAGTTACTGCATCTGTTGAGGAGTCAGGAGACTACTGAGTAGGTGATACTTGAGCTGGGAGGTGAAGGATGAGCCATGGTTGACCACGTGACAAGGTGGGAAGGATGTTCTAAGTAGGAAGAAGATGAACAGAGGCATGGAATTCCTGCAAGAATTTTCCTGTGGCTCTACCTTTCGGATGTTTCTATTTGGTTTTGAGGTACAATTCACCTGACCACCTGGCCTCTTTATTGATTGTAGTAAAGCTGCTTTTTGAAGGAACCCTAACTATGTACTCCTAAGGTGGTTGCAGACTGACCTGATTCCAGCAATGAAGGTGGAGGTGAAGACATGAGAGCTGAATTACATGATTATTCTTCCATTAAATTTTGTCAGGACCACCGCTTGAGGTTACTACCTGATTTGCCAGTGGTTGGTGTAAGTTTACTGCTTCGGGAAACCAGGTGTAGGTGGTAGAGTTTTGTGATAAACATTCTCCAATACTTCTTTCTCGGGTAGAAAAGGGGAGCAAGCTATCTCAAATTTAGGTCTGAGAAAATAAACATTTTTAGATTCTGGGACTAATTAAAGACTTGCTTTAGGCTAGTTTCAGACTTGGAAAACTTTGGCCACTGAACTTGTGCAGAAGACCTCCATTTATAAGAAATAGCTGTCAAAAAGCTACTATATTGAATTGTTTACTTTTTAATTTGACCTGCACTTAGATCCTAGTTGGCTCCTATTTAACACACAGTTAAGTTAGTTGTGTGGTTTCTTAACCCATGAAATGTGAGAAGCAGCATTTGAAAGAACGTTGATCAGTCAGATGCTACCAAAAAATGTCATGTGGTCTGACATAGAGGCAAAAATGAAAAAGCTAAAAAATCAGCACAGTTATGTTATCACACAATCAAATAGTTTATGTTCAATGTAATGATCCTAAACCATCAGGGGAAAGTTTTTATGTCCAAGGATGTTTAACAAGTTACATAATTATATAAACATTTTGGACCTATGTATTTAAAATGCTTAAAATAAGTCTCAGTACCTGAACATAAAAACTTTAGTTATACGGACATTCTACTTCAGTAGACATTTCATTACTTGATGATGCCTGGTAGGAAAAAACTGCTACTTTGCTTTCATCTTATTAATCTTAGAAAACCTTTGCATTCAGTAGGCTTCTAATTTGTATGTAGAATTTTGCCAAAAATTGGCTCTGATGTGATTTTTTTCACAGCTAGTAGAAATCACCTGCGAGTGTCAGGTGTTCATTCAATAACAGAACCCCAAAAAGAAAGACATATTAACCGTTGAGTAGAGGTGGTTGATATAACAGAGGAAAAAGACATTGAGAAATGTTTTTTCACCAAAACTGGAAACGTAGATATTTTGAAAATTAAAGCTGATCTAGCAAGTATACAATTGATCAAATATCTGAGAATCTTTAAAAATAATAACTCATTGGTATACTAGAGACCAAGATTGTAAAAAAAATTGAGATGCACTGAGAACATTCTTCATAGTCTTCACTTACTCTGACAGAATAAAATGTTGCAAGAGTACAAAGAGTGCCATATAGTTAGAAAGGTTATCACTTAGTGATACAGAATAGAAAATAAATCTTGCCTATGATGAGAAGTTCTGAGAATAGATGCCAGCTTCATTATCTACTCAACATATTTTACAACTTTTTTTTTTGGGTGATTTCTGCAATCCTTTTTCCCCCAATACAGAGTGTTAGATACTATTGATTGTTTCTAAATAACTAAATTAGCCTTGATGTTTTACCAGTGATCATTGAAAAATAGAAAGTTTAAAAGTTGTCCAGGTGTTTACTAATTCTCCTAAGGGATCGACTGCATATTGTAATGTTATAGTAGTATAGTCAGCAGCTTCTCTTACCATGAAGAGAGAGCCCTCATACCAAAATAGTACAAAGGGAGAAATGCAGAACTGAATTGGGTGTCAAAGAAATCTGAGTTAATAATGCTGATCCTTCAATCATTAGATATTTGCCCTTGGTTGAGGTTTCTTTCTACAAAGGCAGGAATTTTTCTCAAATTTCTTGCCGTTCCATTTTTGAATTTTGATTCCATTAACGGGCAAAACTGAAGATAGGCCTAAGCCATTGTTACGTTAGTGTCATTAACACATGAATTAACCCTTGATTGTCTTGAAATTTGTTGAGTCTTCCAACTGTGGAGAGGACATGGGGTAAATGTGTATTGCTAAAACCTTATGCTAAGTAAACTTGAAATTAGAGAACACAAATTTTATGTTGTGAGGAACTCAGTTGTTTAGGAATTTTATTTTTTGTTTGTTTTGTTTTGTTTTAGAGAGAGGGTCTTGCTCTGTTGTCCAGGCTGGAATGCGGTGGCATGATCATAGCTCACTGTAATCGTGAACTCCTGGGCTCAAGCAATCCTCCTGCCTTGACCTCCCAAAGTACTAGAGTTACAGATGTAAGCTACCATGTCCAGCTTCTGTTTAGGTATTTTATACTACGAAGAGTCACCAGCTGTAGATCAACCACTATCTAGCCAGCTCCAGCTTCCTCGTCCAGCATATAGGAAACTAAGGCCTAGGGAAATTAAGTGACTTGCCTGTGGTGACCAGAGCTAGTCAGTGGCAGAACCAGAATGAGAAACTAGTCTAATGCCCGCCCCCCCCCCCCTTTTTTTTTTTTTTTTTTGAGACGGAGTCTCGCTCTGTTGCCCAGGCTGGAGTGCAGTGGCGCCATCTCAGCTCACTGCAACCTCTGCCTCCCAGGTTCAAGCAATTCTCCTGCCTCACTCAGCCTCCCGAGTAGCTGGGATTACAGGTGCACACCACCATGCCTGGCTAATGTTTTGTATTTTTAGTAGAGATGGGGTTTCACCATGTTGGCCAGGCTGGCCTCGAACGCCTGACCTCATGATGCGCCCGCCTTGGCCTCCCAAAGTACTGGGATTACAGGCGTGAGCCACCGCGCCCAGCCCCTGTAGCAACTTTTATGAAGTAAACTAAAAAAGAATAGAAAAGTGAAGTTATGTACTATATTCAAGTAGTATTTATAGTTTCATTTGGCCTATAGGAATGGAAGACAGCATAGCCATCTGAAGAAATAGAACTCATCTATCTGATCTGTGAGACTACTAGATTTCCACATACATTTTTTCTGTTTTTTAATTTTTTGGGTTTTTTTGTTTGTTTGTTTTGTTTCGTTTTTTTTTTTTTTTTTTTTTTTTTGAGACGGAGTCTCGCTCTGTCGCCCAGGCCAGAGTGCAGTGGCGCGATCTCGGCTCACTGCAAGCTCCGCCTCCCGGGTTCACGCCATTCTCCTGCCTCAGCCTCTCCGAGTAGCTGGGACTACAGGCGCCCGCCACCGCACCCGGCTAATTTTTTGTATTTTTAGTAGAGACGGGGTTTCACCGTGGTCTCGATCTCCTGACCTCGTGATCCGCCCACCTCGGCCTCCCAAAGTGCTGGGATTACAAGCGTGAGCCACCGCGCCCGGCCTGTTTCGTTTTTTTGAGAGACAGGGTCTCGCCATGTTACCCAGACTGGTCTCAAATTCCTGGGCTCAAGCAGTCTGCCCACCTAGGCCTCCTGAAGTTCTGGGATTACAGGTGTAAGCCACTGCACCCAACCTCATGTACATTTTCAAAGGCTTTATGGCAGTTAAGCCTTTCACTTTATAATAGATAACCATTCTGATTCAGAAATAATTTGAGATGTGTGCTATCTTGAAATGAATTAACATCAGCTAACTATTTTTATTGAATCAAAAGCTTGGCATTATTTCTACTTAGAGTTACTTATTTTTATCCTTTTTCAAACTTAGAATCACTTTAATTGCATTTCTAACTGTATATGTTTTGTAAGAACTGCTTAACAATATCCTTTGTCCTGATGCTAGAAATTGTTTGATAGTGTTGACATTGTGCAATCTATTTAAATAGATTTGTGGATTTCTCCTATGTCCACTGAATAAAAACTCTTGGTTGTACTTGAGTTTATTACACTATTTTCCTGCATTTCAGATTTTCTTTTTAAGTAACCAGCAGCATAGGTTACATATTTTGACAACTTAAAAAAAAAATGAAAAATCTTCAAAAATGTATTGGAAGAATAACAAGATTTTTTCCATCTTACCTTAAAAAAAAATTAAGATGAGAGGTGAGTAGTTATCCTAGGAAACTCTGAAGTAAGCAATATAATTTAAGCAAAACCTCTATATTCTTCAACAACTGTCTTTTTTCTTTAATCTCAATAACTGCCTCAGTTCTCATTTTTGTGAGTATAAATAACAGGCCCCCTTTTTTATTTAATTGGGGTTAAAGTCAATTTTATAGGAAATTTCTAGTTGATCTGTGACTCGAATTACTAGGATATATATTACATTTATAAGTACAGCTGGGGCTGGGCGTGATGGCTCATGCCTATAATCCCAGCACTTTGGGAGGCCGAGGCGGGTGGATCACCTGAGGTCAGGAGTTCAAGACCAGCCTGGCCATCGTGGTGCAACCTCATCTCTACTAAAAATAGAAAAATTAGCTGGGCGTGGTGGCGGGCACCTGTAATCCCAGCTAGGTTGAGGCAGGAGAATCACTTGAATACCTGGGAGGTGGAGGTTGTAGTGGGCCGAGATCACACCCGTTGCACTCCAGCCTGGGCAACAGAGAGAGATTCCGTCTCGGGAAAAAAAAAAAAAAAACAGCCAGTGGCGCATGCCTGTAATTCTAGTACTTTGGGTGGCTGAAGTGGGTGGATCTCTTGAGCCTGGGAGTTCAGGACCAGCCTCAGCAACATGGTGAAACCCTGTCTCTTAAAATGTATATAAATTAGCTGGGCATGGTGATACACTCCTGTAGTCCCAGCCTCTTGGGAGGTTTGAGGTTGGAGGATCGATCACCTGAGCCCAGGAGGTAGAGTCTGCAGTGAGCTGTGATTGTGCCACTGCACTCCAGCCTGGGCAACAGAGTGAAACCCATCTCAAAAAAATAAAAATACATCAGAATGTTTTATCGTACAACCAATTTCATTGGTACATACAAAAATGTAATCAAAACAATGGACTTTTTTGATGTTTTAAACAATTTTTTTTTTTTAGAAATTAGTAGAAAGAAAATAAGGAAAGAAAATGGGGTTACGTTTATGAATACTTAAATAGACCAGAAGTAGAAAACTGTGGTTTGCTTGCTGGCATTGAGCTGTATTAGGATATTAAATGTGTAGGGTCAAGTTCTGTGATGATTCCATCTTTGCCTTGTATTGATGGCATGTCCATATCTCTTTGTTTTTATGGACATTTTTTGCTTGCTGATGTGACTTCAAGATTTGTAAGTTTTTAATTTTATTCTTAGGTATGGAGAGAAAAACAATGCATTCATTGTTGCCAGCTTTGAAAATGAAGATGAGAACAAGGATGAGATCTCCAGGAAAGTTACCAGGGCCCTTGATAAGGTTACCTCTGATTATCATTCAGGATCCTCTTCTTCAGATGAAGAAACAAGTAAGGAAATGGAAGTGAAACCCAATTCGGTGACTGCAGCCGCAAGTCCTGTGTACCAGGTAACCATGAAACAGCTCAGTTTTAAAGGCATGTGCAGGGATTGCCAGGACCTTTCAGGTAGTCCTACTTGGCATTGCCCAAGGTTTCTGATTTGAGATTCTGGATAATAGTTCTTGCCTTCCCCCATGCTAAGGGGAAGCTGTTTCTCTGGCACGTAAATAGGCATCCTGAGTCATTTTATCAAAGGTCAGCTTCACTATACAATAACTAGGATAAATATATTTCAGAAAAATTGGCAAAAAGTAGAAAATTCATGATGGTAAAACATTCCCGATATTTTAAAATCTCATTCAAAAGTTACCACTTATTTTTTGTAGTATGTAACACTTTGTTTTGTACCTTTGGGTTTAACTTTCTATTCTCTCCCCTTCCATGATTAAACAGAAACCTCTCTAAATTTATTATATTATAATTAATATTTTACTCAAGCTGAAACATTGTCTCCCTTTTTGCTTTACTAGTTAAAAGTCATATAGCTAGTGTGCCTGCACTTACAGATCCATTCACTTATTTACTACTTATATCTACATACCAAAGAACATTTAATGGACTTTAAAAAATTGTTGACCAAACAGCATTCTTCAACAGGAAAGATATTTTAAAGTCAGAACAATTTATAGAGATTTTTTGAGTTAAGCCTTATTCTGTACATGTACTTACTATTAATTTTTAAAGGTACCTATTTTTACTTACTTGCTTTGATTAAAATGTAATGAAACATACCAGGTTTGTGGAAAGGTTGAGCTGAAAATGAAAATTTAGACCTAATGAGTAAGAAGCAGAATATTGGAGCTTTTAGTATGATAAATTAAACTTTTAAATTCAGCATACATTTACATAATGAACATTATTTCAGTGTAACTTAATTTTTGGTTTCTCATTTTTTTCTCAGTTGAATTATTCTTCCTAGACTTGAGGGGAAGATTAGTTCCGAAGATTATTATAATTTAGGGATATATGTATATGTGTATGTATATGTATATGTATATAACATGTACCTGGCTTTATGAAACTTCAAACAGTACAAGACAGTATAATAGTGAGAAGTCCTCTTTCTCCCCAACCACCAGTCCTATGCACTTCCACAGAGACATTCATTACCAGTTTTTTTTTCTTTATTTTAGTATCCTTCCAAAGAGATTCCCTATATAAATAAGTAAACATAGTATTTGTACTTCAGGATCATTTTTAAAACCCTTGCCATAAATATTTGAGGCTTTGTTTTTCTCTGTGTGATGGACTATATGTTGCAAATTATGTATATTGAATTTTCTGGAATTCATCCAAATGTGTGGCAATTTTACCTCAGAATTTTATTTGTTGTTAAGCAAGAATGTAAGTCTCAAATTAAATTGATTGCTGCTAATTTTTTACAAGCAAATTAACCTTTAATTTTTAAGATTTCTTTTAAAATTAAATTGCATTTATTTTCCCTCATGTTGAAAGACTATTAGGATAACAGAAAGGTATGGAAATTAAGGTGTCTCTTACATGCTTTTTAAGGAAAACATTTCTCCTTGGCATAATACTCATTAGCAAAACATTTTATAATGGAGAAACACTACTACTGTGAGTCCTTGTGTGAAAGCTAGTGCAAATGGCCCACTTTGATTTTCTTCTTTCTAGTATCTTGAATCTGGCATTGCCACAGGCTTTAAAAAAGTTTTATCAAATAAGGACAAAAAAATTTCTAGCTTGGAATTTTTGTTCTCTACTGTTTTATAAAAGGTATCCCAAGAGGGGATAAAGAATTATTCATATCTTAAAAAATGAAGAAATGAAGATTGTGTCGGTTCTCCTAAAATAGATCTGTAGATCCAATTCAGTATCAATGAACATCTTAAAAGGTTTTTTTCTAGGAAGTGACAAATTGATTCAAAATTTTTAAAAAGGAGTATCAGTTGGAGGGCTCACACTAATTCAAAGCTATTATATATTCATCAAGACAGTGTGGTAATGGTTTAAAAACATACAAATATATTGATGGCACAGGATAGAGTCCAGAAGTAGACCCACATACATACAGTTAGTCTTTTTTCTCCCTTTTAACAAAAGTGCCAAAGCAATTCAATGGGGAAAGTCTTCAAGAACTTGTGCCGAAACAACTGGATGATCTGTGTAGGAAAAAAAAAAAAAAGAACCTAACTTAGCTGACACCATACACAAAAATATTGATTTGAGCCAGGCGCGGTGGCTCACGCTTGTAATCCCAGCACTTTGGGAGGCCGAGGCAGGCGGATCACGAGGTCAGGAGATCGAGACCACGGTGAAACCCCGTCTCTACTAAAAATACAAAAAATTAGCCGGGCGTAGTGGCAGGCGCCTGTAGTCCCAGCTACTCGGAGAGGCTGAGGCAGGAGAATGGCGTGAACCCGGGAGGCGGAGCTTGCAGTGAGCTGAGATTGCACCACTGCACTCCAGCCTGGGTGACAGAGCGAGACTCTGTCTCAAAAAAAAAAAAAAAAAAAAATTTGATTTGAGATGGATCGTGTGCCTCGACATAAAAGATAAATCTCTGACACTTTTAGAAGAAAACAGGGAAATATAATCTTTATTTTGTGACAGGCAAATATTTCTTCTAGAGGGTCACAAAAAGTAACTAATAAGGGAAAAAAATCGACAAACTGGACTTCATCAAAATTAATCATCTTTTTGTTCGTCAAAGAAACCATTAAGAAAATGGGCAAACCATAGACTAGGACAAAATATTCTCATTACATATATCTATAAAGGAGTTATTTCCAGAATATATTTTTTAAAAAATCGCTAACAAATCACTAGTAAAAGGTAAATGACGCAGTGAAAAATAATGGGCATATCCTGCTGTAATCTCAAAAAAAGGGCAGGAGGAGCAAAAGATGTGAATAAACACTTTACAAAAGGAGTTATGTGAATGGCCTCATTTATCATCAGAGGAATGCAAATTAAATCCATATGAAACACTAGTTCTTCCAGAACTGCCAATTTAAAAGTCTGACAGCATGAAATGTTAGCAAGGATGTGAAGCAGCTAGATTCATAAACTTGGTAGCCGTGTAAAATAGTACCACTACTTCGGAAAACTGGCACTTTTTAATGTTAAATATGTAACTCTTCTATTACTCAGCAGTTCAACTCTTAAGTATTAAATATTTACCAAAAGAAACGAAAATATGCCTATAAAGCCTTATATTAGAATTTACTGTGCTGTTATTCATTGCAGCATTGTTTTGTTCATTGTATATCATTTTTTTTAATAGTAAGAGACTGAAAGCAGCCTCAATGTCCCATTACTAGGAGACCATTTAATTTATAGTCATTGCTATACTATCTAGCTGTAGAAAAATGAGAAAGATCTTTATGTATTGATATGTTTCTGAAATGTATTATCAATGTAAAAAGCAGGATACAATCCAGTATACATACATATTTTTAAAATGTGTATAGATGTGGATAGAATATCTCTAAAGGTATATTTTAAAAAATGTTTGGTGTCAGTTGCCCTTGAGAAGGGTCAAGATAAAGAAGATGAAGGGTGAGATAAAAAAAGAGGGACTTTCCACAGTTTACCCTTTTGTACCTTTTGAATTTTCTATCATGAATGCAATGCTATATAGAATATAATTTTTTAAAAAAATCCTATACTTAGAAATGCAGATTAGAGATTAGCAAAATCAGAAATTTAAGAAGATGTGGCATTGTAGGCAGAGAGGTCTAAAACTGCTGATAAAAACACTTTGAATAATGTGAACCTGATGTGCCCATCTGATTTACGGGATAATCTAAAACTATTATTCCCAAATACTAAACTGGCTACATGAGAATTACCTGGGGAGCTTTGTCAAAATACCTGGCCTCTAGTTCTGAGATTTTATTATTGTTCATTAGACCAGTGCTAGGGCATGAATGTTTCGTGTTTATCTTTATTTTTTTTTTAACTTTTATTTTAGGTTTAGGGATACACATGAAGGTTTGTTCCATAGCTAAACATGTGTCACAGGGATTTGTTGTACATATTGTTTCATCACCCAGGTGTGAAGCCCAGTACTCAATAGTTATCTTTTCTGCTCCTTTTCCTTCTCCCACCCTCCCCTCTCAAATGGACTCCATTGTCTATTGTTTCCTTCTTTGTGTTCATAAGTTCTTATCATTACCTCCCACTTACAAGTGAGAACATGCGGTAGTTGATTTTCTGTTTCTGCATTAGTTTGCTAAGGATAATGGCCTCCAGCTCCAATGTTTTTTATTTAAAAGCTTCCAAGTGACTCCTGGCTTAGCCAGCTGTGGAAACCACTGGACTAAAACAAGGATGTCCTTACAAGCTTCCATTCGTTCCATGTTTTGGTCTTTTCTGGTTGAAGTTGTTTAGGAAATACCGTGTTTGAGTGTATTCATTTCTTTATGCATCAGAAAACACTGGTCACCTGTTATACATTATACGCCTATTACACATGAGGTTTTTAACGTATTTAGACCTGACAATAGGAATGTCACTTAGATGTGATCTTAGGGTTGTGGGTAACTTTGTTTGTCTTTAATGAGAAATCTGGAACATAGATGATGAATTTTTCCTTTGAATTAATGTGTTCTCTTCCCTACAGATTTCAGAACTTATATTTCCACCTCTTCCAATGTGGCACCCTTTGCCCAGAAAAAAGCCAGGAATGTATCGAGGGAATGGCCATCAGAATCACTATCCTCCTCCTGTCCCATTTGGTTATCCAAATCAGGGAAGGAAAAATAAACCATATCGCCCAATTCCAGTGACATGGGTACCTCCTCCTGGAATGCATTGTGACCGGAATCACTGGATTAATCCTCACATGTTAGCACCTCACTAACTTCGTTTTTGATTGTGTTGGTGTCACGTTGAGAAAAAGGTAGAATAAACCTTACTACACATTAAAAGTTAAAAGTTCTTACTAATAGTAGTGAAGTTAGATGGGCCAAACCATCAAACTTATTTTTATAGAAGTTATTGAGAATAATCTTTCTTAAAAAATATATGCACTTTAGATATATTGATATAGTTTGAGAAACTTTATTAAAGTTAGTCAAGTGCCTAAGTTTTTAATATTGGACTTGAGTATTTATATATTGTGCATCAACTCTGTTGGATACGAGAACACTGTAGAAGTGGACGATCTGTTCTAGCACCTTTGAGCATTTACTTTATGGAGCGTATGTAAGTTATTTATATACAAGGAAATCTATTTTATGTCGTTTAAAAGAATTGTGTGAAATCATGTAGTTGCAAATAAAAAATAGTTTGAGGCATGACAACGCGTGTTTCTGTTGTGTGCATAAAAAAGGGAAAAAGAACAAGGGTATTTCCCTTCAATGTATTTAACTAAATAGCAAAAACAAACAGAATGTAAGAATTTTAAAATTTCCTTTGAAAAATCAGCTATTAACCATACTTTTCCTAAAAGACCACATATCAAAATATGCATATGAAAAGTTAAAAATTTGTTAGTGGTAGTTATTGAAAATATAATAAAACATCTTTTAACTATCAGTGTCACTATGCATAGGGTTTTTTTAACCAAGAATTTGGTTCATACTAATTTTGACATGACATCTGACTTACATGTCTAATGCCATTGCATAAAGTGGCTGTGTTCTTACAGCTGCTCTAATCTCTGTGCCTTGTGCTTTTTAAAAAAAAAAACATTTAAGTCTTTACTAGAGGCCTAAAATAAAGTCAAATAATACAATACTTCAGATTCTTCAGTAGTCCTTCATATTTATACAACTGTAATTCCATCAGTCTTGTTAGGGTACTTGAACTACAAAAAGAAAAAAAGAGATACCTCTATAAGAGTTTTGATTTTTCTCCAAAGGTAAATTTTTAAAAACTAAGATCAGCAATACTTTTTCCATTACCTTCATCTTTAAATTTGCAGTCTTAAATTATTTGACTTACCAGAAAAATCACAACTTGCTAATAAATCATTGCATGGCTATGGCTATTTCACAAATTATTGTTATTTTTTAGGAAGATAAATTCTATCATCGAAATACAAAACTGCACAAATCATAAAGGTATAGCTCAATAGTATGAAAATGTAAAGTCAGTTTTTAAAGTTCGCAACTTCAGAAAACTCATTTTTAAACCTTGAGACTTCTAGTTTTAATATTGTACTCTTTGTTAAGCCATACACGATTTTAACATCTCTCTAAACCATATCTACTTTTTTCCTGAAATCTAGTGACTGCCTATTCAAACGTGAGCATGTTTATTAGTGTCACAAGGGAGATGTGTTTTATCAGTTTTTTTAACCAAAGTTATTTAAAGAAAAAAAGGAAAAAAAATTACTTTCAAAGTCATCACACTGCTTCCTTATGGGTCCTTGAGAGTTTTGTGGTGATGACAGATTTGTAGGTGATGGGTGTAAAGTTGGAAAGTTTCAAGTATTTTTATCATGAAGTTAGCAGGTAGAATTTATTTGTTGCTTTGCTTATGAGCATATTGGTCCTCATCTGTAGGTTTTTCATCTGTGTATTTAACCATGTATGGAAAATATTCAAAATAAAAAAATACAAATTTTAAAATATAACTATTTACATTGCATTAGGTATTATCTAGATTTAAAGGATGTACATAGGTTATATGCAAATACAAAGCCATTTTATATAAGGCACTTGAGCATCTGAGGATTTTGGTATCCAGGAGGGTCCTGGAACCAATCCTCCAAGGATACTGAGGGGGACGACTATATAGGCTTGTTGGGAAAATCAGAAGCATAATAGTGTCAAGAAGGAAGTGTTATTTTTGGCACATACCTAGTAGCCAGAACATTCCACGTTACTACAAAATCTCCTTAATTAGTTCTGATGATTAAATGACAGGGCCTCTTGGGGAAACTACTAGTTTTGAATTCGACTGCATACAGGTAGATGTATTACTCAGAAGATTCTGCCAATGTTTCGATTACCCATCCTCCACCTTGTCCTGAAACTTTAGAGCAAAAGAAAGCTCTCATAAATACGGCTTTTCCAATCTATTCCTAATGAAATAAAACAACCCCATCAAAAAGTGGGCAAAGGATATGAACAGACACTTCTCAAAAGAAGACATTTATGCAGCCAAAAAACACATGAAAAAATGCTCATCATCACTAGCCATCAGAGAAATGCAAATCAAAACCACAATGAGATACCATCTCACAACAGTTAGAATGCCCATCATTAAAAAGTCAGGAAACAACAGGTGCTGGAGAGGATGTGGAGAAATAGGAACACTTTTACACTGTTGGTGGGACTGTAAACTAGTTCAACCATTATGGAAGTCAGTGTGGCAATTCCTCAGGGATCTAGAACTAGAAATACCATTTGACCCAGCCATCCCATTACTGGGTATATACCCAAAGGATTATAAATCATGCTGCTATAAAGACACATGCACACATATGTTTATTGCAGCACTATTCACAATAGCAAAGACTTGGAACCAACCCAAAGGTCCAACAATGATAGACTGGATTAAGAAAATGTGGCACATATACACCATGGAATACTATGCAGCCATAAAAAATGATGAGTTCATTTTTTATGAACTCATTTGTAGGGACATGGATGAGGCTGGAAACCATCATTCTCAGCAAACTATTTCAAGGACAAAAAACCAAACACCACATGTTCTCACTCATAGGTAGGAATTGAACAACGAGAACACATGGACACAGGAAGGGGAACATCACACACCGGGGACTGTTGTGGGGTTGGGGGAGGGAGGAGGGATAGCATTAGGAGATACACCTAATGCTAAGTGACGAGTTAATGGGTGCAGCACACCAACATGGCACATGTACACATATGTAACAAACCTGCACGTTGTGCACATGTATCCTAAAACTTAAAGTATAATAATAAAAAATAAAAAAAATAAAAGAACAAAAAAAAAATTAATAGGTATTTGGCTATCCATTTTTAAAAATTAAACCCCTACTTCACACCATAAAAATAGATTCCAAATATATTAAAGAAATCACGTAACCACAAAAACCCTAGAAGAAAACCTAGGCATTACCATTCAGGACATAGGTATGGGCAAGGACTTCATGTCTAAAACACCAAAACAATGTCAACAAAAGCCAACATTGACAAATGGGATCTAATTAAACTAAAGAGCTTCTGCACAGCAAAAGAAACTACCATCAGAGTGAACAGGCAACCTACAAAATGGGAGAAAATTTTTGCAACCTACTCATCTGACAAAGGGCTAATATCTAGAATCTACAATGAACTCAAACATATTTACAAGATAAAAACAACCCCATCAAAAAGTGGGCAAAGGACATGAACAGACACTTCTCAAAAGAAGACATTTATGCAGCCAAAAAACACATGAAAAAATGCTCATCATCACTGGCCATCAGAGAAATGCAAATCAAAACCACAATGAGATACCATCTCACACCAGTTAGAATGGCCATCATTAAAAAGTCAGGAAACAACAGGTGCTGGAGAGGATGTGGAGAAATAGGAACACTTTTACACTGTTGGTGGGACTGTAAAATAGTTCAACCATTGTGGAAGTCAGTGTGGGAATTCCTCAGGGATCTAGAACTAGAAATACCATTTGACCCAGCCATCCCATTACTGGGTATAAACCCAAAGGACCATAAATCATGCTGCTATAAAGACACATGTACACGTATGTTTATTGCGGCAGTATTCACAATAGCAAAGACTTGGAACCAGCCCAAATGTCCAATAATGATAGACTGGATTAAGAAAATGGGGCACATATACACCATGGAATACTATGCAGCCATAAAAATGATGAGTTCATGTCCTTTGTAGGGACATGGATGAAACTGGAAACCATCATTCTCAGCAAACTATCGCAGGGACAAAAAACCAAACACCGCATGTTCTCACTCATAGGTGGGAATTGAACAATGAGAACTCATGGACACAGGAAGGGGAACATCACACTCCGGGGACTGTTTTGGGGTGGAGGGTGGGGGGAGGGGGGAGGGATAGCATTAGGAGATATACCTAATGCTAAATGACGAGTTAATGGGTGCAGCACACCAACATGGCACATGGATACATATGTAACAAACCTGCACATTGTGCACATGTACCCTAAAACTTAAAGTATAATAATAATAAAATAAAATAAAATAAAATAAAATAAAATAAAATAAGGAAAAAAAGGAAATCATGTAAATTATGAAACTATAGAAGTACTGAGAAGAGGCTGACTCACACCTGTAATCTCAGCACTTTGGGAGGCCAAGGTAGGAGAACTGCTTGAGGCCAGAAGTTTGAGACCAACTTAGGCAACAAAGTGAGAACCCATCTCTACCAAGAATAAAAATAAATAAAAGAACTGAGAGGAAATATGGAAGGATATATATATATATATTTCCACATATATATTTCCATATACATATGTATTTCCATATATATTTCCATATATATATACACATTTCCATATATATATTTCCATATATATATATATATATACTTTAGTTTCAGGAAATATTCCCAAAATTGGAAGACAGGCCATTTGGAATGGGGAAAAAATTTTAAATTTTCACAAAATGTGTAAAAGAAAATGAATTAATGTCACTATATACAAAAAGGGTCTGTATATAATTAAATCATTTAGCGGGGCCAAATCAATAAAGAAACACAAATGGCTAAAAACATTAAAAGATGTGACAATGGCACACTAATGAAAAGGGAACTATAAACAGACCATATTTAGACCAGGTGAAAAGGAATAAATCTCCTATAAAAATTACTGGCCACGTGTCCCAGAGATTCTGGTATGTTGTTTCTTTGTTCTCGTTGGTTTCAAAGAACATCTTTATTTCTGCCTTCATTTCATTATGTACCCAATAGTCATTCAGGAGCAGGTTGTTCAGTTTCCATGTAGTTGAGCAGTTTTGAGTGAGTTTCTTAATCCTGAGTTCTAGTTTGATTGCACTGTGGTCTGAGAGACAGTTTGTTATAATTTCTGTTCTTTTACATTTGCTGAGGAGAGCTTTACTTCCAACTATGTGGTCAATTTTGGAATAGGTGTGGTGTGGTGTTGAAAAAAATGTATATTCTGTTGACTTGGGGTGGAGAGTTCTGTAGATGTCTATTAGGTCCACTTTATGTAGAGCTGAGTTCAATTCCTGGATATCCTTGTTAACTTTCTGTCTCGTTGATCTGTCTAATGCTGACAGTGGGGTGTTAAAATCTCACGTTCAAAGCAGTGTGTAGAGGGAAATTTATAGCACTAAATGCCCACAAGAGAAAGCAGGAAAGATCCAAAATTGACACCCTAACATCACAATTAAAAGAACTAGAAAAGCGAGAGCAAACACATTCAGAAGCTAGCAGAAGGCTAGAAATAACTAAAATCAGAGCAGAACTGAAGGAAATAGAGACACAAAAAACCCTTCAAAAAATTAATGAAGCCAGGAGCTGGTTTTTTGAAAAGATCAACAAAATTGATAGACCGCTAGCAAGACTAATAAAGAAGAAAAGAGAGAAGAATCAAATAGATGCAATAAAAAATGAAAAAGGGGATATCACCACCGATCCCACAGAAATACAATCTACCATCAGAGAATACTACAAACACCTCTATGCAAATAAACAAGAAAATCTAGAAGAAATGGATAAATTCCTCAACAAATACACCCTCCCTAGACTAAACCAGGAAGAAGTTGAATCTCTGAATAGACCAATAACAGGTTCTGAAATTGTGGCAATAATCAATAGCTTACCAACCAAAAAGAGTCCAGGACCTGATGGATTCACAGCTGAATTCTACCAGAGGTACAAGGAGGAACTGGTACCATTCCTTCTGAAACTATTCCAATCGATAGAAAAAGAGGGAATCCTCCCTAACACATTTTACGAAGCCAGCATCGTCCTGATACCAAAACCTGGCAGAGACATAACCAAAAAAGAGAATTTCAGACCAATATCCTTGATGAACATTGATGCAAAAATCCTCAATAAAATACTGGCAAACCGAATCCAGCAGCACATCAAAAAGCTTATCCACCATGATCAAGTGGGCTTCATCCCTGGGATGCAAGGCTGGTTCAACATATGCAAATCAATAAATGTAATCCAGCATATAAACAGAACCAAAGACAAAAACCACATGATTATCTCAATAGATGCAGAAAAGGCCTTTGACAAAATTCAACAACCCTTCATGCTAAAAACTCTCAATAAATTAGGTATTGATGGGACGTATCTCAAAATAATAAGAGCTATCTACAACAAACCCACAGCCAATATCATACTGAATGGGCAAAAACTGGAAGCATTCCCTCTGAAAACTGGCACAAGGCAGGGATGCCCTCTCTCACCGCTCCTATTCAACATAGTGCTGGAAGTTCTGGCCAGAGCAATCAGGCAGGAGAAGGAAATAAAGGGTATTCAATTAGGAAAAGAGGAAGTCAAATTGTCCCTGTTTGCAGATGATATGATTGTATATCTAGAAAACCCCATTGTCTCAGCCCAAAATCTCCTTAAGCTGATTAGCAACTTCAGCAAAGTCTCAGGATACAAAATTAATGTACAAAAATCACAAGCATTCTTGTACACCAATAACAGACAAACAGAGAGCCAAATCATGAGTGAACTCCCATTCACAATTGCTTCAAAGAGAATAAAATACCTAGGAATCCAACTTACAAGGGATGTGAAGGACCTCTTCAAGGAGAACTACAAACCACTGCTCAACGAAATAAAAGAGGACACAAACAAATGGAAGAACATTCCATGCTCATGGGTTGGAAGAATCAATATCGTGAAAATGGCCATACTGCCCAAGGTAATTTATAGATTCAATGCCATCCCCATCAAGCTACCAGTGACTTTCTTCACAGAATTGGAAAAAACTACTTTAAAGTTCATATGGAACCAAAAAAGAGCCCGCATCGCCAAGTCAATCCTAAGCCAAAAGAACAAAGCTAGAGGCATCACGCTACCTGACTTTAAACTATACTACAAGGCTACAGTAGCCAAAACAGCATGGTACTGGTACCACAACAGAGACATAGATCAATGGAACAGAACAGAGCCCTCAGAAATGATGCCGCATAGCTACAACTATCTGATCTTTGACAAACCTGACAAAAACAAGAAATGGGGAAAGGATTCCCTATTTAATAAATGGTGCTGGGAAAACTGGCTAGCCATATGTAGAAAGCTGCAACTGGATCCCTTCCTTACACCTTATACAAAAATTAATTCAAGATGGATTAAAGACTTATATGTTAGACCTAAAACCATTAAAATCCTACAAGAAAACCTAGGCAATACCATTCAGGACATAGGCGTGGGCAAGGACTTCATGTCTAAAACACCAAAAGCAATGGCAACAAAAGCCAAAATCGACAAATGGGATCTCATTAAACTAAAGAGCTTCTGCACAGCAAAAGAAACTATCATCAGAGTGAACAGACAACCTACAGAATGGGAGAAAATTTTTGCAACCTACTCATCTGACAAAGGGCTAATATCCGGAATCTACAATGAACTCAAACAAATTTACAAGAAAAAAACAAACAACCCCATCAAAAAGTGGGCAGAGGACATGAACAGACACTTCTCAAAAGAAGACATTTATGCAGCCAAAAAACACATGAAGAAATGCTCATCATCACTGGCCATCAGAGAAATGCAAATCAAAACCACAGTGAGATACCATCTCACACCAGTTAGAATGGCCATCATTAAAAAATCTGGAAACGACAGGTGCTGGAGAGGATGTGGAGAAATAGGAACACTTTTACACTGTTGGTGGGACTGTAAAATAGTTCAACCATTGTGGAAGTCAGTGTGGCGACTCCTCAGGGATCTCGAACTAGAAATACCATTTGACCCAGCCATCCCATTACTGGGTATATACCCAAAGGACTATAAATCATGCTGCTATAAAGACACATGCACACGTATGTTTATTGCGGCACTATTCACAATAGCAAAGAGATGGAACCAACCCAAATGTCCAACAACGATAGACTGGATTAAGAAAATGTGGCACATATACACCATGGAATACTATGCAGCCATAAAAAATGATGAGTTCGTGTCCTTTGTAGGGACATGGATGAAACTGGAAAACATCATTCTCAGTAAACTATCTCAAGGACAAAAAACCAAACACCGCATGTTCTCACTCATAGGTGGGAATTGAACAATGAGAACTCATGGACACAGGAAGGGGAACATCACACTCCGGGGACTGTTGTGGGGTGGGGGGAGGGGGGAGGGACAGCATTAGGAGATACACCTAATGCTAAATGACGAGTTAATGGGTGCAGGAAATCAACATGGCACATGGATACATATGTAACAAACCTGCACATTGTGCACATGTACCCTAAAACCCTAAAGTATAATAAAAAAAAAAAAAAAAAAAAAATTACTGACCACAAGAGGGCATCAGATTTCCCTTTCCAATTTAGCCAAAGATTATATTCGCAAAGAATAATCTAGCTTCTACATGAAAAGTGTTAGTGGTTATAGCTTAAATCACTTATTTTCCTATGGGTCTACATGTAAAAATTGTCACTGGTAATGGAGAATTTTAATGAATTATGTCATAATTATACAAAACATTTATTATTTTTCTGTTAATAAAAGTAGTATTGTTCATTTAAGAAAAGAATTAAAACCCAGCGCAGTGGCTCATGCCTGTAATCCCAGCACTTTGGGAGGCCAAGGCAGGCCGATCATGAGCTGAAAAGGTCGAGACTATCCTGGCCAACATGGTGAAACCCCGTCTGTACTAAAAATACAAAAAAATTACCTGGGTGTAGTGGCACGCACCTGTAATCCCAGCTACTCAGGAGGCTGAGGCAGGAGAATTGCTTGAACCTGGGAGGCGGAGGTTGCAGTGAGCCGAGATCGCGCCACTGCACTCCAGCGTGACGACAGAGCGAGACTCAGTCTCAAAAAAAATAATAATTAAACACCCAGAAGCACAAAGACAGATCATCAGAATCGAAAACCACTATTAATAGTTTAATGGATGGGGGAGCTTTTACTTTATATACTCCTATACTGTTGTATTATGATATGAAATATATTCATTTTATAGTCACACAATTCGAAAATATGGAATGTTTTCTTATGCCATTGTTTTTTTTTCCTAAAGCATGATTTTTTATAGTTTCATGGTACTCATGTATGTGCCGTAATTGATTTAACAAATCTGTTACTAGATTTTAAGCTACAAATCTCTTTCAGAAATATCTTTTCAATCATATATCTCAATGCATACCAATGTTAGATGTTGGTCAGGAGTATTCATTTAAATTCCAGAAATAAACAGACAAGTTAATCTCAGAACTACCAACTTTATGAATTCACACATAAAAAATATAGACAATACGTTTTTCAGAGTTAATTTAATAAGTAAAGCCATAAAATTCAATGGAAAAACAGCCAGTGTGATTTTGTTTTACTAAACTCTATGGAAAAAACAAACATTGTTTTTGCATCTTGTAAATCATCCATCAACCACTTCTAAAGAAGAAGTGATAAAATATACTGATTGAAAATGAAAATGTATTTAAAATTTTTGAACTTTGTTTAAAGTGACTGTAACATGAAAATATAAAGTCAGTTTTGTTATTTGAGTTTTTGTTTGTTTGTTTTTGAGACGGAGTCTCTCTCTGTCACGGAGTGCAGTGGTGCAATCTCGGCTCACTGCAACCTCCGCCTCCTGGGTTCAAGCAATTCTCCTGCCTCAGCCTCCAGAGTAGCTGGGATTACAGGCGACCGCCACCATGTCCAGCTAACTTTTTGTATTTTCAGTAGAGACAGGGTTTCACTATGTTGGCCAGGCTGGTCTCAAACTCTTGACCTCGTGATCCACCCGCCTCGGCATCCCAAAGTGCTGGGATTACAGGCGTGAGCCATCACGCCCGGCCTAGGGGCAGGACTTTTTAAAACTTTCAGATTCGCAAGACCTTAATAATAGTAAGATGTCCAAATCCATTAGGAACCATTTGAACGTTTGCAAGACAGAATAACCAAACTTGTGAATGCAGGATGGCACCATGATGTGTACATTAACCACCCTGAGCTACAATACTCTCCTTCCTTAGAAGATGATCTTCACATCGCTGTTACAGACCAAAATCAATAAAATAAAAAGCCAAAGCTACGTCTTTAATTAAAAATCATCACTGATTGATGGCTTCATACCAGCCAAATGCTGGGCTAGGTGCTTTACACGGACTATCTCATGTATGTTCTTGAGGTCTATACAGTTTGTTCTTCACTTGTTCAGTGGCTGAGCCAGGATAACCTCTAACTCCAGAGTCCAAACTCTTAACCATTACATTTACTTCTTCTAACAGAATCCTTCCATTTATCTTAAATCATGAGTAAGCACAAATCTTTCCCACCTGAGTTGATTGCATACACATGCGCGCGCGCACACACACACACACACACACACACAAACCCAGGAATAAGCATGTCCTATGTATGCAAGCCTCGAAAGCACTAACGTGTGGCTATAATGGATCCCTTTCTAACACAGCAACAAAAGGAAGGAAGGAGGTTCAGATCCATTCTGTGTGAGGTACTACACCCGTGAGCAGCCCTGTAGATCCATTACAAGGTAATTTTAACAGAGATGGGACCAGATCATAATGAGGTCTTTCTGGTGAACCGTCCTCAAAAAAAGGGTCCAAAAAGAAATCCCATGTGATCATTAGGATAGTGCTGAATTTTAAAAATCTGTTTAAGATATTTCTCTCTTCTTCCTCAGCCTTTGAGCAAACTCAAAGAGAGAATTATATTATACATGCATTTCTTAGTTAATATTTGGGTACTTAATCATTAAAATACGTCTGTTCACTGATACCAGGGGGAGCAGAGTGGATTTTTGAGTGTGTGTGTCAGCACGGCCAAATCATCTGATGGCTATTTTGGATGAGATGGTAGCATATTTCAAGTATGGCTCTGATACTAGAATGGATGATGTACAAAAGTTATACATAGTTGTTGGAGAAAATTTGAAAAACAACCACCCCAAGTTAATCTCTTAAAATTTGGTGTATCTTTCCTTGACTACTATAGACATTTAAAGGTTTTTATTTTAACATTTAAAATAGCCTATGGACATTTCTGTTTTTTTGCAGAACTTTAACTGCTACGTAAATTTCTTCACTTAACTGTACCACAAATCTCTTGCCCATAACATTACAAGAAGTTTAAATCGAATCTATATATACATACGTTCATAAAGCTCTCCTGGTATACTATATAGCGCATCTTTCTCGTGTCCCGAACATAGCAGCTAGTATCTTTTAGTTGACAAGGCAGAGATTACGCTTCCTCTCATGTAATTGTTTAATTTTACTTCGTGTTCTCTCGTTTCTGTGAACACATAAAATGTCCCCTCCTTGTGAGATTAAAAGACTGATGAATGTTAGAGGACTATGATTTTCCAACAGGTTGCAAATTGCAGTCACTGATATCTTTTCTATCACGTTCTCTCCTCCCAGAATCGCAAGGTCATTCTCCTGTTCCCAAAAAATTATCTCATTGTTGACAGTTCTGGGACTAGTGAGAAGAAAAATGTCTTACTTAGCAACATTAAAAGAGCACAGTGCCAGCAGCCAACATTGAACTTGGGATAGTGTGTGACGGCTGACGTAAGATGTAACCTAGACACATCTTTTCAAATGCAAGATAACTCATTTTCTTCATTAGTTTGTGCTGATTCCATAAAACTGCTCTTGGCAAAAATTCCGACAACTTGAAGAAACCAAAGATAAATCAAGGAGACACACTGTTATAAGGATACATGCGGCAATGGCTTGATATGAACATAGCCAGAGCTGCTACAATTATTACCATCAGCAAAGATTACTGAGAGTTTATGTGTTGAACAGTTAGATGTAAAGATGTTTCTGCCTTTCAGAACTCTGATATCTGCTTAGAGATAGGAGATAAACACATGAAAAGATAGGTGACCCTGAGCTCCCAGTGAGGGTGCAATTTCAAGGAGGGAGAGATAAGTCAGGTTGAATCAGAATGGTTTGGAAATGGCTTCTCTGTGGGACTTAGAAAGGATTAAGATTACATAGCCATAAAAGGGCAAATATAAACTGTCAAAGATAACTTGAGGGGAAAAGTTGTGGGTCAAATCACAAAGAACTAATATTATTAATATTTAAAAGCTCCTCCAGTGGGGTGTGGTGGCTCGTGCCTGTAATCCCAGCACTTTGGGAGGTCGAGGTGGGTGGATCACTTGAGGTCAGGAGTTCGAGACCAGCCTGGCCTACTTGGTGAAACCTTGTCTCTACTAAAAATACAAAAATTAGCTGGACGTGTTTAGCTAGACCAGGAATCAGGACGTGTTCAGCTAGATTCTATTCCTAGCTATGTGGCCTTAGGAAATGGTGGCAGGCACCTGTAATCCCAGCCACTCGGGAGGCTGAGACAAGAGAATCACTTGAACCCGGGAGGGCAGAGGTTGCAGTGAGCCGAGATTGTGCCACTGCACTCCAGCCTGGGCAACAAAGAGTGAAACACCATCCAAAAACAAACAAACAAACAAACAAACAAACAAACAAAAACGGCTCCAAAGTAGCAGAATAGTAGTACAAAGGAAAAATGGCAAAAGATATCAATGGAATTCTCAAAAATATAATTTTTTTTTTTTTTGAGACAGAGTCTAGCTTTGTCACCCAGGCTGGAGTGCAGTGGTGTCAGAGCTCACTGCAGCCTCAATCTTTTGGGCTCAAGTGACCCTCCCACCTCAGCCTCCTGAGTAGCTGGGACTGCAGGCACCATACCACCACATCCAGCTAATTTTTAATTTTTTGTAGAGATGGGGTCTCAACTATGTTGCCCTGGCTGGTCTTGAACTCCGGGCCTCGAGTGATCCTCCCACCTAGCCTCCCAAAGTGCTGAGATACTGGTGTGAGCCACCGTGTCTGGTCCTACAAATGGTTTTTAAACAAAGAAAAAGATGCTCAATTGAGCAAATTGAAAGAGAGGTAGACTTTTAAACCATGTGATAATTTTCTCCTGAGGTCAGGAAAGATCAAGAAGTTGGATAAAAGTATGGTGAAGATTTTCAGGGGATAAACACTCTCATATATTGAAAGCATAAGCTGCCACAACACTTAGGATGCTGTTTTAATAATATCTTTCAAAATATTCTTTACTCAGTCGCTCCTCTTTTAGAAATTTATTTTAAAGATATATTTATACATACACAAAATGACATACATACATATATATTGATTGTAATTTTACTTGTTATACCAAAAGGATGGGATTAATTTAAATGACCATCAATTGGAAACTGATTATATACATTATAGTGTATCACTTTGATGTAATACTATACAGTTTTGGGAGAAAAAAAGCTTGCTTTGTACCAAAGATAGTAGATACAAAGGGAAATACAGAATGGCCTGAGAGCAATTGTTAAACTAAAAACAAGTTTGTGGCCTAGCAAGGTGGTTCATGCCTATAATCCCAGCTCTTTGGGAGGCTAAGGCAGGAGGATCACTTGAGCCCAAGAGTTTGAGACCAGCCTGGACAACATAGTGAGACCTCCTCACTACAAAAGAATTAAAGATTGGCAGGTGTAGTGGTGTGTGCCCATAGTTACAGTTACTTGGGAGGATGAGGTGGGAGGACTGCTTGAGCCCTGGAGGTTGAGGCTGCAGTGAGCCATGATCACACCCCTGCACTCCAGCCTGGGTGACAGAGCAAGACTCTGTCTCAAAAAAGAAACACTCTAGGCCGGGCGCGGTGGCTCACGCTTGTAATCCCAGCACTTTGGGAGGCCGAGGCGGGCGGATCACAAGGTCAGGAGATCGATACCACGGTGAAACCCCGTCTCTACAAAAAATACAAAAAAATTAGCCGGGCGTGGTGGCGGGCGCCTGTAGTCCCAGCTACTCGGAGAGGCTGAGGCAGGAGAATGGCGTGAACCCGGGAGGCGGAGCTTGCAGTGAGCCGAGATTGTGCCACTGCACTCCAGCCTGGGCGACAGAGCGAGACTCTGTCTCAAAAAAAAAAAAAAAGAAACACTGTATAAACGTTTATTTTTACTAGAGACAGGTTACGCCATGTTGGCCAGGGTGGTCTCCAACTCCTGGGCTCAAGATATCTGCCTGCCTCGGCCTTCCAAAGTGCTGGGATTATAGGTGTTAGCCAACACGCCTGGCCTGGAATTCTTTAAATTGGAAGTTGTCTAGGAAAGCTTTTGAGCAAGAGAGTGAACATAAGTGTTTTAAGAAAGTTAACCTAGAAGCGAGAGTTTCGTCAACTCTCGTCTAGGAGAACATACTTAACTGCAGAGGCTGTTTAATAAATTAATACATTTAATAAATGGCTGTCTTCATAATCAAATGGATTCATATTTCTTTCTAAAGTGGTCCAGGGCCAGGTATGGTGGCTCATGCCTATAATCCCAGCACTTTGGGAGGCAAAGGCTAAAGACTGCTTGAGGCCAGGAGTTTGAGACCAGCTTAAATAACATAGCAAGATCCCATCTCTATAAAAAATATAAGTAAATAAATGAAGTAGTCCATCACCTCTTCATGTCTTCCTGAGGTTAGATGCATCCAAATCCTCTATATGCAATAGTAAATGAATAGGAAAGGTTGTTTCTTTTTATAAAATACAACAGGAATGGAACAAATCAGGAGGCCTTTATACAAACACACTTTTATTGAGCACTTACTCTGCCAGCTAATATCCAGGCCCTAAATGGCCAGTGTAACAAGTTTGTGATTCAAACCTCACCAGCACCATCACCATTCAAGGACTGCTTTCTGTGTTCTAAGCCTCTTCTCTCTCCCATTCTTCATCCCAAATTTCCTAAATTTCATCTCTTTTCTGTCTTGTTACCCTACCCTACAACTGCCAACCCGCCCAGTGAATGGCCTCACCTATACGTGATAAAGAAAATTGAGACTGGCGGGACGCAGTGGCTCACGCCTGTAATCTCAACACTTTGGGAGGCCAAGGCGGGCGGATCACAAGGTCAGGAGATCGAGACCATCCTGGCTAACGCGGTGAAATCCCTTCTCTACTAGAAATACAAAGAATTAGCTGGGTGTGGTGACATGCACCTGTAGTCTCAGCTACTTGGGAGGCTGAGGCAGGAGAATCGCTTGAACCTGGGAGGCGGAGGTTGCAGTGAGCCAAGATTGCACCACTGCACTCCAGCCTGGGCAACAGAGTGAGACTCTGTCTCAAAAAAGAAAAGAGAAGAAAGGAAAAAGAAAAGTGAGACCATCTAATAACATCCTATCCACACAGTCAGAAATGTATTAAATCTGCATCCAACTCTCTCCACTTTCTTCATTTCATCTTGGCCCCTTCTTTCCAGGCTCTCTTTCCACAGCCTACATTAATTATGCTTGCATCTCTCCTATCTTAAACTAACCTTTGCCCTGCTTCTAGTTGCTGTTCCCTCTTGCTTTTTCCTTCCCTTCACCACCAAGGACTTTGAAAGAATAGTCTATTAGCTTTTATATTGGGTCTTTTGAATCAGATGTCTCTGGAACTAGTGGGGGATCCAGTGAAGGGGGGATGTGGGAGGCAAAGAGAAGATAAACAATAACCATTTCATCTGATATGATTTGAACCTTACATAGGATTTCATTTGAGACAGGTATATGCAAAATGTACTGCTTCCTTAGATTTCTTAATTTTTTTTGAAGACAAGGTCTTTTGCTGTCACCCAGGCTGGAGTGCAGTGGCGCTATCATGGCTCACTGTACCCTTGGGGCTCAAGCAATCCTCCCACCTCAGCTTCCTAAGTAGCTGGGACAACAGGCATGTGACACCATGCCCGGCTAATTTTTGTATTTTTTGTAGAGATGGGGCTTCGCCATGCTGGCCAGACTGGTCTTGAACTCCTGGGCTCTGCCTGCCTTGGCCTCCCAAAGTGCTAGGATTACAGGCGTGAGCCACTGAGCCCAGCCCTGCTTCCTTAGATTTCTTTAATCCACTGTTCTTAAGTGTTGACCCAACCATCCTACCAGAAGTGGTCCATCATCATGTATGATTTCATTTTCACAGTAGGGTTTTCTTAGTTCCTGCGTGCCCCAGGGCGCTGACTTGGGCTTCTTCTCACTCTACACTCTTACCTGGTGATTTCACCATATGCCTTTCACTTAGAAAGGCCAGAACTTATCACCTCACACCTGTTAGTTTAGCTATTAAACAAACAGACAAAAACAAACCAAAGGTAAGTGCTGGTGAAAATGTGGAGAAATTGGAACTCTTGTACACTGCTGGTGGTAATGTAAATTGGTACAGCCATTATAGAAAACAGTATGGAAGTTCCTCAAAAAATTAAAAATAGAACTACCCTATGATCCAGCAATCCTACCAATCTTTTGGTATTTTCAGAAGAACTGAAATCAAGATATTGAGGAGCTACTTGCACTCCTATGTTCACTGCAGCATTATTCACAATAGTCAAGATGTGGAAACAACCTAAATGTTAATAGATGGATGAACAGATAAAGAAAACGGTATCTAAATACAATGGAATATTACTCGGCCTTAAAAAAAAAGTCCTGCTATATCCAACATGAATGAACCTGAAGGACATTTTGCCAAGTAAAATAAGGCAATCTCAGGAGGACAAATATTGCATAAAACCACTTTTATGAGGTATATAAAATAGAAAGCAGACAGTAGGATGTGCCAGGAGAAACGGGGAGGGAGAAATGGGAATTGGGTATTCAACAGGTAAAGGTTTTAATTATGCAAGATGATTAAGTTCTCATGTTAAATATTTTTACCACAATTAAAAAAAAAAGGCCAGAAGTTCACTTTTTTTCTTACCAAGGTTTCTTAAATTGTGTTCTAGAGATCAATGCATCAATTAAAAAAAAAAAAAAAAAGCTTGCAGAATGGTCTGACATGTGAGAAAAAGTGGTTTCACTTAAATTTCATTTCATTTTCCCAACAACCCATTGTCTTAATACCCATGCTCTGAATGCTCAAAAGAATGAAAAAGACTCTAGGAATGCAACATTACATATGACATAAAATTAAAAACAATCTCTAGGTCCAAAAATAAGAAAATGATGAGTTATGGAATATCAACTTAATGAAACATCATGCTTCATTAAAATGGATATATATGAAATACTTCCAACAACAGATGTTTATGATACAATAATATTAAGTAGAAAAAAAATTAGAGAACATGCACTTTAAAAATAAAACATATACTTTGGGAGGCCGAGGCGGGTGGATCACGAGGTCAGGAGATCGAGACCACAGTGAAACCCCGTCGCTACTAAAAATACAAAAAAATTAGCCGGGCGTGGTGGCGGGCGCCTGTAGTCCCAGCTACCCAGAGAGGCTGAGGCAGGAGAATGGTGTGAACCCAGGAGGCGGAGCTTGCAGTGAGCCGAGATCGTGCCACTGCACTCCAGCCTGGGTGACAGAGCGAGACTCCGTCTCAAAACAAACAAACAAACAAAAAATATATATATATTTAAATATGCCAGAAGTGAAATAGGACGGACAGGTTTTGATGATGATGTCATGTAAAATATTTTAAAATTCATTTACTATCGGTCACAGTGTTATCTTAACAAGGAAACAATTTTTTTTTTTTAAGACAGGGCCTCACTCTGCAGCCCAGACTGAAGCGCAGAGGCACACTCACAGCTCACTGCAGCCTTGATCTCCCGAGCTCAAGTGATTCTCTCACCTCAGCCTGGCGAATAACTGGGACTACAGGCATGTGCCGCCACATCCAGCTAATTTTTGTATTTTCCGTAGAGACGGGTTTCGCTAATGTTGCCTAGGCTGGTTTTGAATGCCTGGGCTCAAGCAATCCACCCTCCTTGGCCTCCCAAAGTGCTGGGATTACAGGTGCGAGCTACTGTGCCAGGCTGGAAAACAATTTTTTAAATATTTCACAATCAAGTCAGATGAAAATCAAATTTGAATTTGGATAATAAATGAATTAAACACATGCTGGCTTATAGAGAAATTATTTCAATAGTTCTCGTGACTGGCAGGTATTTTGATATAACACAGTAAATGATGTCACACATGATGGCAGTACTGGTGTATATCCTAGAGTTTTGGAGATAGTCTAAACAGCATGGAAATGTAACGTATTTAACTATAAATATAGTGCTTTTTTGTTTTTTGTTTTAAAATAAAGACTAGTCAAGTGCAGAAGTGAGAAGGGGCAAAAGAGTAGAACAAAGAGCTTGACCTGTAACTGTGAACATTTAATGGAGATAACTCACTATCTTTGGACCTGCTGGTTCTGCTTTTGATTGAACAGTGACAGAGGAAGTGTGAGTAGAGACATGTATTTTTCTCATGGTTAGTACATAACACCAAGGGACTACTTCCGAGTTACTGTAAAAATCCCAAAGGCAGGGTAACCATAAATCTTACTGCTCAATCCAACATACTTTTGAGAGCAAATGATTTATTGCTGTTATCAATTACACTGAAGTAACAGACATAAATCTACCCCCAGAAAAGTGGGATAGTCACCTTATATTAGTGAGATATGAGGCAAATATTACTAATATAATACAAGAATAATAATGATGCTAAAAGCTAACACTTAACTGAGCACTGACCAGGTGCCAGCCTGTATACCTGACATATGTAAACAGCAATGCCGTAAAAATTGGGATAGACACTACAAGGCAGATACTATTATCCTATTTTATTCGTGAGGTAAAGGAGTATAGAGAGGTTAAGTGGTTTGTCTAAGGTCATCCAGCTAGTAAGTAGTGAAGCCAGAGATGGAACCAGAGCCGGCTATCTCCCAAGCTCCTTTTATGGTGTTATCCTGTCCAAAGTATTTTTGGAGGATTCCCCATCTCCTCGCCAACAGCCTTTTAAGCACTTACTGCATTTGTACCAAACTGAATTTGTTCAATCAATGGAACCCTGTTGGGCTTGTTTCTTTTTCTTTCTTTTCAAAGCCCTTAAACCTTTTTTTTTTTTTTTGAGATGGAGTCTCGCACTGTCACCCAGGCTGGAGTGCAGTGGCACGATCTTGGCTCACTGCAACCTCTGCCTCCCGGGTGCAAGTGATTCTCCTGCCTCAGCCTCCCAAGTAACTGGGACTACAGGCACCCACCACCACGCCTGGCTAATTTTTTCAGGGTTTCACCATGTTGGTCAGGCTGGTCTTGAACTCCTAACCTCAGGTGATCCACCAGCCTTGGCCTCCCAAAGTGCTGGGATTACAGGCGTGAGCCACTGCCCCCGGCCTAAAATCATTTTTTTTTTTAACTTTAAAAATTTTACAAATTAATCTCAGCAGTTTGGGAGGCTGAGGCGGGTGGATCACGAGGTCAGGAGATCGAGACCATCCCGACTAACACGGTGAAAACCCATCTCTACTAAAAATACAAAAAAAAATTAGCCGGGCGTGGTGGTGGGCACCTGTAGTCCCAGCTACTCGGGAGGCTGAGACAGGAGAATGGTGTGAACCCGGGAGGTGGAGCTTGCAGTGAGCCGAGATCGTGCCACTGCACTCCGGCCTGGGCGACAGAGCGAGACTCTGTCTCAAAAAAAAAAAAAATTTTTTTTTACAGTTGAGGACAGGCATGGTGGCTCACACCTGTAATCCCAGGACTTAGGAGGCTGAGGCAGGGGTATCATTTGAGTTCAGGAGTTCAAAACCAGCCTAGGCAACACAGCAAGACCTCTCTCTATCAAAAATCAAAAAAATTAGCCAGGCATGTTGGCACGCCTGTTATCCCAGCTACTTGGGAGGCTGAGGCAGGAGTATTGCTGAGCAAAGAAGATCGAGGCTGCAGTGAGTTATAATTGCACCACTGCACTCCAACCTGGGCAATAGAGCAAGACCCTGTCCCAAAAAAGCAAAACAAAACAAAACAAAAAACAGAAAAGCCTTCCCAACAGGAGCAGCAGCAGATAGAATGAGGCACTTTATTCAAGGTTGCCAGGGATATTATCTTTCTCACTGGCTGACAGCATTGGACCCCTAAATATCAACCCTTATGTATGTATGTATGTGTGTGTGTGTGTGTGTGTGTGTATGTAATATATATATATTCCATATTTTTCCATTTCCCTACTTCCTATTTGAGTGAAGAGCCTATAGTTTGGGGACTTGTTTATATCACACACATCCTTGGTAATCAACATTTTTCTATCTCCAGTCCTCTCTCCTACTCCAGATACATCTAGGTATCTATCCAACATCTCCATTTGCATATCTATAAATTTCTCAAACTCAACATGTTCAAAACTGATTTCCTTAGCTTCACTTCCGAACATTCAAATAATTAGCGCTCTGACCACTGCCTTTACTTCTCTCTGCATTCTCTACCATGATGACTTCATCTATTCCTGTATAAAATCTGCCTTAAGGCTTAAAGCTGCCAAATTTTCTCTCCATTTCTGAATTTTCTACTTAAGTCCAAGTTGGTAATTCACCTGCCTTCTATCATCATGCCTGGATTCTAATAGACATTTTATATGTTGCATGGCTAAAGCAGGATTCTACTTTCAAATTTGCTAATCCTTCTGTCTTTCCTAGCTTCGTATCACAATTTCCCACACAGTTGCTCCAACCGAAAACCTAATATCCACTCACCCTTCATGACCAATCCATTCACTGTTAACTTTTTAAAATAAATATTCAGGATAAACTCACAAACACACATACACAAGTACTGGAATATGTATAGAGCATTCCTAGAAGGGTAAATAAAAAACTGATCATATTTTTCACTATATACTCAGACCTTTTGAATTTTATTCTGTGAAATAGATGACCTATTCAAAAATTATCAAAATTGAAGAAGCAATCAGTTAATGCCTTTTGAAGGCGAAGTGGGGACAGAAACTGGGAAATACGGGTGAGAGGGTTAGATTTCACTCTATACTTTGTGCATTACCTTTCTGAAATACTTTACAAACTATTTCAGGTTAATAGTTATCTTGTGAATAACTTAAAATGTAGAATTATCACTTCTTGGCCTTTTGGCTAAGATCCAGTGTGAATTGTAGAAGTTCCTTTAAGCTTTACTTCCCTCAAAAAGTAGTTTTATCTTGTCAGCAAGATTCACTTAAAAAGACGAATTCATAATCTTTTTTTTTTTTACAGGGTCTGCTCAGTTGTCAAGGCTGGAGTGCAGAGGCACGATCTCAGCTCACTGCAGCCTCCGACTCCTGGGTTCAAGCAATTCTCTTGCCTCAGCCTCCCGAGTAACTGGGATTACAGGCATGCGCCACCACCCAGCTAATTTTTGTATTTTTAGTAGAGATGGGGTTTCACCATGTTGGTCAGGCTGGTCTCGAACTGCTGGCCTCAAGTGATACACTCGCCTCGGCCTCCCAAAGTGCAGAGATTACAGGTGTGAGCCACCGTGCCCAGCCTCATAACCATTTCATCAACTACTTTTTCACTTGAAAAGCAGATGTGAAATTAACAAAGTCACCCATATTTGAAATAAAGATAGTATATTCCTGGGGCAGGCGGAGGCAGTTGAGGACCATGAAATAACTATGTTGGCATAGTTATTTAGGTGTTGATACTGTTATTATGCCACTGAAAGTTAAACAGAGAACCCTCTGGGTACATGTATTACACCAATGCACACTGTCTTACTAGTCCCTCTCATAATGTGCAGTCATCATTACTGTTAGGGGTTGAAGTGTCGCCATCCTCTAAATTCCTATGTTGAAGCCTCAGATTCCCTAGAATCTCAGAATGTGACCTTGTTTGGAAACAGATTTGCTACAGATGCAATTAGTTGAGATGCGGTTATATGGGTAGGTCCTAATTCAGTGACTGGTATCCTTAAAAAAACGGAAATGTACACACAGTGACAGACATGCATAGAGGGAAGAGAGATGGAGAAAATGGTCACCACCTACAAGCCAAAGACAGGGGTCTGGAGCAGATCCTTCCCTCACAGCCCTCAGAAGGAACCAATCTTGCCAACACCTTGATTTTGGACTTCCAGCTCCAGAACTATAACACATTTCTGTCCTAATGTATTTCTGTTTTGATGCAGGATAATACATATCCTGCATCCCAAGGATAAATACAAAGAACTTTCATTATTATATCAATTCTATCTCTTTGAAATCTTCCAACATCCCCTGTGAAGTAGGTATTTTGTACCATTTTAAGCACTAGGAAACTGAAGCAAAATGAAGCAACTAGTAATAAGTGGTATTTACACATGCCTGACTCTAAGTCCTGTGCTCTTCACCTTTTAATCCCCGAGTAGAAAATTTCACATCAGTATAAATCGGTGGTTCTCAAAAGGAGGCGATTTGGCTCCGACCCCAGGGGAGGTATTTGGTAATGTTTGGAAATACTTTTTATCATCACAACTGTGGTGGGGATGCTGTGGTAGGGGGGACCAGGGTGCTACTGATATCCAGCGGGTGGAAGCCAGGGGTGCTGCCAAACATCTTGCAATGCACAGAACAGTCCCTTACAACAAAGAATTATCCAGCCCAAAATGTTAATAGTTCTGAGGTTGAGAAACCCTGGTATAAACAAAATATTCCTCAACATGCTTCTTACAGTAGCATCAACAGCCCATTCTAGTTTTTCCTGAAATCAACATTTACAGTCAATGAAAATACTTTAAGCCATAACAAGATGTTACTTTGGTTCGAATATCTGTGCGTCCCTAAAATTCTTATATTGATATACATTTTATTAGCCAGAAGCCCAAATCTCACCATTATGTTGAAATCTTAATACCCAACGTGATAGCACTCAGATGTGGGGCCCCTTTGGGAAGTGATCAAGTCAGGAGGACTCCACTCTCATGAATAGCATTAATGGCCTTATGAATGAGGCTACAGGAAGCTCCCTTTCCTCCTTTCTGTCATGTGAGAATACAGCAAGAGGCGCCATCTTTGAAATAGAAGGTAAGCTCTCACCAGACACCAAATCTGCCAGTGCCTTGATCTTTGACTTCCCAGCCTCATATCTGTGTATATATACACACATTGGGCAATGTATCTGAAAAATGTTTGAGTTTATACTGTAAATTCTGAAATGATCACAGAATGTTGGAGGTTTCAACCCCAAATATTATATACTGTTATATAAGCACACAGGAATGGGGAGATAATGGCCTGTATGCTTGACATGTTTTCAATGATGTATTAATATGATTGTTGCAATCTTTATTTTTTCTGTTTAGAGGATACACAGGAGGGGGGAAGGAAACCATGACACAGCAAGCAGGGAGGAATAAAATATTAAAGCTTTAGTGGACATTGTATAAAAGGCACAATAAAGCCACACCATGAGGCAGAGAACTGCTTTCTTGATTTTATTTCAAAAGTACACAAGGTCACAAAACTAGAGCAAGTTGTTTTTCTTAACAAATTTTGTTCTTACAAATTTCAAAATCTGCACCATTGGATATATAAGCCAGAAATTGTACATACAAAATCTGAAACTGACACTGTCAATTCTATACTTTGCACACGTGAAGTGTCAAAATATTTTTCTCAGTAGTACAAGTGTATTTATCACTAAAACTCACAATTAGGGAAAAGAATAAGTGAATCAATGAATTGTGGTTCTCTTAAAACTTGTGTCATTAAATAAGTTAGCAGAAAACACAAAGTTCTCTTTTGATGGAGCTTTTAGTCTCGATGACTAAAATCAAACCCAACTGATATGTACTATATTCTTAAATTATAAAATAAGATAAATTATAAAAGTTAACCTTAATGAATAAGAGGCTGGAGTTATCTGCTATAAGATAAATGATCAGCCTTCCCTAAAGATAAATAAACTGAACCACAATTCACAAATGTGTTTATTATTCTTCCCTGCTTCTATAACATTTATAAAAGGAATTTGTGCTCAGTTGTGGTCTATTTTAGTGTTAAAATAGGTAAATGAGTAAGAAATCCTATTGCAGAACATGATGCCTTTATTGCTGGAATATCCAAAGGCATTCAAAACATTAAAACTTGCCCAGAACATTTACACTACTAAACACAGGAATGTTATAAAGATATATGTACATATATATAATATATATGTCACAAACCACTAAGAAGTTAAAATTGTGCCAACATTTTCTACAAACTACTCTTTACGTGACACATCAAAGCATTAACCACATAAAATATGAACTTTTTCTGTTCACACTGGAATAAGGCATCTGAAAGCCCTAAACACTGCTGAAGTGAAAATTGGAAGAAAAAACTCTTAACATTCACATAACATCAAATGTACATGCTGCACGCACACAAAAGACACTGAGAATATTTTTAAGAAGCCACACATCACAGAATTTGATAGTCAACTTCATGCAATGAGTTCCTTTTATATTTAATCAAAAGGTTTACTTGCCCCTTTACTCGTTCCAAATTTCCAAGATTAACTCTTAAATTTGAAAAAGTATCTTTTTAATAAAAATCAGGATCTCTTTATATCCATGATCTATATGGATAGTGATTTGGATTTTTTCAATCAAACTCTCCCTAAGATACACTCAGGCTGTGTTTCTATTTTAGAATGTCCATGGCAGATAGCTCAAATTAAAAAGCAGTTTGTCCAGAATAATTGGTTACTGTCATGAATAACAGACATTTTTGGGGGTGGGGGAGTGAGAGGCTCTCTAATAAGGGAATCATATTAGTTAAGATCGCCAGTAAGAAAAAGAATAGCTGTAAACTACTCCATATTCAAAGTACAGAACTGGCTGGATGCTGCGGCTCACACCGGTAATCCCAGCAATTTGGGAGGCCAAGGCAGGAGGATCTTTTGAGCCCAGCAGTTTGAGACCAGCTTGAGCAACATAGTGAAACCCCATCTCTTTAAAAAAAAAAAAAAAGTACAGAACTATATATTCTACAGTATCATTTCTCTTCAAATTATCTTCTGTAACCTAAAGAGATGGATGGTATCAAGTCTCTCAGTTATAAAGTAGAATCAAATGGCTTTGCTGTTAAGATGCAGTACTGGGCCAGGTGTGGTGGCTCATGCCTGTAATCCCAGCACTTTGGGAGGTCGAGGTGGGCTGATCATGAGGTCAGGAGATCGAGACCATCCTGGCTAACATGGTGAAACCCTGTCTCTACTAAAAAATACAAAAAAATTTAGCCAGGCGTGGTGGCGGGCGCCTGTAGTCCCAGCTACTAGGGAGGCTGAGGCAGGAGAACGGCGTGAACCTGGGAGGCGGAGCTTGCATTGAGCTGAGATCACGCCACTGCACTCCAGCCTGAGCGACAGAACGAGACTCCGTCTTTAAAAAAAAAAAAAAAAAAAGATGCAGTACTGTCCTTGACTGATCTAACTGAAATGCTTTAGTTATTTTTTGTTCAACTACTTGATTACCAATAGTAATTTGGGAGCAAATATTTGATCTCTGGTTCAACTAAATTATCAGTGAGAACTACTTGAAAATCTATTGGTACTATTTGGCTGACAGAATTTTACAGTGAGACATGAGCCTTTAAAACAATGTCCTCTAAAATATGAAGTATATGGGAAAAAAAGTCTTGTTCCTCATGTGTTATTAAAAAAAAAAGGAAGCAAAGTCTTATACTTGTCCACTTTCTATGATAACTTCTACTTAGATCAATAGGATAATGTTCATTGTATGACAGTCAGGAATAGGAAGGACCAAAACTTTATTATTAATGTTCTGTTTATTTACTTATTTTTATAATATTTTATAAATAAACTTTATTAATATAAAACAGGCCAAACATCTGACATTCAAAAATGGCTACTGTTATAAAATCAGAAACATAGTCAGAGTGTTGGGAATATTGAAATTTCTAAATCTTTATGAATAACACAATCGCTTAAGTTATATCCACAAAGAACAGAAAAGAGGCAAGCTTGAAAATGTGAGGATAGAAAGGTATCACAGTGATGTGTTTTTAGAAACAGTACCTTCACCTCTAAGCACCTTTCAGGTAGGTGATAGCTAGCTCATAGGCACCAGAAATTCATAACAGAAATTAAATTACCCAAAAGGCACAGATGAAAATGTTAACACAAGTATAAAAGTAATTTTATGTAAGGTTAAAACCTATTTTTAAAATGCTTCCAAATATGTAAAACTATACACAAATCCATTACACATTCAGCTTAAGTTTACCATTAAAAAGTGTACACACAATACTCTAACTGTAAATACATGCCACCATTTATAATGTAGCATTTACCACCACAGCACCCAAAGATATTAACAGAAACCAACTCCCTACTAAAATCTAGGGAAAGGTTTTAGAGCTAGTGAAATAATTTATTGCAGACCATATTTATTATAAAGAAACTGTTGGCTCATTCTACTATATCCACACTCCCTCACAATCTTAAGGGAAATACAATAAATCCACTTTCTTCTCCTAAAATGATATTTAGCACATTTGGCAAGGAGGAGTAGTCCCTTTACTCCTTTTTCTTATCTTTTTTTCTTTTTCTTTTTTTTTTTTTTTTTTAAGAATAAATCACTTTCACAAAACTAAGACTCAAACTTTTTCGAAGCTCAGCTTGATTTGCTGGAACTACACAGAGACATGTTTGATCACACAACAGCAACTGTACATCCTCCCAAGTCTGGAATACAGAATTGATGGAGGACACTTACTTGCTTAAAATGAATTTGATTATTCTGCATTTATGATAAAAATATCATCCAGGGATTATATTCAAGAGGGTAAATTTAGGATTACATGTTTCTAGAATGTATAATACGTAACACCATCCAAAAACAACAACAACATAAAGCACTGAAACCGAAGAACCACTTAAAATTTAGAATAAATTAGGAAATGTCAGTCTATAATTGTCAAACAATAAATGAGTTATAATATTTTTCTAATAAGAAAAATATCACCTGGGAACTATGAGATACTACCTCCTTGATCTGGCTGGCCACCATTTTGAAGACCACCACGGATCTCAAGGCATGAGACCACTCACCAGCAAAATCTATCCTTGCTACTGCACCTAGTGTCATCTCAGTATGTGGCCGACAGCAAACGTTCTAACTTAATCTGATAGATGCTCCTTTGGCATATAATAAAAGAGCTTGCTAAGTCCCTATTACCTGTAGCAGCCTATCAACTAAATATTCAAGAAGTCATTTCATAGACAAGGTTTATGAACGACTTACAAGTAAAATTAGTAATTTCTAAACCACTGTAGTGTTTTCTGTGTTTTTAGAGATATTCCAAACACGCAGTTTTCAAAGGAGCTGTAAAAACAAGTACAAACATACATGTGTAATTTTGTCATGGATATTTCTGTACTAATTTGGGGGAGACTGATGGGCCATAAATAAATGAGATACACATCCTAAGAATAATGGTAAAAATTATCAAGTACCACTTTCAGACGGTTATTCAAGTATCAACTTGGTATGCAAGTAAGTTCACCAATTTCTTCACCTATGATTTCATATTCAAAGTGCTACATCTTACTTAGGTACTGACAAATTTAGAAACCTTTATAATCAACCTCTTAAAGAAAATCTAGCTTTTTCAGATGGTAAACTTGTCTTTACTAACTTTAATGCCTGTAACTATTTCGATATAACCAAACAAAAATTTTTAAAAATATATTCCGTACAGTTCCTGATTAACTTATTTTTTGATATATTTTGAGGCTAGTAACAAAATTTAGACCAGTATAGGTTTTCATATATCAAACAAAGGAAAGGAGCACAGAGAGCACAGATGAGACATATGGAGGCTCTATACTATAGACCCATCCTTGCTCTGTGCTGGAATCATCACAGGAATCGCACCCATTCGACTTAGATTAGGGGCAGCTACCTTAGCAGGTGGGAGAGTCGGACTCTGAGGAGTGCGTTCAAAGTCTTCACTTGGTACTTGGTTATACTGAGTCTTGGAATATCCTTCCATGTTGGAAGGAGACATGGATCCCAGGGATGAATGATTACTGCCAATGTAGCTTCTGGCAGTGGACGTACGGCTCTTTGGAGGCGGCACATCTTCCCTGGAAAGCAAAGTCCCCAATACATGTCAAGAGAATAAGTTTCTAAAAACCTACAATTATGCAAGCTATGAATCATGGATAAGAGCCTGTATTTAGGTACCAAACATATAAAAATGTGTGTGTGCCACAAAAAAGCAAAAAGTACAAGCCATAACGTCATAAATTGTGTATCTGTCTCCAATCTGTCATTTTGATTAAAGTTATAACTTCACACTTAATGAAATATGGTATTTACACAAATGTAGATGATTCTAGAATGTTGTCTTACAAAACACAAATCTCAAATAGTTTCATATTCTAGTAACACTGGTCAAGATAATCTAGTTAAAGCCATGTAACACTTTATAGTTGAGAAAACATTAACACCTACAGATATATTTCTATCTTAATCACACCTGTAATCCCAGCACTTTGGGAAGCTGAGGTGGGCAGATCACCTGAGGTCAGGAGTTCAAGACCAGCCTGGCCAATATGGCAAAACCCCATCTCTACTAAAAATACAAAAATTAGCCGGGCTTGGTGGCAGGTGCTTGTAATCCCAGCTACTCGGGAGGCTGAGGCAGGAGAATCGCTTGAACCCAAGAGGCGGAAGTTGCAGTGAGCCAAGATCGCGCCACGGCACTCCAGCCTGGGCGCCAGAGTGAGACTCTGTCTCAAAAAAAAAGAAATAAATAATAAATTTTAAATTTTTTTTGAAAAGGAAAAGAAAAAATTATTTTTATATTAAAGTTATCTAAAACCTTAGCTGAAAACACTACAGATTTAAGTTTGCTGGGAATTTAGGCATAAGAATTTTCATACCAAACACTGACAGAGAGCTCAATGGGCTCTCCATATCCAAGGGTTCCACATCTGTGAAGCCAACAAACCACGTATGGAAAATTTTGTTTTAATATTTTTAAAATACCTAACATGTACAGCTTTTTTCTTGTCATTATTCCCTAAACAATACATTATAACAATTATTTACATAGTATTTACATTATATTAGGTATTATAAGTAATCTAGAGATGATTCGAAGTATACAGAAGAATGTGTGCAGCTTATATACATTGTATCTTTTTCTTTTTCCTTTTATTTTTTTAATAGAGACATCTTGCTCAGGTTGGTGTCTTGAACTCCTGGGCTCAAATGATCCTCCCATCTCCGCCTCCCAAAGTGCTCGGATTACAGGCGTGAGTCACTGTGCCTGGCCGCCATTTTATATCAGGGACTTCAGCATCCTTGGATTTTGGTATCTGCAGGAGGTCCTCCACGGATACCGAAGAATAACTCTATCTGAGTTATCTTTGGTGCATTTAAAAAATACAGCCATACTCATTTCATTGTGCCTTGCTTTTATTACACTTCATAGATACTTATTGCTTTTTTTTTTTTACACAAATTGAAGGTTTGTGGTAACCCTGTGTCAAGCAAATGTACCAGTACCTTTTTTTTTTTTTTTTTTTTTTTTTTTTGAGACAGAGTCTTGCTCTGTCACCTAGGCTGGAGTGCAGTGGCGCGATCTCATCTCACTGCAAGCTCTGCCTCCCAGGTTCATGACATTCTCTTGCCTCAGCCTCCCCAGCAGCTGGGACTACAGGCACCCGCCACCGTGCCCTGCTAATTTTTTGTATTTTTAGTAGAGACGGAGTTTCACTGCGTTAGCCAGGATGGTCTCTATCTGCTGACCTCGTGATCCGCCCGCCTTGGCCTCCCAAAGTGCTGGGATTACAGGCGTGAGCCACTGTGCCCGGCCACCAGTACCACTTTTCCAACAGCATGTGCTCACTTCATGTCTGTGTTGCATTTTGGAAATTCTCACAACAGTTCAAACTTTCTCATAATCATACCTGTTAGGGCGATCTGTGATCAGTGATCTTTGATGTTACTATTTTAATTGTTTTGGGGCACCATGAACGATGCCCATAAGAGACAGCAAACTTAATAAATGTTGTGTGTGTTCTGGCCATCCCCCCAACGTCCTCCCCATCTCTCACCCCTCCCTCAGGCCTCCCTATTTCCTGAGACACAATAATATTGAAATTAGGCCACTTAATAACCCTACAATGACCTCTAAGTGTTCAAGTAAAAGCAATAGTTATCATGGCTCTACTTTTTAAAAAATTATTTTATTTATTTTGAGACAGTCTCGATCTGTCAACCAGGCTAGGGTGCAGTGGTGCGATCCTATCTCACTGCAAGCTCAAACTCCTGGAGTCAAGCAATCATCAGCAAGGCTCTCTTTAAATCAAAACCCAGAAATAATTAACCTTAGTGAGGACGGCATGTTGAAAACCAAGACTGGTTGAAAGCTAGTATCTTGCACCCAACAGCCAAACCAAATTGTAAATGCAAAGCAAAAGTTCTTAAAGTCAAAGTGTTACTCCAGTGAACACGTAAACGATAAGAAAGTGAAGCAGTCTTATTGCTGATATGGAGAAAGTTTAGTGGTCTGGATAGAGGATCAAAATAGTCACAACATTGCCTTACACCAAAGCCCAATCCAGAGCAAGGCCCTAACTCTATTCAATTCTATCAAGGCTGAGAGAGCTAAGGCAGCTGCAGAAAAAAGTTGGAAGCTAACAGAGGCTGGTTAATGAGTTTAGGGAAAAAAGGTCATTTCCATAACATAAAAATACAAAGTGAAGCAACAAAGTGCTGATGAAGAAGCTACAGAAAGTTATCCAGAAGATCTAGTTAAAAGATTGTTGATGAAGGTAACTACACTAAGTAACAGATTTTCAATAGAGACAAAACAGACTTTTACTTGAAGAAGACACCATCTAGGCCTTTAATGGCTAAAGATGTCAGTGTCTGGCTTCAAAGCTTTAAAGGACAGGTTGACATCTTGGCAGGAGCTAATGCAGTCCAGGAGTTCGAGACCAGCCTTGTCAACATGGTGAAACCCCATCTCTACAAAAAATACAAGAATTAGTCAGGTGTGGTGGCTCATGCCTGTAGTCCCAGCTACTCGGGAAGCTGAGGTGGGCGGATCACTTGAACCCAGGGGGCAGAGGTTGCAGTGGGCCATAATTGCACCACTCCACTCCAGCCTGGGCAACAGAGAGCGAGACCTTGTCTCAGAAAACAAACAACAAAAAAAACCCAACAACCGAAGAAAGAAATTGCCATAGCCACTGCAACCTTCAGGAACTACCATCCTGATCAGCCACCAGTCACCAACAGTGAGGCAAGACCTTCCACCAGCAGAGAGATTAAGACTCACTGAAGGCTCAGATAATCACGAGCATTTTTTAGCAATAAAGTATTTTTTTAATTAGGGTATCTACACTGTTTTTTAACACATAATGCTACTGTACATTTTAGACTACAATATAGTATAAACATAACCTTTTATGCACTGGAAAAACAAAAAAATTAATGTGATTTATCGCAGTGGTCTAGAACCAAACCCACAATAACTCTGAAGTGTGCCTGTACAAGTGTCCAGAACCCACCCTAGACCTGCCAAATGTCAATTTCTAGGGTGTGAAGTCATGTGTTATTACTTTCTAAAATTCTATTATCTAATATGCACACTTCTCGTTAAGACCTACTGATTTAGAATATTTAAGGAAAATGAAAATTAAACTACCAATTGTTCTACAAACTTCCAGATTACTTGATACAATCAGGTCAGTTTTTTTTTTTCAAACCTCAATATCCACTTCATCCCTACCACTGCAGGCGGGGATTCTTCTCAAGAAGCAGGCAGTCTTGAGATAATCATTTTGCAGTGGTTCTTAAAATGGGGTACGAGAAAGCTGGGGAGCGGGGTGCAATGAATGGTGGTTGGAGCTCTGCACTTGCAGTTAAAAGTAAATGCTTTCACATGTATTGAGAAGAAGGGGGCCAAAGCTTTCATCCATTCTCCTAAGAAAGATGCTTCGGGTGGTTAATAAAAGAACGAATGCTTTAGAGACATGACATATATTTGGTATACATCAGTCAACTCCTGTCTCACTTAATTACCTGATATCGTGATGAACTTCCTTTTCATATTTTTCTTCTCTGCGCTTTTTACGACAGCAAAAGATGATAAGACCAATGAGCGCCAGAGCAAGCAAAGTTCCTATAACGGCTCCTGCAATTAGTCCAGCTTTATTTGAAGCTAAAATAAGAAGAATAGTAAAAAAAAATATATATATATACACGTATAGATATTGAAGGTTGGCTATACATTTTTAGATTGATTTCATCACATGTATTAACTTTAAGAGACAAATTATTTAGTCTTTTTGATCTGGGGGAAAAATTCATAAAAAGAACTGTCTTCTGAACTGTATAATCTATTTCATGCATTAAAATGATAAAACCTGTCTGAAAGATTTTAATATTCAAAGCTATCTTGGTTAACATATAAGAATGTTCTAAGCTACTCATAATAGCTAAATATGGTACAAGGGTTGATTTGACAACTCTTACCTTCTTAATATATCATTGCAATTACGAAGTTTTTTTAATAAAATATATTTTTCTAGAAAAGCTAATAATCAAACCACAGTGTTCTGATCAAAGTCGGTGTCCCTTTGCCCTTAACACACACTTGCTGACTGAACTAAAGGAGGTGGTATAAAGATAACAGAAACAAAACCACCAACAGAAAGAAGATACTTACGAGGGACAACGTTTAGACGCAACAGGCACTGATCAGAGCCCACTCTGTTTCTGACCGTACAGCTGTATGTCCCAGAGTACTCAGAAGAGGCATTTTTTACAGATATAACAGATGAAGTCATTTCTATGGAAGGAGGAAAAAGAAAACAAACTCATTTTTATAGTATGTATTGTTATCAGGTGTTAGTAAACGTAGCCCTCTCCAAATTTAGCAATCCAGTTAAAAGCAAGACAGACCAAGGCTGGATGCAAGCAAACTGGCACTGAGCCACACAGATGTTTCCAGAATCCAATCATGCTTCCAGTTCACGGTATCAAGGTGAAAGTAACCATGATCCCCTGCACCACAGAGCCTCAGCTGGAGCAGGGGGGTTGGTTCACTGTGTAGCTGCTGCAAACCCATTTTGGGGCACATCAAAGACTATAAACGCTACTGCATTCCACAAAGGATCTTTCATGCAGCAGGAAAACATATAAAACCTACTTTATTCCCCCCTAGATGGAAGAAACATACAAAAGGAAGTCAGAAGAGGACTCCCAGATTGGTCTCTTAGTTTGAAAAAAAGAGAGGCAGAGAGAAAACCTACTAAAGACCAGGATGCAGTGGATGGCGGGGTGGAGCCTGGTCATCAGTTTGAACTAAGAAGTCAATTATAACAAATAGGTGAGCAGATTTGGCCAATTTGTAACTTTCTAGTTAGTGTCACACGGGTTTTCTTTTAATTTATACACACACCATGGGTAAATTACTATATTTTCAATCTAAGCAAAACACTAAAGATCCAACTTTTATTATACTTTAGCCACTATCTAAGTTATAATCATGAACATGTCTCATCAATTAAAAAAAAAAATTGGCCAGGCACAATGGCTCACACCTATACTTTGGAAGGCTGAGGTGGGTGGACAGCTTGAGCCCAGGAGTTTGAGACCAGTGTGGGCAACATGCAGAAACTCCATCTCTACAAAAAATACAAAAATTAGCAGGGCGTGGTGACACATGCCTGTAGTCTCAGCTACTCGGGAGGCTGAAGTGGGAGGCTTACTTGAGCCTGGGAGGTGAAGACTGCAGGGAGCCGAGATCCTGCCACTGCACGCCCAGCCTGGGTGACAGAGCGAGACCCCTTGTCTCGGAAAAAAGACAAAAACAAACAAACAAAAAAAATACCAAAGTAACTAATATCCTAAAAAAATGAAATCATAGAATAGCTCTTCATTTATAATAGATGACACTAAATTGATATTATAAAACACTGAATAATTCCCATGGAAATCCTGATTATTCTATGTAGAAAAGGGAAACAAAGCATTTGGGAATCTACAATATATAAGCAGGCTGGGCACATGCCCGGACTCATGCCTGTAATCCCAGCACTTTGGGAGGCCAAGTAAAGAGGACTCCTTGAGCCCAGGAGTTTGAGACCAGCACAGGCAACGCAGGGAGATGCTGTCTCCTCAAATTTTTTTTTTTTAAATTAGCAGGGTGTGATGGCATGCACCTGTAGTTCCAGCTACTTGGGAGGCTGAGGTGGGAGGATGACTTGAGCCTAGGAGGTCGAAGCTTCAGTGAGCTGTGATTGCAGTGAGCCTGGGTGACAGAGCAAGGCCCTATCTCAAATCACACACACACACCCCTACTAGATCTTAGTCCAAATCAATGGCATGTGGTACAAATACTATGATCAGCAGTACCTGCTAACCATGAAGTGGGCATTTTCTGTGAGTCAGACAATTTTTGCCACTCATACTGTAATGGAAGTGAACCTTCTTTTGGTTCACATTTTAGTTTAAAGTCGCTTCCAATTTCTTCTGATCCATCAACGTAACATCGTGCACCTGAAGGCTTAACTGAAAAAGAAAACAAATTATAAATTTACACAAGAGAATGGAACTTACTTTTATGAATACAGCATTGTACACAACCACTGACTCATTATCAGTTGGTTCTCGGTCCAGAATTCACAAAAGAATGAAAGACCACAGTAAGTGATCAACATCAGTTTATTCAGCTTTATCTGACACAAAACAGCAAAGAATAAGCTCAGACAAGCAGCCACTGCATTAGTAGATATGGCAATATCTCAGGCATAGCTCGGTGCCTGTCCATTTCATGGGGCACACCTGAAAAAAAGCAAGAATAATGCACTTGCTTTTTTCCGCAAGACCACTTGAGAGGGAAGGAAGCTCCCCCTTCCATTCCTTAGCTATTCTTCCCCATGCTTGACATGTAGCCCTCTGGCAGTATGTACCAAGTCACATCCCTCTAGGTGCCATAACCCTGACAATCAGGCAGTTTATCATCAACAATACTAACAACACTCAGTGTAGCAAGGAACAACTAGCATTCTGCATTTACATCAACTCAAATCCATCCAAAGAGCAGGCTACAAAAAAGAAAACCTGGGCTAGGCATAGTGTAATCTCAGCACTTTGGGAGGCCAAGGCAGTGGGGGGATCACTTGAGGTCAGGGGTTTGAGACCAGCCTGGGTAACACAGCGAGACTCTTGTCATTATAAAAACTTCGAAAAATTAGCTGGGTGTGGTGATGTGTGCCTGTGGTCGTAGCTACTTGGGAGGCTGGAGTAGGAGGATGGCTTGAGACCAGGATTTTGAGGCTGCAGTGAAGCTTTGATCATGTCACTGCACTCCAGCCTAAGTGACAGAACCAGACCCCGAATCAAAAAGATATTCACAGCCTGGAAATTCATGCGTAAAAAAGAATATTTAATTAAAAAAAAAAAAAAGGAAATCTGAGGTTATATTCCAGGTGTTTCTGGGTAACTGTTTAGAACAGCTACTAACTCCATTACCTGCAACTCACCCCAATCCTGGATTAACACCTTGGCATTGCATACTGTTCTGCTGAACTTTAATAAGGTATAATATTCACACAATAAAGTTAACATGTTAATCACGTGGGCTGATTACTTTTAATAAATGTGTCTATATCCATTAAGCACCACTCCAACCCTCTCCCAAGAAAGTTCCCTCATGCTGGTTACAATAGATGTGACTCCAAAACCCTGGACCCAGGAAGCCACTGATCAGATTTCTACCACTGTAGATTAGCTCTTCTTCTGGAATCACATGAATAGAATACTACAGTATGTATTTTTTTTGTCTTCTTTTATTCAGCATAACATTTCTGAGATTGAGCCATGTTATTGTATATACAGTTATTTTAGTATTTCAATGGACTGTAACCCAAGTTTGCTTATCCAGTCACCTGTTAATGAATACTGTGTTTCCAGTTTGGGGCTACTGTCAAAGCCTAGTTAGCCAAACTGACAAGGGGCAAGTGTGTAGTCTATCAAAATCAGATTGACCAGTGAGGACGGCATTACGAGGAACCATGGAATGCCACTGGACAAGAGCAGGGATGCTGAAGGACTCTCAGGAGGTTGTAAGGAAGTAGCCATCAGCTCTCAATCAGCTGTTTCTGAGATTAGGAAAAATGGGGATTAAACAGGAAGTGGGAGCTGTTGAGGAGGTGGGGCCATTTAGTAATTGAGTATTCCAGTAAAGGATGGGTAGAGAAATGTGGGTCTGGGGGCAACATTAGAGAAGACAGCAATAGTCTATGCTTTACTACTGCTCTATAACCTTGGGAAAGACAATGTTTTCTATAAACTCTGTGGCTGACTTTAATCTGTATCTGTCCTTCTGGCTGACACACGTCAAGACTGATTTTTTCTTTTTTAGTTTAAGCTGATTTTCATTTTTTCAATCGTGAATGGGTTTTTATTCTTTCACTACTATGAATAAAGGTAAATGCATTTTTGTTTTGCAGTATTATGAACAACGCTGCTTGAACACTCATGTGAACACTGGCATATGCTTTCCTTTGTCTTAGTAATTGCTGGATCATATGGTGACTGTACATACTTTAACAATGTAAGGAATTGTCAAATTGTTTCCCAAAACTGGCTCAACACGATTTATCATATTCAGTGGGGTATCTTCAACTAAGGTTATCAACCATGACCTTACTCCTTCTTAGTAACTCCTTAACAAATTTAATTGTATTCCCCTTCATCTGCTCCTACTTACATTTTTAAAATAAGGGTCAACACATATTTAACTGCACTGTTGATTTTTCCAAGCAAATCTGTTTATTTTTCAATCTGACCAGGTGCTCTGGAGACTACATCAACTGGACTTTTAAATAAGTTTTGCAAATTATTTCATCCTGGGAGTCTTCAATGAAATGAGACTTGTTCTCTTACATTTCTTCAAACTACCAGTAAATCCTTTATTAGAATAAATTACTAGCAAATAAATAACTGATGCAATGCTTTGTGCATCAAACATCTATGGGTAATATGGTATTCTAACTCTAACACTCATCCTTTCTATATCCATTTTCTCCCATATAACCAGCAATCAAAACATATCTAATAACGGATAGCTATTTAAAATTGCTGCTAGGAAATTCAGGGCCTCACTACAACCCGGCCACAATAAAACAAGATTCTACCAACACAGGTTTCTGAATGACACTTTGGAGCAGCCCACCTGCTTTCCACTGGGAAGAGAAAGTACAAGTCTTTTACATGCCAACATCCAACCATTATACTATGAGGAAGATTAACTCTTAACCCACGGTACTCTGCTGGAACAGAAGAAAACCACAAAGAGAGCACGAATAAAGTCTTGTCTCCTAAATGTTTCTTTGGTACGGACTTCCCACATACTGGCTGCTGTTCTCAGAACATCTGCCTCCATGATCACTAACACAAACAATAGTCCTTCTCAGATAAGGGTATGTGACCATCAAGTTGTAGTTGGACATGGTATCCCACCAATTTAGTAATCCTCTGCTCCACACATGTATTACTTCATCATCTTTCCCTGCTAGTGGCTACACCAGTCTACTGGAAATACTCTCTAAATCCCTACATGGGACAGGGGATACTTTTATCATGATGTCATCCTTCCAAGAAATATAATTTCTTATTGGTTCAAAAATACCCTGACTCCAGGCAAAAATCTATCAATAGATGCTAAAATCAATAGGCAAAAGTTAAATAAGAAACAACGTATCTGCACAGTCTCAAAGTAGCTCCCCCAAGATATTTTTTAATTATAAAGGGAAAAATAATAACTCTAGAGTGGAGAAGCCCATCAGATAAAACTTAAACCAAGTGATCACGATTAACAATAAGACATGACATCAAGTGCCCCCGGATGTGACTGGAGGAGATTAAGGAGATATAAATGCAATGTGGATTCTAGATGCAATCCTAGTACAAAAACAACATTACTGGAAAACAGTAAAATTCAAATTGGGTCTGTAATTTAGTTAATAGTATTGTATCAATGTTAATTTCTTGGTTTTGATAATTATAACATGATTTTGTAAGATGTTAACATTAGGGGAAATTAGATGATGGGCCCACTCTTAGAAACTTCCTCGTATTTTTGCAACTTTTCTATAAAACTAAAAATTACTGTAAAATAAAAAGTAGTGAGGGGCCGTGCCTAGTATCAATGGTTTGCAAATCCCTTAGGACCTTTAAGGCCAGTGATGACTGAGCCGCTACACTTGCTGTTGCCACTGTGATCTGGTGGCATGGTGCAGTGGGAGTATACCATATATGTCCAGGAATTGTTAACTGTGCATGTTCTGCTCTTCAAAACAACTCTGTCCTTTATACCAAAAGGTTTCAATCAACAGGCCCTTCCAGAGCTCCAGGGGAAGGTGCCCGTGATATATGGCCACAACGGTAACCTTCTATCAATTCTCTTTGTTAACATTTCCCACTTCCGCTTCTTTATTGAGCTGCATCCACACGAGCTTGTGCTGTGTCTGAAAGAGCAAGGCAGGCATGGCAATGGAGCAAGCTACAGCAACATGCTGCCCCTCACATCCAGATGACTATCAATCATCTCTCTGGGTTAGTGGCCACATAACACACAAGCTCAATGAATGCACTGCCATTACCCTGTGAATGCCATGATGGCAACTACTTCAGATTTCCCACAAAAGAACCAAAGCATTAGATAGAGCCACTATCAGTCAATCCGATGAGCTCCAGTGACCACCACTTAGTTGGGTCACTAGAGGGCACTTCATCTTATCTTTTGCCCCAGATAATCCAGGCAGAATTTCAAGGCAAAACTAACAGATAAGCTTCAATCCAATTAATTTTCACCTTCAAGAGAATACAATTCTGGTGGTTTCTCCCAGCAGCAGTCATAACTCATCTAAAAACATGGAAGAAAGAGTTACAAGAAATTCTCTGGCTCTGACACAACCTCGTCCAGATTAGAGTACCAGTCATCCCTACTTCTCTTCGGCAATCACTTCCCTGCTTTCTCCTCTCATCCCCAGTTTATCCCCTCTCTCCCTCCTGGGTTTGAATTGAAGGCTGACTTGGCTATAAAATTCTCCCCAGGAGTAACTCAGGGTGAACTGTGTCAATGCTTCCCACTTACCCATTCTTAGGACATGCTGGGGTTCAAAGTTTAATATAAAAAGGCCATTCCTACTGCCGGGCAGTCATGGCTCCTGCCATGAGTGAACTGAACCACATTATGTGCCATCCCTACCACCCAACTCAAGTTCCTTTTTTGGGAAATGTTCTGCTGTAATGTTCTCTTCAGTTGAGAACTGCAAATGTGACCCTGAACCTGGTCCCACAGGATCCAGACAATACACAAACACACAAATATGCTTGTCCACAACTCTTCTGGGAATATGTGCCAACCCCATTAATCCCAGTGTACCTGTCCCATCAAACAGGGGTTTCACAATAAACAATCCTGATAATCAAGTATCTTCTGCTTCGCATATCATGAACCAGTTAATATTCCGTATACATCTTCCAACTTAATACTTCCTAGAGAGCAATGTTGGAAGAAAGTATAGTCAGGGTTATAATCTCAGGAATTCCTGGGTCTGTGATAAGAATTCAGACCAGGCAGCCGGGTGCGGTGGCTCACACCTGTAATCCCAGCACTTTGGGAGGCTGAGGCGGGCAGATCACGAGGTCAGGAGATTGAGACCATCCTGGCTAACATGGTGAAACCCCATCTCTACTAAAAATAAAAAAAATCAGCCAGGTGTGGTGGCGGGCACCTGTAGTCCCAGCTACTCGGGAGGGCAAGACAAGAGAATTGCTTGAACCCAGGAGGTGGAGGTTGCAGTGAGCCGAGATCACGCCACTGCACTCCAGCCTGCGTGATAGAACGAGACTCGGTCTCAAAAAAAAAAAAAAAAAAAAAAGAATTCGGACCAGGTGTTAATCTTTCACTTGCTTATACATTTATAACAAAGAAAAGTTACTCCATGTTTACTCAATGAAGACACAGAAAATTCAAATTTCCAACATTACCATATTCCTTTTCCTGGTTCCTTTTTTAGACTGACTTACTTTCACACCACAAGAAACATTTTTAGTTAGTGCGATTCAGAATGATGCATTTCACCAGGACCTCTTCAGGTCCCCATTCAATGATGCTGCCAGCAGATTCTATCTACCAAGACAATGCATGGATTTGCCATGAAGGTACCCAAAAATCCCCACTCTTGTTCCTAGTCTCTAGGAGTAATAGTTAAGTGCTGGGTCTACTTGTAGGAGGAGTAGTTAAGTGTTGGGTGCCCAAGTCATCTTGAACATTGCTCTCCTAAAGAGTATTCTTGTAATCTCAGCACTTTGGGTGGCCGAGGTGGGTGGATCACCTGAGGTCAGGAGTTTCAGATCAGCCTGGCTAACATGGTGAAACCCTGTTTCTACTAAAAATACAAAAATTAGCCAGGTGTGGTGGTGCATGCCTGTAATCCCAGCTACTTGGGAGGCTGAGGCAAGAGAATCACTTGAACCTGGGAAGCGGTGGCTGTAGTGAGCAGAGATTGTGCCACTGCACTCTAGCCTGGGCAACAGAGTGAGACTCCATCTCAAATAAAATAAAATAAAATAAAATTAAAATTAAAGAGTATTCTTTAGAATATTCTACCCCACCCCAATCAGTTCTCTAAACAGAAGGAATGAGGTAAATGTTGATGTGGGAGGCCTACCCTGATCAGTTATTTCCAGTCATGCTAGACAATTCTAGCATCAGCTTTTCCTATGAAAGTCAGTCCCCAAGTGTCCCCTAAAACATGAGGACAGAGGAATTTACTGTCATTAAATAGAGAGCTAGACAGCTATGTTTTTCTAAATGGTAGCCAATGTACATTTTGTGTAAAGCTTATCACAGTATGGTTTTAGAAGTATATTTATGAACTATTATCTTTCAGTTTCTCAATTTGAAGGGATTAAGAGTGCTTGTAGACATTATCACAGAATCTAGAGAAGGATAATAAACTCTGTAGTCTTTGGCAGTTTACAAAGCAGTTTATACTACCTCCCTCTTAACTATTATAGAGAGGGCTATATCAGTGAATGTCTCATCTCCTCACTTTAATGATGAAAAACAGTGACATCAAGAAGCTTAAATACTATGTGATGCCTAATGGCCTTACTTGAATTCAATATTCCTTCTTCCATATTTCTTCACCTCCATTCTAAATGCTTACATTATTCATCATAGAAACATGGTTCTACATAATTCTCAGGGCAAATTCTGAGGACAAGGCAAAAACCCTAGATCTCCTAACTCCTGGCTTAGGGTTCTTCCTCCATACCATAATAGTCGTTCACTTATTTTTAAACTCTTACGAATTTCACAAAGAAGTTGATCACTTCTTACTTTTCCTATCCAAACCAAAAGCTAGTTTTATATTTGATGCTATCCAACATAGAAGTACTTCAAGTGTTTAAAATTGTTATTCTAAAAAATTAAGCTTTGTCTTATACAAGTGCTGCTACTACAGTACTATGACTAATCATTCTCTTACTCAGTAACCCATTAACACAAATAAAAATAACTTACCAAGAACTACCAGATGGATCTTCTTATTTGCAACACCAGGAGCTTTTTTCACTTTGCACTGATATGTGCCAATATCTGACAGCTGTAAATTCGTTACATTTATTGATGCATCACCAGATTTGAGATCATTACTCGTAAAATGTACTCGGCCTTTCAGATCTGGATAGTAGTCATCATAAATTTTGTCTCCAGAATACAAAATAATCTAAAAGAAAGCCAAAATTAGATAGGAGGAAAAACAAACACACACACAAAAAACTGTCTCTTAAAGGAGCCCTGGATACACCTGCTGCTACAGAACCGCGCCCCCCCCACCCCGCAGAAAAAAAAAAGAAGAACACAGTATTACGGGGAACCTAAAACTATCCAAACCACAGAACGAGAAAATGGAAAGTAATCAAAGTGATCCTTGGGTATAGTCCCAGACTTCTATTTTTAATGGGGAAACCAAGACGCAACATGATAAAATAGTAAAGCCCTATACTGTCCTAGAGAGCAATTTAGTAAGATTGGGCAGGAACACAGACTTGCTTGTTCGTTGTCTTTTCCTTTTCTTTTCTTTTCTTTTTCTTTTTTCTTCTGTGTCTGTGGCCCAGGCTGGAGTGCAATGGTGAGATCTCGGCTCCCTCCACCTCCTGGGTTCAAGCAATTCTCTCGCCTCTGCCTCCCCAGTAGCTGAGACTTCAGGCACATGCCACCACGGCCGGCTAATTTTTGTATTTTTAGTAGACAAGGGATTTCACCACGTTGGCCAGGCTGGTCTCGAACTTCTGACCTCAGGGGATCCACCCGCCTTGGCTTCCCGAAGTGCTGTGATTATAGGTGTAAGTCACCATGCCTGGACTGCTCATTCTTATATACTCTATTTTTCAACTGCCTCTGAGGCTGTAGTTTGCCAACCAAGTGTAACAAAATCAAGTACCTACTGCCTCCTGCCCCTACAAAAGACTTATCATAATTTGCCTGTGGAATCTAACAAAAAGATAACTTTGTTTGGTCTTAATATTAAGTCGGAGTTACTTGAGGGCTCTAGACTCTAACAGATAAAATCATAAAATAAACCTCTTAAGATATGTGTACCCAGGTTAACAAGTCCTTTGAATGAATCTTCTGTAACTAAAGCAAAGACCTGTGCCTAATCCACTGAGTTTTCTGAATCACACATAGCCTTTGAAGGCAATTACTAAAGGCTGGATGCTTTAGAGGGAAATAAAATTTGTGTTCGGAATATTTTCTTGGAAGAGAACTATAGTAGTCATCTCTAACAATCTCTAATATTAATTTAACACATTTTATAATTTTTCTTTTTTGCTAATGAAATCTCTTCATTCTGGTTCTATCAGACCCATGGGCCAAAGAGCAGTGATGCCAAAACTCAGATAATAATCAGGAAACACAACTACAGCCTGTATCCTGCAATTAATTTCTTTTACCTGAGTGCTAATTATGGGCAGCATAATCAGAAAAAATGTCATTTAAGAACACTGTTTTCCAGGTTTATTCCGCGGAAACTTCTTGAGTGGAGAAACTTGGGTTCTCTTCTATATTATCTCCTTCCCAACCACACTGACCCCACCCTAATCCACCAAAAATCTTTTTTTTTTTTTTTTTTTTTTTGAGACAGTCTTGTTCTATCTCCCAGGCAGGAGTGCAGTGGTGCGATCTTGGCTCAATGCAACCTTCACCTCCTGGGTTAAAGCGATTCTCCTGCCTCAGCCTCCCGAGGAGCTGGGACTACAAGTGCCCACCACCGCGCCTGCTAATTTTTGTATTTTTAGTAGAGACAGGGTTTCACCACATTGGCCTGGTTGGTCTCGAACTCCTCACCTTGTGATCCGCCTGCCTCAGCCTCCCAAAGTGCTGGGACTACAGGCATGAGCTACCGTGCCCAGCTAGATCTTTTATTTATATATGAACTGTGTGCATCTAGGTTGCACTCAATACCAGTTTGCTAAGTAAATAAAAGAAGTAGTCGAAGGGTCCACAGCTGACTTACTCTGTAAACACAAGCCATTACTTTATTTGCTCAATCTTCTTGACACACCCACTTGTCAAAGGCAACACTGACTACTCCACAAATCTGGCTACTCTATCTTCCTTTGATTAATTTCTTTTGATTAAAAGGCTTATCATAATTTGCCTGTGGAATCTAACTCTAAAGGTGGTAGACTTCAATCTCTTGTACTTCCAATAGCTCGTTATGCTTCACACACACCTTAGTAGTCTCTTAAGGGTGGCTTGAGAAATAAGATGCATTCCCGCTCTTGGTTATTTTATAAGCTAGTTTAGTGTCTTCCCAGAAAACAGTGTTATAAATATTAGTTAAGGAATGGGAAATTTACCATAAAATTTTACATGTCTTCACTGATTCCCCTTCACAACCCTGCAAGGACGATGGCATTGTCCACATTGACATTTAGGTGAGGAAAGAAGTGGCTCTCACTGATCAGCTTTTGCCAAGTCACACAACAAAGATGCAGACCAGATCCATTTAACTTGGCACAGTACATGATTATCATTTCAATATCATTTACAAGCTTACTGAATGCTTGTGAATACAGTATTTTGCTGAATTCTTATAATGACCCTGAGATGCTAGGTATAGCTGTTCCTACTTTACACATGAGGAAACAGGTTTATGAAACACGGGAGGCAGCACAGGACAGTGCAAAGGATAAGAGAGCAGCTGTGAGAGTCAGAGGGACCTGGGTTCAAATCCCAACTGCATTTGTTACTCTGGGCATGAAAATCTCTGGGCCTCTGTTTCCTCCTTGCCATATGTATAATAATTCTCACCTTACTATGTTGTTTTAAGGCTTAAGTATATACAATTAAAGTATATAAAACACTGCCCAAGCACGCTGTTCACAGTAACTGCTGACTAAAGAGATCACACAAGGAATAAGAATGCAAATTTCTCCAGCTCAGTCCTCCAATTCCTAGTTTTTAACCATTCTGTCTACTAGCTGAAATATATTAAAATAGGGGGTCAGTTAAAAAACATATGTAGCTTAAATTCCATGTATGCATCCTCTTCTGCATCAATCTCTTCCTAACTCTTCCTTCTTTTGGTCTGATGTGACTGTGTTTTAGGTTAGAAGCTAGGTTTTTAACCCAGACACAGTCACTCAGAGTCAAGTCCCAGTTTCACATTTATCTTACAACTCCTGTAGATGGCAAAGCCGTGCCTCTCACTCAGCATGGACGACTTGGAGTCTTCTTCCCATTAACAGACACACTAATGGCTCAGGGCACAGTGCTTCTTGGTCTCTACATGCACCTGGTCACAAGCTTCACTCAGCAGAAGCACTGAAGACCCACGCTGTCCATATGCATCCTAGGCTTCCCCTATCTTACACACAGGGTCAGAGTCCTGGGCTCTAAAGCGGGACAGGCACTGCACTGTCACAGGAACGGGGAACTGCAGGACCTCAGACAGGAGCCTGTACTCTAGGTGCCAGCACCTCCAGAGAGAGAGAAGGGAGAGAAGGGGGAGGTAAGAGTGACAGGGAACAGGGCAACGAGGCTGAGTAGATAAAATGAGTCAGGCCCGATTTATTTTGCTCAGGGAAACAGAAAGAAGTTCTGGTAACAGAATCAGGGCAGAGGTTACATCTTTGGAGGGGGTGGCTCTAGTCACTCACAACTTGGGAAAGCATCTTAATTATTTCCTTAACATAAACATCAAGGGCAAACTGACTAGATTTTCCAAAAATATTAATTACCTAACTGCACTGATTCAGCCATTAAATGGAAGCATGTTACTTGTAACTTTTAAATATCCCCTTCTTTTACATGAACAAATGACGTAAAAACAAAATTTCTCTTCCAAATATATATATTACTATACTTACTTAAATATTTGGACTTATTTTCCTCTCCCTGATCTAATATAATTTATTAACTTTTTAAAAAATTAAATGTGTCAGACAAAGACAATATGCAACATTCTAAATAAAGTATTCTGGAACCATTGAAAAGGTAAAACATGACATGTATTTGGAGATGAGATTATTAGGCATGTTTCCTCCTCTGTGCTATTTTTGGCTTTCCAAGTTTTCTACATCAGACTCTTATTACTTTGATTAGAAAAAATACTGAAACAATGTTTTAAGATTTTTTAAATTTAAGACTAAATATTTCATAGATTGTTTTTTGCTCTAAAGACTTCATTTTTATACTGGGAAGTTTTAAAAAAGTAAAAAAAATTAATTTAAAAAGACTTGATTTTGTTTTTTAAAAAATTCATTGGACAGGATATTTAACTTGAAAAAATAAGGAAAATAGACTGTAATACTATGTAGTTGTTACACCATAGCTAATGACACTTCTACTGCTGACAGAATCCTTGGGTAAAACTTAAAAATTTCAGTTCTGTCTAACGTTTAACAAAGCACAGTTATGTGCCATCTCCTAACACGACACACACTCCTGTCTCAACGTCATGCCTGCTCCATCTAGGCCTCTGCTATTCCCCGCCTCAAATCCAGATTGTCGGAACTTTCATAAGTTCCTCTTCTTCCCTGAAGTGTCTCTAAAACTCCAGTGATCTTTTCCTCTTCTGTAACCTTAGGTCACACTCATTATCTATTTCCCTCCATTACATGTGTCCTCAATTTCCACCAGAGCAATTGCCTTCCTCACCCAGGCCATAAAGCCTGAGAAGTTGGGGGGCTTCCTTCCTAGCTGCCTGCAGCCCATCCATGTGACTGGCAAGGTGATGGACACATCAAATAGTTGCACAGACAGCTGCTAAGTGAGCAAGGACATATCAAACTTACCACTTGATCCACCTTCTGATTATCAGCTGGTGATATCAGCCACTCGATGTCCAGCGGTCCCTGGTCTTCGGAACTAAGCGTAAATTTGCATGGCAGATAGGCAGTTTCCCCTTTGGCTTTTTCAATCATTTCTTCAGGAGTAGTGATACTCAAACTTCTGGCGAAATCTAGAAAAGAAGTGTACATGGGACTAAGCATTTGCTATTACGCTAACAGCCCACGCAGTGCCCTGCAGCCATTGAGAAGCAGCACATTGATGTGAGGGATACAGGACGGGGTTTGGGTCCCGAGGAATGGAGTCCAAACTCAGAGATGCCCAGTTTTTAATTTGTGCCTTTGTAAAAGTAGAATGACACAAGTAGTATCATCTTATCTGATACAATTCCCTTAAGGAAAGCTGTGAACTTCCTGACATTATGTAAGTTTCTACTGGTAGAGGGTTTCTATATGCAAGCAGATGTTTAAAACTGAATTTGGCTAGAATCTCTGAAATGTGAGTGATACAGTTTGGATTTGTGACCCCGCCCAAATCTCATGTTGAACTGTAATCCCCAGTGTTGGAAGAGAGGCCTGGTGGTAGGTGACTCGATCATGGGGGTGGATTTCCCCCTTGCTGATAGTGAGTGAGTTCTCAGGAGATCTGGTTGTTTAAAAGTGTGTAGCACCTCCCCCTTCTCTGCTCTGGCCACGTAAGACGTGCCTGCTTCCCCTTCGCCTTCTGCCATGATTGTAAGTTTCCTGAGGCCTCCCTAGCCATGCTTTCTGTACAGCCTGCAGAGCCAATTAAACCTCTTTTCTTTATAAATTACCCAGTTTTAGGTATTTCTCTATAGCGGTGTGAGAATGGACTAATATGGTCAGTCACGTCATACAAATTCAAGGCTACATTAATTCATGCTCACCACAAACACACAGGGAACTAAGTCACTGTCAGTAGGGTATATGCTGATCAACTGTGACACAGTTTCTGCCAAGGCTTCTTTAAATTTTTATTAGATTTAATTCTATAACCTTCTATTGAATGCTTAAAAATATTTCTTTTTTTTTTTTTTTTTTTTTGAGACAGAGTCTCGCTGTCGCCCAGGCTGGAGTGCAGTGGCGAAATCTCAGCTCACTGCAGGCTCCGCCCCGGGGGTTCCTGCCATTCTCCTGCCTCAGCCTCCCGAGTAGCTGGGACTACAGGCGCCCGCCACCTTGCCCAGCTAATTTTTTGTATTTTTAGTAGAGACGGGGTTTCACTGTGTTAGCCAGGATGGTCTCGATCTCCTGACCTCGTGATCCGCCCGCCTCGGCCTCCCAAAGTGCTGGGATTACAGGCATGAGCCACCGTGCCTGGCCGCTTAAAAATATTTCTAAGCAGTAAGTTTTGATGAGGATAATTCAAAAAAAAAGGGAACACTGTCAATTTACTTATCTTTTAAAAATATACAGCCAGGCATGGTGGCTCATGCCTGTAATCCCAGCACTTCGGGAGGCCAAGGTGGGTGGATCATCTGAAGTCAGGAGTTTGAGACCAGCCTGACCAACATGGTGAAACCCCATCTCTACTAAAAGTACAAAATTGGCTGGGCATGGTGGCACATGACTGTAATCCCAGCTACTTGGGAGGCTGAGGCAGAAGAACTGCTTGAACCTGGGAGGCAGAGGTTGCAGTGAGCCGACGTCGCGCCATTGCATTCCAGCCTGGGCAATAAGAGCAAAAACTCTGTCTCAAAAAAAAAAAAAAAATTACCAAATAGTTGACTCATTATTTCTGAGACACTTCTTACTGTTCATCCCTGTTTATTTCCCTTCTGAAAAAGCCAATAATCACATTTATTTTATTTTATAAAAGACATCTTAAAATTACATAACTTAATTTCACCAATATGGTGAAACCCCATCTCTACCAAAAATACAAAAATTAGCCTAGCTGGGTGTGGTGGTGTGCACCTGTAATCCCAGCTACTCAGGAGGCTGAGGCAGGAGGATCGCTTGAACTGGGGAGGTGGAGGCTGCAGTGAGCCAAGCTCGTGCCACTGCCCTCCAGCCTGGGTGACAAAGCAATACTCTGCCTCAAAAAGTTAAAAAATTAAATGCAAATTTAGTCTGTAAGTGAACAATCACATAAAACTTTTTTTCCTATTCACAGTATAAAAGTATGCATAGCACTAGTTTGTCACATCTATGGTTTACTTGTGATTACCCAACATTTTCTTAAGTATAAATTCAAACATCTAAAGTATGCATGACCGTTAAGTTTCACTACTTTCTGTTGAAGAGCAACTCTATCTGGACCTATGTCACCTGACTCTGACAACCTTCAGAGCTGGACGATGACCTGGAAGAGACCCTAAGCACTAAGATATGGTATGGTGCACAGGGCCTGCCTCTCTCTTCCTCTCCCTTTTCCCCTGCTCCCACCAAAAAAATAAACACATTAGAGCAAAATTAGGAGTAAATCAATCCAAAGTCCTAATTCTCCACGTGACTATCTTGATGTTTTTCAAATAAATTTTGATAGAACAAATCAAAATGAAGAGGAATTAGTCACTGCATGATTCTTTCCATTAGTCTTAAAATAAGCTTAATATATACAGACTATCAGTTCTAATAAAATTTTAATAAAGTCAAAGCCAACAGACTGAGAACTAAAGAAAATCCTGGTTACATTCAACACCATTTACATTTAGGCACCATCGTAAGCTTTCAATCACATGTAAATGCACTCCTGAAATAAATTTAAATTGGGATACCAATTATCTGCAACTGCTCCCTTAAACCTGAGGCCCGCCCAGCTTTGACCAACAGGATGTGCAGGAATGACCTGTGTAGTTCCGAGGTTAGGCCTCAAAAACCCTTGCTGCACCCACTCTTGCCTCCTTGGTCACTGGCCACTGTGTGAACAAACCACAGAGGGGGCAACGGAGGTGTCTGGCCAACCCTAGAACACTCAGCCCTAGTCCAGACCAGCTCTCTGCAGCCCCACTGTTGAGACCATAATTTTCCATCCCAGCCTAGTCTAACTAGCAACCCACAGGATCATGAATATATGACTTTTGTTTTAAGCCTCTAGAGTTTGAGTTGTTTTGTTATACAGCAAATATTGACTAGACATCATCCAAACCCACTGATCCAGCCCAAAAGTCCAACTACTCTGGCCTCCATTTCATGCCCATGTTTCTATTTAAAATGATATGATTTGGTATTTATGTACATAATCTCAAGTGTTTCTCCTAAATATTTAACCTAAATACACTCTATTATTTCTAATAAACTCAGTTCCATTCCTATCTCATTCATTAAGGCATTTCTACCTCTCCACCCTTCAATGATTTTTCTTTCTTTCTCTATGAATGCTGATTGTACTTTACTTTCTACCATTGGTATCACTTACTCGGCACTTAGCATATGTTGCCTTGGAATTTTTTTTCCTCTATAAATTTTATGGTGAAACTGACTTAGGTGGCATCCAGAGTTGTGTCACATCTTCTATTTTTTATTTTTTTAAGAGATGAGGTCTCACTATGTTACCCAGGCTGATCTCTAACTCCTGAGGCTCAAGTAATCCTCCGCCTTTGCCTCCCAAAGTACTGGGATTACAGGCTTGAGCCACTGTGCCTGGCCTGTCACATCTTCCTAGATGTTGAGAAACTTATCTTCTTCCCATGCTACCTTGTACTTTTGCGAACTTTTAAAACGCATGCCCTGATTTACTATTAAATCATTAGCTCTATTAGGGTAAAAGAAATTGCAAATTGCGGCTACCTCTATCTCCTGCTGTAGTTCTTTGCACATAATAGAAAAGAATTAATGAGTGAATTATAAATCTGAAATTTAGTTTGGTTATTAACACATCAAGCATCAAATAATATGAGTAATCTAAGTACACTTAAAAATAAAAATCTCATTCCAAAACGAATCAAGAAATAGTTCAAATATGGAGCTAAGAATATATAAGTGAGAATGAAAAATCGCTATCAATAACAATAAAAACTTCCTGGTTACTGTGTGTTTTTAGAGTTTTCATTTTGTAGAAATCAAATAAAAATGTTAAATAACTTCAATTAGACACGCACATTTGTAAAAGTTGAAATCCCCCAAATTCATGCTCTCAGTACTTACACTACACAAAGTGGAGTGTATTTATCAAAATAAAATACAACTTAGTTTTTACATTATCTTTCTTTCTTGTTTGATACATAAAAATTAATTAAAAAAAAACTGCCTTAAATAGTCATATATGTGTAACAAAATAATCTGAAAAGATATATGTCAAATTGTTAACAGCAATTACTTTTGAGAATTAGGATTTTAAGGAAGAAACTGTCCATTTCTGCTTTATTCTGAGATTTTTTAAAATGAGTATGCTGCTTATGATATTTTAAAATGATTTTTTAATGACTTTTAGATTTTTTTGTTTTTTGTTTTTCTTTCAAAAAATGGTTACAGCCTTGAATTCCTCTTCATTGCGTTGCACTAGAAATGAATGAAAATCTTGAGATCATATAAAACAGTTCCTGGGTTTCCTAGCAACACTGAAGGGCCTCTTTTCACAGAGGCATAGTTTTTCAAGTGCTGAAGTATGCAACAGACACAAATTATAAGACAAAAGACAGACACTTGGTCTCACGCAGCGGCCCTGGGCATCTTTCCTAATACTGCCCAGTTTTATTTATGCAGCAAGTAGATTAACAATTGAACTTGCAAACTACTTGCACGTTGAAACATGGTTTAAAAGGTAAATCGAATATCAAATCTTCTTACAATTTTATTCAAATTTATATTCAGGATGTGATAAAATATGCAGCACATTATTAAGCTGCAAGTATTTGCAGTCTAGTTAATAAGTGCACAGCACTAGATCATATTATATAAATAAACAGACGGAACCACATCCCATATTGGCAGTGACTGAAATAACATTTCCCAGTTTTCTGCTTGCTTTTCTTATCTCCAGTTCCTAAATCACTTGGATCTTTAGAGCTTCTCTTCTGCACAGTCTGACTTATATCTGAGCATCAAAGTGACATGAGTTCATCAAAGAGTATTTTTTTAGCCCTTGATGTCACCTCCTACTAAGGCTTCAGAAGATCTGGTTCCACTATAAGATTGGAAGAAAACTGGAGAGAATGGAAGAAGCTATTCTTCTAGAAGGGAGGTAATGTTATGAACTGATAACATGCGTTGGCTTCTTTCATTTGCTTTTTCAAATTTAAGCTGTTTGTTAACCTAGATGGTCTTCAGTGATCTTTTCCTTCTGGCAATCTTAAAATCATAAACATTAGAAAATGCTCATGAAATGTTATCATTAGTTTTTTAAAAAGAGAAGTAAACATGAGAATTTTTAATAATGTTTTGAGTGAGGAAAGCCTTAGAGAAAAGTAGAAGAGAAAAACACAAAAGCTATGGAAGAAGACAAAAATTTAACTATACTAAAAATCTTATTAGAAAATCACCATTTGGCAAAAACAGAGTAATAATTGTTTCAGGCAAAATATTGAAAATTGGTGCTGAAAGGTATGATGAGAAACAGCATTTGTTACATAATGTTAAAGTATCTTCCCACAAAACACTTTAATTACAGAGGAAAAAGTAGTAACTTTACAGTGAAGAAATCTGGTATACATCACCTTAATCAAACGATCAAATTTACCTTCACTAGAACAAATGGACATTATGTACCTCCTGATTAGAAAAGAACATAGTATTACTTCTGTAGTATTGCATACCAAGTCAAAAATGCATACTCTAGCCATGAAAAGACATGGAGTAAACTTAAATGCATACTACTGAGTGAAAAAAGCCACTGCATGATTACAACTATGTGACATTCTGGAAAAGGCAGAACTACAGAGAGTTAAAAAAAAAAAAAAAAATCAACGGATGCAGGGGAAAGAGGGAAGAGGAGAATAGGTGGAACACAGGATTTTTTTTTTTGAGACAGAGTCTCGCTCTGTCGCCCAGGCTGGACGATCTCGGCTCACTGCAAGCTCTGCCTCCCGGGTTCACGCCATTCTCCTGCCTCAGCCTCCCGGGTAGCTGGGACTACAGGTGCCCACCACCATGCCCGGCTAATTTTTTTTGTATTTTTAGTAGAGACGGGGTTTCACCGTGTTAGCCAGGATGGTCTCGATCTCCTGACCTCGTGATCCGTCTGCCTCAGCCTCCCAAAGTGCTGGGATTACAGGTGTGAGCCACTGCGCCTGGCCAGAACATAGGATTTTTAGGGCAAGGAAATGCTTCTGTGTAATACTATAATGGTGGCTGCACGTCATCCATTTGCCCAAACCCGTAGAATGTACAAAACCAAGAGTGAACCCTGATGTAAACTATGGACTCTGGGTAATGTTATGTCAATACGGGTTCATCAATCCTAACAAGGTACACTCTGGTGGGGGGCGTGTTGACAAGTGAGGGAGATGGTGGTGCGTGGGGGAAGGGGGTACAGGGGAACTCTGTACTTTCTGCTCAATTTTGCTGTAAATCTAAAACTGCTGTACAAAATAAAGTCTGTTTTTAAAAAAGATTAACAAGAGAGCACACAATCATATTTATAATTAAATATAAATTAGAATAATGTAACATATTTCAAATATAAAATTGATGGTGATTAAAAAAATTCAGTACGGCCAATCTTGGCAAAAGTGTTGGAAACTGTGGCAACACAGAAAGTAAATCAGTACAACCTACTGTCAACACAGTAGAAGACGTGTGAAATGTCAGTGTGCTAACCTACTTCTAGGAACTGCAGCTGAACTCTCATAACTGAACAGTTCATATGTACAAGGATATTACTCACTGATGCTCTCTGAAACAGAAAAACATCTGAAAACAACCTAAATATCCAACAACAGGCAGGAAAATCAGAGTAAGAAATTCAAGCTCATCTACCTCAGACAAAGAGCAAGCACAAACAGATCAGGTAGGACCAGTCCCCTCCAGCAAAAAGATGCTACTAAAATTTGGCTTCTGGGGAGTAACGCTGACTTTCACTCATATAAATAGAAGTATGACTAAATATTGCCACCTTCAGCTTTGGTTCCATTCACCCGACAGCAAATACAATCATCGAATCAAATTAGGTCTTTCAAAAGGAACATAGCATTAAACATATAATAATGTTTACTAATAAATATATTAATAGAATAAAAATACTTTTGGGGGACAGCGGTAGAGTAAATCATGTCCCCCCCAAAATTCATGTTGAATCCCTGACCTCCTATGTGACTGTATTAGAGGTACGGCTTTTAAGGAAGTGATTAAGATTAAATGAGGCCATAGCATAGAGCCCAGAACAGATGGAACTGACACCTGCTTAAGAGAAGGAAACACCGGAGCACTCTCCCTGCCACGTGAGGACAGAGGGAGAGGGCAGCTGTCTACCAGCCAGGAAGACGGCCCTCACCAGAAACCAAACTTGCTGGCACCTTAATCTTGGACTGCCCAGACTCCAGAGCTGTGAAAAACCAAGTTTCTATTGTTTAAGGCATCTACGGTATTTTGTATTGGTATTTTGTCTATGGCATTTTGTTATGGCAGCCTGAGCAGACTAATACAGACTGCATACGGAGCAATGAAGTTTCTCATCATAGATAGGGTATACTGTTCAACTGGACATGAAGTTAATGAATTCAGCAGAAATTCTCAAGAAGATTTAAACATACTGGGAATTTGCAAAATGATAGAAAAATGTACTTTTCAATCCATAGCCAATAAAGACATGAGGGAACCGCCTGGATGGTCCTTCTCAGGAGAAGAAAAAATTATGTACATTAATATACAGAAGTGCACAGGAATTTAAATTTATTGCTTATCTGTAAGTCAAGCATTATGCAAAGGGCTTTAATTATTTCATTTGATCCTTACAAAACCTGTGGAACAGGCATTACAGACAATGACATCAAAGAACTGCTTCTTATGCAAAATCCAAGTAAATGTTGAATAACACCAGTTACTTAATCCAGACTAATGTGGAAGGAGAAGAGGGAAGTGAAAGATTATAAAGGCACTGAAATAAGAAAAATGAGGATATGAGACAAGAAAATTCAAGAGCAGGAAGAAGTCTGTTTAGGTAATAGGGATATCCTTGTAGATCCCCTGAGAATCTAAAATAAGGAAAGCACAGACCAGCGACAGTTTCAAAGCTGGGCTGGAAGACTTCTAATAACACAAGAAAATATGGGGGTAATTTTATAATTCAACCCACATACTTGATTTGGAGGCAGGGGGACCAGTGGCAGCAAGCTGAGATGATGTTTGATCAAACTGTCTGTTTCCCCAGCAACGCTAAATTTCTCCTTTGAACTCCTTATCTCAGTGACGTGACCTACCACCAACACTTTTGGCAATCAATCCCTGCATAAGATCACAGATGCGAGAAATAGCTGCATCACCAATCATCTGCACAAACCTGGATAAAATGAAAGGCAGCAGGGTATCAACGTTCACTCATTCAACGCATACTATGTCCTATTAATTCTGCCTCTTTAATACATTCCAAATCCAACCATTTTTACCTATATCCAGGCCACTATTATCTTTCACATGGCCTGGATGTAGCCTGCTAATTGGCTTCCCTGCATCCACACTTTCTCATTCTAACTTGTTCTCCATACTTCACCCAGAGTGTTCTCTATATAATTGCTTTTATTTATCTATTTTTTTTAAACAGGGTCTCACTCTGTTGCCCAGGCTGAAGTACTGTGGCACAACCAAAGCTCACTGTGGCCTCAAACCCCTGGGCTCAAGGGATCCTCTCCTGCCTCAGCCTCCCAAGGAGCTGGGACTACAGGTGTGTGCCACCATGCCCACTAATTTTATTTTTATTTTTATTTTCCCAGTGGAGATGCAATCTCGTTATGTTGCCCAAGCTGGTCTCGAACTCCAGGGCTCAAGTAATCTCCCACCTCGGCCTCCCAAAATGCTGGAATTACAGGCATGAGTCACTGCATCCAGCCTATAACTCCTTTTGTAAAAAAGATGTCACTGACATGTCTGACAATCTCTGGTCGCTCCTCATTGATTCAGACACCTTAATTCTCCCTCAAGGTCCTTTATGACTAGAGGCCCTCTAGCACCTTTAGCTTCTTACCACTTCCCACTCCCACAGTATAGTACAGCCATCATCATCTCCATCATCATCTCGCCTCACTCAGCACGAGCACAGTGCAAGATACCTCCTCTTGCTGGGCGCGGTGGCTCACGCCTGTAATCCCAGCACTGTGGGAGGCCAAGGCGGTGGATGGATCACGAGGTCAGGAGATCGAGACCATCCTGGCTAACACGGTGAAACCCCGTCTCTACTAAAATACAAAAATTAGCCGGACGTGGTGGCACATGCCTATGGTCTCAGCTGCTCGGGAGGCTGAATCAGGAGAATTGCTTGAACCCGGCAGGTGGAGGATGCAATGAGCCGAGATCGTGCCACTGCACTCCAGCCTGGGCAACAGAGAGAGACTCCATCTTAAAAAAAAAAAAAAAAAAAAAAAAAAGATACCTCCTCTTCTGCTCCATCCCACCTTTTAGGCTTACTATGGTCTCAGTTCAGCCCCTTCCTCCAGAACTTATGTCCTCTAATTACTCCTTGGACTAGCACTAACAATGCTTTCATCACAGGCACTTTCTTCACTTTACTGAAACTGCGCTTTACTCTGTGTACTTCTCTCACCCTCTGCCTCCAGGGACTATTTCACATTTGACTTTGGTGGCAAAGCTCATGCTGTTCTTGATCATCACTGGTTTTCTTTAGCAGAGCAAAATTTTGGGCACTTGGCATTCAACAAACATTTGTTGAATGAAGGTTTTCTTTTTTCTATCACTGAGGAAACGAAACAAACGGAACACTTTGAAACATATTTTCTGTGTTTTTAACCTATCCCAGAAAGATACTAGATGTAAACCCTGATCAGTGATGGCACATGCACAGGGATTTTAAAGATCATGACTCACTGTAGAATTCAAGCAGGGACAGAGAGCAGCTATGAATTACGAGTTAGGCAACTGCATGACTGCATAATCTGTCTTGACATCTAAGCAGTCAACAAAGCACTTTGTTGTAACAATAAAACAGCAATCAGGCAAGTCTGGATGCCTGGAGGTAAGCAGATCACAATTTTGGGATCTCTGAGGGAAGTGGCGGGCAAAACAATGTTCACAGGCACAAGTACCTTTGTATAAGAGAAGGGAAATTGCACTAGGAATGAATGACGGTACATTTACAAATAGTGAAAAAAATTGACAACAAAATTAACCACAACAGTGAGACTGTTTTGGTCTAGGACCAATAATAAAAACAACAAATCAGAAGAGGCACTAAGGGGAAAAAAACAAATCAGTCTACATGTGTGGAACACTGTTGGTATATGCTTTTCCTTCTATGTGTAAAAGTCCCTCTTCTCTCTTGCTCCACCTTCTCCCCAGAGAGCACCTCTGGCCATTTATCAAAATACATTTTAGGTCGGGCATGGTGGCTCACGCCTGTAATCCCAGCACTTTGGGAGGCTGAGGCAGGCGGATCATTTGAGGTCAAGAATTTGAGACCAGCCTGGCCAACACGGTGAAACCCCATCTCTATTAAAAATACAAAAAATTAGCTGGGCATGGTGGTGGGCACCTGTAGTCCCAGTTACTTGGGAGGCTGAGGCAGGAGAATTGCTTGAACCGGGGAGGCAGAGGTTGCAGTGAGCTGAGATCACACCACTGCACTTCAGCCTAGGAGACAGAGTGAAACTCTGTCTCAAAAAGAAAAAAAAAATAAATAATGCACTTTACTTGTCAGCTCATCTCAGAAGTTCCCCGATCTCCACAGGCAGTGTTAATTGCTTCCTCCTGTTTTATACATTTCCTCTAGGTATTTACATGTCCCTATTCTGAAGCACATACTAACTTAACTGGAAGTGTCTGTGCTTCCTCTCTGGAGGGTGTGTCCCAAGACTTAACTCAGTCAGCCTTCTCCCAGCCTTGGACAAGGAGAAGCAGGGAGCTCAGAGTAGAGGGAAAGTGAAATGAAGGAGCTATCTGAAAGCAGAACGGTGATGGGAGAGAAGACCATAAGGCATGAGAAGGGAGCCCTGGGGTGACTGTGCATCCAGAGAAGCAAAGAAACTGAACAATGAAGCCTAGATGGGAGAAACAGCTCAGGGAATTGAGCGAGCCTGGTCACATACTGATGGAAGGAAAGACAGGATACTTATTTTTTGATGAGAAATGTTAGCAAATCTGAGAACAAACTAACACTGATGCTACTTTATGTATAGTTGTTGACATAAAAGAAGTATGTTAAGGAAAACTTTTATTGTGGATACTCTAAAATCCCAACTACGGATTCTTCATTCTATAGATGCAAAGAGTTGTTATCTTTCAGCTATCTCTAGGACGAAATAAAGGAAAAAAAATTACACACTGATACGTGATTCTTCTCAAAATATCTAGCGCCATTCCAAAGAAATTAACAAAAAAATGAAAGTTTTACAAATAAAAACAGGAGAATTTTTCTTCTTTTTGGAGACAGAGTCTGGCTCCGTCACCCAGGCTAGAGTGCAGTAACACAATCTCGGCTCACTGCAGCCTCCACCTCCTGGGCTCAAGCCATCCTCCCATCTCAGCCTCTCAAGTGGCTGGGACTACAAGTGCACGCCACCATGCCCCACTAATTTTTGTATTTTTTTGTAGAGATGGGGTCTCACCGCGTTATTCAGGCTGGTCTTGAACTCCCGAACTCAGGCGATCCACCTGCCTGGGGCTATCAAAGTGCTGGGAGTACAGGTGTAAGCCAACGTGCCCAGCCAATAAGAGGAATTTAAATTTATATTCCAAAGTCTTACATGCTTGTTCGGTTGCTTGGAAAGGGGATATGACCTTAATACCAAATGTTATGAAGAATTTATTTAATATTGAGCTTTGTGAATAATGTCAAAACACATCATTAGGGTTACTATTTTAAAGGGAGAACACATTCTGAATGTGAATTGCTGAATTCGAATCATAGAAATCAGAAGACTTACTATAAAAACACAATAATATGGCTCACCCCTGTAACCATCCCAGCACTTTGGGAGATGCTGAGGAGGAAAGATCACTTGAGTCCAGGAGTTCAAGACCAACCTGGGCAACATAGTGAGAATTCATACCTACAAAAAATAAAAAAATTAGCTAGGCATGGTAGATCTAAGCAGGGTAGATCATAGTGAGAGCTCATATTTACAAAAAATCAAAACATTAGCTAGGTGTGGTAGTGCACGCCTGTGGTCCCAGCTACTAGGAAGGCTGAATAGGAGAATCACTTGAGCCTGGGAAGCTGAGGCTGCAATGAGCCACGACTGCGCCTCTGCACTCCAGCCTGGGTGACAGGGCAAGACACTGTCTCAAAACATACACTCAATAATAGTCAAAAAATGATTCAGTACAACAACTTTAAGAAATAAGTTAGAGGCCAGGCGTGGTGGCTCATGCCTATAATCCCAGCACTTTGGGAGGCCAAGGCAAGCGGATCACCTGAAATCAAGAGTTTGAGACCAGCCTGGCCAGGATGGTGAAACCCCATCTCTACTAAAAACACAAAAATTAGCTTGGCGTGGTGGCATGTGCCTGTAATCCCAGCTACCCAGGAGGCTGAGGCAGGAGAATCACTGGAACCTGGGAGGCAGGGGCTGCAGTGAGCCGAGATCGCACCACTGCACTCCAGCCTGGAGACAGAGCAAGAGTCCTTCTCAAAAAAAAAAAAAAGAAAGAAAGAAAGAAAAGAAATAAGTTAGACAAACCAGGAACTAGTATGTTAAAAGATTTATAAGTAGATTTAGAGGTTCAAGAAAATGAAGAAGAGAGAGACTGGCTTCCTTCCTTCCTTCCTTCCTTCCTTCCTTCCTTTCTTTCTTTCTTCCTTTCTTTCTTTCCCTCTCTGGCGCAGGCTACAATCTACTCCGCTTGCTGCTGCCCGCGCCGCCGACTGCCTGGGACTGCCGGTGCGCGCCACCGCTGCCTGCCTTTTCTCCTTTGGATGCAGGCACGCGTTCGCCATCTTGGCCACGCTGGTCGCCAGCTCCTGACGCCGAGTGCTCTGCCCGCCTCGGCCTCCCGAGGTACTGGGACTACAGACGGAGTCTCGCTCACCCAGTGCTCGGTGTTGCCCGGGCTGGAGTGCGGTGGCGTGGTCTGGCCTAGCAGCAGCCTCTACCCCCTGGCCGCCTGCCTTGGCCTGCCAGGGTGCTGGGATTGCAGCCCCTGCCCGGCCGCCGCCCCATCTGGAAGGTGGGGAGCGCCTCTGCCCGGCCGCCCCGTCTGGGAGGTGAGGAGCGCCTCTGCCCGGCCACCCACCGTCTGGGAAGTGAGGAGCGCCTCTGCCCGGCCGCCCCGTCTGGGAAGTGAGGAGCGCCTCTGCCCGGCCACCCACCGTCTGGGAAGTGAGGAGCGCCTCTGCCCGGCCACCCACCGTCTGGGAAGTGAGGAGCGCCTCTGCCCGGCCACCCACCGTCTGGGAAGTGAGGAGCGCCTCTGCCCGGCCACCCACCGTCTGGGAAGTGAGGAGCGCCTCTGCCCGGCCACCCACCGTCTGGGAAGTGAGGAGCGCCTCTGCCCGGCCACCCACCGTCAGGGAAGTGAGGAGCGCCTCTGCCCGGCCGCCCCGTCTGGGAAGTGAGGAGCGCCTCTGCCCGGCCACCCATCGTCTGGGAAGTGAGGAGCACCTCTGCCCGGCCACCCATCGTCTGGGAAGTGAGGAGCACCTCTGCCCGGCCACCCTGTCTGGGAAGTGAGGAGCGCCTCTGCCCGGCCGCCCCGTCCGGGAAGAAGTGAGGAGCGCCTCTGCCCGGCCGCCCCGTCTGGGAAGAAGTGAGGAGCGCCTCTGCCCGGCCGCCCCGTCTGGGAAGTGAGGAGCACCTCTGCCCGGCCGCCCCGTCCGGGAAGAAATGAGGAGCGCCTCTGCCCGGGCGCCCCATCCGGGAAGAAGTGAGGAGCGCCTCTGCCCGGCCGCCCCATCCGGGAAGAAGTGAGGAGCACCTCTGCCCGGCCACCCACCGTCTGGGAAGTGAGGAGCGCCTCTGCCCGGCCGCCCCGTCTGGGAAGTGAGGAGTGCCTCTGCCCGGCCGCCCCGTCCGGGAAGAAGTGAGGAGCGCCTCTGCCCGGGCGCCCCGTCCGGGAAGAAGTGAGGAGCGCCTCTGCCCGGCCGCCCCATCTGGGAAGTGAGGAGCACCTCTGCCCGGCCACCCCGTCTGGGAAGTGAGGAGTGCCTCTGCCCGGCCGCCCCGTCTGAGAAGTGAGCAGCGCCTCTGCCCGACCACCCTGTCCGGGAAGAAGTGAGGAGCGCCTCTGCCCGGCCGCCCCATCCGGGAAGAAGTGAGGAGCGCCTCTGCCCGGCCGCCCCGTCCGGGAAGAAGTGAGGAGCGCCTCTGCCCGGCCGCCCCGTCCGGGAAGAAGTGAGGAGCGCCTCTGCCCGGCCGCCCCGTCTGGGAAGTGAGGAGCGCCTCTGCCCGGCCGCCCCGTCCGGGAAGAAATGAGGAGCGCCTCTGCTCGGCCGTCCCGTCGAGGAAGAAGTGAGGAGCGCCTCTGCCCGGCCGCCCCGTCCGGGAAGAAATGAGGAGCACCTCTGCCCGGCCACCCATCGTCTGGGAAGTGAGGAGCGCCTCTGCCCGGCCACCCACCGTCTGGGAAGTGAGGAGCGCCTCTGCCCGGCCGCCCCGTCTGGGAAGTGAGGAGCGCCTCTGCCCGGCCACCCATCGTCTGGGAAGTGAGGAGCGCCTCTGCCCGGCCACCCACCGTCTGGGAAGTGAGGAGCGCCTCTGCCCGGCCGCCCCGTCTGGGAAGTGAGGAGTGCCTCTGCCCAGGCGCCCCATCCAGGAAGAAGTGAGGAGCGCCTCTGCCCGGCCGCCCCATCCGGGAAGAAGTGAGGAGCGCCTCTGCCCGGCCACCCACCGTCTGGGAAGTGAGGAGCGCCTCTGCCCGGCCACCCACCGTCTGGGAAGTGAGGAGCGCCTCTGCCCGGCCACCCACCGTCTGGGAAGTGAGGAGCGCCTCTGCCCGGCCGCCCCGTCCGGGAGGAAGTGAGGAGCGCCTCTGCCCGGCCGCCCCGTCCGGGAAGAAGTGAGGAGCGCCTCTGCCCGGCCGCCCCGTCCGGGAAGAAGTGAGGAGCGCCTCTGCCCGGCCGCCCCATCTGGGAAGTGAGGAGCGCCTCTGCCCGGCCGCCCCGTCCGGGAAGAAATGAGGAGCGCCTCTGCCCGGGCGCCCCGTCCGGGAAGAAGTGAGGAGCGCCTCTGCCCGGCCGCCCCATCCGGGAAGAAGTGAGGAGCGCCTCTGCCCGGCCACCCATCGTCTGGGAAGTGAGGAGCGCCTCTGCCTGGCCACCCACCGTCTGGGAAGTGAGGAGCGCCTCTGCCCGGCCGCCCCGTCTGGGAAGAAGTGAGGAGCGCCTCTGCCCGGCGGCCCCGTCCGGGAAGAAGTGAGGAGCGCCTCTGCCCGGCCGCCCCGTCGGGAAGAAGTGAGGAGCGCCTCTGCCCGGCCGCCCCGTCTGGGAGGTGAGGAGCGCCTCTGCCCGGCCACCCATCGTCTGGGAGGTGAGGAGCGCCTCTGCCCGGCCACCCATCGTCTGGGAGGTGAGGAGCGCCTCTGCCCGGCCACCCATCGTCTGGAAAGTGAGGAGCGCCTCTGCCCGGCTGCCCCATCTGGGAAGTGAGGAGTGCCTCTGCCCGGCCACCCATCGTCTGGGAGGTGAGGAGCGCCTCTGCCCGGCCGCCCATCGTCTGGGAAGTGAGGAGCGCCTCTGCCCGACCACCCATCGTCTGGGAAGTGAGGAGCGCCTCTGCCGGGCCACCTATCGTCTGGGAAGAAGTGAGGAGCGTCTCTGCCTGGCCGCCCCGTCTGGGAAGCGAGGAGCCCCTCTGCCCGGCCGCCCCGTGTCTGGGTAGAAGTGAGGAGCTCCTCTGCCTGGCCGCTCCATCTGGGAGGTCTACCACGGAGGCCAGAAGCAATGTGGGGGCTGGACGTGGTGGCTCACGCCTGTGGTCCCGGCACTCTGGGGGGCGAGGCGGGTTGATCACTTTGGGCTAGGAGTTCGAGACCAGTCTGGCCAACTTGTCGAAACATGAAGAATACAACAGACAAACCAACCAACCAACTCAATGACAACAAAACAGGTCTACCCTGGAGTCATACTCTAATTTTTTCTATTTTCCTCCCTTTCTGATCTTTTATCCCACTTTCTTTTTCTTCCTCTTCCTTCTCCCTCTTCTTTGTCAAATAGAGGATTGAGTTATTATCACTGATCCATATAAAGTCCCTCTCTCATTTATTTTAACTCCCACCCCCATTTCTATTCCCCGACTTCCCATGTGCAACCTTCCTAATATGTTTGATAAGCATCTTTTTGTTTGTATGTATTTTTAGAAAATGTTTATTGTTTTTGTATGCAAAAAAAATTAATAAAAAAAAAATTCATCCTGAAAAAAAAAAAAAAAAAAAAAAATGAAGAAGAAGATTGATAAAGACAAGTGTAATTTTGTGCATTTAATTACAAATACTATAGATGTCTAGGTTAGCAAGTCACTGAGATATTCTAAACTCTATACAAAAAGGTGACCACCATGCTGTTTGCACCATTTCCTTTCCCCCTCTGCCCGAGCCTAACTCCAACCTTTGCCTTTCTTCTTCCCAGGAAGTTGCTTTGAGATTAGCAATATTTGAAAGTCATCTAAGTAGTGAGTATCCCAGTTTCTAGAAGGGAAAAACACTTTAAATATGTTAACACTAATTAACTCTACCAACTAAGCCTTTAAATACTGCTGAGGCCGGGTACCGTGGCTCACGCCTGTAATCCCACCACTTTGGGAGGCTGAGACAGGCAGATCACGAGGTCAGGACATCAAGACCAGCCTGGCCAACATGGCGAAACCCTGTCTCTACTAAAAATACAGAAACTAGCCGGGTGTGGTGGCAGGTGCCTATAGTCCTGGCTAGAGGCAGAAGAATCGCTTGAAACCTGGAGGCGGAGGTTGCAGTGAGCCAAGATCGTGCTACTGCACTCCAGCCTGGGTAATAGGGCGAGACTCCATCTCAAAAAAATAAAATAAAATACAATAAAATAAAATATATATATATATTGCTGAAAAAGAGAAGAAAATACAGGGAGGTAGAAATTATGCTCTTCATTGTCTAGGAGTTTTAGTTCTTTAATTCCCATGAGTGTTACTCAGTATAGACTTGTTAATAGGTACTCAGAGCTAAGGAAATTAATACAGCAAGATAAATTAATAACAATGAGAAATGGCATAAGTATACACACTTGCTCTTCTTTGTACTTTTCAAATATCAATTCCCAGCTCCCTATCCCCAATGAGAAATCAAAAAGCAGGCCCCCAGGAAATAAACTGGAATAGAAATGGGGAAACCATCACCTTAAAAATAAACAGCAACTAAACAGTTACTGAGTGCTTATGACAGACCAAGCACTTTTCAAAATGCCCTACACATATTAACTCTTTCCATTCTCACAACAACTCCAAGAAAAAGGTACTAACATTATCCATTCGTGTTTGCAATGAAGAAACAAACACACTGAGACACATCTGAGCTACTGAAGGAGCAAGATTCCAATCTCGGCCGACTGATTCTGGAGGCACACTCACTCTGTATGTAGCAGTCAATCCACGAACATCATACAACAGCAATAAAGATTTCATTTCTGAAGTCTCTATAAAATACAGTGGGTGCATTATTCGAAATCCTATTCCAACCACCATGGTAGAGAAATGTTTGGAATCTATACTCCTCTTCTATGCTACATTTCTAGTAGCATTTTAGGTAGCACATAGTTCAGGAGTTTGGGTGAAACTTTTTCTTTTTTGGAAAAACAGAAAAATAAATGTCAGACTAGGTTATCTGACTGTTGCCAAATTTATTACACAAAAAAGCTCTGTATCATTTTGGACAAGTTGCTTCCCTAGGGCTCAAATGTAAATTAGGGGTGTTGAACTAAATTATCTATTTCAGACCTAACTAAGTACGTTCTAATTCTAGCCCATCGATCAATCAACCAACAAGAAGCCTTCCCTGACAATCATTTCTTCCCCTCCCCTGTATCCACATCTCAAAGGCATTAGCAGTTCTCTGAGTCCAGCTCCCAACAAATGCAGACATTTCTTAAACAGCAGGAGTTCTAAAGTGAGATCTGGGTTCAGATTCAAATTTATCTTACTAAATGCTTGGCCACAGGCAATTTCTAGCCTCTCCATGACTAGATGTTTTCCTCTTTAAAATGAAGATTAAAAATAATAATAATGCCCACTTCATTGGAGAAATTAAATAACACATGTAAACCTCTTAGAACAGCTGCAGCACATCCTGGTGTTCACTCTTAAATAAATAGTAGCTAGTAGGCAATTACTGTCATCTGATTAGCCTGATACTTCTATTATGATACACAACCCTATGTCTTGTCATCTTTTATTTTTAAAAGGCATTTAGCAGTGCCTTCCACTAGGAAGAACTCACAATTTATTATGTAAAAAAAAGACACTGAAATGTATCCACTAGATCTGGCAATTAGAACATCATCGGTGTCCTAGGCCAAATCAGATTTAGTGAAGGTTATGGGGAGCTGCAACAGGATATTATCTGACCACAGTGCTTGAGAGACGTGAGCAAAGACAGAAATGACTACTAGTTTGAGAAATCTGTTCTCAATGAGGGGAGAAAATAGTGTATGATATGTGGTCAAGGAAAGGTTCTTTTTGAAATGAGAAACATTGAGTACATTTATAAGTCAAAAGGAAAAAGCAAATAGAATAGGAGACATTAAAAATCTTATAGCCAAACACCAGAGACTAAAAGATCAAGCCCTCAAAAAAGAATGAGACCTAGAAAACTGTGGATAAGGACCTGTTCGCCACACCTGTAATAGCAACACTTTGGGAGGTTGAGGCGGGAAGACTGCTTAGGCCCAGGAGTTTGAGACCAACCTGGGCAACACCGGAAGGCACCATCTCTAAAAAAAAATTTTTTTAAGTTAGTTGCACGTGGTGGTGCATGCCTGCAGTCCCAGCTACTACGGAGGCTGAGGTGGGAGCCTGGGAGGTCGAGGCTGCAGTGAGCTGTGACTGCATTACTGCATTCCAGCTTGGGTAACAGAGAAAGACCCTGTCCCCCACCACCAAATAAAAAAAAACAAAAACAAAAAACAAATATCGGGAATAAGACACCTTTTATTAGACCTTAGGCACCGTAGCTCAAGCCTGTAATCTCAACACTTTGGGAGACGAGGAGGGAGCATCACTTGCTCGACCAGCCTGGACAACACAGTGAGACCTTACCTCTAAAAAACCAAAAAGAGATTGAGGAAAGATGTAAGCATTGGCACACTTATCGTTAAGTTTACACATCAGAGTACAAGAAATTGCAAGAATTTGTACCTGATATCCTCTGTGACAAAGGGGGACTACAACATTAACTTAGAATACGAGAGGCTGGGCCGGGCGCGGTGGCTCACGCCTGTAATCCCAGCACTTTGGGAGGCCGAGGCGGGCAGATCACAAGGTCAGGAGATCGAGACCACGGTGAAACCCCGTCTCTACTAAAAATACAAAAAATTAGCCGGGCGTGGTGGCGGGCACCTGTAGTCCCAGCTACTCGGAGAGGCTGAGGCAGGAGAATGGCGTGAACCCGGGAGGCGGAGCTTGCAGTGAGCCGAGATCGCGCCACTGCACTCCAGCCTGGGTGACAGAGCGAGACTCCATCTCAAAAAAAAAAAAAAAAAAAAAAAAAAAAAAGAATACGAGAGGCTGAAAATTTTGTAGGTAGAGAATTTTAGAGACCGGTCCAAGTCTGAGACATCTGTGAAGAGGAATGGGGAAACAAATCAAAGTCAACAGGGCAGCAGAAAAAGTCCGACATGAGCTGAGAGTTGATAAAGCTGAGCAAAGATATACTGGGATTTGCCATATGATTTTCTCTAGTTTTACATATATTTGAAATTTTCCATAACAAAAAGAATAAGAAAAGAAAATTACAATGAGATGGCACTAACACATCCACCAGCATAGTCAAAATGAAAGAAGGCCATGATAAGGATGTAGAGCAACTAGAACTTTCTTAACTTTCTTTTCTTTTTTCTTTTTTTTTTTTTTTTTTGAGACAGAGTCTCGTTCCGTCACCCAGGCTGGAGTGCAATGGCACAATCTCAGCTCACTGCAACATCTGCCTCCCTGGTTCAAGCGATTCTCCCTGCCTCAGCCTCCTGAATAGCTGGGATTATAGGTGCCTGCCACCACGACCAACTAAGCTTTGTATTTTTAGTAAAGATGGGGTTTCGCCACGCTGGCCAGGCTGGTCTTGAACTCCTGACCTTGTGATCCACCCGCCTCGACCTCCCAAAGTGCTGGGATTACAGGCATGAGCCACCCCGCCTGACCGCAACCGGAACTTTCATACTCTTTGATCAAAGTGTCAACTGGTACAATTAGCTTTGGAAAACTAACTGGCAGTATCAACCACAGCGAAACTTATGTATAACCTACAGGACTCAGAAATTCCATTGATAGGGAGAAATTTATGTGCACATGCATGAAAACACATGTAGGATAATGTCACAGTAGTATTTTCTTTTTCTTTTTTTTTTGAGACTGAGTCTCGCTCTGTCGCCCAGGCTGCGGTGCAATGGCGAAATCTCGGCTCACCGCAACCTCCGCCTCCTGGGCTCAAGCGATTCTCTTGCCTCAGCCTCCCTAGTAGCTGGGATTACAGGCGTGTGCTACCACGCCCGGCTAATTTTTGTATTTTTAGTACAGATGGGGTTTCACCATGTTGGCCAGGTTGGTCTCAAACTCCTAACCTCAAGTGATAGGCCCACCTTGGCCTCCCAAAGTGCTGGGATTACAGGAGTGAGCCACCGTGCCCGGCCTTCACAGTAGTAATTTCATAATGGCAAAAAAGCTGGGAAAAAGGGTCCATCGGTAGAATAAATAAATCAATTGTGATACAGTCACATAATAGAATATCACACAGCAATGCAAATGAATAAAACAAAGCTACACGACATGAATAATCTTACAAACATGAGAAGTAAAATAAGACAAAAAACACAAACTGTAAAATTCTATTTATATAAAATGTTAACACTAATCTGCATTGTTAGAAATCAGAAAAGAGTGGAAAAAAGAGTGAAGGAGGCCGGGCCCAGTGGCTCACGACTGTAATCCCAGCACTTTGGGAGGCCGAGGCGGGTGATCACTTGAGGTCAAGAGTTGGAGACCAGCCTGGCCAGTATGGTGAAACCCTGTCTCTACTAAAAAATACAAAAAAAAAAAAAAAAAAAAAAATAGCCTGGCATGGTGGCATGCGCCTGTAGTCCCAGCTACTCAGGAGGCTGAGGGAGGAGAATCGCTTGAACCCAGGAGGTGTAGGTTGCAGTGAGCCGAGATCAACCCACTACACTCCAGCATGAGCAACAGAGCAAGACTCCATCTCAAATTAAAAAAAAAAAAAAAAAAAAAAAAGAAGAAAAAGAAACATAGTAAAGGAAGGGACTGGAGGGGGCATGACAGGGCTTCTGAGACGTGGGTTGGGTTCTACTTCTGGATCAGGTTGCTAGGTATGTAGGTGTGGCCACTGTGTGACAATGCTCTACCCTGTATGTTTATAAAAATTAATGCTCTAAACTGTGTGGTATTCTGTGCATGTCATAACTTCAATTAAAAGCTTTACTTAAAAATAAATTTTAGAATACCCGAAGGAATAAGCAACAAGAAAGCAAATTTAAATTGTCTTTGTGTTAAATACATTATGTTCTAATGCTTTATTAATGTACTTAAAATTAATTCAAAAAGGCAGCTGGGCACGGTGGCTCACACCTGTAATCCTAGCACTTTGCGAGACCAAGGTGGGTGGATCACTTGAGGTCAGGAGTTCGAGATGAGCCTGGCCAACATGGCAAAACTCTATCTCTATTAAAAATACAAAAATTAGCAGGGCGTGGTGGCACACGCCTGTAATCCCAGCTATTCCATAGGTTGAGGCATGAGAATCACTTGAACCCGGGAGGCAGAGCTTGCAGTGAGCTAAGATCATGCCACTGCACTCCAGTCTGGGAGGGAGAATGAAACTGTGTCTCAAAAAAACAAGCCGGGTGCAGTGGCTCAAGCCTGTGAATCCCAGCACTTTGGGAGGCCGAGGCGGGTGGATCACGAGGTCAAGAATTCGAGACCAGCCTGACCAACATGGTGAAACCATGTCTCTACTACAAAAATTAGCCGGGCATGGTGGCGGACTCCTGTAATCCTAGCTACTCAGGAGGCTGAGGCAGGAGAATCGCTTGAACCAGGGAGGCAGAGGTTGCAGTGAGCCTAGATCGTGCCACTGCACTCCAGCCTAGGTGACAGACTGAGACTCCGTCTCAAAAAAAAAAAAAAAAAGACAAAAAGTCCAGTCAAATTGGACAATAAAAAGCACCTCCCCAATCCTCACAGCTGTGCATCACAGTCCCTGAGCAGGAGCAAAGAGACTGCCCCGTAGAACTGATCCACCTCAGGAATGGGAGCTGGAGCCTGACCAGGACTAGTGATGAAATTCTGGTTTTAAAGTAGCCAGAAGACAAGTAGGGGTGTCAGAGTTGGGGAAGGGTCTGGAGGCCTCACTGACATTAAGGAGAAGGTGTGATGCAGAATGAGAAAGCTGGGAGGCATGACATTAGAGTTCAAGATTGTAGACGTGAAGATCTAAGCATTAAAGAGTCTCTGGTTGGCCGGGCGTGGTGCCTCACGCTTGTATTCCCAGCACTTTGGGAGGCCAAGGTGGGCGGATCACCCGAGGTCGGGAGTTCAAGACCAGCCTGACCAACATGAAGAAACCCCGTCTCTACAAAAAAATACAAAAAAGCAGCCAGATGTGGTGGCGCATGCCTGTAGTCCCAGCTACCTGGGAGGCTGAAGTAGGAGAATTGCCTGAACCCAGGAGGTGGAGGTTGCGGTGAGCCGAGATCGCGCCACTGCACTGCAGCCTGGGTAACAAGAGCGAAACTCTGTCTCAAAAAAAGGGTCGCTGGTTTAGCGTGGGAAAAAAGAAAAAAGAACTAAGCATGTCCAGCGTGGTGGCTCACGCCTGTAATCCCAGCACTTTGGGAGGCCAAGGCGGGCGGATCACGAGGTCAGGAAATCGAGACCATCCTGGCCAACATGGTGAAACCCCATCTTTACTAAAAATACAAAAAAATTAGCCGGGCGTGGTGGTGGGCGCCTGTAGTCCCAGTTACTCGAGAGGCTGAGGCAGGAAAATGGTGTGAACCCAGGAGGTGGAGCTTGCAGTGAGCCGTGATCTCACCAGTACACTCCAGCCTGGGCGACACAGCCAGACTCTGTCTCAAAAAAAAAAAAAAAAAAAAAAAAAAAGAAAGAAAGAAAGAAAGAACTAAGCATAAGAAGAGCACTGCCTAAGTAAAATTGATTAAAAAAAAAAATCACTGTATTTGAAAGGTCAAGAAAATGTGGTGTTAGGATGTCAGAAAAGTGCATTGTAAAATGTGAATACTAAAATGCCAGATAATGCTGGGGAAGGGGGTGAATATGAAGCTGAGCATTTCTTGTCAACAAGGAGAAGCAGGCTGCATTCCAGCCTGGGCGACAGAGTAAGACTCCGTCTCATTAAAAAAAAAAAAAAAAAAAAAAAAGGAGCAGCAACTATAAGTTAGATATAAGCAAAGGGCAGAAGTCTCAATGGACGAGGGGTTCCCAAGGTGGAGGGAAAAATGGTTTAGAGATGCCAGTTAAGGCATGGAAGGAATAATCAGAATACCTTACATTTTCAGATAGCATATCTGCTATGATCCCTGCCTTGCTCTGCCTGGTACCATAGCTGCATGAATAATTGTCTGACTCCTCCCTCTGGATTTAAGCTTGCCAAGAGTACTAGAATGGTGTGTTATTAGGAGATATACCTAATGCTAAATGACGAGTTAATGGGTGCAGGAAATCAACATGGCACATGGATACATATGTAACAAACCTGCACATTGTGCACATGTACCCTAAAACCTAAAGTATAATAATAATAATAATAATAATAATAATAATAATAATAATAAAAAGAATGGTGTGTTACTCATTTAAATCTCCTAAAGCAACTATTACAATGCCTTGCCCATAAGTACATATTATATTATTTATTTGCCCTCAAACTTCCACAGGAATTGAGGCTGCTTATCAGAAATATTTAATACAAATTTACAATGGAAAATCAGATAAGGGGAGCTAAAAAGTAAACATCCTGGCAGAGATTTGCTGAACTGGATTGTGACTCAACCCTTCCCCACTCCCCTCGCACACAGACACACTCAACTTGGGGGAGCGTTCAAATTCCAATTCTAGTCAAAATTATTATTCTTCTTGGTTGGTCTAAAAGTAGTGAATTATTTCAATCAATTGTTCACAGTTACAGACCAACTCTTTGTTCTTCTCCTTCCCCCCTTCCTACTACTGCACTTGACTAGTCAAAAGAAAAATTATTCTCCTTTTCAACCGAAATAGTATATTACCTTCCCCATATTCTCTACTACATAGATCCTAATTTCAGAATTCCCCGGCAAAATAAATGCAAATAGGGTATTTTGCATTATGAGTAAGGCAGATCAGTTGCCATGGCGAATATTTTCATCACCTTCATAGAATAATATGGATCACTCCATATAAGGAAATCCTCCTTTGCCTCCTTGCTCATACAAAACTTGCAGTTCGCTTCTCTTCCTCTTCAATTAACATGAGACAAGAAAAGTGACTGTTTAGCAAAACAAAAACAAAATACCAAAACCCACCCAGATGAAGTGTCTTATAAAGATGTGATCACAGAAAATAAGAAATCCAAGAAATAGACACAGATGTTATTAGCAAAATGAGCAAACAGTGTATTTCCTTATAGAAAAATCCTGAAGTTAATGAAGAAAAAGTTAACTCCAATAAGAAAATTATCCCTGTTGTGAGCATGTCTAACCTGATTGCCCCAATCTTGGTATAAATTCCTTTTTAGTATCTCTAAGTGAATTAAAATTTCCCCAGCAACCATTACCTGGGGCCATTCTATCCTGCTTCTTTCGCACCTTTCCATAAATGCATTTATTTCCCCCATAGGCAAATTAAAAATATAATTCTTATGCATATATTTTTCTGCTTTATACTCAAGATGTGATTGTCTTTAACTATGGAATAAGGAGAGCTGATACAATTTTGTGTGCCTGTAACAAATGTTTTGATGATTACAAGAGATTAAGTAAGAAATAAGAAACTTTATTTTAGCTCATCGCTAACAGGAAATAAATACTATGTGACAAAAAAAATTAACGATTTTAGAAGTAAAATCTCATGAGAACTATTCCAAAGGCATGTTCCATTTGAGAAAGCTGTTTCGACGGCACACTTTCCCCATGCTTTTTCAGGTTAAATGTTCGAGGACTATGGTGGAAGGTGACTGGAACTGAAACTCCCAGTGCTGACCAATACAATAGCTGCTGGCACTTGAAACATGGCTAGTGCAAATGAGATGTGCTGTAGGTCAAACACTGATCAGATTCTGGCAAAGTACAAAAAACATTTTAATATCTCAATATTTTTCATTTGATTATATATGGAAAGAAGCATATTTTGTATGTATTGTGTTAAACAAAATATATTCAGTTTCACTTCACATTTTTCTTTTTGCCTTTTAATGTGGCTACTAGCAAATTTTAAATTACATATGTGGCTTGCATTATATTTCTGTTGGACAGCACTGTTCTACACCAATGCCACAATTGCCTTGGCTTTAGGACTTGTTTCCTATACATGAGAATAATATGATGTGTCGTTTCTATCCCAAGGTTAAGAGAGTGGCTCTAAATGAGATGTATGTGCAATTGTCTTTAAAAATAAGATATGATCACTTTGCTCATCCAGATTTACAAGTTCATTCTAGAAGTATCAGATTTCCACTGTACAATTGAGTAAGTTAAGAGTCTTCTTAATTCTTCCCGCAGAATTACCCTGGCACAAAACAAAGTCAAAAGTTTGTGTCTGGTCCTTGAGAGAAATCTCCCATGGGAACTGTCCAGTATTCAAGAGTTTAAAATATTTGTGAAAGAGATGAAGAGAATAAGTGATAGTCCCTCCAACAACTGAACACAGGTGGGGCTAAACAAATTTGGTTCATTGTATGTCCCTTGAGTTTCCTTGAGAGAACTTCAAATGTATAGTCAATCCACACTTCCTCTGAAAATGTCTAAAACTCACATAGAACACACATCTAACTATGGGAAAGTGAAAAAATAACTGCAATTAGTTATGTTGTTTCTTCTTAAAATCTTAATATACTTTTATTTCTTAGAAGTAAATGAAATTAAAACCATTCCCATTCCACTTTGTAAGAAATATCTTTGAAAGAATGAAAATGATTTTAAAGTTTCCAAAGAAATTTGCATTTTCTTACTATGTATAAATGTTGGTTAATTTAATTGTTAATCCTTTTTCTCACCAAGTACCAATGGACAAACTGAACCATACCATTGATCTCACACTTACCCTAAAAATATTGTTACTATTATCTCCTTCCCTTTTCCTATCTTCCTTTTTTTAATCAATAGATCAAGAAACAGTCTTTTCTTCTGCAAACACCCTGCCAATTGAAATAAACTACAAATACTGCTGAGTCAAGTTAAACTCAAAGGCTTAATTTAAGTCTAACTGGCTAACTTTTTTTGGACACAGGGTCTCATTCTGTTGCCCAGGCTGGAGTGCAGTGGTGCAATCATAGCTCACTGCAGCCTTGACCTCCTGGGCTCAAGTGATTCTCCTACCTCAGCCTCCCGAATAGCTGGGACTACAGGAACGTGCCACCACACCCGGCTAATTTTTGTATCACATGCGGCTAATTTTTGTATTTTTTGTAGAGATGAGGTCTTGTTATGTTGCACAGGCTAATCTTGAGCTCAAGTGATTCTCCCACCTCAGCCTTCCGAAGTGCTGGAATTATAGGCACGCACCACCACTCCCAGCCTCTAACTGGCTATATATATATATATTTTTTTGAGATAGAGTCTTGCTCTGTTGCCCAGGCTGGAGTGCAGTGGCATGATCTCAGCTCACTGCAGCCTCTGCCTCCCAGGTTCCAGTGATTCTCCTCCTGGGTAGCTCCTGATTCAGCCTCCTGGGTAGCTGAGATTACAGGCACATACCACCACGCCCAGCTAATTTTTGTATTTTTAGTAGAGGCAGGGTTTCACTATATTGGCCAGGCTGGTCTCGAATGCCTGACCTCAGGTGATCCACCCGCCTCGGCCTCCCAAAGTGCTGGGATTACAGGCATGAGCCACCACGCCTGGCCCTGGGTAACTACTGAAAAAAAGAATGGGTGAGGCAATAAGGTGAGGGAAGAAAGACAAGTGGAAAGGCACAGAAGAGATCAATGTAGGCTGGGCACAGTGGCTCACACGTGTAATCCCAGCACTTTGGGAGGCTGAGGCGGGTGGATCACCTGAGGTCAGAAGTTCAAGCCCAGGCTGGCCAACACGGTGAAACCCCAACTCTACTAAAAATACACACACACACACACACACACACACACACACACACAATCAGCTGGGCATGGTGGTAAGTGCCTGTAATCCTAGCTACTTGGGAGGCTGAGGCAGGAGAATTGCTTGAACCTGGGAAGCAGAGGTTGCAGTGAACCGAGATCGTGCCACTGCACTCCAGCCTGGGCGACAGAGCAAGACTGTGTCTCAAAAAAAAAAAAAGAAAGAAAAAGAACCAACCTAAACCCAAACCCAACTGAACAATTATTATTCTAGATTACTAGGTTTGTTAAGAAACAGAAGTTAGATGAAAGACAGTAAGATAAACCCATAAGGTCATTCTGGTTGGATAATTTTTAATTGTTTTCTGGGTTATTTTAATAATTATCTTATTTTAATAACTAATTTAATAATTATCTTCACATCAACTACTTGCCAGCCACCAACAAACTGAATCCAAAGTTCCCAGCCTCAATTATTTCCTTTATTTAATGACACAAAGCATCAACTCTCATCTGATGATGACTTCTATGACAGATGAAAGGTGGAAACAAGGGAAGGGGGAGAACTGGCTGCAAGTAGGAGAACTAAATGTGAGTGGTGATATACACTCCACTCCTGAACACCTGGCAAAGCTGACCTGTGCAGGACACAGAGTCCAGCCCTGCTCACCTCTTCCATGAGGTACCTATTCTTGATCTTCAAATGCTGTTTCTCCTCTAGGTCCTTCTCAAGCCTACAAACATGAATTCCTGTCCAGCATAACTTTCCCCATTTATGCAATGAACATGCCCTGTGCCATATACTGGGAATACAATGTAAACAGTCCCTGACCTATGAAATGTACATTCTGGCAAGAGAAAACCATGACAGTATTGGTATGCTTGATAAGGGTTAGAACGTGCTGCAGTAAGTAACAGGATGTGCCTGGAGGACAGGGTAAAGTTCACTCAACAGGAAGCCAATTATGAAAGCATCTCAACAAGCTGAAGAGATAATGGTATAACCTAGATTACAGGTAGCCGCTGGAGGGACACAATGACTTCGAAATTGGATATGAGCAGATGGGAAAACAGGAAGGGCCAAGTAAGATATTCATATTTTCGCCTGAATGCCAATTAATATGAGAGAGAAGAGTGTGAAACAGAATCAGATGGAGATGCCTGTGGGAAGTCTGTGTAGAGACGTTGAGTGGATGGTTTGATATGGGTAAAGTTGGAGAAGGGAGACTAGAAACGTACTGGAGACTGTAGGCAAATAAACAGTAACTGCACCCATAAACTGAGAAACGTTGGCATTTACGGTACAAGACGGAAATGGACCATACAAAGGGAAATGAGGAATAGCTCAAGAGCAGAAAGAAACTGTTCAGTAGAGCTATTCGTGCTGAGGTTTAAGAGGTTGAAGGTATGATGTGACCACCGGATGTAGCCATAGTGTTAACTGCAATCTACAGCAACTGCAGTTTCATAGAAGTAGAAGGGGATGAAAATTAGATTGCAAAGGATGGAAGAATTAGTGGGCCTGAAAGAAAATAATGCAGTCAGTACACGCAGGCCATTTCTTCCAGAAATCTGGTTAATAAAGAAAAATAAAGGCTGAGCGCAGTGGCTCATACCTGTAATCCCAGCACTTTGGGAGGCCGAGGCGGTCGGATCACCTGAGGTCGGGAGTTCACAACAGCCTGACTAACATGGAGAAACTCCCGCTCTACTAAAAATACAAAATTAGCCGGGCGTGGTGGTGCATGCCTGTAATCCCAGCTACTCGGGAGGCTGAGGCAGAAGAATCGCTTGAACCCAGGAGGCAGAGGTTGCGGTGAGTCAAGATCACGACATCCTAGCCTGGGCAGCAAGAGCAAAACTCCATCTCAAAAAAAAAAAAAAAAAAAAAAAAAGAAAGAAAGAAAGAAAAATAAGGCTGGGTGCCTGTAGTCCCAGCTACTTGGGAAGCTGAGATAGACGAATCACCTGAGCCCACTGCACTCCAGCCTGGGCAACAGAGAGAGAGACACCGTTTCAAAAAAATAAATAATTTAAAAATAAAAAATAAAGGCAAAGCGACAACAGTACCGGAGGGATATAAAGAGGGATAAATAAGCTTGGTTAAAGTTGATGGAATCCAGATATAATAGATGGGATAACAGAGTGACATCCCTGAGAAGCCAAAAGGTTCAAAGTTCAGGAATCAGCCTTAAGAAGAAATACCATGTTTTGTGGAACGATGATGTGGACAAGATTGTAGGCCTAAATGGCGGGAAGTTAAGAGAGTCTTTATTTGCTGGCTTCTACCTTCTCCCCTGGGATATGCTACTGCCCTCTGGAATTAAGGCCACATATGCAAAGCTTCACTGTCAAACCACCTGCAAATGCGAAGTTTATTTTTCACTCTCCACTTACCTGATGCCCACTCCTCTATTAAAATTTGGTGCCTAGCCAGGTGTGGTGGCTCACACCTGTAATCCCAGCACTTTGGGAAGCCAAGGCGGGTGGATCACCTGAGGTCAGGAGTTCAAGACCAGCCTGGCCAACATGGCGAAGCCCCATCTCTACTAAAAATACAAAAATTAGCCAGGCGTGGTGGCGGGCGCCTGTAGTCCCAGCTACTCGGGAGGCTGAGGCAGGAGAATCACTTGAACCCAGAAGGTGGAAGTTGCAGTGAGCCGAGATCGTGCCACTGCACTTCAGCCTGGGTAACAGAACAAGACTCCATCTCAAAATAATAATAATAATAATAAAATCTGGCTTCACTCTCACCTCTGCAGAACTGTCTTCCCCATGGGAACTTTCTGAATGTTCTCAACAGTCTCCCAGTGCTAAAACCCACTAGCCTCACTTTTGCATCATTCTCTAGGACACCTTCTTCCTCTAGGTCTCCTATATCCCCTATCACTCCTTCTTACTCCCAGCTGCTTCCTCATGTACTTATTAGAAGTTGATGTTTCCCCGCCTCACATTTCACCTTCTCTTCTAGTCCTACCTGCATTTCCTCCTTAACTTTACACAGACGCCACCTAACAGCAGTGAATTCTCAAGTCTATATCACCAATGTCTGTCTCTTTCCTGAAATCCAGTCCTGTGTTGCAATCTTCCTACCGGATGTTTTTTTACCTCCTTCCCTCTCAGGCACCTCAAATACTACCTGTCCAAACTTAAGCTCCTTGTCGGCTCCCTAAAACCTGCTCCTTTTTATTTCCTGTAGGTTAGTGACATCACCATACACTCAAGCCAGAAATCTCTCCAACTTTTTCGTGCTACTCATTCAAGCAACCAGACATCAGGTTCCACTACTATCTTCTTCAGAAAAGCTGGCCGGGCGCGGTGGCTCACGCTTGTAATCCCAGCATTTTGGGAGGCCAAGGCGGGCGGATCACGAGGTCAGGAGATCGAGACCACAGTGAAACCCCGTCTCTACTAAAAATACAAAAAAAAAATTAGCTGGGCGTGGTGGCGGGCGCCTGTAGTCCCAGCTACTCGGAGAGGCTGAGGCAGGAGAATGGTGTGAACCCGGGAGGCGGAGCTTGCAGTGAGCCGAGATTGCGCCACTGCACTCCAGCCTGGGCGACAGAGCGAGACTCCGTCTCAGAAAAAAAAAAAAAAAAAAGAAAAGCTTTCCAGATCGAAGCGGAAGCCCAACACTGTTCTGCTGTGTTTCAACAGGGACTGCTTACATCCAGATCATCCCAGAGGATTCCTGCGTTAGCTCTATCAGTTCTACCTTCCTTGAGAACTGCTACATACCTACCATTCAATAAAATAAATCTCAGTGTATAACCTTACTTCTCGACACTTCCACAAATGTCTTAGTACTGTGGGGTTAGGGTGCATAACCTGACAGATCTGTCAGCTCCCACCAAGCTCTCAGTATGGCCTTTAGATCTTTGCCCACACAAAACGTGGTCAGCAGTGACATCATGTAAAAGTTGTTAAAATGCAAAGTCACAAGCCCCATCTAGACTTCCTTGTAAGAATCATTCAGATGCACAAAGTTTGAGAAGCATTAGTTAGATGCCTTACATGCACTGAACTACTCAACTCCCAAGACATATCAAACCCTTCATATCTCTATGTCTTTGCAAAAGCTGTACCATCTGATTGGAAAATTCTACTAAAGCTTTTGCAACTTGCAATGTCATATTCTATTGTAGGGGTACCTAGCACATGGCTTTGCACATAGTAGTATCAGTACTTTAAGTATCACTTAATTAACAGGTGAGTGTACTTGGAGAGTGAAGAGTGTTAGGTATTCAAATGGAAGTTGAATAGTTAGGCAGTTGGAAATAGTGGCCCAGGATTCAAAGCAGAGGTGGGTTGAGGTGCAAATATATATTTTATATATATATATGTGTGTGTGTGTGTGTGTGTGTGTGTGTGTGTGTATATTTAATTTATTTTGAGATGGAGTCTTGCTCTGTCACCCAGGCTGCAGTGCAGTGGCGTGATCTCAGTTCACTGAAACCTCAGCCTCCCAGGTTCAAGCAGTTCTACTGCTTCAGCCTCCTGAGTAGCTGGGATTCCAGACGCACATCACCACGCCTGGCTAATTTTTGTATTTTTAGTACAGACAGGGTTTCACCATGTTGGCCAGGCTGGGAGCTGAAAATATTTTTAATTTACTACCAATACTTGGGAGATTACCATGATGGATACAAGAGGTCAACCACGTTTGGCCGGGCGCAGTGGATCACACTTGTAATCCTAGCACTTTGGGAGGCCGAGGCGGGCGGATCACGAGGTCAGGAGATCGAGACCACGGTGAAACCCCGTCTCTACTAAAAATACAAAAAAATTAGCCAGGCGTGGTGGCGGGCGCCTGTAGTCCCAGCTACTCGGAGAGGCTGAGGCAGGAGAATGGCGTGAACCTGGGAGGCGGAGCTTGCAGTGAGCCAAGATTGCGCCACTGCACTCCAGCCTGGGCGACAGAGCGAGACTCCATCTCAAAAAAAAAAAAACAAAAAAAAAAGAGGTCACCCAGGTTTAAGATCAAGACTGACTATGGGCTAAACTATAAGGAAGGCTGACATTTAAGGGACCTATTTAGAAGACAGTAAAGGGCAGGTCAACAGGGTGGGAAAGAACCAAAATAGGTGTCAAGGAGTTCCAAAGAGATAAACCAATTTGGCACATGCATTACTGTAACCTTTGGCAACTGAAGCAGGAGAAAAAATAGAACGAGGTCAAAGATAAAGCAGAAGCTCAGCTTAAAAACTGACTCAGACATGACTAGAGGAATAATCACTGTAAGGACCATCTTTATTAGATGAGAAGGGAGAGAGTGATGAACTGGAGAGAGCTCTATCATACACACAGGCCTACTGGCAAAGAAGTTGAAAACGTTTAGTCATGCAAAAAGGACTTGCTGAACACTAGCTGTCTGCCAGGAGCCACAAGACCATGCAGGGACCGCAACAATGAATATAGGCAATGGCCCTGTCCTCTGATCTAGTGCAGTGAGCTAAGTTGGTAATCGATGGAGACCCCACAACAGACAGGATGAGGAGCCAATGTAGGGAGGCTTGCCTTGGAGGGGAGGCATCTTTTCCTCTGATGGTGGTATAATCGCAGGAATGAAAAGATTAAGAAGGGGCATATCGGGCAGCAATCTTGCTCTTGCCGCGTGCTGGTGTTGGAGGACCCTCCCTGCTTCAGATTTACCAACAGCATGAATCAAGAAAAGTTAGCCAAACTTCAGGCTCAGGTCCGGATAGGGGGCAAGGGTACAGCTTGCAGAAAGAAGAAGGTGGTACATAGAACAGCCACAGCTGATGACAAAGAGCTTCAGAGTTCTCTAAAAAAACTGGCTATGAATAATATAGCTGGTACTGAAGAGGTGAACATGATTAAAGATGATGGGACAGTTATTCATTTCAATAATCCCAAAGTCCAAGCTTTCCTTTCTGCTAACACCTTTGCAATTACTAGTCATGCGGAAGCCAAATCAATCACAGAAATGCTTCCTGGAATATTAAGTCAGCTTGGTGCTGACAGTTTAACAAGCCTTAGGAAGTTAGCTGAACAGTTCCCACGGCAAGTCTTGGACAGTAAAGCACCAAAACCAGAAGACATTGATGAGGAGGATGATGATGTTCCCGATCTTATAGAAAATTCTGATGAGGCATCAAAGAATGAAGCTAACTAAAAGTTTGGTTTTTGGAAGCTGGCAATGGACTAGATTTAACAAATCAGCTATGTGGTTCCAAAGTTTTACAGACACAGAGAACATCACCTGTTACTAGTTCACTAATATAAATATTTTGTATATTAATAATGCTGTTTGTTCAGCATTTTTCGGTCATTTGATTTTGCATTTTGCCTTCCTCCCAGGATATTTTTTTGGTCAAAATATGAAGTACTGGTGCAGTTTGAGAGTGTTTTGGGTTTTGATTCCTGGTTTGTTTTTTGTTTGGGGTATTTTTTGGTGTATGTTTGCTTATGTATGTGTGTGGGTATGTGTATATACAGTGGAGAGCAAATTGGAAAACAGTTCTATTTATCCTCCTCCCTCACCAGTAGAAATAAAAAAAATCTTTACATTTGTTACTTTTCTTTTCCCCCCAATAAGACACAGAATTAATGGAAAGTGAGTATCTTGGATTTCAGATCTGAAGAGATTTTTTACCATTAGTGGTTTGATTTTAATTTGCTTGGTTAACTATCATATTTTTCATACACTTCTCTGGGTTTAAAATGTCTTGAGGTATTTTGCCACTGGCTTCATGCTGGAGTAATGGGTAACATATCTTTGGTATGGTTCCCTTAGATTCACTTACCTAGTCAGACCCAGAAGAACTTCTTTTACTAGCTTGCTTCCTAAATGCCTTTTTTCCTCTCCTTTTGGTCTCCAAATGGCCTGGTCAGCTTTTGGTAATATTCTTCCTCATCTTCCACCTAGCTTGAGAAGGATGTTCTCCATATAGAGTTGAGCGAGTGCCTAATCCCTCCTTTTGTAAGATTTTGTTCCCTCATCTTGAGGAACAACAACTTCATCTTCAACTTTTTATTTCTCCCCAATTTTACAGTTTGGTAGATTTCAAACTGGAATAGCTAGCATGTGCTTGCTAAATAATTTTATGCCAGCCTTATCCTGTATCCTAGCTGTTCTTAATAGCAGGTACAAAAATGCCTCTCTTTCAGCAAGATTGAAATTGGGAATGTGCTTTTGAATCAGAAGAAAATAGGCCATAGACTCATCCCCCAGCACAAACGGGCATTCTATGAAACGGTCCTGGCCCTAGGAGGATTTCCTCAACCACTCTCCTACTCTGGGCCTTGAACCTACCTCTGGGTTGGATCTTACTATTGCAGCTGCTCACTATTCCCTCCTGCATGCTTAGAATAATGCTTTGGGGGAGCACTGGTAAAACACAGTATTTATTTTTTTACCTCCTTTAAGAGAACTTGGAGGTAAGTTGCATTCATTCACTCAAGTTTCCCTCTTGCTGTCTAACAGAAGCTTATGTTTTGCTATATCAGCATTTGTTACAGCCAATATTTAAGGATAAAATTTAGAAAATATATCATTTCCTGGCCCATCATCAAACTAACACAGCTTAACCTTGCAGCTACCAACTTTTGTGTCAAGCTAGCTATCTATTTGATATCTGAGGTGCAAGACCAATAATATATTAAGAGATCTACAGACATGAAGGCAAAGCTCTTGTATTTTTTTTTCATCCAAACACCTCAATTTATTTTATAAATTTGGTATTTTTCTTTTTTTTTCTATTTTTCATTGATAAAAATTGTATATGTTTATCTACATATAACACATTATTTTGAAATATGTGTGCCTCGTGAAATAGCTAAATCAAGGGAATTAACATATGCATTACCTCACATACTTTTTGTGGTGAGAACACTTAAAATCCACTCATAGCAATTTTCAAAAATATAATACATTGTTATTAACTATAGTCACCATGTTGGATAATGGATTTAATTTTGTATCCCTTGACCAACATCTACCCAACCCTCCCACCTTCAACCCCCATTACCTGCCCCAGGATCCCCATTCTTGACACATAAGGCAACAGACACACAGTGAGGCTTGGCCACCATCAAACAGCTAACAAGAGGTTGGGAGACCAGACTTTTGTAGTTCCATTCAAGTTGGTAATTGAAGAACACCACCCCAAACTTTAACAAGATCCCTAAGTAATGCTGATGCCGCAGGTCCCTAGGCCACATTAGTTTACAATGTCAACCCAAGCCCTGGAGAATCCTAGTGTCCTCACAATGCCTCAAAGTATTCAATTAAGACTATGACATTAAAGAGCTAATAATAAAAGCCTTCAGTATTTGACACACAGTCAAACAAACAGTAGGTTCTTAATAAATGACAGATGACCAGTGGTAGTAAGGGGAAGTGGCTGCTGTAGGGACAGAAGAGCATAGTGTCATGAGAACACAGATTCAAGAGCAAATCTGTGATCTTTGCAAGTTAATTATATAACGACTCTGTGCCTCTGTTTCTCTATTTGTACAACAGGGATAAGTATAATAAATACCCTCTCGGGTTGCTTGGTGGATTGAGTATATAGGTATGTGAAGCCCTTAGAACAGTATCTGGCATTTCATAACTGATCAAGGGTTTAATTTTACTACTACTGCTACTGCCACTGCTTACTACTGCTACTACTACTGATTACTAGTAGTATGACTCACTAGTAGGCAGCCAATAAAAATGCATCAAAAGGAGTCCCATCTGCAGCCAGAGTATACCACAAAACTCTTTCAGAGCTGGAGGAATATCTATCATTGATGGTATAATCTGAATGAGTCTTTTCCTTGTTGCGCTAATGTAGGAGTCAATCATGTTAACAGTGAACTTGAGTTCATAACAATGCCTTTTTTTTTGTTTGTTTGTTTCAGAGACGGAGTCTAGCTCTGTCGCCCAAGCTGGAATGCAGTGGCGCGATCTGGGCTCACTGCAAGCTCCGCCACCCGGGCTCACTGCAAGCTCCGCCACCCGGGCTCACGCCATTCTCCTGCCTCAGCTGGTACTACAGGCGCGTGCCACCAGGCTCGGCTAATTTTTTTGTATTTTTTTTTTTTTTTTTTTTTGAGACGGAGTCTCGCTCTGTCCCCTAGGCTGGAGTGCAGTGGCACGATCTCGGCTCACTGCAACCTCTGCCTCCCGGGTTCACGCCATTCTCCTGCCTCAGCCTCTCCGAGTAGCTGGGACTACAGGCGCCTGCCACCACGCCCGGCTAATTTTTTGTATTTTTAGTAGAGGCGGGGTTTCACCATGGTCTCGATCTCCTGACCTCGTGATCCACCCGCCTCGGCCTCCCAAAGTGCTGGGATTACAAGCGTGAGCCACCGCGCCCGGCCATTTTTTTGTATTTTTAGTAGAGATGGGGTTTCACCGTGTTAGCCAGGATGGTCTCGATCTCCTGACCTCATGATCCGCCCGCCTCGGCCTCCCAAAGTGCTGGGATTACAGGCGTGAGCCACCGCGCCCGGCCCATACCAATGCATTTCTAAATGGTCAGAAATATCTGAAGAAATAAAGCCATACATCAATTAGTATGACCCGTTTCCTCTTTTTTTTTTTTTTTTTTTTGAGACAGGGTCTCACTCTGTCGCCCAGGCTCGAGAGCAGTGTCATGATCGTGGCTCACTGCAGCTTCGACCTCGCAGGCTCCGGCAATCCTCCCATCTCAGCTTCCCGAGTAGCTGGGACTATGACAAGCATCATTGCACCTAGCTAGTTCTTTTTGGGTTTTATTTTGTTGTATTTTTTGTAGAAATGGGGTCTCGCCATGTTGCCCAGGCTGGTCTCAAACTCCTAAACTCAAATGACCCTCCCGCCTCAACCTCCCAAATTGCTGGGATTACAAGCACCGTGCCTGGCCTCAGCCATTTCTTAAACTGAAAAATTGTAATAAAAATAGTTGCCTTGTTTAGATGAGACACTGGCCCTTCAAGTAGATGTTCACTGTACCCGTGTATACCTTATGAGCACAATGACTCTATGCATCAAAATATTATTTCTTAGAATTGTGCCTATCAAAGAGAGGCATCCCAAAAAAAAAAAAATTAAATCCAATTATCTAAATATTCCTGTTAAAACAACAACAACAACAACAACAACAACAACAACAACAACAACTAGTCCCTGCCAGGCATGGTGGCTCACGCTTGTTAATCCCAGCACTCTGGGAGGCTGAGGCAGGCGGATCACCTGAGGTCGGGAGTTTGAGACCAGCCTGACCAACATGGTCTCTACTAAAAATAAAAAATTTAGCCGGGCATGGTGGGGGGTGCCTGTAATCCCAGCTACTCAGGAGGCTGAGGCAGGAGAATCGCTTAAACGCGGGGGGCGGAGGTTGTGGTGAGCCAAGATCACGCCATTGCACTCCAGCCTGTGCAACAAGAGCGAAACTCCATCTTAAAAAAAAAAATGGTTCCTCCACATAATTTATGTTCTTCCACTTTTCTGCTTTAGATGTGGTCTAAAACGTTTTTTGTTTTTTTTCCAGAGAACACACTGTGTTCTCAACTTCATCTTCAGGTTCGGCCTAGACAAAAAAAAAAAAGAAAAAAAAAAAAGAAAGGTGGGAATGTACCTGTAAATTGGTTCTATGACCCTTCATCTTCTCCGGAAGGGTTACTTTGGACATTTCAGCCCGCCAAGTCTAAATGATATATATCAAAAAGGTGGAGGTAGTACTATAGGCTCAGATCGAAGATTAGACTTGCTAATAGAATGTTGATCCCATGAGTAATGCTCACAGCTGTGGCATCCGACAATGGAATTAACATTTCAACAGGAAGCAGAGAGCCATCCCAACAGAAAGGGCCACTCGATCCTGCTTCAGAGCACCTAACAACAAAAAAATTACCCTTCCAGAGGCTATACTAAGTGCGCCTCCTAGGATCCCACCTACGGATTTTTAAAAATGAATTATTTGGTTATAAAACGCAGCAAGTGCTTAGCTTGACAAACGAGCAGTTGGTTAAAACACTGACATGGAAAATCCGGTTTTTAAAGTGTCAAAATGATTATGCCTCCTAATGGTCCACGCATTTTTCACATGCCTTTTTTTTCCCCTCCCAGAGAAAGGAGCAGTCGACAAACGTACTTGGCAAATCCTCTAGCAATTACCCTGTACAACTCAGCCCATCTTATCTCCAAAATGAACGACTCATTACAAACTCAAAAACGAGGTCACTGAATTCTCCTTTGCACTTTGCCCAAGGACTGCAGAAACCAATGCTACATTTTTGCAGGAACCCACTTTTGATTTCCCACGGTCTCCTTCACAATGTGCGTCTGGTTAGCAGCTCCTGCCTGGGCGAGCTGCTTCCAGGAGACTAACACTGTCCAGGCTGGCGTTCGCTCAGCGCCTCTTTCCTAGAGGTAGCCTGGCCGATCCGAGGCACGGGGCAGCTCCATGTCCATTGAATAATGGCGTTTGCAATTCAGCCTCCCCGCCTGGGCGACTCGACACCTGAAAACTCGCCGCCCAAGGCTTTTGAAATCGGGTAACGCTGGAGAGAACCGACACGAAAGCTGACAAGGGAGACGGCGACAGCAAAGAAAGGCAAGCCCGCACCGGGGCAGAGAATGCTGTGGGAGAGCTGCGAGGCGCACCCGACACGCCGCGCTGAAGCACCTCCGCCTCCACCCCCCGCCGGGGGCTCGGTCCCCGGGCACTCCGCGCGCCCTGCGCGGCTCCCTACGGGACGGCTCCACCCGGCCAGGCTGGTGCGCCCGACCCAGCAAAAGCGCCCCTGTACAATTCTGGCCGCCCCGCCGCCCCTGCAGCGGCGCCCCCAAATCGCGCCCGCCCCCTCCCCCACGCCCCATTGTTCCTGGGTGGCCGCGGGCAGCGAGCGCCCCCGGGCTGGGCGAGAGCTGAGGACCCCACGGCCCCCACTCACCCACGACTCCGTACAGGAGCACGAAGCGCAGCAGGAACGCCATAGTGGCTGCCGTGCCGTGGGCGGCGGCTGCAGGTAGGCGGCTCTCGCTCCGGGTCCCAGGCTCCCCGCGCCTCGCGCGCTCCCGACTGGCTCGCGGCGGCGGCGGCACCTCTGCACCCTCCGCCCCTCCTCCCAGCCCCCGCTCGGCAGGTGAACTCGCGTCACTTCCGGCAGCGGCCCGGGCCGGGCTGCGAGCGCCGGCTTCTCCAGCCGCGTGGAGTTGCCTTGGCAACCGGGCGAGGCGCTCCTCGGCCCCCTGGACCCACCCGGCACCGAACTCTCAGCCTCCCGGCGCGCGGCGTCCTAGGGCGCGTGCGGCCGCCTCCCACGCCGCAAGCCTGCGCAGGGGTCCCCGCCTCCATCCCTTAAGCTAAACCAGGGTTTTGCGCGAGGGGGTGGGGCAGCCGGTCTCCCACATACTGAAATTGCGTTGGCGCCCTCCTTGAAGGCGAGGCACAGGACACTCAGAGGAGTCGCCACTAGGGTGGCTCCTACCCTCCGCCCCGCCTGCACCCACCCGTGCCACCCCTCGCGGTCTGCCCCAGGGGCAGGGTCTCTGACCTCATGCCCTCGGGATGCGACCTGTGCAGCCCCTGGCCTTCACTCTGTTAACGAGTCGCTTTCGCTGACATAAAAGGCGCGAGAGGGCGTTTCTCCATCTCCAGTAAGGATAGAGCCCCTCTGCAGCTACCGATTTGGGAAATACCTGAGGTTTTTTCCACTTGCACAGAAAGGCTGTTCTAGCCCTGAAGCTGGCTAGTAAGGACGCTGTAGTCCCAGCTACTCCGGAGGCTGAGGCAGGCAGAAAAATATCCAATATTAGTGAGTGAGTTTTGAAAGTGGGGCTCAGTAGTAGTGGTTAAAGGCGTCAGTTGGAGTGTGGGGTCGGGGAATTGGAGATCTTGAAAGTTGTTCTCGGCTGCTCTTCCAGATAATGTTTATTTATAGCTACATAGACTTTGGAGTGCCGCGACAGTTCCATAACAGGAGTGAATTGAAGAAGAGGAGCGGTGGGTAAGAGCTTGTTCCGCGGAGTGGGGCAGTAACTGGGCAGGTTTCATAGAAATGGCACCTACTTCGGGGTTGCTATGAAAGTTAAATGAGATAATGCACAAAAAATGCTTGGCACCCTGCCTGGCACATACTTTTAATTAGCTTCCACTTACTGAGTTCTTGCTTACAGGGTTCCTGCTTATGTAGTCTATAAGCTTACATAGTTTGTAAGTTCCTGCTTACTATCTAGACTAAGCAGGAACCCCCGTAAGCAGAATTTAGTAAGTGGAAGCTAATAAAACTAATATTGGAAAATTCTTATTATGCATTGAACCAGAAAAGAGAAGGGGCAAAGAAATCAGGTATCAAGAAGACCAAAATTGCGCAACTGCAATTTAGCCTGGTGAGTTGCAATTCTGGCTGCCCATTAAAATTACTTGGAGAATTTTTTAAAAATACTAGTGCCTGGCTGGGCGCGGTGGCTCACTTCTGTAATCCCAGCACTTTGGGGGGCCGAGGCGGGCAGATCGTGAGGTCAGGAGATCGAGACCATCCTGGCTAACACAGTGAAACCCTGTGTCTACTAAAAATACAAAAAATTAGCCGGGCGTGGTGGCAGGCGCCTGTAGTCCCAGCTACTCGGCAGGCTGAGGCAGGAGAATGGCGTGAACCCGGGGAGGGGGAGCTTGCAGTGAGCTGAGATCGCGCCACTGCACTCCAGCCTGGGCGACACAGCGAGACTCCGTCTCAAAAAAAAAAAAAAAAATACTAGTGCCTGAGCCTTACTTAAGTGATTCCAATTTAATTTGATTTGAGGGGAATCCTGCTTTACGGCAGCCTAATAAATGACAGATGACCAGTGGTAGTAAGAGGAAATGGCTTTGCAAAATCCATACCATCTGATTGTAAAGTTCTGCCAAAGCTTTTACAACCCAGTAAGAGTTCAATACAGACGTAAGACAACATAAGTAACGGCTAGGGACTTCCCATTTGAGCAAACAGGAATTCTACTGGATATAATTGGGTGTAAATAATATTTGGAATTTAAATTTTTACTCACCACACTAAATGAAATCAAGCAGAGAAGAGCAAGTATTGAAGTTGTTCATCTGTTTAACAGTGTTCTACGAGAACTTTTCTATACTCACTCTGTCGCCCAGGCTGGAGTTCAGCAACCTCGGCCTCCCAGATTCAAGTGATTCTTCTGCCTCAGCCTCCTGAGTAGCAGGGACTACAGGTGCACTCCACCACTCCCGGCTAATTTTTGTATTTTTAGTAGAGACGGGTTTTCATCATGTTAGCCAGGATGGTCTCGATCTCCTGACCTCGGGTGATCCGCCCACACTGGCCTCCCAAATTGCTGGGATTACAGCTGTGAGCCACCGTGCCCAGCCCAGAATGCGTTTTTTAAAATGTAAGTTTTACATCAATTTTTTTCTGCTGCTTTAGATTACTGAACACAGATTTTTTTTAAGTGTACCATTCTAAGATTTAAATAATCTTGAAAGAAGCAGTAGATCTTATTTGAGGAACTATTGTTCTTTAAAAAGTTACATGAAGTCATTTTAAGACTTTGGTTTGTGACTAAGTTATTTCATAAACAGTAGCTAAAATTATGCAGTTATGTGAAATATATTAAAGACACCTTAAAATGCATTTGTGGCTGTTGTCAGCTTGGAAATTATGTCTTCTGGAAGCTATAATAAGATAATCTTATTTATTCTGGAACATATAAATTATTCTTTTTTGTCTTCAAACCAAGCTAAGAAATAGTGCACAGCCATTAAGTGAATTGCCCTGTCTTAGTAAAGTACCAAGCACTCCACATTATATAGCCTCTAAACCAGCTTAAAGGTGATGATCCTTGCTCCATCAAGGCTGTAATTACAGATACACAAATAATTGTGGTTAATAAAGAAAGCATCCATCCTTACAAAAATGTCTCAGCACTAATAGATCTATGAACACACCCATAGATGATTAAAATCCTACGATCATATTCAAAGGTTAATTTATACTTAAGAATTAAAGGATTTTCACCTCTTCTCAGCTTGGAATATGAAGACATGTGAATTAAATGTTCTTTCTTTCTCTCTCTTTTTTTTTTTTGTGATGGAGTCTCCATCTGTCATCCAGGCTGGAGTTCAGTGGCATGATCTCGGCTCACTGCAACTTCCACCTCCCGGGTTCAAGCAATTCTGCCTCAGCCTCACGAGTAGCTGGGATTACAGGCATGCACCACCACACCCGGCTAATTTTTGTATTTTTAGTAGAGATGGGGGTTTTGTCATGTTGGCTAGACTGGTCTCAAAACCCTGACCTCAGGTGATTTGCCTGCCTCAGCCTCCCAAAGTGGTAGGATTACAGGCGTGAGCCACTGCACCCGGCCAAGAAACTTTCTATTATATGTGAAACTGCTAATTTTTATGTTTTATGAAAAATGATAATGCTGTTCTTAAGAAATGAAGATTTTGCCAGTCACAGTGGCTCACGCCTGTAATCCCAGCGCTTTGGAAGGCCGAGGCAGGCAGATCACCTGAGGTCGGGGAGTTGGAGATCAGCCTAACTAACATGGAGAAACCCCATCTCTACTAAAAATACAAAATTAGCCGGGTATGGTGGTGCATGCCTGTAATCCCAGCTACTTGGGAGGCTAAGGCAGGAGAATCGCTTGAACCTCGGAGGTGGAGGTGGCAGTGAGTGGAGATCGCACCATTGCACTCTAGCCTGGGCAACAAGAGCAAAACTGTCTCAAAAAAAAAAGAAATGAAAATTTCTTTCTAGTGTGTTCTATTTACATTACCAGGAACATTGGCTTTATGGGTTAATACCATCCAAAAGTTATCTGTTTACTCCCAAGCAATGAATGTATAAATACATACACTTTTTTTTTTTTTTGAGACGGAGTCTCACTCTGTCACCAGGCTGGAGTACAGTAGCGTGATCTCAGCTCACTGCAACCTCCGCCTCCCCGGTTCAAGCAATTCTCGTGCCTCAGCCTCCCGAATAGCTGGGACTACAAACGCGCCACCACGCCTGGCTAATTTTTGTGTTTATAGTAGGGACGGGGGTTTCAACATATTGGCGAGGATGGTCTTGATCACTTGACCTTTTGATCCTCCCGCCTTGGCCTCCCAAAGTCCTGGGATTACAGGTGTGAGCCACTGTGCCCGGCCGCTTAACTTCTTTTTAAACTAACTTAAACCAATCTCCCTGTTTTTAGCCCCACCTTCGCTTCACTCTCAAATATCCTGATACCATCAAATCCTGAAATTCTTGGAAGGTTCACTTTGACTACTGCTGGTTTAGAAATCAGCTGTCTGGAATGTGTTCAGTCAGTATCTCTCATCTATCTGCTTTCCAGTTCCCAAAATGTTGATATTGTCTTCAACCCTGTTATCTTTGTCTTTCTGCCTTCTGGCTTTTTTAAAAAAAAAAACCTTTTAAATTCTGTTAACGTGGTTTTACTAAGGGTTTCAGGAAGAATCACGGTAAATGCATGTGTTTAATTCTTCATTATTTTTCGGAAGTCTGCCCTCAATTGGGATGAAATGCCCCCATGGATATTTAAATTTAAAAGCCTAAAGAAAATGAACGTTTTTATTATTTTCCTGAATAATACATAGATCTTAGACTGTTTTAACTCCTATCATATCCCTGTCGTAATTTATAGTGTAATCCAATGTTTCTGTCCTGTCCACCTTCTCAGTTATACATTGACTTGTTTTTTAATAGTTGACAGTAATAATCAAACTCTGTAAAATATTTGAAGAGATTTATTCTGAGCAAAATGAGTGACCATGGCCCATGACACGGCCCTCAGGAGGTCCTGAGAACACATGCCGAAGGTGGGCGGGGCACAGCTTGGTTTTATGCATTTTAGGGAGGCATGAGACATCAATCAAATACATTTAAGAAATACATTAATTTGATGCAGAAAGGCGGGGCAGCTCAAAGCAAGGCTGGGTTCCAGGCTCTAGGAAAATTTAAACATTTCCTGGTTGACAATTGGTTGAGTTTATCTAAAGACCCGAGATCAGGGAAAGGAAATGTTCAGGTTAAGATAAGAGATTGTGGAGACCAAGGTTCTTTTGAAGTCTTACAGTGGGTGCCCTTAGAGACAATAGATAACAAATGCTTCCTATCCAGATCTTTAAAAGGTGCTAGATCTTTAAAAGGGTTCGGTGGCTCACCTGTAATCCCAGCACTTTGGGAGGCCGAGGCGGGTGGATCACCTGAGGTCAGGAGTTTGAGACCAGCCTGGCCAACATGATGAAACCCCGTCTGTACTAAAAATACAAAGATTAGCTGGGCGTGGTGGCGGGCGCCTGGAGTCCCAGCTACTCGGGAGGCTAAGGCAGGAGAATGGCGTGAACCCGGGAGGCGGAGCTTGCAGTGAGCCGGCATCGCGCCACTGCACTCCAGCCTGGGCGACAGAGCGAGACTCTGTCTCAAATTTTCTTTTTTGACATGGAGTCTCGCTGTGTCGCCCAGGCTGGAGTGCAGTGGCGCAATCTGGGCTCACTGAAAGCTCCGCCTCCAGGGTTCAAGCGATTCTCCTGCCTCAGCCTCCCGTGTAGCTAGGATTACAGGCGCTTACTATTAGTAGAGACGGGGTTTCACCACGTTGGCCAGGATGGCCTCAGTCTCTTGACCTTGTGATCCCCCGGCCTGGGCCTCCCAAAGTGCCGAGATTAAAGACGTGAGCCACCGCCCCCAGCCAGTTCATCTCTTTAGGATTGGGAGGTCCTGGAAGAAGAAGATCTAGCTGTGTTAATAGAAATTCCTTACAGATGCAAATTTTCCCCCACAAAGGACAGCTTTCAAGATATGGCAAAGAAACATGTTTTGGGGTAAAATATTTTGATTTTCTTCCTTGTCTCTGAATGTTATGCCAGAGTCAGGTTGGAAAGTAAGTCACTATATATAGGGTTAAATAAAACCCATCTGATGAGAATTTATGATTTCTAGGCCATGACTCCCCAGACCCCTTAGGTAAGAATTTGGGCAAGATAAAAAAAAAAAATCAGAGTTTAGTCCTCAATAGAGTCAATGTTCCATTAGATTTGTCTACATATCTTTGTTCACCATTTCTTCTTGCATATCAAACCACTTCTGGGATAATTCCTTCTTCCAGAAGTATGTCCTTTACAAATTACTGAGGATCTTTTTTATTTTGTTTTGGCAACTTGATTACACCAAGAGGATTTTTTTTTTTTTTTTTTCCAGACAGAGTTTCACTCTTGTTGCCCAGGCTGGAGTGCAATGCTGCGGTCTTGGCTCACTGCAACCTCCCCCTTCCAGGTTCAAGCGATTCTTCAGTCTCAGCCTCCAAAGTAGCTGAGATTACAGGTGGCCACCATGCCTGGCTAATTTTTGTGTTTTTAGCAGAGACGGGATTTCACCATATTAGCCAGGCTTGTCTTGAACTCTTGACCTCAGGTGATCCACCTGCCTTGGCCTCCCAAAGTGCTGGGATTACAGGTGGGAGCCACGGTGCCCGGCCTAAGAGGGTCTTTTTAAAGCAAACTTTGTTTTTATTTGTTTAAAAATACCTATCTGTGTTATCCCTCAATTCTGGAAAAATCTCAATATTTAAATCCTTGTTCAGTGTTGCTTTTCCTGTATCTCTCTATTGTCAGCCTCTGGGGTGCCACTTAGATAAGTGTTATACCTTCTCATCCTATCCTTTATATCTCATTCTCTCGTATTTTCCATGTATTTGATATTCTGAGCTGAATTGTGGGTGATTTTTTTCAGTTTTATCTACCTATTAACAACTTTTCTCTTCAGTTGTGTTGAATCTACTTTCAATTATCCTTAAGAGTTTTTATTTAAGTTATGTATTTTTATTCATAATATTTAAGCTTTAAAAATATGTATCTGCTTGGTTGCTTATTCCTACTCATACTTCCAGTTATCATTTCTTTAAACATGTTAAATATACTTATATATTATGTGTGCAATAATTGCATGATCTGAAATCATTGTGTGTCTCATTTTGGTTTGTTTTCTTTTTCTTTTCTTTTTGAGATGGAGTCTTACTCTGTTGCCCAACCTGGAGTGCAGAGGTGCAATCTCCGCTCACTGCAACGTCCACCTTCTGGGTTCAAGCAATTCTCCTGCCTCAGCCTCCCGAGTAGCTGGGACTACAGGTGCACACCACCATGCCTGGCTAATTTTTGTATTTTTTGTAGAAATGGAGTTTCACCATGTTGGCCAGGCTGGTCTCAAACTCCTAACCTCAAGTGATCCACTTGCCTCAGCCTCCCAAAGTGCTGGGATTAACAGGCGTGAGCCACCATGCCTGGCTGTTTTTTTTTTTTTTAATTAATTAATTAATTAATTTTTTGAGACAAGGTCTCTCTATGTTGCCCAGGCTAGACTCAAACTCCTGGACTTGGCCAGGTGCAGTATTCATGCCTGTAATCCCAGCACTTTGGGAGGCCGAGGCAGGTGGATCACCTGAGCTCAGGAGCTTGAGACTAGCCTGGCCAACATGGAGAAACCCCGTCTCTACTAAATATACAAAATTAGCCAGGTGTAGTGGTGCATGCCTGTAATCCCAGCTACTCAGGAGACTGAGGAAGAAGAATCACTTGAACCCAAGAGGTAGAGGTTGTAGTGAGCCAAGAATGTGCCATTGCACTCCAGCCTGGGCAACAAGAGCAAAATTCAGTCTCAAAAAACTCCTGGACTCAAGCAGTCCTCCCTCCTCAGCCTCCCAGGTAGGTGAGACCACAAGTGTGTGCAACTGTGCCCAGCTCTCATTTTATTGTCTGCTGTTTATGTAGATTTTTGCTTATGTTAGGCTTCTTATTTCATGTGTTTTATGATTTTTTTTGTTATAAACTCGTGTTTATGGAGCTTTATCTGTGTGAATTGTTTGAGGGTTTTAAGTGTTTTTCTTTTTTTTTTTCTTTTGAGACGGAGTTTCGCTCTTGTTGCCTATGCTGGAGTGCAATGGCGCAATCTTGGCTCACTGCAACCCCTGCCTCCCAGTTTCAAGCGATTCTCCTGTCTCAGCCTCTCGAGTAGCTGGGATTACAGGCTTGCGCCACCACGCCAAGCTAGTTTTGTAGTTTTAGTAGAGATGGGGTTTACCAGGTTGCCAGGCTGGTCTCGAACTCCTGACCTCAGGTGATCCACCTGCCTCGGCCTCCCAGGGTTCTGGGATTACAGGCGTGAGCCACTGTGCCCGGCCTTAAGTGTTTTTCTTGAGAGGGGATTTGTATTAGCTTCTGACAGGATGCTAGGGACACTCCTATTCCAGGAAAATGTTTAAAATACCCTCTTGGTGCTACATTATAGATTATGTTGTTAATATAAATTAACTACAAGCCCTTCAGACACTAGCATGAGGAAGGGCTCGTAGTTACCAATTTTTTTTTTTTTTGGTATTAAGGAGTGGAGAGTTTAATAGGCAAGAAAGAAGGGAGAAGAAAAAAGGAAGAAGCTCCCCTGTACAGAGACAGAAGGGGGGGCTCCAAAGCCAAGAGAAGAGACCCCCTTTTTTTTTTTTGAGACGGAGTCTTGCTCTGTTGTCCAGGCTGGACAGTGGCACTATCTTGGCTCATTGCAACCTCTGTCTCCCAGGTTCAAGCAATTCTCTCACCTCAGCCTCCTGAGTAGCTGGGATTTTTTGTATTTTTAGTAGAGATGGGGTCTCATCATGTTGGCCAGGCTGGTCTTGAACTCCTGACCTCAGATGATCCACCCACCTCGGCCTCCCAAAATGCTGGGATTACATGCGTGAGCCACCACGCCTGGCCTGTAATTACCACTTCTTAGATGAGGTTCATGACTCTCTTCAATAGCCTTGTACATAGGGGAATATACCCCATGCCGTGTACATAAGCTGTATGGAGAAGTTAAACCACAGTTTCCTTTACTGATCATCCCCCAGGGTTTGTTTGTTTGTTTGTTTGAGACAGAGTTTCACTTTGTCACCCAGGCTGGAGTGCAGTGGCATGATCTCAGCTCACTGCAACCTCCGCCTCCTGGGTTCAAGCAATTCTCATGCCTCAGCCTCCCAAGTAGCTGGGCTTACAGGCACCTGCTGCCATGCCCAGCTGATATTTTGTATTTTAGTAGAGATGGGGTTTCACCATGTTGGCCGGGCTGGTCTGGAACTCCTGAACTCAGGCAGTCTGCCCACCTCAGCCTCCCAAAGTGCTGGGATTACAGGCGTGAGCCACCACACCCAGCCCAGGTTCTGTTTTTACTTAGCTTCCTCCATTCAGTTTATTGAATTACTTCTCAAATATTGTATTCAGTTGCTTTTGTGGAATTCTGTAGTGTCTGGGTAGAATAAATAAATAGTCAAGGATGTCCTCAGCAAGTTTTCCTCAAAATATCTAAGATACGGCATTTCCAGGGCCACATTCTGACTTTCAGGGGCCTTAAGTACTTTTATCTTTGTGAACCCCTGCCACCATTAAAAATAATAATTGTTTTTACAACAGCATTGGTATAAAGACAAATTTAATTCAGCCTGGATCATATCATTATTTCTTCTGATTTTAAAAGAAATTAAAACATTTTCACGGGCCCTAGATAAGTTGGCCCTGGGTTTTGAGTGTCTCACCCTCCCTCCGTCTCTACTGTAAGCTGTATTGGTGAAAGGAAAGAAAAGAGTGAACTATTGGGTGTGGTGGCTCACTCCTGTAACTCCAGCACTTTGGGAGGCTGAGGTGAGCGGATCACCTGAGGTCAGGAGTTTGAGACCAGCCCGGCCAACATGGTGAAACCCCGTCTGTACTAAAAATACAAAAATTAGCTGGGCATGGTAGCATGCACTTGTAATCCCAGTTACTCAGGAGACTGAGATAGGAGAATCCCTTGAACCCAGGAGGCGGAAGTTGCAGTGAGCCGAGATTGTGCCACTGCACTCCAGCCTGGGCGACAGAGCAAGACTCCATCTCAAAAAAAAAAAAAAAAAAAAAAAGAAAAGGAATGAACCAATATAAATTTTCATCTCATCCCTGTTTCCATTTCACCTCTTTTGCCAAAGTTCCCATTCTTATAGTATCCTCATCTCTACTCCTTTTTCTCTACTTTCCCTCTTAGGCCAAAACAGTTCACAAAGTACCAAACCTGCCCTATACTAAAAATAAGAAAAAGATAAGATGTTTACCCAGGAATAAAAATCTGTTGCTTGTTTTATTTAAGCTTTTCCTTATCTTTGTGATCATGTTTGTATTTTGGTGTAGAGATGCTTTTGGTTTCGTGTTTGAATGAAAAGAAAGAAGACTAACAGAATAACGACTAATTTGTGTTCTTTTTCTGAGATTTTACACTAACTTTGGTGGTGTGCTTTAGGAAAAAAAGTCAAAGAAAGAATGATAATGGCTGGTGTTTGTGACATACACATCCACAGGGCATTTTGAGATTAGATGACTCAATGTTTGCGTTGTGCTGTGGGCATTATAGATCAAAGATGCTGGGCTTAACCCAATGTTAAACCCATTTAATTTATACCCAGATTATAAATTTAAATATTACAGAAGTGTATGGCGCCTCATATACTTTATATTTTGCTGGTTTCTTTTTGGCTGGGGACAGCTTTTTGTCTGATAGATAATAACAATGCTTTATGTTTATAGGCAGTGTAACATCTTTCATCCAAGGAGTTCAAAGAACTCAGCAATTATGACTCATTGTTCCTTAAAATACCTTTATAAAACTGGAAGTGACAAGCATTGAGGTAAACTTGTTATAAGTAAGGAAACTAGAGTCACGGAAACATTAAAGCACTAACCAGATATTTTGGGAATCAGAGATGGAATTCAGAATAAGTCCCCCTTCCTTTGATTAGAACGAAACCAGTGGCACCCTCATTTCCTCCTCATGCAGGGATTGATTCAAGGACTTCAGTTGCATTTATGGTAAAGATAATACTTAACTGAAGGGTTTGCATTTACCTGCCTCTCTAAGTTCATCTCAATGTCCCCATCCCTGCTGTGGCTGTTTCCTTTGCAGATGCTGTTCCCTTTGCCTGGAATACTTGACCTTCTCAAGCGGGTATCTCCTAGTCATCCTTACTGTTTCAGAACAAGTATCCTTTCCTAAGGGGCCCCTCTGATTACATTTGATTTAATTTGTATTATAGCTGTCTCTTCCTTTCTTTGCTATTGTGGTGTGTGCTTGACTCCACTTCTCGCTGTGTTTTCTCACGCTTTCAGGATTAAGCGATTCCCGGCAAAGAAACAGAAGCAAAATTATCCCATTCCCCAGTAGATTCGGATGAAAATTGGAAATAAAATCAGGTACAACTCCAAGAGGAGACATTGGAGAAGAACCAAGCCGGGTCTGTAAGGAATTGCATATGAGATGGCACACGTATTTATGCTGTCTCAAGGTCATGACCATGTTACCATATCAAGCTGAAAATGTCACCACTATCTGGACAGTTGGTCATGTTTTATTGGAAATATATTTTTTTCCTCTCTGAATCTATTATGAATGTGCTGGATGGCTGGGTTCAGTAATAAATATGTGAGACCTTTCATTTGAAAAAATAAAAATAATAATAATTTGCATTATATTTCTCAAAGCACCGGTCACCTCCCCTTCAGAGCACTTTCTACAGTTGCAGTTTCAAACTTGAGTGTGTTATTTGATTGTGTGATTCATGCCTATCCCACTCACCCAACTGCAGGCTCTGTGGGGACAGGGAGCGTGTCGGCTTCTCCTTACTGTTGTAGCTCCAGCATCTAGTTTAGTACTAAATATAGGCTGAAACATATTTGTTGACTGAATGCATTCAGATTTTAGAAAAAGTATTCTTTCTTTAAAAGAACAAAGAGAAAGAGAGAGAGACAGGGACTTGCTTTGTTGCCCAGGCTGGTCTTGAACTACTAGCCTCAAGTGATCCTCCTCCCACTTTGGCCTCCTGCAGTGTTAAGATTAAAAGCATGAGCCACCATGCCCAGCCAACAGTGTTCTTTCTTCCTTTTTTTTTTGAGATGGACTCTTGCTCTATTGCCCAGGCTGGAGTGCAGTGGCATGATCCCAGCTGACTGCAACCTTCACCTCCCGGGTTCAAGTGATTCTCCTGCCTCAGCCTCCTGAGTAGTTGGGACTACAGGCGCTCCCCACCACATCCAGCTAATTTTTGTATTTTTAGTAGAAACGGGGTTTCACCATATTGGCCAGGCTGGTCTTGAACTCCTGACCTTGTGATCCGCCAGCCTCGGCCTCTCAAAGTATTGGGATTACAGGCATGAACCACTGTGCCCAGCTGAGTGTTCTTTCAAAATTTGCACCCAAATTCTGCAACTTCAACTCAGAATTATAATTAGGGAGAAAATGATTGGCATTCTAATTATCCTAAAATTTGCTTGAACAGAAAATTTATAGAATGCCTTAACAACTTAAAATATAGTCATTAAAACTTGAGTAAGGTAAGAGACAAATTAGGAAGGTAGTGAGAGGGGAGAGCTCAGAAAAACTTGATTAAGGGGATCTACCACAATTAATACAAAATTTAACTCTGGTTATTGGAGATCTGAGATTAGACAGGAAAGCCAAGGGATTATTTCTGTAGCAACTGTCCCCACTTGAATACAAGAGGCAGACTCCTCTCCATGCATCTTTTTGGCTCCGGGTGAGGGGAGACTCACTGAAGATTTTTCTAGGGCACCTGAAGAGAGAGAAGACTGAATGCATTAGAGCTGTCTATTCCCTGGCCTTACTGAGGGGCTCACATCTGAGACTCCTGGAGAATTGCTGCCAGCAAAATCCTTGTTGTACTGCGCAGGTGCTCAAATGTGATAGAATGGGCAAGAATCCCTCTTCTGAAGTCAGGCTTTTTGATTTAGCAGAGAGAACAATCTAAGTTTGCTTTTTTTTTTTTCTTTCCTTTTAAACAGGGGCCTGTCATAATCCTGTCTATGTTTTGGAAAGAAAAGTCTAGAGGCAGTGCCAAGGATGGATCTGAAGAGGGCAGAAAAAATAAAAGGGAAATTATTGAAGAAATTGTTTTCATAGTCACAGTAAAAACTGGTGGGGTCCGAACTCAAATTGTTACAGCAATCTGAGAGGCTTAGGAGATATTTTGGAGGGATGACTAGCAAAATTTGAGCCCAGCTGGATATGGGCAGTGAGGAACAAGAAACAAAGCTGTTTCAGGTTTCTAGGTTTGGCAGTCAATGTAAAAAGGTGCTACTAATTGAATAGGGCTAGTGGACAAGCAGGTTTAGTGGAATACAAATGTTAGGTTTTCAATTCCCGAGGGACATCCAAGTGAAGATGCCAGAAAGAGAGCCGAGCTGGCTGGAGATCTAGATTTTGGAACCTAGATTGTACTCCTTTGAGGAATTTGTTTGTTTTTTATATTGGATGTAAAACTAAATGCATCTTCTCATAGCAGCTATGCTGTAAATGAATGTAGTTAATTTACCAAGGAAGCCTCCAAACGCCCGTTTAGCCTACAGTGTTGTTGATAGAGCGTGGTGAAATATTTATAAGAATGTTTCCAGGAGGACTTGGATTCACCAGGCCAAGTCAGTACTCCAGTAAAGCGTTTTCTTGCTCAGACACAGAATTAGGAGTCAAACCTTATTCTCCTTCCTAACAGAGGAGCATAGATGGTTTAAGGGCAAAGTGCAGATTCTTTGGTGTTGAACTGATACTGTTTGTAGTTTTAGGGAGACAGGGTTACATTTTCATGTTACAAAGTGAGAGAGAGAATTGGCAGATGTTTCAGGAAAGGATAAGTATCTAGCTTAGGCAGAGGCTGATAGTAATGGAGTGGAAAGTTGGAGTGAAGGACCCTGATTAGGGTTGAAAGAGTGAGTAGCAGGAGTGGTAATTCAGCAAGAATAGGATGCCTGGGAACCACAGATCCCCGGCAGCTTTGGTGACCTTATTAATGAGTTTAGGAAGATAGCAGCCACACATTCTACTAATCAGTAATGAAGAAGAGAAGGAAGGTGAAGTGGAGTGGTATCCAGGAGCAATAGGAGTGGGCAGGGAATGGTGGTTCTCTGGATACTAGGTGACTCCCTGTTAGGACAGCCATTTGTAGGTATGTCGATTTAATTTACGATTACTGGTAGCAAAAACATATTATCTCAACTCACAACTCAAACTCTAAAGGACAAGGAAACTTGCACATTTCTGATAAAGGAGGAACTCTACTATTATGCAAATGGTCATGTTGTTCAGCTGATCTTACCGATCCCTACTTTCATAGCTTTCAAAGTCAGTTAAGCCAAGCTCAAAAGTATGTGCCTTTAGTCCCAGGTACGAGGGAGTCTGAGACAGAAGGATTGCTTGAACCTAGGAGTTCAGTTCAAGTTCATCCTGCGCAACACAGCAAGACCCCATCTCTTTAAAAAAAAGTCAGTTAAATGTTTCTTATTCAAAAACACTTGACAGGTACAGTTAGATGGAATAAATTGTAGTATCCAATAGTAGAATAGGGAAATTATAGCTAACCATAATTTATTGTATATTTCAAAATAGCTAGAAGAATTATTATGTTCCCAACACAAAGAGAAGATATATATTTGAGGTGATGGACACCCCCAATTACCCTAATTTGATCATTTCACATAGTATACATGTGTCAAAATAGCACAAGTACCCCCAAAATAGGTACAAATATTATATATCGTTTTTTAAAGACTTGAAAGGTTTACGAAGTCTCTCATTACTAAAAAGCATTCTTGTCACCATTAGGCATTATGACTTCACTTTCATGAAAACTTTATTGTATATAAAAATAAACGGGGGTTGATTTTCTCCTTTTTTGTTTGTTTCCATTTCCCTGGCAGTGCTATTGCTAAGCAATGAAGAAAAGAAAGGAATATAGGGGGTATCACTAAAGGGAGACTGATTTCTGTTGGGTCAGTGAGTCACCCAAACTTCAGATATGGCAGGAGATGCTGGGTGCGGGTGGCAGTTGATCCTTGTAGAAACTTAAGAAAAATGAGAAAAGAACACTTAAACATATTTGATTTGTATTGATTCAAAAAATATTTAGGTAGTTGCAATTTATAGCATTTTCGTTTTTATGTTACTCAGATGGAGATTAAATATTCTCTGGCTTGACCAAGTAGAAATGCATTCAGCGCATATGTTGGACTGTTAACATGATAGGAATTTTCCAGACTGTGTCTTGTAGATGTGTTAGGCCACATCTTTTTTGAGTTCCTTATTCTAGTATTATATATTTCCTGCTTCCTTGCCTAGGGAGAGAAATGGACTTTGTGTGAATAATCTCAGCGGCTCCCCTATGGGTTTCAACACATGGCTGCTGGTTTCCTGAAATTCTTTTTGTGTAGATGCTCTATCATGCGAGAAAATTGCTTAATGGACAGGAGAAAAATCCAATGGACAAACATTGGCAACTCAAACAGAAACTCAGATGACAACTCAAAATGGATAATTAGGTTTGGTCTGTAGAACTGCAAAAATCCATCTGCCAAACAACATGCCTGCGGTTCCCAGAGTCCAGCTACTAAAACTCAAATAGTCTCTTAAGAAGGATGAGTGCCAAATAAAGGGAGAAAGAAGGAAAGCTCTCAAACCAAAACAAAAAACAAACAAAAAACAAATAAACCAAATCGGATTGTAATCTTCAACAAAACAGAATTAGTGAAACATTTAGCCTCCACGATACCCCAGGTCAGCTCCTTTTTCATTCATTTTATTTTTTCCCCAAGGCCTCAAAGAGCTCCTGAAATTTTTTTTAAGAAGCCATGCTGGGCACAAAAACCTAAAATGTTAGGAAGAGTAATGTATTTTCTTTATAAACTACCTCTAGTTTGGTGTAGAGTATAGTGAGTTTAAATACAAAGTAGGGTCTGATTTACCATTAAAGAAGGGATCAGTGAAATACAGGTAGATTTCCAAAGATGGATATAAAACTGGTCTGACTTAGCAGACATTGTGAATTTAGTATTGATTAAAGTACAGATGAACCAATTGATAGCCAGAATGGATAATCTGTAAGAGAACCAACAGGATAGTCATTTAACTTGGGCTGAGAACTTTTCCCCTGAAGCTGACCCTAGGGTACAGATTTGGGTGCAGAGTAGAAGGTGATCTCAAGCACGAGTAGGGGAATAGGGAAGTAAAACAACCATGGAAAAAAGCCAAGAGAGGGCATGTTGGTGGCAGATTGACCTTGTGGATATTGGGTCAATCCTAATGGGAGATCCTGAAAGATTATATAGAGTAGGTCTTGGCGTTGTCCCATCTGAGGGGTGAGGAGCTGGGGTGTTTATTCACCAACTTTCATCTGTCAGTGGTTGAAGGCTTTTCCTGGAGGTATTAACTCCCAACTTTTCTCCATCTGTCTCTTAGGGGTCTAGCACACTCCTGCAGCTAAAGAAAGTCCTCAGGCAGTCAGTCATTGGTGCTTGCCCGTAGGAAAAACGGGAACAGTGAATGCAGAATGGTTATGGACCAGGCACTGCTACGTGGCATCTGCTATATGGTTAAGTATTTTTGGTGGCTATCAATCACTTGGAGAATTTGATTAAAGTTAAAGATCCTTAGGTAGCCATTGATTAGGAAACAATGATAAAGAATCTTCTCACTAGGAAAAATAAGTGCATATATGTTGTTGTTGCTATTGTTGTTGTCTTGTTTTGTTTTTTAGAGACAGAGTCTCACTCTGTTCCCTGGGCTGGAGTGCAGTGGCATGATTTCAGCTCACTGCAGCCTTGACCTTCCGGTCTCAGGTGATCCTCCCACTTCAGCCTCCTGAGTAGCCAGGACTATAGGCATGTGCCTCCACACCCAACTAATTTTTGTATTTTTTGTAGAAATGAGGTTTCCCCCTGTTTCCCAGGCCGGTCTCAAACTCCTGGGCCCAAGTGATCTGCCCACCTCAGCCCCACAAAGTGCTAGGATTACAGCCATGAGCCACCGCACTCAGCCTATAAATGCATATGTGTACATGATTTTGTATTCAATTTGCTGGGATTTCCACCTGAAGTGGCAAAGAGTCTGTGTCTTTGAGGATTTATGCTGATCTATGGAAAAATTTTACTTTGTCTTAGCATATTAGAAGGTGATATGGTTTGGATCTGTCTCCTCCAAATCTCATTTTCATGTTGAGATGCAACCACCCGTGTTGAAGGTGGAGCCTAGTGGGAGGTGATTGGATCCTGGGGGAAGATCCCTCAGGAATGGCTTAATGCCCTTCCCTTGGTGATAAGTGAGCTGTCACTCAGTTCAAGCGAGAGCTGGTTGTTTAAAGCAGCCTGGTTCCTCCTCTCTCTCTTTCTCCCTCTCTCACCATGTGATGTGCCGCCTCTGCCTTCACCTTTGGCCATAATTGTAAGCTTCCTGGGGCCCTCACCTGAAATAGATGCTGGCATCATGCTTCCTGAATAGCCTGCAGAGCCATAAGCCAAAATAAACCACCTTTCTTTATAAATTACCCAGCCTCAGGTATTTCTTTATAGCAGTGCAAAAACAGGCTAATACAGAAGGTGAGTACAGAGTATTTGGGGCCAGCCAGGGAATTATCAACCTTGGACAGAAGGTATCATGAGATCCAAATAATAGACTCCATGGTTATGTTGAAGTACTATGTTTTTGATGGAAGAATGGATGATGTTTTTAGCAGGCCCCAGAGGTGTGAAGGAGAGAGACCCAGGTGTTCATGTGGCAGGTGGCAGAAAACTAAAAATCACTGGAAAAGCTTTGTGCTAGAGAAAGCCCTAGAGACTGAAGAATAGTATCTTTCGTAATTGTGTAAATTGTGAACCCTGCTTTGATACTGGTAAGGCCATCTAAAATTTCTGTAGGAATAGCACAACTTCTATGTTATTTTAGTTTATTTCTTTTTTGAGTAGGTGATGCAGTTATGTAGCTCCAACTTCAGTAGATGTAAAACGACTTAAAAGTAAAAAATTGTAGCTGAGCACAGTGGCTGACGCCTGTAATCCTAGCATTTTGGGAGGCCAAGGCTGGTGGATCACTTGAGGCCAGGAGTTGCAGACCAGTCAGGGCAACATGGCAAAACCCTGTCTCTCCTTTAAAAAAAAAAAAGGAAAAATTTTTTTCTTATGCCTGACTGCCAGTCACCTAGACTTTCTCTAGAAGCAATAACAGTTATCAGTTTGTGTCATAGTAGTATGGATGGCCATGGGAGGAAGATTCCCAGTACCTAGTAAAATGAACCATTATTGAAACAATACCCACAAGTGCTATGATGCCATCATGACCTTGGAACAAAGGCAGCATCATAAAACCAGTAAATACAGTCCACTGTACCTGCCCAGGTAAAGCAGGAGGCTTTTTGGTTTACTGGTAAGATTTCTGGGCTGGCATACGCCTTGCCTGTTGCAGCATGCAGATGTTCTCTGTGTGGTGGCTTGGGAATCACTGGACGTCGTTTGTGGCTTGGCTGTATCTTAACACCTAATGACCCACTGGTGGGGATTATGGTACCAGATCCCTGGGTTCTGGTATATCCTCATGGGCTAGACAGGCAGAAGTCTGGTTCAGCTGCTTAGATAAAACCTTTTTAAATCAGGTGCTGGTTAAGGGAGATATCATAAATCAACCTTTGAAGATACAAGAATTCTGTGTTTTTGTTTCTCAAGAGGACCTGCTAATCCTCTTGGAGATCAATTAGCGGTGAATAAGTGAAGGAGAATTTCTCACTCTCTTGAAGGAGAATTCCTCACTCTTTTTTTTTTTTTTTTTTTTTTTTTTTTTTGAGACAGAGTCTCGCTCTGTCACCCAGGCTGGAGTGCAGTGGTGCTATCTCGGCTCACTGCAAGCTCCGCCTCCCAGGTTCATGCCATTCTCCTGCCTCAGCCTCCTGAGTAGCTGGGATTACAGGCACCTGCCACCTCGTCCCGCTAATTTTTGTATTTTTAGTGGAGATGGGGTTTCACCGTGTTAGCCAAGATGCGCCCGCCTCGGCCTCTCAAAGTGCTGGGATTACAGGCGTGAGCCACCGCGCCCAGCCACTCTCACTCTCTTAAAGGAAAATAAGTGGTGGCAAAGTGTTTGGCCTACGTTGTTCCCACGTGGTGCCTGAGTCACCAGAGGTGAGCAATGGGAGATGGGAGCTATGGCTTATGTACCAGAAGTTCTAATTTGAGGGTTCAAGGAATCTAGGTGTTTCAGAAAATTAAGCTAGAAAATACTTGAATTTTTTTCTATTTCTTGACTGATTAAATTACAGTAAAAAAAACACAAAAACAAAAACAAAACAAAACAAAAAAAACACCCACACAAGAATCAGGAGGAATAACTATCCATGATTCAGCTTCTTGTAACTGTCCGTGTTTCAGCTTCTTGATAATCTGCCAGTGCTTGTGGTTCCTGGTAAGTCTGTTTTAACCACAGCCTGACTTCCCCTAAGTACCACCACCGAGTCCCTAAGGCCGACCTGATGGCCAGGGAGTTTTAGCCTTTGGTTAGGAACATGAGCATGTGTGTGTGCTTGTGTGTGTGTGTACCAAGTTTGATAGTTCTGAGTTATTTAGGAAGAAATGTACACACCGGAATAGAAAGAGAGATTACGAACAAATGTTAGTTCTGGTCTTTCTAGAAACTGATGTCAAGACAGGATTTGAAGTGTGAGAAATTTCTTGGAGAAAACACTTGTGAAGGAAAATTGAGCGGAAAAAAGGAGGGTTGAGAGAGCTTCAGATGCAACGCTGATCTCATCCCTGGGATGGAGAGAGGGCAGGAAGGAAGAGTGAGTAGGATGAGTCTTAGACTGCAGTGCAGTTCTAAGAAAGTTTCGTCCAGGTTGATGTGGAGTCCTCAAGCCAGAGTCACCAGGTGAAAAATGGATCTGCCCTTGTTTCCCTGCCACACTTGGTCCCTGGCCAGGAGCAGCCCGTGAGAAGCTTAACCTCAGTACCCACGCATAGGGTATACACAGCACAACACATGGGGTTGTCCCACGGGACTGCGCAAACAGGGCTGCTTTTACAATTTTGCATATCTGCAATAAATTTTTGCAGGAGTTTGGAGTATTTTAGGATGGTAGAGGCGGTGAAATGAAATTGCAGTAACAACAGCCATAATAATCTGCATTTACACATGCACCAAGCCTTTCCTAAGAACTACGCATGTGTGAAATCATGTAATGCTTACAGTAGCATTGGAAATTGATCCTTTACGCAGGGCTTTCTCAATTTCAAATGACAGAAATTCAGCTAAAATTCACTTGAGTAAACATAAAATGTATAGAAATTATCTGCTCATGTAATAACCAGAATGTCTCAGAGCTGGGATTAGAGGGAGGCCAAGTAAGGTAAACTCATGTAAGTGCAGACTAAGATCCTGTTTTCATTTAAAAATTAGCCGGGCGTGGTGGCTCATGCCTGTAATCCCAGCGCTTTGGGAGGCCGAGGTGGACGGATCACAAGGTCAGGAGTTCAAGACCATCCTGGCCAACATAGTGAAACCCCGTCACTACTAAAAATACAAAAAATTAGCCCGACTTGGTGGCGGGCACCTGTAATCTCAGCTATTCAGGAGTCTGAGGCAGGAGAATTGCTTGAACTCAAGAGGCGGAGGTTGCAGTGAGCCAATATCGCACGTTGCACTCCAGCCTAGGCCACAATGCGAGACTCCATCTCAAAAAAAAAAAAAAAAAATTAGTATTTGACCCAGCAATCCCATTACTGGGTATATACCCAAAGGAATACAAATCATTCAATTATAAAGATACATGTATGCGTATATTCATTGCAGCACTATTCACAATAGCAAAGACCTGGAACCAACCCAAATGTCCATCAATGATAGACTGGATAAAGAAAATATGGTTAGGCCGGGCACGGTGGCTCACGCTTGTAATCCCAGCACTTTGGGAGGCCGAGGCGGGCGGATCACGAGGTCAGGAGATCGAGACCACGGTGAAACCCTGTCTCTACTAAAAATACAAAAAATTAGCCGGGCGTGGTGGCGGGCGCCTGTAGTCCCAGCTACTTGGAGAGGCTGAGGCAGGAGAATGGCGTGAACCCGGGAGGCGGAGCTTGCAGTGAGCCGAGATTGCGCCACTGCACTCCAGCCTGGGTGAGAGAGCGAGACTCCGTCTCAAAAAAAAAAAAAAAAAAAAAAGAAAATATGGTACATATGCATCATGGAATACTATGCAGCCATAAAAAGGAACGAGATCATGTCCTTTGCTGGGATGTGAGTGAAGCTGGAAGCCTCCTCCCCAGCAAATTAACACAGGAACAGAAAACCAAACACTGCATGTTCTCACTTATAAGTGGGAGCTGAACAATGAGAACACATGGATACAGAGGGGAACTACACACACTGGGGCATGTCAAGGGAGGGTGAGTTTTGGGGGAGAACATTAGGGAAAAGAGCTAATGCATCCTGGGCTTAATACCTAGGTGGTGGGTTTTTAGGTGCAGCAAACCACCATGGCACACATTTACCTATGTAACAAACCTGCACATGTACCCCGGAACTTAATAATAATAATATATTTTTTTAAATTAGTACTTTTGGGCCAGGCGTGGTGGTTCACGTCTGTAATCTCAGCACTTTGGGAGGCAGAGGCAGGCAGATCACCTGAGGTCAGGAGTTCGAGACCAGCCTGGTCAACATGGCAAAACCCCATCTCTACTAAAAATATAGAAAAATTAGCCAGGCATGGTGGCGCACGCCTGTAATCCAGCTACTCTGGAGTCTGAGGCAGGAGAATTACTGGAACCCAGGAGGCAGACGTTACAGTGAGCCGAGATTGCGCCACTGCACTCCAGCCTGGGTGACAGAGAGGCAAGAATCTGTCTAAAAAAAAAAAAATAAATAAACAAATAATAGTGTTTTTTTCCTTGTGGATTTTTTTGGGTGTTAATTTTGATTCTTAAAAGTATTATTGGAAATATTTTCTATGTTCATGTTCTGACAAATAAGAGGGAATAATATATTTTATTGAAATAAAGAATTAAAATATTTTTATTATAAAAAAGAAAATACTATATTTTCTTTTATTACTGAGGTTTCTTTGCATCCCTTTAAAATTTGCCCCTCAAATTAATGCCTCACTTACTTCACCCTAGTCCCGGCCCTGCTTCAGGCCTAGCTGAATCCAGAGGTTCAAATGATTCCATCGTGACTCAGCTCCTTTGGCTCTGCTTTCATTTGGTTTGGCTTTATGTTAAGCAGGTGCTTTCTACACGTGTCTTTCAATACTCACAGTCTTAGATGTAGAGAGGCTGTTTCTCTTCTAAGGGTGCCGCTTATTGATCTTTGAAAAAATATTCTGCTTGAATCCATCTGAAACCTACGATACTCTGGAAGAAGTTTTGAATGATAGGGTACTCTCCAATCCAGGAAGATGTGGAGTTTCTGGATTAATCCTCGTTCCTTTCTTTTTGGAAACTCAATATTTTTTTAAAAAATCATGTTTATAGTTTTTAAAATTCTCATTAGAAGGTAGAAATAGTTTTATCAATAACTAAGTTTTCATATTGACTAGGCAAAAAATACAAAATGTCCTTCATTGAGGCAGCTTTTTATGAAGTGTTAATATTTTTCTCTTTGTGAAATAATACATCAAGAACATCTTGTTAAATGGGAAAAAAGCAAGATACAAAACTGTTTATCATATAACACAATTTGTGTGAAATATGTGTGTGTGTATATGTATGTACGTTAAAATGCATATGATTTTTTCTGGAAAGATAGGAAAAATCATAACAGTGATTGCTTCTGAGGAAGAGAGTTGTGTGGCTGGGAGATGAGAAGACAAAAACTAAATTTTCACTATATATCCTTTTCTATCTTTTGAATTTGTATATGCATGCATTGCCTATTTAAAAAATAAATAACTTTTTATATAATTACTGTATTTTTCACAACAAATATGTGATGGACACTATTATAGATATTAGGGAACAAACAAGTTTTTTGTGCTCCTGGAGTAAATCAACAGGCCTTAATTTAATCAATGTAGTAGGAAATGAAATTCATTATAAGATCCCCAGTGTGTAATATAGTCAAATAGCATGGCTACATTTGAATGATCAGTATTGACATAGAAGGTGGTTTTCATTTTTTCACTTCTGACTTCCTTTATTCAAAATGAGACCCAGCAGAGGTACAGACTCAGGCATGCTGGAGTTTTGACAAATGTGCTGAGATTAAAGAGACAGAAAGTAGTGTTGGTTGATAATGGCAGTCTGTCCCCAATAGTAAATGCAAAGTAGAATTCATTACTGACCTATGCCGCTAACAATAAATATGGGTTTTTGTTTTTTTTTTTTGAGACGGAGTCTCGCTCTGTCGCCCAGGCTGGAGTGCAGTGGCGCGATCTTGGCTCGCTGCAAGCTCCACCTCCTGGGTCCATGCCATTCTCCTGCCTCAGCTTCCCGAGTAGCTGGGACTACAGGCGTCCGCCACCATGCCCGGCTAAATTTTTGTATTTTTTAGTAGAGATGGGGTTTCACCGTGTTGGCCAGGCTGGTCTCAAACTACTGACCTCAGGTGATCCACCTGCCTCGACCTCTCAAGGTGCTGGGATTATAGGTGTGAGCCACTGCGCCTGGTGCCCAACATTTTTTATTTATGAAAATATACACTTCTACTCTCGAATAACATCTCATCTCAATATGTTATTCTTGGGTCACAGTGTATATGTTTGATATTTTGGGGCCACATGCTATTTCCCTTTTAGAGGATTGTTTTAATTATCTATTGCTGTGAAACAAATTACTGGAAATTTTAGCCTCTTAACACAACACATCTTTATTATGATACATAGTTTCTGAGGGTCAGAAACCTGGGAGCAGCTCAGCTTCAAGGTCTGGCTCAGGATGTCTCATGAAACTGCATTCAAGCTGTGGGCTAGGGCCGTAGTGATGCAAGGGCTGACCAGAGCTAGAACTTCCACTGCCAAGACGGTTCACTCATGTGGTGGTTGTTGCAAGTTACTTTCTCGTTGGCTGTTTGTGAAAGATTTCAGTTCCTTATCAGGTTGACCTTTGCAGAGCAGCTGGCTTACGACAGGGTGACTGGTCCAGGGGAGAAAAGTGAACCAGGACAGAGGCTACAGTGTCTTTTTTTGTTTGTTTGTTTCACTCTTGTTGCCCAGGCTGGAGGGCAATGGTGCCACCTCGGCTCACCGCAACCTCTGCCTCCCAGGTTCAAGCGATTCTCCTGTCTCAGCCTCCCGAGTAGCTGGGATTATAGACATGTGCCACCATGCCCTGCTAATTTTTTGTATTTTTTGAGTACAGACGGGGTTTCTCCATGTTGGTCAGGCTGGCCTCAAACTCCTGACCTCAGGTGATCTGCCTGCCTTGGCCTCCCAAAGTGCTGGGGTTACAGACATGAGCCACCGCGCCCGGCTTACAGTGTCTTTTATAATGTAGTCTTGGGTGTGACATACCATCACTTCCATGGGATCCTATTGGTCACACAGACCAACCCTGTTAAAATGAGGAAGGTGACTACACAAGGATATAAACACCAGGAGGCAGGAATCGTTGAAGGTCATTTTAGAGATTGGCTACCATTGCCCTTTTTTCCTTCTGGCATTGAGTATGGCCACGGAGATTCGGCCAAAGTTTTCTCCCTTTGGTGGTAGTTTATCTATAAAATCTAGATGCCTGGAAAAAAAGTCTTTATTCTTGAACCTCATTAGCTTGTCTATGAGTTGAATGTTCTAATCAAATTTTCCTGGAGGTGTTATTTTGTTCTGCAGATTCAGTTTTTGGCTCATTTCAGGGGTATTTCTTGAATTGTATCTTTGAATAAAACTTTCTTTACATTTGTTGAGTTTTCTTCAAGAACATCAGTTATACTTAGATTATTTTCATATTGAATTCCTTTAATCTTTATCTTTTTCATTATGCTTTCATTATGACTATCTTCTTATTTACCATCGGTTGAAAAGTTTTGTACTAATATTGTTTTGGCCCTCTTTTTTTTTTTCTTTAGGACTGCAATATTTAACTTGTTTTCAGAATATCAGTATGTTATTTGATCATTTTATCTGAGAGATTTTCTCAGCTCATGTTTTTGTTAAGCTATCTTATAGTGTAAAACAATTGTTAAAATACTTTCTTCTATTCTACGTAATACAGGGCCCTAGATATCTCCCAGTATGATTTGGTTAAACTAAAGGGTAAATATATATAAACAATATTAAACGGCGTTTTATAACTTTCAATTCTCGTAAGTCTGAGGCACTTAGAAAAGAAGTGCTTTTTTTTCCTCTGCCCTTGTGAACATGACTGGGTAATGGATGATACTTTAACCAAGTAACTCTGTAGCCCCTCCAGTTCTGACATGTAAGTAGGAATTCAGAAAAGACAACCTGGGTACAGGTTTAGAGAAAGAAAATTGTCATTAATGTCTAATACCTTTTTTACGTTTACATTCTTCTTACAACACATTTTTGTAGATTATTCAAATTTTTTCATTGGTATTTTGCCGTAATAAATATTGTTTAAAATCAGTAAAACTAACAGGAGGGAGAAGTTTGGGATATCATTTTAATTCCTAAATATTAGACATGTAGTTGATTTTTACTTTGTCCGTTTTATGTCCACTTGCAATTTTATATATATATAGTATATATTTCCATAATTGTTTTAGGTATATAAACAGATATGTATATATATTTTAAAACACTCACACATACACATAACTCGGGCATATTAGAGATCCTTTCTAACACCTGCTTTTTTCACTTATTGATATTGAAAATTTTTCATATCAGAACATAGAGATTTACTCAATCATTTTTAGAAGTATCATGATTTAGTTACCCTGTTCTCTGCAGACATTTGTTTCCATTTATGCATATATGCTGTACTGCTGCAACACTTATCTTTGTTCGTATACCTATGTGTGCAGACATGAAAGTAGGTCTATAGGACAAAGTCTTAGGAGGAATTTATAAAATTCTTAATGTATATTAGGTGTGATTTGTGAGGCACCATTCTGTTAGAGGGACTTTACTGGTGTCCTTTGAAAATGAGTGTATTAGTCTGTTTCCATTACTATAAAGGAATGCCTGAGACTGGGTAATTTATAAAGGCAAGAGGTTTATTTTGGCTCATGGTTCTGCAGGCTGTACAGGAAGCAAGATGCTGGCATCTGCTTCTGGTAACGGCCTCAGGAAGCTTACAATCATGGTGGAAGGTGAAGAGGGAGCTGGTATATCACATGGCGAGAAAGAGAGAGAGCGCAAAAGAGGAGGAGGTGCCAGGCTCCTTTAACCAACCAGTTTCCATGAACTAACAGAATAAGAATTCATCCATTACCATCTGGAGGGCACCAAGCCATTCCTGAGGGATCTGCCCCTGTGACCAAAATGTCTCCCACCAGGCCCCACCTCCAACACTGGGGATCACACTTCAACATGAGACTTGGAGGGGACACACACCAAACTATAATAGTGGGCAACTCAGATTTTAGTGGCATTTATCATATTTGGGGCCCTTCTTAACAACACCTGGAAGTCTCTGAAAATTGTGGGGTTTTTTCTACCTTTTTATATGATATTTTTAAATTGGTCATTCAAAAAGATACAAAACATTACTATTGTACTGCAATTCTGTAATTAGTAAATTAGGTACAATTTATTACACCTCCTGGATATTGGTGGCATCCCACTTGGTTTGCCCCAGGAGTAAGCCACACATGGACCTGTGCAGAAGATGTTTTTTTTTTTTGAGATGGAGTCTCGCTGTGTCGCCCAGGCTGGAGTGCAGTGGGGCAATCTCAGCTCACTACAACCTTTGCCTCCCAGGTTCAAGCGATTCTCCTGCCTCAACCTCCTGAGTAGCTGGGATTACAGGCGTGCGCCGCCACGCCCGGCTAATTTTTGTATTTTTAGTAGAGACGAGGTTTCACCATGTTGGCCAGGCTGGTCTCGAACTCCTGACCTCGTGATCTGCCCTCCTCGGCCTCCCAAAGTGCTCTGATTACAGGTGTCAGCCACTGTGCCCAGCCAGAAGATGTTTTTTAGCATAACACGGGTTCTGCCATTCATGTAATTCAGGAGCAGTCTAGATCCTAAAGCAAGGGGCTGCAATTAAAGACTGAGTAAAAACTGGCAGAGCAATTTGCTGCATGGAACACTGCTGAGAGTGGCATCTTCTGCTGGCTTCCTACAGATAATAGCAATATTAGTACTTTGCTTAGCTTGTAATAAGCATTCAATCAGTGTTAACTAGGCATGTCATATGCATTATATCACCTGTCATTATCACCATCCTATGAGGTAGGGCTATGAAAATCCCATTTGATAAATACACAAACCTTTGCCACTGCTAATATACCTAGTGAATGGCAAAGCTGGAATTTGAACCCTGGCTGTCTGACTTCATAGATCGGACAAAGGACATGTTTTCTTCTACATTAGACATTGGCCCCAAAACAGCACACCTCTGCATGTTCAATAGCAGTGGCAGCATTTTCAGCAAACACTGGCATCACAGCTTCTGCTTTGCAGATTGGAAGTGATCTGAGTCCTATCTAATAACAAGAACTAGACCCAGTTGCTCATGAAAAATAGGCTCTAGTCCCTCCTAGAACAATTCTGGAAGGCTATGGGAAAGCCGGAGTTCTCAGAGGGTAGAAGGAGCAGATCTGGGGTTATACAAATTTGTGGCTGCCTTTGCCCATAGTTTTACCCAAGGCCTGGCTTTGCTAAGTGTACATATGTATACATGTACAGCTCCTGATGCATATGAAAACCAAGACACGTAGACCGTACGTGACTATAAGGGTGTTGACTCTCAACACTTTCTCAGTCGGGTATTGGAAAAACTTGTAGCTGAAATAAGATAAACAGCTCTGTACTTGTTCTCTTTATTGTCCTGGCTCTGGTTCACCTGCTGATCCTTTGAAACTCTCACCAGTTTTTATCCCAGGCTGAGCCATACAGCTTCAAGCCAGGTTGGGAATTTCCTGATATGGGAGTAAATATAGAAACTTTATAGAATTCTCAGTTTCTGTCTACAGCTGTTCAAGGTTCAGTGAAACACTCACTACATCATGCCTAGTTATCCAGATATATCTGTGTCTATTTGCTACAATTCACTCTGTGTGCTTGGCAGGATTCTTCTTTGGCACTCAACAAAATGTCTTTTCCTTTTCACTGATAGAGAATTTTTATTTTTGATATTTTGATGTCTTGCTTTTGAAAGAATGTTCCAGGGCTGAGTGCTTTATGACGACTCTTTCCCACTACGTAAAAGCAGTTCACTTCATGGTTCTTTGGGGAATTATTCAATGTCAGTACCTTACGTCTATACCAGCCCCATTATTTATAATTATTACATAGCCTGATGCAAGAAACATATTTGCATGCCAACAGAAAATTGTTAGCAATGAGGATTTGGAGTTTGATTGGTTTAGGTCCTAATCCAAAACCCTGTTCTTCCAAACCTTGGACAAACTAACTTCTCTAATACTCAATTTTCTTCACTTGAAAGTGATGATTAAATGACAAACTGCAACAATTCCAAAAAGATCCCCCCACTTTCTTTTACATGTTGGAAACAACTTACAAGGAGACTGTTCTATATTTTATTTATGTATTAAGATCTTTTCTTGGCTGGTCGCAGTGGCTCACACCTGTAATCCCAGCACTTTGGGAGGCCAAGGCGGGTGGATCACTTGAGGTCAGGAGCTCAAGACCAGACTGGCCAACATGGAGAAATCCCGTCTCTATTGGAAGTACAAAAATTAGCCAGGTGTGGTGGCACATGCCTGTAATCCCAGCTACTTGGGAGGCTGAGGCAGGAGAATCGCTTGAACCTGGTGTGGGGCAGAGGTTGCAGTGAGCCAGTATTGTGCCACTGCACTCCAGCCTGGGTGACAGAGCGAGACTCCGTCTTGAAAACAACAACAACAACAAAAAAAACTTTTCTCTTTGGGGAAAGTAGTGTTGGGAAATAAAATTTTTGAGGCCGTTAGAAAACTTTAGCTTCCCTGAAATTTTCAAATCTTTGTGTTCTTTGAGTACCAATTGCTTCTGACAAAATTTTTAAAATTTAAATTTACTCAGAGATTTTACTATCAGGTAATTTTCAGTCTGGCAATGATTTTCTCAAAACCTAGACTTCTTGAATATTTTGGTATTTAAAAAACTACATGAGAATATGAGGGTTTTTTTTTTTTTTTTTTTTTGATGGTTTCTTGCTCTGTTGCCCAGGATGGAGTGCAGTGGTACGATCTCAGCTCACTGCAACCTCCGCCTCCCAGATTCAAGCGATTTTCCTGCCTCAGCCTCCTGAGTAGCTGGAATTATAGGCACCCGCCACCAAGCCTGGCTAATTTTTGTATTTTTAGTAGAAACGGGGTTTCACCATGTTGACCAGGCTGGTCTCAAACTCCTAACCTCAGGTGATCCGCCCTCCTCGGCCTCCAAAGGTGCTGGGATTACAGGTGTGAGCCACGGTGCTCAGCCTGAGATATTTATTTAAAAGACAGAGATGGGCGCGGTGGCTCATGCCTGTAATCCCAGCACTTTGGGAGGCCGAGGCGAGCCGATCACCTGAGGTCGGAGTTTGAGACCAACCTGACCAACATGGAGAAACCCTGCCTCTACTAAAAATACAAAATTAACCACGTGTGGTGGCACATGCCTGTAATCCCATCTACTCGGGAGGCTGAGGCAGGAGAGTTGCTTGGACCTGAGAGGCGGAGGTTGTAGTAAGCCGAGATCACACCATTGCACTCCAGCCTGGGCAACAAGAGCAAAACTCTTGAACTCAAAGAAAAAAAAAAAAAGAGATGGTGATTTAAGAACTAATGGCAGGTCGAGCGTGGTGGCTTACGCCTGTAATCCCAGCATTTTGGGAGGCCAAGGCAGTAGGATCACTTTAGCTCAGGAGTTTGAGATCAGCCTGGGCAACAAAGTAAAATGCCATCTCTCCTAAAAATCAAAAAAAGTACCTGGGCGTGGTGGCACGTGCCTGTATTCTCAGCTACTCAGGAGGCTGAGGCAGGAGGGTCGCTTGAGGCTGCAGTGAGCTATGATCATGCCACTGCACTCCAGCCTGGACAACAGAGCAAGACCCTATCTAAAAAAAGAAAAAGAAAGAAAGAATGAAAAGAAAAAGAAAGAAAGAAAGAAAAAGAAAAAGAAAAAGAAAGAGAAAGAAATAATAGCAGATATATTTTTGTTGTGGTAATATATACATAACAAAATTTAGGCAGGGCAGCATAGTGAGACCCCATTTCTACAAACAAACACTAAAACAAAGAAACCCAGCCAGGTGTGGTGGTACACTCCTTAGTCCCAGCTACTTGGGAGGCTGTGATAGGAGGATCACTTGAGCCCAGGAAGTTGAGGCTGCAGTGAGCTATGATTGAACCACTGTACTCTAGCCTGGGTGACAGAATGCAACAATACCTCTAAAAAGAAAAAAAAAAACCCACATAAAATCTACCATATACCATTTTAACCATTTTTAAATCTACAGTTCAGTGGCAAGTGGCATTAAATATATTCACATTGTTATGCAACCATCACCACCATCTAGCCTCAGAACTTATTTTATCCTCTCAAACTGAAATTCCACACCCATTAAACAATAACTCCTCGTGCCTCCCTTCTCCCAGCCTCTGGCAACTGTTTGATTTTCTAATGGCAGATAATTTTAAAGACAAAGCAGGCCGGGCACGGTGCTCATGCCTGTAATCCCAGCACTTTGGGAGGCCAAGGCGGGAGGATAACGAGGTCAGGAGATTGAGACCCTCCTGGCTAACACAATGAAACCCTGTCTCCAGTAAAAATACAAAAAATTATCCAGGCTTGGTGGCGGGCGCCTGTAGTCCCAGCTACTTGGGAGGCTGAGGCAGGAGAATGGCGTGAACCTGGGAGGCGGAGCTTGCAGTGAGCCGAGATGGCGCCACTGCACTCCAGCCTGGGCGACAGAGCGAGACTCCATCTGAAAAAAAAAAAAAAAAAGACAAAGCAAACAGGTTGGTGCTTCCACAGCTGGTGGCAAGCTTTGTATTTCTGACCCAGGTCTGTGTCATTTCTAAACTATCCCACTGAAATATTAATTCAGCTTCTTCACAAGGATATTGCAGAGGAGTGCCCAGTTTGACCGGATCACCTGGGACCAGCCAGTGCTGGGCAGTCCCCAGTCCCTTGGTAGGTGCTGTCAGGGGCTGGGCCACCTGGCTGCAACCCCACCAACTTCTGCTGCTTTTGAGAAATCAGTCCTGGACAGGTGCAGGGGCTTACACCTGTAATCCCAATGGCTTGAGGCCAAGAGTTCAATACCAGCCTGGGCAACATAGCAAGACCCTGTTTCTACAGAAAATTTAAAAATTAGCCAGGCAGGCCAGGCATGGTGGCTCACACCTGTAATCTTCATACTTTGGCAGGCCAAGGTGGGAGGATCATTTGAGCCCAGGAGTTTGCGACCATCCTGGGCAACATGGTGAAACACAATCTCTACAAAAATACAAAAATTAGCTGGGCGTGGTGGCATGCACCTGTAGTCTCAGCTACTTGGGAGGCTGAGGTGGGAGGATCACTTGAGTCCGGGAGGGCAAGGCTGCAGCGAACTGTGATGGAGCTACTATACTTCAGCCTGGGTGACAGAAAGAAACCCTGTCTAAAACAAAACAACACAAAAAAATTGGCATGGTGGTGTGCACCTGTAGCCCCAGCTACTGGGGTGGCTGAGGTGGGAGGATAGCTTCAGCCTAGGAGTTTGAGGCTGCAGTGAGCTATAGTCATTGCCTCGGGGGGCAGAGTGAGACCCTATCTCAAAAAAAAAAAAAAAAAAAAAGAAAAAGAAAAAGAAAAAAGAGAGTAAATCAGTCTCAGTCTTGGTATCTTGTCAGCCTCTGACTCTTTCAAGCCTTGAATTTCAGGCGGAGGACTCCAGAGGGTTTAATACCCATCTGCCAATGTCAGCTCAGTTTCCATTCCACCAGGAATTTACTATTCAGCAACCCAACCCTGTTTCCTTCAGTCCAAACACTGACCTAGTAAAGGCATACCAGATCTTGGGTGCGTATCTGTAAAATAAAGAGGGTAAATTAGGTAATCTCAAAGGTATTTTGCAGCCCCGAAGTTGTCACTCTCTGTTTAAGAAAAACAAATAGTGGTCCTGATGTAATAGGCTAGATATGCTTTTTCTGTAAAAATTCCCTCTCTTACTAGTATTTGTCATGTTGTGATATAAATACAAATGCTGAAAGCATTATGTTTGGTTTGAAAGTTCAACTAATGGTCAGCAAAGGGTTAATTGTAAGTCAACACAGGATTGGGAGTTCGGAAACAAAAGAATTTAGAAAAAAGGTGATCCGTTAGTCAGTACAAAGAATTTCATATCCTGAATATAATCCTGAAAAAATTGAAGATCTAGCGGCCTTTGACAGACTATTTTTTTTCTTTGCATAAAACAGTTTTGACTTTCACTCTAATGCAGCCTTAGTCGGGTTGAAGGCAGGTAGCTTGGTATTTGATAGGGCTATTTGCATTTCAAAGCTAATCAGTATTAAATAATCCGCTGGCAAAAGAAGAGTAAGAAGGTCATTATGTGTATTTTATTATTGTGTAAACTTGGCAAAACAAGCTGAGAGTCTGAGAAAGCTCAAATTCTAACAGATAAGAAAGTGTTTTATGTAAAAGGTCTCTTAATGAGTGAGTTACTCTTTATTTCTCTGACTGACTTCCGCGGAGTCAGGAGGATCACATGACAGCTAGGCTTTATAAGGAAGTAAAAACAACTGGTGAAGAGAAAAACCATTTATTTTCAACACTTAAGGTAAAATAATTTCTTAAATATTTAGCTTTTATTCTTCTGTAACTTTTGAGAACATTTAATAGTTTTAATTAATTAATATTTAATATTAAATTATACTATTTCATTGGCCAATTCATATCAAACTTGATTATAACTCCAATTCAGTCGTTCTTAATCCTGGCACGTTAGAATCACCAAGAGAAAAGAAAAATATTGATGCTCGTTCCTACCCTAGAGAGTTGATGTAATTAATTTGGGGCGTGGTCTGGTCATCAGTATTTTCTAATAATTCCCAGGGAATTCTCCTGGGTTGAAAGTTGAGAACCATCCGGGCGCAGTGGCTCATGCCTGTAATCCCAGCACTTTGGGAGGCCGAGACAGGTGGATCAGAAGGTCAGGAGTTCGAGGCCAGCCTGGCTAAGATGGTAAAACTCCGTCTCTACTAAAAATACAAAAATTAGCCAGGTGTAGTGGCGGGTGCCTGTAATCCCAGCTACTCAGGAGGCTGAGGCAGGAGAATCGCTTGAACCCGGGAAGCAGAGGTTGCAGTGAGCCGAGACTATGCCACTGCACTCCAGCCTGGGTGACAGCGAGACTCCATCTCAAAAAAAAAAAAAAAAAGAAGAAAGTTGAGAACCATTATCCATTATTATAATTGATATCCTGAGTATATTCTCCTCTGCAAATAAGACCTCAATGACTCTCCCATTGTTTACAGTATGGTCTTGAATTTTAATTGCATACATCTATTGGTTAAAAAAAAAAAAAGAAAATTAGAGGTGTGGCGGCTCACACTATAATGTCAGCACTTCGAGAGGCCAAGACAGGAGGATTGCTTGAGCCCAGGAGTTTGAGTCTAGCCTGGGCAGCATAGTGAGACCTTGTCTCTACAAACATTTTAAAAATTAGCCAGGCATGCTAGCCTGTGCCTGTGATCTCAGCTACTTGGGATGCTGACATGGTAGGACTGCCTGAGCCCAGGAAGTTGAGGCTTTAGTGAGTCACTGCACTCCAGCCTGGATAACAGAGTGAGGCCCTGCCTCAACAAAAAAAAAAAAAAAGAAAAAATTAGGGCACATACCAAAGTATATGTGTGTACGTATATGTGTGTATATATATACACACACATATTCAAATTATTTAGATGTGTTATTTTTACCAATATGTTATCTACATTACAAAACAGAAAAAAGACATTTATAAAACTATGAATAATTAATAATTTCTTTTTTCTTTTTTTTTTTTTTTGAGACGGAGTCTCGCTCTGTCGCCCAGGCTGGAGTGCAGTGGCGCAGTCTCGGCTCACTGCAAGCTCCGCCTCCCGGGTTCACGCCATTCTCCTGCCTCAGCCTCTCCGAGTAGCTGGGACTACAGGCGCCCGCCACCACGCCCGGCTAATTTTTTGTATTTTTAGTAGAGACGGGGTTTCACTGTGGTCTCGATCTCCTGACCTCGTGATCCGCCCGCCTCGGCCTCCCAAAGTGCTGGGATTACAAGCGTGAGCCACCGCGCCCGGCAAAAATTTCTTCCTATACCCCTTATCATCCTTTTAGCCACTTCACTTTGGAAACAACTGTTTCACAGGATAAGGAATAAATTCCAGGCTAGGCACAGTGGCTCATGCCTGTAATCCCAGCACTTTGGGAGGCCGAGGTGGGCGGATCACCTGAGGTCAGGAGTTCGAGACCAGCCTGGCCAACATAGTGAAACCCTGTCTCTACTAAAATACAAAAATTAGCTAAACGTGGTGGTGCATACCTGTAATCCCAGCTACTCGGGAGGCTGAGGCATGAGCATCACTTGGGCCTGGGATGTGGAGGTTGCAGTGAGCCAAGATCGTGCCACTGCACTCCAGCCCGGGAAACAGAGAGAGACTCTGTCTCAAAAAATAAAATAAAACAAAAACAAACAAATAAATAAATTCCATATCATGGAGTTCAAGGTTTTTCTCTAGATAAAATTTCATCTCTCTTTTATTGTTTTTTTTTTTTTTGAGACGGAATCTCGCTCTGTTGCCAGGCTGGAGTGCAGTGGTGCAATCTTGGCTCACTGCAACCTCCACCTCCTGAATTCAAGTGATTCTCCTGCCTCAGCCTCCTGAGTAGCTGGGATTACAGGCGTGTGCCACCATGCCCAACTAATTTTGTATTTTTAGTAGGACAAGATTTCACCATGTTGGCCAGAATGATCTCGATCTCTTGACCTTGTAATCTGCCTGCCTTGGCCTCCCAAAATGCTGGGATTACAGGCTTGAGCCACCATGCCTGGCTTCTTTTATTGTTATATACCCTACTGTTTTAGGTTATCATTACTTTTTTTGTTGCTGATTTTTTTTTTTTTTTGAGATGGAGTCTTGCTCTGTCACCCAGGCTGGAGTGCAGTGGGGCAATCTCAGCTCACTACAACTTCTGCCTCCCAGGCTCAAGAGATTCTCCTGCCTCAACCTGCTGAGTAGCTGGGATTACAGGTGTGCGCCAACACTCCTGGCTAATTTTTGTATTTTTAGTAGAGATGAGGTTTCACCATATTGGTCAGGCTGGTCTCGAACTCCTGACCCCATGATCTGCCCGCCTCGGCCTCCCAAAGTGCTCTGATTATAGGCGTGAGCCACCAGGCCTGGCCAGAAGTTGTTTTTTTAGCATAGCACAGGTTCAATCAATTCTCTGCTTCAGCCTCCCAAGTAGCTGGAATCAGAAGCACCTGCCACCATACCCAACTAATTTTTGTATTTTTAGTAGAGATGGGGGATTCAGCATCTTGGCCAGGCTGGTCTTGAACTCCTAACCTCATGATCCACCCACTTTGGCCTCCCAAAATGCTGGGATTAAAGGCATGGGCCACCGCGCCCAGCCTGTTGCTGATGTTTTTAAATCATAGCTATATATTTTACTGTTTTGTGTCCACTTTCTCAGGGACTCTGAGATGAGAACTTGCAGGTGGAAAGTTTATCGAGGAGTGAAGGACATAGGACTGGGCCAAAGTTTGATGCACTTGCAACAAAGCCCTTAGCCAAACCTCATTCTGAAGAGGGGCTCTGGGTTGCTGACCATGCATCCTTGCATTCCACTGTATTCCTTGCATTCAAGGGCTTAGCACAGGCTGTTCCTCACTCTGGAATATTTTACCCTCAAATTTCACAGGCTGCGCTTCTGGTCTGGAAAAGCTCTCTCAAAGGATGGATAGAATTTAGATAGATGGTAAACTCCCTGATTAGCAGTGAGCTGATCTGTCATACTTTTCTATCTCTCACACTGCTTAATACATACTAAGCCCTTAGTTTTAAAAATATATATGCTTATATTATTATATATTAATTACATATATATGTGTAATTTCAATTAACATGCTGAGTGAGGCCAGGCACGGTGGCTCACGCCTGTAATCCCAGCACTTTGGGAGGCTGAGGTGGGCAGATCACCTGAGATCAGGAGGTTGAGACCAGCCTGGCCAACATGGTGAAATCCCCGTCTCTACTAAAAATACAAAAATTAGCTGGGTATGGTGGCGGGCGCCTATAATCCCAGCTACTTGGGAGGCTGAGGCACGAGAATCACTTGAGCCCGGGAGGTGGAGGTTGCAATGAGCCAAGATTGTGCCACTGCACTCCAGCCTGGGTGACAGAGCAAGACTCTGTCTCAAAAAAACAAAAACAAAACAAAATCAAAAAAAGCATACTGAGTGTATAAATTGAATAGCTAGAGAAGACTGGACAAAGATTTCAGGCTGGTAGCAGAGTTGGAGGGAAACAGAGGTGACAGAACTCAAGACATGCTGGGGGTCAGAGAGAAAGTGCATTTGGTGGGAGAGGAGTGCTGTTTTGCGGGAACAAAATGGCCAAGAGGATCAGCAACAGAAGGTAGGTTTGGAGATTTTTGTAGACCTTAAATAATATATTTTAGGTTGTTCATTGTATGAAATGAAGAACACATAAGATCTTGCTAAGGAAACACACAATCCCGGGACTTACATGGTTAAGTCTGAATTCCTCAACCAGACTTCCATTCTTAAATGTTTCAAGTCTCTTTTCATCCCTTAATCTTCTTGTTTTCCCATTCCTCTGACATCCCCACGTGGTCACTACACACCCTAGCAAATCCCCCAGTTGGAATTAATCTTCCCATATTCTCAAGGCAGTCTGTTTCACCCATGGCTATAGACCTTGTTAGTTTGCCAGTTGACTGAGTTCTTTGAGTAGATGTCATCGCAGGCACCAGATTGCATGCATACAGAGAGCGTGGGCAGTGTCTTACTCATCTTTGTCCATGCTCCTTCCAGCACTCAGTAGAGAGTGGTATTCAGGGAAGGTCATTTGAAATAGTGATTTCTTATTATAAACCAGTGAAAAGACTGAATGTTATTTCCTCTTATAAACTGACATTGATACACATTACAAGTAGGCCAACATAAAAAAACTGCTTAATGGATGGCAAATGGCACAGTTATATAAATTTCTCTGCCTGAAGAATTCTTTCTACCTGAATCACAAAGTGTTTTCCATCCAACTAACAAAAGTAGTTGTGTTAAGTCTTCGAAATGTTTGACGGGGTGAAAAAAATTATGAGAAAGGTCAGTTACTATCAGGAAAAAAAGTTTTCCTACTGAGAGGAGAACCTGTCATGACTAGATTTTATGACCTTCCTGGCTGGGTTCTGTTAAAGAAACACAAATTTTCTCTTGTCATAGTTTTATTTTTTATTTTTTTATTTTATTTTATTTTTTATTTTTTGAGATGGAGTCTCACTTTGTCGCCCAGGCTGGAATGCAGTGGCATGATCTCAGCTCACTGCAAGCTCTGTCTCCTGGGTTCATGCCATTCTCCTGCCTCAGCCTCCTGAGTAGCTGGAACTACTGGCGCCCGCCACCACACCCAGCTAATTTTTTGTACTTTTAGGAGAGACGGGGTTTCACTGTGTTAGCCAGGATGGTCTTGATCTCCTGACCTCGTGATCCGCCCGCCTCGGCCTCCCAAAATGCTGGGACTACAGGCGTGAGCCACCGCGCCCGGCCAGTTTGATTTTCTTTTTTTAAGTGAAGGAATGGTCAGGATAATTATACTTGACATTTTGTGGATTACAAAGATCATATTGTCAGCTGTGTTGGGTGCAGGGCTGGACTTTATTCCTTTAGTTGATAAGCATTATCAACATTTACAAGACAGAAACCTTATATGAAAGTCATTATTTGTATTGCCTAGTTCATAGTTGGTTTCGAATCTCTGCCTGTACTGTGCTTATGTTTGATTACTAAGTGTGCTTTCATATCAGGGACAGAGAGAGTCTCTGGACATGGAGGAAGCCACTAGACAAGGCCAATAAAAACATAAACCTGGGCTATTTTTAATGAATAACCAGTGGGTATGAATGAGTAACAAATGACCAGTAATCTGGCTGGGCGCGGTGGCTCATGTTTGTAATTCCAGCACTTTGGGAGGCTGAGGCTGGCAGATCACCTGAGTCAAGAGTTCAAGACCAGCCTGGCCAACATGGTGAAACCCTGTCTCTACTAAAAATACAAAAAAAATTAGCTGGGCATGGTGGCGTGTGCCTGCAATCCCAGCTACTCGGGAGGCTGAGGCAGGAGAATTGATTGAACCTGGGAGGTGGAGGTTGCAGTAAGCCAAGGTCATGCCACTGCACTCCAGCCTGGGTGACAGAGCGAGACTCCATCTCAAAACAAACACACAAACACAAACAAATTAACATACAATAATCTACTTGAAAATGGAAAAATGTTTCTTAATCCCTCCTGGAGGGCTATGGATAGGTGACTATGTCATACATACCCTTCTATGTCCCTCAGTAAATATACCCCGGAAGGGAATGCCCCGGCTAGAGCTCAACTCCAGAGACTATACTGAGAATGGTGCCCTTAAGAGTTGGAGAACATGGCAGCCCTAGAAGGCATTCAATAATAATTTCTTTTTGAGATAGGATCTTGCTCTGTCACCCAGGCTGGAGTACAGTAACACGATCATGGCTCACTGTAGCCTTGACATTCCGGGCCCAAGTGATCCTCCTACCTCAGTATAAGTTTTTTTTTTTTTTTTAATTTGTAGAGACAGAGTCTCCCTGTGTTGCCCAGGCTGGTCTCAAACTCCTACGCTTGAGCGATCTTCCCCCTTGGCCTCCCAAAGTGCTGGGATTACAAGCATGAGTCACCGCGCCCAGCTAATAATGATTTCTTGAATGAAGGAATGAATGAATTCAAAGGTCCATCTCTGGACACAAAGGCAGACAAAAGTTTGACAAAAGCCATTTTTGAAACCAGGACCTTTGTTATAATATTAGTCTAAACAGTGGGACCCATGAATAAGCATGGCAATGCTGTATTCACCATATCAGACATCCTTGAAAATGTGCCTCCCCAGATAGATCAGCTAAGAAAGAATAATTCTACATACAATCACTTGCAGATATGTTTCCTGATAGAAATACCAGGGACAGGCCGGGCGCGGTGGCTCACGCCTGTAATCCCAGCACTTTGGGAGGCCGAGGCGGGCGGATCACGAGGTCAGGAGATCGAGACCATCCTGGCTAACACAGTGAAACCCCGTCTCTACTAAAAATACAAAAAATTAGCCGGGCGTGGTGGCGGGCGCCTGTGGTCCCAGCTACGCGGGAGGCTGAGGCAGGAGAATGGCGTGAACCCCGGGGGGCGGAGCCTGCAGTGAGCCGAGATTGCGCCACTGCACTCCAGCCTGGGTGAAAGAGCGAGACTCCGTCTCAAAAAAAAAAAAAAAAAAAAAAAAGAAATACCAGGGACAAAGCTAACATCAGTGTCAAGTCCAGAAAATGATTTTTGAATGTTGGTAGTTTCCCTCTTCACATTCTGCTCTCTTCACTCTCCTATCCCTGAAGCACAGATGCTGTCCTTTAGTTTGAGTAAGTAAGAAGTGCCAGTGAGTCATATTAGCTATTTTTAATGCACAGACATGTGAGGGATCTGTTTGATGGAGGACTTGCTTGCCAGCAATCGAGTTTGAGAAAGTCCAGGGCTTCAAGCCAGATTCTGGAGTGAGGCAGAAATGGGGACTAGACAGAAAAGATTGTAGGCTTTTCAGGCTAGAACGGAGAAAGTGCAGATGCAAAATTAGGGTTTAATTTGAGGAGTCATTTAGAGTAGGTGTTGATTTAGGAAGATCTAAAAGACGTAGAATTAATGGAAAGGTTAATGATGGGCCTCTTGAAGTGAGCGAATGATGACAGATTATGGGATACACTTACCTCCTAATTATTATGTATTTTAATACCTAGGTGCTAAAAAGCGGTGGCTAAAAATAAATAGTCATATATTTTTAAATAGTAGATTTCTTCCCTTCTCTAAATTTCTAACCTTGTTTCATGAACACAAACCTAATTTTAAAGGTAAAGGAACCTCATGCCAAGCAGCAAACAAAGAGACTGTATTAAATCTTCAGTTCATAAGTAGGGAAGTATTGATTGAGATTAGAGAATTATTTGTTTGCTTATTTATGGTATTAATTTATATATTTGGTTTCTTGCCTTACAGATTATTTAGGCAGAAATGACAGCTACCTGCCTTAAGACAACAGACCTACAATCTATAACATTCTCCCACCCAGCAGTCTCACATATCTGGAACCCAGATGGGAAACTAGAATAATCCCCCAAATCTTTACCCATATAAATACGTGTTATAAGATTTACACATTAAGTCAGTCAGTACTTTTCAACCACAATAAACCACTCAAGCCCTCACTCATTACTTGTTTACTTTAATTTTAGACATAATGATAATAAGCCTGGTTATCAGGTTTATTTAGCCCACAGGAGACCACAGGAGCATGTGGCTGCACATTTCCTTGGCATGAACAATTATAAAAGGGTTTTCACATCCATCATTAGCTGCTCAAGGCAGACAGAGCAATAGTATCAAGAAGTGTCAGTTGAGTGCCTGACAGCCCCAAGAAGACAGAATACTTCTAAACAGTAGGCAGATAAACCACAAAAATAGACTAGTCTGTAGCCATGGTTAGGAAGAAAGAGAAAGACATATGTCACCATTCTCAGATGGCATCTCTATCCAGACTCAGAACCCCACATGCATAGAGAGGTTGTCCAGTCCAGGTTCCTGGTTAGCACAGAGTTCACATCAACAGTTCTCTTTTTGGGTGGTCAGACAGTTCTGCTGATGTGTTGGCAAGGAATCTGTGATGATTAATTTTATGTGTGATAAATTTTCTTTTTTTTTTTTTTTTTTTTTATCAGCAGTCCTTATTTGGAATGGATTTTTCTTTTTCTTTTTCTTTTTTTTTTTTTGAGACAGGCTCTCACTCAATTGCCCAGGCTGGAGTGCAGTAGCACAATCACAGCACCCTGTAGCCTCAATATCCCAGGCTCAAGCAATCCTTTCATCTCAGCCTCCCTAATAGCAGGGACTACAGGTGTGTGCCACCATGCCCTGCTAATTTTTTCTCTCTTTGTAGAAACGGAGTTTCTCCATGTTGTCCAAGCTGGTCTTGAACTCCTGGGCTCAAGCGATCTACCCGCCTCAGCCTCCCAAAATGCTGGGATTACAGGCGTGAGCTACTGCACTGGGCTAATTTTATTTTCTTTAACTTAGCTGGGTCATAGTACCCAGATATATGATCAAACATGATTCTGGATGTTTCTGAGAGCGTGTTTTTGCATGAAATTGACATTCAAGTTGGTGGACTTTGAATAAAACAGGTGACTATTACTTTTTTCATTTTTAAGACAGGATGATATGGTTTGGCTTTGTGTCCCCACTCAAATCTCATCTCTAACTGTAATCCCCACATGTTGAGGGCGGGACCTGGTGGGAGGTGATTGGATCATGGGGGTGGATTCCCCCATGCTGTTCTTGTGATAGTGAGTTCTCATGAGATCTGATGGTTTAAAAGTGTGGCGCTTCTCATCCTTTGTCTCTCCTGCCACCTTATGAGGAAGGTGCTTGCTTCTCCTTCACCTTCCACCATGATTGAAGGTTTCCTGAGATCTCCCCAGACATGCAGAACTGTGAGTCAGTTAAACCTATTTTCTTTATAAAGTATGCAGTCCCAGGTAGCTCTTTCCCCATCCCCCACCTCCACCCTCTGAGACAGCTTCTTGCTCTGTCGCCCAAGCTGGAGTACAGTGGCAGATCTCTTCTCACTGCAACCTCAACCTCCCGAGTTCAAGCAATTCTCTTGCCTCAGCCTCCTGAGTACGTGGGATTACAGGAGCGTGCCACCACACCCGGCTAATTTTTGTGTTTGTATTTTATTTTATTTTATTTATTTATATATTTTTTGAGGTGGAGTCTCGCTCTGTTGCCCGGGCTGGAGTGCAGTGGCACGATCTCAGCTCACTGCAAGCTCTGCCTCCCGGTTTCACGCCATTCTCCTGCCTCAGCCTCCCGAGTAGCTGGGACTACAGGTGCCTGCCACCATGCCCAGCTAACTTTTTGTACTTTTAGTAGAGACAGGGTTTCACCGTGTTAGCCAGGATGGTCTGGATCTCCCGACCTCGTGATCTGCCCGCCTCGGCCTCCCAAAGTGCTGGGATTACAGGTGTGAGCCACCACGCCCAGCTAATTTTTGTATTTTTAGTAGAGACGGGGTTTCACCATGTTGGCCTGGCTGATCTTGAACTCCTGACTTCATGATCCACCCACCTTGGCTACCCTAGGTTAATGTCTTTTTTGAGTTTGGGACTTTTATTCGCTCATTATTCCATTACCTGCGAAACTAAGTAAGATCTTGCACATAAATTATGAATAAAAATGAATTATAAAGAGGAGTTTCTTTCATGTTGAATCAAAAACCGCTTTTCTTTTTTTTTTTTTTTTTTTGAGACGGAGTTTCGTTCTTGTTGCCCAGGCTGGAGTGCTGTGGCGCGATCTCCGGCTCACTGCAACCTCTGCCTCCTGGGTTCAAGCGATTCTCGTGCCTCCGCCTCCCGAGTAGCTGGGATTACAAGCATGTGCCACCATACCCGACTAATTTTGTGTTTTTAGTAGAGACGGGGTTTCTCTATGTCGGTCAGGGTGGTCTCCAACTCCCAACCTCAGGTGATCCGCCAGCCTCAGCCTCCCAAAGCGTTGGGATTACAGGCGTGAGCAACCGCGCCCGGCCCAAAATCTGCTTTTCTGTAATGATTTTTACCAATTAGTATTCTATTAGATATTTACAGTTTTCTTTCTTCCTCTCTCTCTCTCTCTCCGCCCCCCTTCTCTCTTTCTTTTTTCTTCTTTTTTTTTTTTTTTTTTTTGAGACAGAGTCTCGCTCTGTTGTCCAGGCTGGAGTGCAATGGCGTGATCTCGGCTCACTGCAGCCTCCGCCTCCCAGGTTCCAGCGATTCTCCTGCCTCAGCCGCCTGAATAGCTGGGACCACCGGCTTGCACCACCACGCCTGGCTAATTTTTGTAGTTTTAGTAGAGACCAGGTTGATATTTACAGGTTTCTATCCAAGGCATCGTCACAAGACAATACTACCAACATTTAAATATTTATATATAAGTTTTCTCTAAGTTAAGCTTCTCTAACGCTTTCAGACATTTTGCTGGCTGAACCTTGTTTCAATAGCGTTTACCATCATAGCTTCTTTTCTTAGCCAGAATACTCCACTTTGCCAATATTCTTCCTGAAGTGGGGCATGCTGGAGAGTACACCGGAGTCCAGGGGTGAAACGAGTAGTTAGAAAGCAAACAGCCTCCTGTGCTTTGTTTTTTTCTGAACTTCGTGTATGTGGAGCTCTCATTGCATTCACTTCCTTGACGGTGTGTCCCGCATCACTGAATCACAGTTCACTGCAGTAATCAGCAATGGCCATCACGGTGCTGAGTCCTCGGTAAGGTATTATTCAGTGCATTCTACTTAAGAAGGCAGGAAAACATTCAATATAAATAGCATTTAATGCAATTTATATTTTTATATAAATGAATTCAATTTTTTAAAAAATTGGTGTTTATTCAAGAGGTACTCACACGGCTATCTGGAGCACTTTATTCTCGAAAAACCCCCCAATTCCCCCAAACAATCTGGAGAGGCATCATTTAATTGTACCATGAATCGATAAGTAGCAGTACTTCAAGTGACCAACTTTTTTGTTGTTGTTGAGGCAGGGTCTCACTCTGTCACCTAGGCTGGAGTGCAAGTGGCATGACCACAGCTCGCTGCAGCCTTGACCTCCCAGGCTCAAGCAATCCTCCCTCCTCAGGCTCCTGAGTAGCTGGGACTACAGGCACGTGCCACCATGCCCGGCTCATTTTCTTTTTTTTTAGTTTTTTTTAGAGACAAGAGTCTCCCTGTTTTGCCCAGGCTGGTCTCGAACTCCTGGGCTCAAGCAATCCTCCCTACTCGGCCTCCCTAAGTGCTGAGATTACAGGCATGAGCCACCATGCCCAGCCAAGTGACTAAAATATGATCATCTTCCTTCTCCATTATCTATTCTCTTTCTAGCGACAAAGCATCTTCTAGTCGGTTCCGATCATGTTACTGCTTTTCCTCAACTTTTTCGTCGGTGCATGGGTGGTTCAGTGGTAGAATTCTCGCCTGCCACGCGGGAGGCCCGGGTTCGATTCCCGGCCCATGCAATACAAGATTGCGTTTTGGACCGGGCTCGGGAGGTTGCCGTGAGCCAAGACCGCACCGTTTTAACTCCAGCCTCGGCAACGATGAGCGAAACTTCGTCTCAAAAACAAAAAAAAACTTTCAAGGGGTCCCGAATGCTTCTTAAATTGAATGATTTGTAGAACAGGCTTTGTGACCTACTGACTAATTGACCATGCTGTATCACAAAAGACTATAGTTTTCCTCCCATATAGCATTTCCTCCCCAGTCAGGAGAGAGACTTCCCCAAAACATGTCTCAGCTTAGCCATCTGCAGTTTGCGCAAGTGTTTGCCATGTTAATCCCTCCTTCGTAAGAGCTCTCTCTGGGGTTATGAGTCTTCTCAAATGGTATGAGTTTGACAGCTAAAATGGACTGATTTAAATCTCTGTTCGCACACTGAAAATACAGTGGAATCAAGGTTCAGAGAAGATGGCCTGAGGACCTTGCTTTACTAGGAAGCAAGTTCTGGAAGGGACACTTGTTTTTGGAGTACCCTTTCCTATCTTCTATTTATTAGTTAATCCTTTATTATATTCTCCCTGTCCCCTATTGCTCGCACCCCTGCACTTTTTAACCTCCTCCTGTAAGACACTAAACATATAAAAGAATATAGGTGGAAAACAGTAAAAATAACAGCTAACAATTGATAAGAGTGTTTCAGATAGATCCGGGCTCTTTACTTACTTTATCCCTAGTCTTCACAACAGTTCAGGTAAGGAAGAGATGGACGCAATTTTTTTTTTTTTTTTTGAGACGGGGTCTCGCTGTGTCGCCCAGGCTGGAGTGCAGTGGCGCAATCTTGGCTCACTGCAAGCTCTGCCTCCCGGGTTCACACCATTCTCCTGCCTCAGCCTCCCGAGTAGCTGGGACTACAGGTGCCCGCCACCACGCCCAGCTAATTTTTTGTATTTTTAGTAGAGACGGGGTTTCACTGTGTTAGCCAGGATGGTCTACGATCTCCTGACCTCGTGATCCGCCCGCCTTGGCCTCCCAAAGTGCTGGGATTACAGGCGTGAGCCACCGCACCTGGCCTGGATACACTTACTTTAAAGACGTAAAATTGGCTGTTTAGTAATTATTCAGAGCCACACCAGTATTAAATTTATTAAAGGGGAAACAAAAAAAATTTGTAACTCATTATTAGATATCACTGTACCCGTGGGGAGAATGAAAGAGGGACATTTGTGGATGGATATGTGAAAAAAAAAAAAAAAATTTAAGAGCCATTGATGATTCTTTTAGGAAAAAAATGGAAGCATTATGAATTACGGTGCAAGGGTCAAGGAGTATTGGGAGTTAGTTTCCCTGACGAATGCTGAGTCAGATTTACTTTGAAGTTGGAACCATTAGACTTTTGAAAAACTATAGAAAAGAGAGTGGATGGTAGATAGGCAGCTAAAAAGTCTTTGATGCTTTATTTTTGTATGGGCTTACTATTATGATTATTGGGAAGTAATATTTGGGTGGGAATATTTCTATATCCAGTAGTCTGTATTTGCGTGGGCTGACATTTAGATTGAATCTACAGTAGGATTGCTATACAGCTTTGAGATCTGAGTTTGTGAAGCACATGGTTCATAACATAACAAAGAGTGATTTGAATGTCTCACAATTTTCATTACGAGAACTTGGATGAACAACGTCTACAGTAATTTCTAAGTCTCACACCATTCCAGCCACATCCAGTCTGGGCAACAGAATGAGACCCCATCTTCAAAAATACATAAATAAACAAATAAAAGAAGAATAAAGAAGAGAAAAATGGAGATTTCTTTGTATATGTGTGTATAGAAATCAGGAAGCTAAGACAAAATATTCCGAAAGCATGAGTCACAAAATTATATTGCTTGACATATGATCAGGATCACAAACTGAGATAAGATAATTATATTTTGAAAGATTAATGCTAAAAAAGTTGGGAAACTGTATAAATGATTACAGCATGAAATTAAGAAAATAATAAGGCAAGCAATTTTATCCTGGATAAAACATTTTTTGGTGGGGTGGTGGGGGTAGGGGGGTGTCCTGGTGAATACTAAGAAACCTGCTAGACAAATTCTAGAAGAGCTGAGCTGTAACATTTTTATTTATTTATTTATTTATTTTTAATTTTTTAGATTTCAGTCTTGGTCGGGAGTGGTGGCTCATGCCTGTAATCCCAGCACTTTCAGAGGCCGAGGCGGGCAGATCACCTAAGGTCAGGAGTTCCAGACCAGCCTCGCCAACATGGTGAAACCCCGTCTCTACTAAAAATACAAAAATTAGCCAGGTGTGGTGGCATACGCCTGTAATCCTAGCTACTCAGGAGGCTGAAGCAGGAGAATCGCTTGAACCCGGCTATGTGTGGTGGCATACACCTGTAATCCTAGCTACTCGGGAGGCTGAGGCAGGAGAATCGCTTGAACCTAGGAGATGGAGGTTATAGTCAGCTGTGATCGCACCCCTGCACTCCAGCATGGGTGACAGAGGGAGACTCTGTCTCAGAAAAAAAAGATTTGAGTCTCACCATGTTGCCTAGGCTGGTCTCAAACTCCTGGCCTCAAGCAACCTTCCTACAGGCATGAGCTACTGCTCCTGGAAAGACTGTATTTCTTTAGAAATAAAGAATCTTAGAATTTAAAGACCATCTGGGAATAAAGTTGGCTTGGAGGGAGGATGAAGAGATTGGAGCTGTTGATGGAAAACAAAACACCACCACATTTTTTCCCTTGCTCTTCTGCCAATAAATATTAGTTGACCTCCTGCATTGATCTCCCTCATTGCCATCCCCAATTTATTTTTTTAATATTCTAAATGGGTAAGATAAACCTGAGAAAAATTTGACCTTATGCAACAGTGTAATTTCCATTCTTAGTTCCTCCAAATTGGGGAGCCGTCTATATTCTCGTTTTCAGGTGTAAGATTTGCAGAGAACTGTAAATCCATGCTCGCTAGCAGTGTAAAATTTACACAGAGAGGAAACTACAGCTAGATAGGGTTGTTGTTAAGTTCAGCTCTGTCTGATTTAGAAATGAATCTCGTGTTTGGATAATCTAGTCTTAGCTCATTCTATTTATTCAGCCAAGTTATTTCCTGCACAGATCCCTCCTTTGCCTGCCAACTGTAATCATTTTTTTCTTTTCATGTTAGTTCCCACTACTCCTATTTGAAGTGCCACCACATACAGCTTGTGGTTGCTTTACTTTCAGTCTAGTTAATCTCACCCGTACTGGTCATCTAAACAAGCCAATTCTTCCCAATCTCTTGATTTTCTGATCGTTCCTTCCATAATGAGTCTACGATCTGATGGAAAGAGACCATTTTACGTTGAGTAACTTTAGTTATTTTTAGTGTGTCCCTTACTCACTCTCCTAAGTGACGTCACCTGTCATGTTGCCTCATCAGGAAAATGATAAGGCAACATGGAGTAGGATTAGATGGGGTGTCCTTAATTCTGGGTGCATATTAGAAGTATTTGGGGAACTTTAAAAAAATACCACTTAGCCGGGCCTGCTGGCTTATGCCTGTAATCCCAGCACTGTGGGAGGCTGAGGCAGGTGGATTGCTTGAGCTCAGGAGTTCGACACTAGCCTGAGCAACATAGTGAGCCCCTGTCTCTACACACATGCACACACGCACACACACGCACATACACAGCTACTCCTTCACCACATAAGACAAGCTTAATCAAATTTTCTTAGCATAAGAACTGGGCGTTGTTGGCACTTTATTAAAAGCTCAGCCAGAGTTAGGAACCACAGGATGAATGATTTTCATATACCTTTCCAACTTTATGATTCCCTTATTCTCTTTTTAAAAAAATTTTTGCACAGACGGGGGTCTCCCTGTGTTGCCCAGACTGGGATCAAACTTCTGGGCTCAAGTGATCCTCCTGCCTCAGCCTCCCAAAGTATTGGGATGTCAGTCATGAGTCACTGAGCCTGGTCGATTCCCTTATTCTTTTTTTTTTTTTTCTTTTTTTGACATATTCTTGCTCTGTCGCACGGGCTGGAGTGCAATGGTGCGATCTCGGCTCACTGCAACCTCTGCAACCTCCGCCTCCCGGGTTCAAGCGATTCTCCTCCTCAGCCTCCCGAGTAGCTGGGATTACAGGCGCCCGCCACTACGCCCAGCTGATTTTTGTATTTTTAATAGAGATGGGGTTTCAGCATGTTAGGCTGGTCTCGAACTCTTGACTTCACATGATCCGCTGGCCTCGGCCTTCCAAAGTGCTGGGATTATAGGCGTGAGCCACCACGCCTGGCCCCTTAATATTATACTTACTGACTTGCAGTGTTTTTCCTCTATAATTTTTATAGACACTAAAGGAGATGGGCTTTCTTGATGAGATTCATTAACAGTTTGAATATGACTATTAATATCATACCCATAACATATGATATTAGTGAGATTATGTGACATCGTTATGTGACATTTTAACCACAAGGGTATTAAGAAAAATAAATACAGTAGAGAGCGGAGCTTGTCCCCACATTTCTTAAGATGTTAAAAAAAAAGCTTATGTTTTTTTCATAACATCTTATATGCTAAATGCTGAATGTACAATTAAGATGCCTTCCATGGTGTCTCTGCTGAGGGAGATAGTCAAGAAAACCAGTGATTCAGAGAGGTGTGCATGAGATGCGATGGCTGAAAAAGAAGAACTACCTGTCTCAGACTGCGATGCAGGGGACGATTTCCACACTCCTATGTCTGAAACTGAGTACTGTACAAGTATCTAGAGGAAAAGGGGGTGGAAGTTGAAGGGTAGTGAGACAGGAATAATGCAGGGTGGTTGTAGGAGAATAGAAAATTCTAGGCAGCAGTTTCACATGACTAGCAAAAAGGAAACTGTTGAAATAGCTGCATAAGCTAGGGGCTGATACTTTGCAAACCAGGGTGTAGGCCAAGCTGGCTGAGGCTGACTGGACCCATCATGGTGCTGGATTTGACCTAGGTCTCATGAGGACTTCACTGTACATTCATTAACACACTAAATTACATACCCACCAATGACATGACACTTCTGGGAACACCCATATTTGGTGTGAAAATGGGTGGCACCACAGTTCCAAGAAATCTTCACCTTTTTTCCAGAAATCTTCATGAATATTTCACCCTTTGGCTAAAGAAACTCATAAAGATAGCAGCCCCAAGCCCCGCTGGGAGTGGCTCTATCTTGAGTAGGCCTGAACTGCACTTCTGTGGAGATTCACTTTGCAGTAAATCTTCATACAGTCACTGTTTTCTAACTCGTCTTTGGATTCCTTCTATGATGGTGTCAAGTGCCTGGACACTAGCAGGGGTCAAGGTCCCACCAGTATCTGGGGACCTCCCCTAGCCAACTGATATCATGGGTTGACAGGGAAGATGTCCTCTGAGAAGTGCAAGGAGTTCAACGGAATGTGGGCAGTTTGGGATGACAAGGATACAGAGGTTATGGGAGGGGCATATTGCAAAGGAGCTTATTTGAAATTCATTTACCAGATACTCTCTCCTCACCTCCCTATAGCTTAATGGAATTGCTCCACCTCATCTTTTACAAGAACCAGTATGACATTAATTAAATGTTTTCAGAAGTGTATACTACTTAAATAAATTAAAACAAAAATGAAGTCTTTGGGAAAGAAAATAACTCAAAACATGCTTATAATAGACCCCTGATTTGGTGAAACTTTTATTCATGTTGTAAGATTTCTAAAATTTGTTTTCATTTTTCTTTGACCCAATATCATTGTTATACTAGAGCTTAACTTCTTATCTCAAAATGTAATTCCTTATTTTTCCCGTCCTAGGAACTATTTGGCTAAATTATTTTTCTTCATAGTCACTGGGATTGTAAGTACAAGGATGCCTTCTGCACATGTATATTTCAGCTCAAAATGAATGGCCCTTGATCATGTTGCGTGATGTCTGCCTACTCCGCCACTCTGTAATTTCTCTCTCTTTTTCTGTCTCTCATCTTGTGTATCTACAAAAAATAAATCTATGGTAATTTTCATCACTCATTAAGCTCATGTTGGTTTCTGCCTCTCCTGGAATTTATGGCACTGGATGTATTTTAATTTTTAAATAAAAGTGCCCCAAATTATTTTGTATTCTTTTCTAACTATCTTATTAATTTTGCCTATCTACATCATAGTAACATAATAATGGTTAGGATATTAAGACACATGAAGCAAGAAAATCTGTTTTAAATTAATTAACTTTATTATTTTATTTTATTTTTATTTTTTATGAGATGCAGTCTTGCTATGTTGCCCAGGGTGGTCCCAAACTCCTGAGCTCAAGCGATTCTTCCACCTTGGCCTCCCAAAGTGCTGGGATTACAGGTGTGAGCCACCATGCCCTACCTAGAAAATCTTAAAGATTAAAAAAATAGAAGGACGCAGGGCGCAGTGGCTCATGCCTGTAATCCCAGCACTTTGGGAGGCCGAGGCGGGCGGATCACGAGGTCAGGAGATCCAGACCATCCTGGCTAACATGGTGAAACCCCGTCTCTACTAAAAAAGAATACAAAAATTAGCCGGGCGTGGTGGCCGGCCTGTAGTCCCAGCTACTTGGGAGGCTGAGGCAGGAGAATGGCGTGAACCTGGGAGGTGGAGCTTGCAGTGAGCCAAGATCATGCCACTGTACTTCAGCCTGGGCAACAGAGTGAGACTCCATCTCCAAAAAAAAAAAAAAAAAAAAAAAATAGAAGGACTAATATTTCTAGCTATTATAATGTGTTAACATGTTCAGTAAATAGACCTGCACTGTACTGGTGTTAGAAATGACTTGTAGATTAGTACAATAGAATGAACAGCCCATAAACATGTCTAAATTTAGTTAAGTGTTTAAAAAGAAGATAATTCAAAATTAATATGGGTCAGTAGACTGGTATCTCAGAGGACTTTGACAAATCCAATATTTCTTCCTAGTTGAAAAATAAAAGCAAACAAAGCAAATACACAGATAAGGAACTTAAACCATCACTAAATAGGAATAAATGTAAACTCTTTGAAATTAAAATTGTGTATGTGTGTATATGTTTAAACTATATGTCAAAGCCAGTATTGTTTTTCATGGAAGCATTAAAAGATTTTGCAATGGAAGGCAAAGAAGTCCATCATCACTACTAGTATTTCTAATTTAGAGACACTACTCAATGTAATTACTCAATGTAATTAGACGTGAGAAAGTAGTAAGAGGTATGAATACTTGAAAGAAGGAGACACAATTATTGTTTGCAGATAACAATAATATATCAATTAAAACAGAAGAAACAATAAGATAAATCAGTAAGGTAGCTGACTTCACACACAAAAAAGTATCTAAATCAATAGTTTTTCTATATATAAAGAAGAGTTGATTAGATAATATAGTGAAGTTACCAACTGCAGTAGCAACCAGAGAAGAAAAAATTATTAGAAAAAGAGCTGAGCATGATGCTACACATCTGTAATCCCAGCTACTCAGGAGGCTGAGGTGGGAGGATTGCCTGAGCCCAGGAGTTTGAGACCAGCTTGGGCAACATAGCACAAGACTGTCTCGAAAAAACCCAAACCCAAAACCAAATCAACCAACCAAACAAACAAAAAACAGTAAGAAAGATAAGAAAAAAACCAGAAAGAAAATTGACAAGAAATGGGCAGAAACTAGGTGAAGAAAAGTTAACACTCTTGAAGGATTTAACAGAAAAGGGTCTGAAGAAATACTCTAATACAAACTGCTGGAGCTGGGCGTGATCTCTCAAAGGGCATGTTTAAAACAGGTTTAGATGATTGCTACATTTTCTTTTAAGGAGGGCAATTTCTGGTAACTGGAGGGCCCTTTGTTTGGCTGAGCAACAAGACAGATTTGAGGAAGCAAGTTGAGAAGAACTGATTTGTTTGCAAGCCACCATCTACCTCAGTCCCAGATATAACAGATAATGAGTAAGAACAGACATGTCTATGAGGGATTTTTTTCTGTGAGATGTGTTTTGCAAAACCTGTTTTCCACCTTCTCTGTGAAAACTCCAGTTATGTTTACATGTTCACTAAGGTTTTTACGTTAGAGGATTATTTAAGAGCTTCAAAGACAGGCTGAGTTCACGTATCCTGGTGGTCATAATGTAAGGGATGAGCACAAAGGCAGCTATATATGGTTATGGTGTTCCCTCCTGGTCCCTAAAATTAGGAGATACTTGAAATCTGGGTTTGTTAATTAATTAATTTTTATTTATTTATTTTTGAGAGAGAGTGTTGCTCTGTCACCCAGGCTGGAGTGCAATGGCCCCATCTCAGCTCACTGCAACCTCCGCCTCCCAGGTTCATGCGATTTTCCTGCCTCAGCCTTCCGAGTAGCTGGGATTACAGGCGTGTGCTGCCACAGCCAGCTAATTTTGTGTTTTTAGTAGAGACAGCGTTTCACCATGTTGGCTAGGCTAGTCTCGAACTCCTGACCTCAGGTGATCCACCCGCTTCAGCCTCCCAAAGTGTTGGGATTACAGGCGTGAGCCACTGCACCTGGACGGAAGGCTGTTTATTGCAGAATTAATTATAATTATAGAAGTTGAAAAGAACTCTAAGCAATCAATCGTAGGGTATTAGTTAAATAACTTATAATACAACCACTTAAGAGAATGCTATGTACCCATTAACAATGATGTGGTATGCCGGGCCTAGTGGCTCAGGCCTGTAATCACAGTACTTTGGGAGGCCAAGGTGGGAGAATTGCTTGAGCTCAGGAGTTGAAGACCAGCCTGGGCAACATGGTGAAACCCTGTCTCTACCAAAAATACAGACAGTTAGCCAAGCATGGTGGCACACCTGTGATCCCAGCTATTCAGGAGGCTGCGGTGGGAGGATTGCTTGAGCCCAGGAGGTGGGGGTTGCAGTGAACTGAGATCACGCCACTGCACTCCAGTCTGAGTGTCACAGAGAGATCCTGTCTCAAAACAACAACAACAACAACAGCAACAACAACAACAACAACAGCACCCAAAAAAACAACCAATGACGTGGTAAATATTTATTTACTGACATAGTGATTCGTTGTTAGGTAAAAAAGACAATTTCTACAACAAAATACAATTTATGATATTTTGGTAGGAAAAATTTATCCACCTTTATCAGGTTCCATATATATCAGGTTCCATGGAACCATAGTCTATAAATGTATGAATGTTTACGAGGTAGAATTATGGGGGATTGGAATGCTTTCCATGCTTCTCTATGTTTTCTGTTTTTTAAATGAAATAAACTTGTATGATGATGATGAGGGTGAAACAAGCAAGACAATGTGCCCATCAGATCTTTTAGGGCTCTAATATCTTACTACTCCTTGAAAAATATTTGTGTTACGTTTTCCCTTCATCTTAGTTCATAACTTTTTTCCTTTTTGAGACAGAGTCTCACTCTGTCGCCCAGGCTGGAGTGCAGTGGCGCGATGTTGGCTCACTGCAAGCTCCGCCTCCCGGGTTCACGCCATTCTCCTGCCTCAGCCTCCCAAGTAGCTGGGACTACAGGCGCCCGCCACCAAGCCTGGCTATTTTTTTGTATTTTTAGTAGAGACGGAATTTTTTGTATTTTTAGTAGAGATGGGTTTTCACCGTGTTAGCCAGGATGGTCTGGATCTCCTGACCTCGTGATCCGCCCACCTCGGCCTCCCAAAGTGCTAGGACTACAGGCATGAGCCACCGCGCCCGGCCCTTAGCCTACTCATTTAAAAGGAGGCAAGAGTTTCTCTCCCTCTCCCTCGGGAAGCTACAGCTTTCCTTGTATTTGTTGGCATGAACGAGCTGTAGGAAGGGTGGATCAGTGCCTTCCTGCAAACCCCAGCAGTGTTTCAGGTAAGAGCATGACTGTTTTGGCACCTGTTCCAACACAATCACCCAGGGCAATTCTAGTGCCGAAAACTTTCTCAATGTGTGTGGGTATATAACATTCTGGGAAGTGACCTAGCTATTCACATATGGACATAAATATGGGAAAAGCTAATCACACATGGACATAAATATGGGAAAAGACACTACAGACTATTGCAGGGTGGGGAGTGGCAGGGCTGAAAAACCTATCTCGTGGTATGCTTACTACCTGGGTGATGGAATTCGAACCCCAAACCTCAGCATCATGCAATATTCCCATGTAGTGAACCTGCACATGTACCTCCGTATCTAAAATAAAAGTTGAAGCTTAAAAAACAAGGAAAAAGCCAAACGTGACTGGGCTGGGAGGCTCATGCCTGTAATCCCAGCACTTTGGAAGGCTGAGGTGAGAGGATTGCTTGAGGCCAGGAGTTCAAGACTAGCCTGGGCAACATAGTGAGACCTCATCTCTACTAAAAATAAAAATTAAAAGATTAGGGGACTGTGGTGGCATGTACCTGTAGTCTCAACTACCCAGAAGGCTGAAGCAGGAGGATTGGTTGAGTCCAGGAGGTAGAGGCTGCAGTGAGCTGTGATTGCACCACTGTACTCCAGCCTAGGTGACAGAATGAGACTCTGTATCAAAAAGAAGAAAAGGAAAAAAAAAGAAAGCTAAACATGAGCTGTTAGGCATGGCTGCACACACACACACACACACAGACATACACACACACACACACACGCACACATTTTCCAACTTTTTTCAGACACTTTCAGACTGCTTTCAGTCTTGAAACTAGGCCAGTATACCAACTACGTGGGATGTTACATCATTTTTCTTGCTACTTTTCTATGTATTTTGCAAGCTGAATCAGTGTCCGCAGATACTCTTGTGTTTCAGTCCAAGTAAGATAGTCTTTAAGATACCTTTTAATATGCACATTGAAAAGATAGAATGTATGATGCTGAGATTATAGGGATTGAGAAAGGCAAAGTATGTGAATCAAGTAGGCCAGTTCTCCAGCTTTGTAATTTGACATTTTAAATGAGTAGCACATCCTTTAACCAACAAAGTTATGGGGTAGCCTAGAAAGAGAAACCACTTGAATTTTAAATACAGGATACAGAGAAGAGGACAGAATCTTTCCTGTGAACTGTCTTAGCAGCATCTGGTTCTTTTGAGGTACTTTGAATGTGTTGGAGCTTAGAAACAGATACCCCAAAATATGGCACTTTGACATGCTGAACTGAAGAAGAAGCCTTGAGGTCTCTTGGGCCTCCTCCCTGTCCTGTCTCTTAATCCTCCTTGCAGGATGAAGTTGTCCCTGAAATTCCTTATTTTCCTACACTTTGGACCTGACAATGAAGAAAACAATTACTTCTGGCCCCTTCTCTGAGTTTTTATTAACTGAACTCATGGGAAGAAAGACTGAATTCTATCAACACGCCTGGACAGACTGGTCACAAACCATTGTCTGCTCTGCTGGCTCAAAAGACTTTATCCCAGGCCACTGTATGTTCTCCAGGCCCATTGAAATCCCCTAAAAATCATCTACACATTTCTATCTGTCTTTCCCCTAAGAAGTACATACAACCATCTGTACCTCACTGGGATATTGGACAATCATTCTGTGATTCTCCCTCATGCTCACTGACACATCTGTAGGCCATTTCGCCTATTAATCTGCCTTTTGTCAGTTGATTTTTCAGTAAGCCTTCAGACGGCAAAGGGGAAGTTTTTCCTTGATCCCTACAAATTTATAGTAGAATGTATGCTGTAAAAGACCTGATAGCCCCATTGTCATGGATGACATTTCTCTCATGTGGGTGTGCCAGCTCGTGCAGATGAGAATTTTATAGATGTGTGTGCTCCTGTGAATCAGACTGTTATAGTAACATTAAACTGCTAAAGAACTTCACCTACTTTCCGGATTTGCTAGTAAATAATTTGGCTAATTTTTTTTTTTTCAGTCTAAAGGAAGATAGCTAATAAGCTACATGAATTGGCCCAGTGCATTAAGTACTTTTTCATAATGCCTGATTACTAGTTTCTGAGAGTAGGATTTCTAGAGAAGGAGTTTTTGGGGGAGATAGGAACAGAGGCTGATCAATTTATTTCTTTATACTTTGACCTCCTCTAAGAAAAATGCTAGCTGATACAAAAGTTTCTATCTTAACATTTTTCTGCAAGTTTGTTATTATCATTTATGAACTCCCCATTTCCGACACAGGAAGGAAAGAATAGACAGAACTGAGTGATAAACTAGACAAAGGGAATGGCTTAGTAGGACACGGCTTCTGCTTTTTGTGTTTCCAGTATTTGTCTACTGCTAAGGAAATCAGTATGTGGCACATAACTGGGGCAAAGGATTCAACACTCAGCACTTCAAGCAAGAAGTCATCATCATTAGCATTATTGTGGCAGCTACAAGGAGACGCCCAACAATTTACTGCAAATGAGATAAACTGGATACACTGACTCCCAGCTGGATTTTTACTGTTTGTGTCCACATTCTGAGGGCTATCAAAATACTTTTTAATTCACTTCCAGACCATCCCAACTTCTACAATGACTCTTTCTCTCTACAACCAGCTAAATTTAATTTCACTATGATTTGCCAAAGGTTAACTGAGAAAAGTAACAGCCAAGAATTAAGAAAACAGGTATAACATGAAAGAGGGAAAAAATCATGTATTTTGAATGGTGGCCTGACCGAGCAACATGGCTCCAGAGTGGAACGAAAGAGATAAAAATAGGAAGACAATTGGGTGAAGCAGAAAAAAAAACAGGAGCGGTAGAAACAGATCAATGAGAATGTGTTTCTAGAGCCTATTATGTTTCTAAAGTTGAAGTGATAAACATATTGCATATCCTTTGTTCTAGAGACCTTTCAAAAGACAGAATTCCTTTTCTCAAGCATTGAGCTCTCTCCACCTTTAGAGTCTTTCCAGTCTGTTTCACAGAGTGTCAGAAGAAGGTTGCATCAAAAGTTAATAGAATTACTGTAATTCCCTCCATGACAGTAGTAAAGTTGGATCCTGCTGATTAGAGCAAAACACAAAAGCTCACTTCCAGAGAACTGTGATCTTCTCATAAAACAGTTGGCATCGCCTGAAAGGGAGGTATTGTTGGTAGGTAAGCCAATGTCCTAGGGCCTGGGACTCAGCCAGCATCTCATATAACAACCATGCTGCCTATCCACTTTTGTTTGTTTTCCCAGACAAAAATGATTGCAACACATTTCTTTTTTTTTTTTTTTTTTTGAGATGGAGTCTTGCTCTGTCGCCCAGGCTGGAGTGCAGTGGCGCAATCTCGGCTCACTGCAAGCTCTGCCTCCCGGGTTCACGCCATTCTCCTGCCTCAGCCTCTCCAAGTAGCTGGGACTACAGGCGCCCGCCACCACGCCCGGCTAATTTTTTTGTATTTTTAGTAGAGACGGGGTTTCACCGTGGTCTCGATCTCCTGACCTCGTGATCCGCCCACCTCGGCCTCCCAAAGTGCTGGGATTACAAGCGTGAGCCACCGCGCCCGGCCGATTGCAACACATTTCAGAGCCAATGCAAAAACTCTGCGTTTGTAATATGCTGACTTGCTGTCAATAATTAGATGTTCTAAATTGCTACACTGGACAATGAGGTCCAACTTAAAAAAGATACACAAACCCAGTTAAAAGCTCAATTGGCCGAGAGGTTATTTCTGCAAAATAATCACCAGTGGTTTTTTTTTTTTCTTTTTTTTTGGGGAGGGGGGGTGTGGAGTGGATGAAATGTGTCCAGAGAAGAAAAAAATTCATACTTCTGTAAATACTTTTTTAACTTCCTGTTGCCAGGCAGCTCTGGTTTAGTGAGACATACACTAGGTTAAGTTTCAAAACACTTAGATACTAACTGTGCTACTTTGGAGCAAGTCATTTAATCTCCCTGAGGCCCAGATCATTCATCTATAAAGTGAGGATAGTAATACTTCGACTGACCACCTCACAGTATGATTAAATATCCAATGATATATTGTACATGAAAGCATTTATCAACTGCAAGGCATGATACTAATGTGAGGACTGTAGAGTTGCCTTTGTTTTCCTCAGAGCAGATTTAATTCTGGCGTGCTGGAGAGAAGTAGGAGAGGTTCAGCTCCAGCTCTATCTCATTTCCCCGCGTCCGAGAGGCTGGAAGAGAAAGGAGTGGATCTTGAGTTGGCAATTCCCATTTCTCCATCAGTAGAAAGAAAAAACTGGTTTTCAGGTTTCCTCCTACCCCATGAAGTAAGAGTTCCTTTCTCTAAATGTTAAAGAAATTTATTAACTATCTAGATTTTCCTTGACTTTTGCTTCTTTATCTAGGCTACGTTATTCAATATGATAGCCACTAGTGATTTGTGGTTACTGAACTCAAGAAATATGGTTAATCGGCTGGGTGCGGTGGCTCACGCCTGTAATCCCAGCACTTTGGGAGGCCGAGGCAGGCGGATGACGAGGTCAGGCGATTGAGACCATCCTGGCTAACACGGTGAAACCCCGTCTCTACTAAAAATACAAAAAAATTAGCCGGGCGAGGTAGTGGGCGCCTGTAGTCCCAGCTACTCGGGAGGCTGAGGCAGGAGAATGGCGTGAACCCGGGAGGCAGAGCTTGCAGTGAGCCGAGATCGCGCCACTGCACTCCAGCCTGGGTGACAGAGCGAGACTCCTCAAAAAAAAAAAAAAAAGAAATATGGTTAATCAAAATTGAGATGTGCTGTTAGTGAAGAATACATGCCAGGTTTTGAAGATAATAGTCTAAAAATACCTGAAAGAATGTAAAATATCTCAGTAATGTTTTTTACGTTGATTTCACATTGTAAAGGTAATATTTTAGATAGATTGTACAAGATACGTTGTTAAAAATAAATTTTATCTGTTTCTTTTGACTTTTTCAAATGTAGCTACTATAGTTTAAAATTTTATATTTTATATCACTTTATATGTCTTTTTTTTTTTTTCCAAGATAGAGTCTTGCTCTATTGCCCAGGCTGGAGTGCAGTGGTGTGATCACGGCTCACTGCAACCTCTGTCTCCCAGGATCAAGCGATTCTCCTGCCTCAGCCTCCCGAGTAGCTGGGATTACAAGTGTGTCCCACAATGCCTGGCTAATTTTTTGTATTTTTAGTAGAGACGGGGTTTCACCATGTTGGCCAAGCTGGTCTCAACTCCTGACCTCAGGTGATCCACCTGCCTTGGCCTCCCAAAGTGCTGGGATTATAGGCATGAGCCACCGCACCCAGCCTCACTTTATATTTCTATTGGATTTGGACAATCAGAGAGGAAGGAAAAACCCGAGTCCCCTGTAGCCTTATTTCATGCCTCTTTCTTTCCATTTTTCAGTCTCTCTCCACCCTCATGCATTCCAGGTATTGGGAAGTCAATTCTTTTGAGACAAACATCAAGAAACCAAAGAAAGATCAATAGGAAGACCATTTCATCACATTTCTAGCCCATGGCACCAAATAGACAGTCAGCATTCATTCAGTCAATCAATCATGCATTTAATTAAAATGAAGAATACAGAAATTAGGCAATCTCATGTCTTGAAAAAACAGATACACTAGGAATGAGTAATTTCTCTTTTCACTCTTACAAGTTCTGAAAAGGAAGAGATACTATGATTAGGCTATGAACTATACTGTGTATAGTCACTTATTAAAATCTTATTTTATATAATGGCTATATGTAGGCATTAAGAAAAAACTCCCTTCTAAAGGTCTAGATATCTTGAGGTCAATAAATGTGCTTTGTATCCAATAAGTACTGAGTAAATGTTGTTGAATATAATGAATAAAATAAATGATATAATCAGTCTCTCACTTTATCTTTCTAACCAAAATTAAAATTTGAAGCTAAAATGTTGTATGGTTGATGTGATGATGATATAGGCATTAAAACATGAGTTGTGCCTTAAGGTATGCTTTGCTTTTATCTGATAAAACAATCTTGTTTAAAATTTTTTTTTAATAATAGAGACAGGGTCTCAATATGTTGCCCAGGCTGGTTTTGAATTCCTGGGCTCAAGCAATCCTCCTGCCTCAGACTCCAAAAGTGCTGGATTACAGGTGTGAGCCCCCACACCCAGCTAAAAAAATCTTATTTTTAAGTCACGTCAAAAGGTAACCCATTTGAGAGTGAATAAATTCTTCCCAGATTAAATCCTGGCTGATGAAGAACACTTATTCCTAAAATAAAATCCCCATCCATTTTTGTCATCTCAGCAACTAACTAAAAATTGTCCCAGGAACAAACTGATTCACCCTATATGAAATAACAGAATAACAGAGAAGAACAATCATCCCATTAACCTGGTAGATCCAGAATGAAATGTAGCTGGAGGATGGAGCAGATTGGAGGTGGGAACAGTGAACACTCAGCAGGCTGCCAGCCCCGAACACCCCTGGAGTCTCAACAGCCTCAATCCATCTGGAAGGGAGGGCTTGGGGGAAGGGCTGAGCATGGCTGCAGGGATCAAAGCTAAGCAGGGGAAAACAGCTAGAACACTGTCTGCTCTTTGAGCAAAGATAATAGAGTCCTCTCTGTGGTGAAGAGAATGAACACACAGGGAGATTTAAAAACACAACAAACCCGGAGCCGATCAGATTCCTTTATTCCATACCTCAAACTCATCAGGCTTGTCCTCAATTCAGAATCTCTCTATATTGAATTACAGGGTTAGAAAAATAAAGGGCATCCCATTGAGTGCTTTTCAAACAGTGAGTTGCCACTCCTTAGTGTGAGAGAATCAGTTCAGTAGGTGGAGGTTTGCATTTAGAAACTGAAATAAATTAGAATGGAAAATAGAAGGAATTGCATGGAAAAGGGATAAATATTGTTTCATGAATTTTTTGGTGTGTATGTGTTTGGTACATGTAAAATACATCTTATTGTAGGCATTAGCCAAACTGTGAAACTGAAAACCAGTCAACTCTATCTCCCTCCCGTATTATTATGGGTTACTAAAATCAGTTCTTCAGGCCTTCAGGAATAGGCTTTTTATAACCTCCACAGCTAATTCTCTGTCAAGGTATTCCTCCTGCATTCTAGAAATATAGACAATGTCACAGACTCAGTGCAAACCCTCCTGAAAAATAGCTCCAGGATCAGGCATTGCATTATGAGGAAGCTAATACTGTTTGTCAGAATCTGAGGGCAGCCTCCCTTTAAAGACCCTAATTAAGGAGAGGGAAGGAAGAAAAAATGGTAATAGCATGCCTCAAATGTGAGGCTGCCTCTTGGCCACTATTCATTAGAAAGCCCACAAACTGTGGGCTCTATTTAAGGAACGTCTGGGATGGTTTTGGGCGGGGGAAGCAAAACAGGCCCAGTCAAATACTTCCCCTTTTATTCTCAACTCTGTTGTCAGCTTACTTTTCTCACCTTGATTTATTTCTTGAAATTTTAGTCAAATTCATTGACAATTTGCCTTATGATTTACAAAGTAGATGAGAGTGAATAGAGAAGCGACCTGACGGAGAAGAGAGCAGGACTATTTAAAAGATTCTGGCAAGAGGTGAGAACATTCCTCGATCCACTATAGAAAACCACCAGTGATCAAACAAACACACTGACTTCCATTTCTAGGTCTCAAGGAATTAAGCATAACATTCAAAGTTGACTAGATAAAGGAAAGATTTATTATTATTATTATTTTGAGACGGAGTTTCACCCTTGTCATCCAGGGTGGAGTGCAGTGGCCGGATCTCGGCTCACTGCAACCTTCGCCTCCCGAGTTCAAGTGATTCTTCTGCCTCAGCCTCCCAGGTAGCTGGGATTCCAGGTGCCTGCCACCACACCAGGCTAATTTTTGTTTTTGTAGTGGAGAAGGGGTTTCCCCATGTTGGCCAGGCTGGTCTTGAACTCCTGACCTCAGGTGATCCACCCGTCTCGGCCCCCCAAAGTGCTGGGATTACAGTCGTGAGCCACCGCGCCCGGTCAAGGAAAGATTATTAATGACAGACTTCATTGCGTTCTGCAAAGCTGAAAGGCAAGGGAAGAATTGGGGGATGGAGGGAGGAATTCCCTAAAAGAAGTCCTAGTGAAGTTGTATAACAAGAAAAAGGCAGATATCTTCCTATCCAGACACAAAAGAAAGTTCTTAAGGTTTTACAATGGTATGGTCACTAACACAACCTTTTAAAGAGGAGCAAACTTCCTTATCGCCCCAAGAAATCAAAGTAAACCTTGTGAAACCCAAGTGTAGGAAATCCCGCTGCTCAGATAAAGTATTCAGTGTAACACTGAAACAGCACTATTGCTTTCAGGCAGCCTGGCTTAACCTTGAGTAAAGCCTTTCCTGGGAGTTCAGCTCAGTGAAACAGACATTCTGTCAACTGTATCAGAGACAAGGATTTTAGCTGTAATTATGGTCTGCTAATCTGGTGTAGCTTTAGTTAAACAAACAGAATCAGCACATTATCATTAGGGAGGCGACATCGTTTTCTCTCCCTTCCACACAGCATTGCTCTAGGAGAGAGACGACTATTGAAAAGTTTGGCTGCTGTTACCAGTTTTACTTCTATCTAATCTTTTAGGAGCTCAGTTTCTCCAAATGAAGAAATGTGTGACACCCTCCCATCTCACAGGATTGCCGGAAAAACACAAAAAAGGCAGTGTTTAAACATGTCGTAACTGGGCACTGAATTGTACCTGGTGAGTCTGTACTGTTCTGCCCTTTCTCTCCCACCATCTCTGGGAAACTGGACGAAATGGGTCTCACTGTCTACTCTTTTGTCCTTTCTTCCCAGGCCCTTCTCTCCTCTGGTTAACCCGGTCTGAAGACTTGGAGACATCTGTCACATTTTAGATGCAGAGGAGTATTCCAGCTTAAATGGTTGCTTTCAGAGTACTAATTCTTGGCCTCCCTCCCCCGCCACAGAAAAGAACCTCTTATGGTGGGAAATTCAGTTTGCTGAAAGCCGGATATTAAACATAATTTTGAGATATTGCTCAGCTAATATTTCCTTCGAATTATGCCATAACAGCAAAACTTGCCTCATTTATGAGCCCTTTAATATGAAATTGTTACCCTCCTTCCCTGCCTTCCTTTCTCTTTTTCTTTCCTCTCCTCCCTCTTTCCCTCCCTCCCTCCCTCCCTCCCTCCCTCCCTTCCTTCCTTCCTTCCTTCCTTCCTTCCTTCCTTCCTTCCTTCCTTCCTTCCAATATTTCTGCATGTCCACCATATGCTGGGCTATCTCTAGCACAATCTCTCCTCCAGACACTCACTTTAGTGGGAAATGTAAATTAAAAAATTGAAAACATATGTTATTATAAGTGTCAAAAGACAAAATTACAACAAATGTAGTTATAGATCAAAGATGGATGTTTATTTGGGATTTATAAATCAGGGCAGCCTTCATTCCACAAAATGTACTGAAAGCTCTCACGAGCAACTGCTGAACAGTGGGTTTTGTAAGGTGGGAACAAGGAAACAGAACAACAGAAGAAAAAAAAAGCTTGACTGGTGAACATTAGGTTACTTCAGTTTACTTTTTTATATGAGTTTAAGCAAACAGAAGTGTCTTATTATAGCTGACTCAGACTGGAATCTCCAGTTTTCAGGAAAAACTGATCTGTTTTGAGATCTATCGACTTCCTTAAAGTTTCATTTTGATGACATGGCATTTAGCACAAGTGACTCCATTCTGGTTTGGTCTGGTCCCTTGGGGCCTAGTGCAGAAGCTCAGTCCAAAACAATAGTGTTCCAAAATGCTGTTTAACGTAAGAGATGTTTGAAAGAGGTACTTCTGGCCAGGGCTTGGTGGGCCAGAAAATACTTTTTGGTGAGATCTGAATGGAATCTTCAAGGGTTTGTGGGCATAAAATGCAGGCGAAGGGATACTGTAGACAGAGGATGGCAGAAGGAGGAATGGAATGAGAAAAAAGATGATTTTCCAGAGACTATGTGTGATGTGACTGAGTAGCAAGGGATGGGCTGAAGAGGCAAGTAGAGTCATTCTATTGTCTTGTGATCTTGCTTTTTATTCTAAAGATAAATGATTTTTTTTCCACATAATTTTAGCAGCAGACATTTTTCCCAGATTAAATTTTATATGGGATTCTGGCCAGGCGTGGTGGTTTATGCCTGTAATCCCAGCACTTTGGGAGGCCGAGGTGGGCAGATCACCTGAGGCCAGGAGTTCAAGACCAGCTTGGCCAACATGGTGAAACCCTGTCTCTACTAACAATACAAAAAACTTAGCTGGGTGTGGTGGCATGCATCTATAATCCCAGCTACTTGGGAGGCTGAGGCATGAGAATCACTTGAACCTGGGAGGTGGAGGTTGCAGTGAGCAGAGATTGTGCCATTGAACTCCAGCCTGGGCAACAAGAGTGAAACTCCATCTCAAAAAAAAAGAAAAAAATTTATACGGCATTCCAACATTAAAAGATTTTCTTTTCTTTTCTTTTTTTTTTTTCCTGAGACAAAGTCTCTCTCTGTCGCCCAGGCTGGAGGGCAGTGGCGCGATCTCGGCTAACTGCAAGCTCCGCCTCCCAGGTTCACACCATTCTCCTGCCTCAGCCTCCCGAGTAGCTGGGACTACAGGCGCCCACCACCATGCCCAGCTAATTTTTTTTGTATTTTTAGTAGAGACAGGGTTTCACTGTGTTAGCCAGGATGGTCGCGATCTCCTGACCTCATGATCCGCCTGCCTCGGCCTCCCAAAGTTCTGGGATTACAGGCGTAAGCCACCGTGCCTGGCCAAAAGGCATTCTTTTTAATCTAGAAATTAGGTTTAGACTAAAAGGAAATTTAATTAGGATAAATTTATTTTATAAATTAAAACAATGAACATTATGATGTTTGTTTGAATGCAAATTCGATGTAGAGATTATGGATGGCAATAGTATCTTATACTAGCCTCAGCATTGCAATTCTTTTACATCTGAGTTTTGTTTCTTGTACAGTGGCAAGATAATTTTTACACAGATATATAGTTGCAAATGGTAACAACTTTAACATGAATTACCTAGAAACTCAGTGTACTGTTCCATGGAAAGAGATAGCAGGGAAAGCTTTGTCCTCAGTTCTATACAAAAACGAAATTCCAATTTGGGTGACTAGGAGGATAATGGTATTGGCAACTAAAACGATTCCTCTCTAAAGAGAGAGAAAATTCCAAGAGAAAAAACATGAGTTCGATTTTGGGCATTTTGTGTTTAAGGTGCTTTATTTAGACATATAGGAAGCTTCCTATAACCATGGAAATAATTGGTTCACTAAAAACCAAAGATGAAATATTGTTCTTTTAGGATTGTATAACCTCATGTAACCTTTTCCTCTGACCTCCAGCTGTGGCCTACTTTTGATGAAATTTTAGTGGTTCATTTCAGAACCTCATCACTCTTGGAAATTCATGCAGCCACTTAGCCTGAAATTCAGAATTCTGCTGTTTCATGATTTCAGATTTCTTGACTCAGCTACAGAGGCATCCAGGACAATGTCATTTTGTGTTTAGCAAAACTGAAATAACTCACCGACTCTTGTGTTCTTTTTGATTACTACACATATCTAAGCTAGGTCATGCTAGCATTCTTCTCTCTCAGTCAAGCTGAATTAAAATGTATTTTAATGAATGGCATGTTATAGAGCAAAATGTTCGTGTTGTTTCCCTAGCAGTATAGCACCATGATCATTCATTTATTCATTTACTTAATTATTCATCCGGTAGAAACATGCTATATCCTTCCTTGATGAGGGTAAGTGACTATTAGTTTGCTTAGGGCTGCTGTAATAAAGTATCACAGATTGGGTGTCTTAAATAACAGAAATGTATTCCTCGCAGTTCTGGAGGCTGAAGGTCCAAGACTGAAGTGCCGGCAGGTTGGTTTCTTCTGAGGCCTCTTTCCTTGGCTTGCTTGCTGCCTCTTCACATGGTCTTTTCTCTATGCAGGCATCCTGGGGTCTCTTAGTGTGTGCAAATTTCCTTTTCTTATAAGGACACCAGTCAGACTGAATTAGGGCCCACCTTAATGGCCTCATTTTAACTTAATCACCTCTTTCATGACCTTACCTCCAATGACAGTCACATTTTAAGGTACTTGGGGTTAGGGCTTCAACATATGAATTTGGGGCGGGGGATGGGGGATGGGGGAAAGGAGGCACAATTCAGCTCATAACAATGATTAAATATTTTGCTTTGGCTCTTACAAAAAAGGCAATTCTAACCTCAGTAGATTTAAGCTTTCTTCATAGCATCATGACGTCTTCCAATTTCATTTGTATTTGTATTTCCCTCCCTCCCTCCCTTCCTCCCTTCCTCCCTTCCTCCCTGCCTCCCTGCCTCCCTCCCTTCCTCCCTTCCTCCCTTCCTCCCTGCCTCCCTGCCTCCCTCCCTTCCTCCCTTCCTCCCTTCCCTCCTGCCTCCCTGCCTCCCTCCCTTCCTCCCTCCCTCCCTTCTTCCCTCCCTCCCTCCCTCCCTTCCTTCCTTCCTTCCCTCCTTCCCTCCTTCCTCCCTTCCTCCCTTCCTTCCTTCCTTCCCTCCTTCCTTCCTCCTTCCCTTCCTCCCTCCCTCCCTTCCTCCCTCCCTCCCTCCCTTCCTTCCTTCCTTCCTTCCTTCCTTCCTTCCTTCCTTCCTTCCTTCCTTCCTTCCTTCTTCCCTTCCTCCTTTCCTCCCTTCCTCCCTTCCTCTCTTCCTTCCTTCTTCTATGGGATCTCGCTCTGTAACCCAGGCTGGAGCGAGGTAGTGCGATTGTAGCTCACTGCAGCTTTGAACTTCCGAGCTCAAGCAATCCTCTGCCTCAGCCTCCCGTGTAGCTGGGACTACAGGCCTGTGCCACCATGCCCAGCTGATTTTCTTTCTTTCTCTCTCTCTCTTTCTTTCTTTTTCTTTCTTCTTTCCTTCCTTCCTTCCTTCCTTCCTTCCTTCCTTCCTTCCCTCCTTCCTTCCTTCTTTCTTGTCTTTCTTTCTTTCTTTCTTTCTTTCTTTCTTTCTTTCTTTCTTCTCTCTCTCTTTCTTTCTTTCTGTCTTTCTTCTTTCTCTTTCTTTCTTTCTCTTTCTTTCTTTCTTTCTTTCTTTCTTTCTTTCTTTCTTTCTTTCTTTCTTTTTCTTTCTTCTTCTTTCTTTTTTGTGGAGACGGGGGTCTTGCCATCTTGCCCAGGCTGGTCACAAACTCTTGGGCTCAAGCGATACTCCTGCCTTGACCTCCCAAAGCACTGGGATTATAGGTGTGAGCCACCTGCAGCTGGCCTCATTTGCATGTTGATGAAACTCAGAATTAACCTTTCCCTCCCCTGTTGGATAAAGGAAGGTAAATCTTTTCAGTGAGGAGTCATCAATAATGCAATATTTTTCAGCCTTTTTACTACCCCAACACATAGGAGGCAAGTCACGCACCCACAATAAGTGGAGGGCTCACTAAGAGCTTGAGCTGTGGATTCCCACAGATTTGAATGCAAACCTTCCCTTTACACCTTACTCCAAAGCTGTGTGACTTTGTCCAATGTCTTAACCTCTGCAAAAATGCAGTCCATGCTACTTTATTTTAGTTTTTTAATTTTTGTGAGTAAATAGTAAGTGTACATATTTGCGGGGTTCATGAGATGTTTTGATACAGGCATGCAGTGTGTAATAATCACATCATGGAATACGGGGCCTCCATTCCCTCCAGCATTTATCCCTTGTGTTACAAACAGACTGATTATACTCTTTTAGTGATTTTTTAAATGTACAATTAAATTATTATTGACTATATTCACCCTGCTGTGCTGTCAAACACTGGATCTTATTCTTTCTAACTATGTTAAAAGTACGGAACACATCACAAATTTGTGTGTCATCCTTGCACAGGAGCCATGCTAATCTCTGCACTGTTCCAATTTCCATATATGTGTGCCTTGCTACGTTAGTAGAGAGATCCCTAAAATACTGTGGCTTAAAAAGAGAGATGTTAAAATTAGCCAGGCGTGGTGGCGGTGCCTGTAATCCCAGCTACTCAGGAGGCTGAGGCAGAGAATTGCTTGAACCAGGAGGTGGAGGTTGCAGTGAGCCGAGATCCTGCCACTGCACTCCACTGCACTCCAGCTTGGGTGACAGAACAAGACTCTGTCTCCAAAAAAAAAAAAAAAAAAAAAAGGAAGAGAGACGTTTGTTTTTCTCTCCTGAAATAGTCCTCAGTGAAGCAGAACAGGGTAGGGTAGGATGGACAGCTCAGCCCCTCCTCAAAATATGGCTTCTATCGCTGGATCTGTGAGGGCTGCTCTAGCTCCTGCCATTACATCTGCATCCCAGACAGCAGGAATGGTCAAAGGAACAAGAAACTATGCCCTTATTTCTTTTAAAGGCAAGGCTTGTTAAATAAAAGCACTTATATCCCATTGGCAAAAAGTTACATGGTCTCATCTGGTTGCAGAGATGCTGGGAAAATATAATCTATAACTCAATTGTCCCGGGCACAGCTAAAACCTGGGGGTTTTAATATTTTTCAATTTTATTTTATTTTATTTTATTTTGAGATGGAGTTTCACTCTGTCACCCAGGCTGTAGTGCAGTGGTGCAATCGCCGCTCACTGCAACCTCCACCTCCTGGGTTAAAGCGATTCTCCTGCCTCAGCCTCCTGAGTAGCTGGGATTACAGGAGCCCACCACCATGCCCAGCTAATTTTTGTATTTTTAGTAGAGATGGGGTTTCACCATGTTGGCCAGACTGGTCTCGAACTCCTGACCTCAGGTGATCTGCCTGCCTTGGCCTCCCAAAGTGCTAGGATTACAAGAGCGAGCCACCGCGTGGGGCCAGAGGTTTCATTATTAAAGAAAGAGGAGACTGACTAATATTGTTGTATATCTTAGCTTGGGTTCCTGCAAAGTAGAGTCTAAGGCAAGGGACTTGGATGCAGGTAGTCTATCTGCATTTACCTATTGACTGATGACATTGACCCCAGGAAGCAGAAGTGAGGTATGAGAAGAGAGAGACAAGGAAGTGAGAAAGCCTATAAAGTGCGTGCTAGTCAGCTGGAAACCATTATGGAAAAATGAGGCTCACTTACACTCGGGATCAGCTGTGGAATTTCATGGACTGTGCTTCAGCATTGCTGCACTGAAGGACAAGGAGGCTGGGGCATTAATCTGCTGACTTCCATCCACCGTTACTTACTAACTCTCCTGCACTTCCAGGCTGTGCCCCTGCTTGGGTGTCCCCGAGGGACACCACAGCACCCACTGAAGGTGGGGCATTTGCAGCATGCATGCCACTGTTCACATTAGTGGCACTGTCAGGTGGGCCCAAGGGATGGGCCACAGGGCATCTTAGGCAGGTGCTTCTGGGTAGAACTAACCCTCTCATTTTCCGTCCACACCCTACAGTGAGCATAACGGAGCGTGTGTCCCAGAGTTGGGTGGGGACTGGGAGAATGTTTTTAAAGCACCTGAAGCAGATACTGGCAGGTAGTATGTCCCCAGTAACGTTAGTTCTCTTTCCTTCCACTTCCCTTTTGTCACCTTAACACACCACCTTAACATCTTAACGAGTAAGTTTATCCTATTAACATAAAACGTCCTCATTAAGTTCTTCAGCCTTTCTACAGATTTAATAACTTAAGTTTTCACACTAGGGGAAAATATCTGTACATCATAGTTTTTATTTTATTTATTTATTTATTTTTTTGAGACGGAGTCTCCCTCTGTTGCCCAGGCTGGAGTGCAGTGGCACGATCTCTGCTCACTGCAACCACCACCTCTCGGGTTCAAGCGATTCTCCTGCCTCAGCCTCCCAATGGCTGGGACTACAGGCACGTGCCACCATGCCCAGCTAATTTTTTGTATTTTTATTAAAGACAGGGTATTCCCCATGTTAGCCAGGATGGTCTTGATCTCCTGAGCTTGTAATCTGCCCGTCTCGGCCTCCCAAAGTGCTGGGATTACAGGCTTGAGCCACCACGCCCAGCCAATTTTTAAATTTAATATGAAATACTTATTTCAGATTTTGTGGCCAACTAATGGCTGCACTAGACATATGCAAAGGTAAAGTGTGTAATAGGATTACCAGAATGAAAGTCCGTATCCATAATGAGAAGACGATCCTATGTGCCTCTATTATACCCATAACTGAGAAATTTAACAATTAAAAACAATGTGCCAGGGCTTCACGAAGTCTCTGTAGGTGCATAGGTGCCGGCATAAGAGGTGGCCCCCAAGTCACATTCATTAATAAATTCTCCAAGCACGCCTATAAGAGAAAGACTCTGTTCTAGAGGTTGTGATTAAGATACGGTCCCTGCAAATGTCTATCTGATAGTCTGTAGGAATGGGGGAATGATTCACCACAGGAGGATAACTACAAGTGCTATAAGTCTTTATGCCACTGAAAGGTTTGGATAGAAGTGGAGAGTTGGGCTCAGGTGGAGAATGAAAGAAAGAATTGAATTATATGTAATGATTATGTTTATCAGCTAAACAAAATGTTCACACAGTCTTCAAGTATCTTCTTACAGGTGAATTATTTTAAATTTTATTTTAAAGCGTCATCATACATATAGCCAAACGTGGTGGCTCACACCTGAAATCCCAGCACTTTGGGAGGTTGAGGTGGGCAGATTACTCAAGTCCAGGAGTTCAAGACCAGCCTGGGCAATATGGTGAAGCCCTGTCTCTATAAAAAAATACAAAAATTATCCAGGCATGGTGGTATGGGCCTGTAATCTCAGCTACTCAGGAGGCTGAAGTCGGGGGTATTGCTTGAGCCAGGGAGGCAGAGGTTGCAATGAACTATGATCACGCCACCGCACTTCACTGCACTCCACTGCACTCCAGCCTGGGCAACAGAGTGATACTCTGTCTTAAAAAGAAAAAGAAAAAGAAAAAGAAAACTCATCAAACTGTAAAATTAACTTATCAGCCAGGTGCGGTGGCTTACGCCTATAATCTCAGCACTTTGGGAGGCTGAGGCAGGCAGATCGCCTGAGGTCAGGAGTTCAGAACAGCCTGGCCAACATGGCGAAACCCTGTCTGTACTAAAAATACAAAAATTAGCCAGGTATCATGGGCCTGAGGTCCCAGCTACTCAGGAGGCCGAGGTTGGGGGTGGATTGCTTGAGCCAGGGAGACAGAGGTTGCAGTAAAGTGTGATCACACCAATATACTTCATTGCACTCCACTGCACTCCGCTGCACTCCACTGCACTCCGGCCTGGGCAACAGAGTGAGAATCTGTCTCAGGAAAAAAAAAAAAAAAAAAAGAAAAATCACTAAACTATAAAATTGACTTATTTTTTGGTATATAATTTTATGAATTTTTTCCACACCTGGGATTACAGGCATGAGTCACTACACCTGGCCTTGTTTTATGAATTTTAACACAAGTATAGATTTATGTAACCAACACCACATTCAGTGTACAGGACAGTTCTATTACCTTACGACTCTTTCATGCTATATCTTTATAGTCATACCTCCTCTAACTCCTGGCAACCACTGATCTCTTCTCTGTCACTATAGTTTTGTCTTTACAAGAAGAATGTCACATAAATGGAATCATACAGTATATCTTTTGAGGCTGGCTTAAAAACAAAACAAAACACACAGCTAATGCCTCTGGGATTCATGTAAATTGTTAGGTATATTGATATTTATTTATTTATTTTTTTTGAGATGGAGTCTTGCTCTGTCTCCGGGCTGGAGGCTGGAGTGCAGTGACTTGATCTCGGCTCACAGCAACGTCCGTCTCCCGAGTTCAAGCGATTCTCCTGCCTCAGCCTCCCATGTGTCTGAGATTATAGGCGCCTGCCACCACACCCAGCTAATTTTTAAATTTTAATAGAGACCAGGTTTCACCATATTAACCAGGCTGATCTCGAACTCCTGACTTCAGGTGATCCACCTGCCTCGGCCTCCCAAAGTGCTGAGATTACAGGCATGAGCCACTATGCCTGGCCAGTTTGTTCTTTTTTATTGTTCAGTGTATTCCAGCGTATGAATGCATTGCTTTGTTTATTCATTCATCCACTGAAGGGTGTTTGAATTTATTTCAGTTTCTGGCAATTATGAACAGAGCTGCTATAAAAGCAGACTACTAATTAGTCACAAAGGAAGAAAGAGATACTTTCACTGTGAAGAAGTGATTAAGCTTAACATCACTAGTAATGGCACAAACAGACATCAGGAGCACACAGATGCGATGCACTGAGAAGGGCACATTATTCCTGTACTCTTCCTTCCAAAATGCGTGGTCTGTATTTCAGCATAAGGAAATAATCAGACAAACCCAAGGCGAGAGGTGTTCTACAAAACGACTGACCACTACCCTCCAAATATGACAATGTCACGAAAGACAGAAAGAGTAGTGAAGTGTTTCACAGTGAAAAAGGCTAAGGACATGGCAACCGAATGCAATGTGTGACTCCAGATGGTAAAAACTAGGCTAGAAAGAATATTATTGAGAAAATAATATCAGAAAAGTAGTGTTGTATCAATGTTAAAACTTCCTGATTTTGATCACTGTATTGTGGTTATGTAAGAATATTCGAGAGAATGCCTTTGTTTTTAGATTCTTGCTGGGGTAAACAGGGATATCTGTTATTTATTTATTTGTTTATTTATTGAGATGGAGTCTCACTCTGTCACCCAGGCTGACGCGTAATAGTGTGATCTGGGCTCGCTGCAACCTCCGCCTCCTGGGTTCAAGCGATTCTCTCCTGCCTCAGCCTCCCGAGGAGCTGGGATTACAGGCACCCACCACCACGCCTGGCTAATGTTTGTATTTTTAGCGGAGATGACATTTCACCAGGTTGGCCAGGCTGGTCTTGAACTCCTGACCTCAAGTAACCCACTCGCCTCAGCCTCCCAAAGTGCTGGGTTTACAAGCTTGAGCCACCACGCCTGACTAGATACCTGTAATTTATTTTCAAATGATTCAGAAAGGGAGAGAGAGGGGAAGAGAGATTGAGAACTTTGAAAAAATTAACGACTAGCAAATTTCATATAGGTGTATAAATTAATTCTTGTAACTTTCTGTAGGCTTATGACTTTTCAAAACAAAAAGTTGAGGAAAAAGCAATTTTATAAAAAGAAGAGTCAGCCAGGCATGGTGGCTCACATCTGTAATCCTAACACTTTGAGAGGCTGAAGTGGGAGCATCACCTGAGCCCAGGAGTTTGAGATCAGCTGTTCCATAGTACGCTCACAAGGAAACCCCTATAAAACCTTTAACTCCTTAGATGATGTTTGGTTTGACTCTGTTGGGAAAAAAGTCATATATAGAGGCTAGTTCCAAATTTATCTTTTCATGTCTTATGCTGCCTCTTATTATTTCTCCCACCATCTATGTGTGATGATGTGTGGAAGAGGAGATGGACAAGACTAAAGGAAATTATCCAGGTCCCCACTGACAGTGCTAAGGGACACGTGGGCCATGGTAGAACGTGGAGAAACAGCTGGGAACAGTGAGAACTCTGCAACAAACCTGCAATGGGTCTTTTCCTAAATATATTAGTGACAGGTGGCCCTAAAAGGGGAGAGAAACACTGGCTCAAGTAAGTCAAGGGAAAAAAAAGAAAAACCGGTTTGGTGGTTTGGTACCTCTCAGAGGTAAGGAAATCATAGTATAGAGACTTGGTAAGTTTAAACCAGATATAAGGGACAGGTGTATAGGTTCTGAACTTCTAAAATCGAATGCTTCTGTAATGTTTGGGGCAGCTTGGAGAGCCTATAGGCAGAGGATCAGTTTGGAGGTGATTGTTGTGATCTAGGTATGAAATGGTGAAAGCTGGCCTTGGGTGATGTATCAGTCTGTTCTTGCATTGGTATAAAGGAATATCTGATGTGTATAAAGGAATATCCGGGTGTGGTGGCTCACACCTGTAATCCCAGCACTTTGGGAGGCTGAGGTGGGCAGATCATCCGAGGTCAGGAGTTTGAGACCAGCCTGGCCAACAAGGTGAAACCATGTCTCTACTAAAAACACAAAAATTAGCTGGATGTGGTGGCGCGTGCCTGTAATCCCAGCTACACGGGAGACTGAGGCAGGAGAATTGCTTGAACCCGGGAGGCAGAGGTTGCAGTGAGCCGAGATTGCGCCACTGCACTCCAGCCTGAGTGACAGAGCAAGATCCGTCTCAAAAAACAAAAACAAAAACAAACAAACAACAAAAAAAATATCTGAGACTGGGAAATTTGTAAAGAAAAGAGGTTTAATTTGGCTCTCGGTTCTGCAGGCTGTACAGGAAACATGATGGGGGCATCTGCTCAGCTTCTGGGGAGGCCTCAGGAAGCTTACCATCATGGCAGAAGGTGAAAGGGAAGCAGGCACATCACATGGCCAGAGCAGGAGCAAGAAAGTGAGTGGGGGTGGGGGGAGGGGAGCGGCGCTACACACTTTTAAACAACCAGATGGTAGAAGTCTCCCATGATCATGAGAACAGTGCCAAGGGGATGGTGTGACACCATTTATGAGAAATCCACCCCCGTGATCTTATCACCTCTCACCAGGCTCCATCTCCAACATTAGATATTAAAATTTGACATGAGATTTGGGCAAAAACTCAGATCCAAACCATATCAAGTGGGGTTAGTATGGAGGAAGCAAGAGGGAAGGTGTCAAAGAGATAGAGAAAGCCATGGGAGGGGAAGGAAAGCAAGGCGTCCAAGAAGGTAAAAGAAGAAAGTGGAATGAGTAGGGGGTAGAAAAGAAATGAAGATGGGTGTGAAGGATAATGGACAACATTTGTCTCCACAACACTCACTTGAAAGTGTGAAAAATTAAAAGGTAAAATATTCAAGTGATGGGATAAAAGTGTTAAGGCAAGGAAAATAACATAAAATTCTTGTGATATAAAACTTTTAATCAGAAAATATCGTTGGATTAGCACAGGAAATAAGGTGAATACGGGACAAGTCAGGTTGTCACAAAGTGTTGTCAAGATAGAATGTCAGGAAGGTACCGAAGTCAAATTTTGACTTTTTGCACAAGGTAGGCCTTAGAATTGGATTGTTATCCTTTCACCTTGTTCTCGTGAGTCTCCTTACTTGAACAACATTCTTCAGAGTAAGTGTAGGATTTAAATACAGAAATTTATACATAGCGTTTTAATCTAAATTAGCCAAATCTATTTTTTTCCTGAAAATACAATGGGCAGAATACATTTATGCTTGTATTTGGTTTTAAAAGCACCAAAAGAGGAAGACTATCATTATTAAAAGAAAAAAAGTAAGTCTCTTTTTTCTTACTAAAGAAATGAAAATCTTAATTAATTTTAAAATTCTGTAACAACACATTTTAGGTTTAAGCCACAAACGACAAATTGCTTCTCTTTACTACTGAAAAAAAAACCTTAAAAAATACTTTCAGAGTTACAGATGAGCTGCAAGAAACGTACAAATATCTCTTAAATATGTGTCCTTTATCCAGATTCATAAATTAATAATTTGCCACATTTGCCTTACTACTCTCTCTACTTATAATACATATTATTGTTAATTTTTCCCTGAACCATGTAAGAGTTAATTGCAGGTATCATTTTCCTTTATTTCTAAATACTTCAATGTGAATTTCGTAATAAAAAGAACATTTCCTTACATAACCACTGTCCAATAGTCCTATTAAGGAAGTTTAATATTATTACCTAATATACTGTCAATATTCAAATTTGGCAATTGTCCAATATGTCCTTTATAGCATCTGTTCCTCCCCACGATATCCAATCCAGGGTCACACATTGCATTTACTTGTCTTTTTTAGTTTCTGTATTAGTTATCTGTTACTGCATAAAAATTACTCAAGTCTGGGCATGGTGGCTCACGCCTGTAATCCTAGCAATTTGGGAGGCTGAGGCGGGCACATCACTTGAGGTGAGGAGTTCAAGACCAGCCTGGCCAACATGACGAAACCCTGTCTCTAGTAAAAAAAAAAAAAAAAAAAAAAAAAGAAAGAAATACAAAAATTGGCTGGGCATGGTAGTGCATGCCTGTAATCCTAGCTGCTCAGGAGGCTGAGGCAGGAGAATCTCTTGAACCCAGGAGATGGAGGTTGCAGTGAGCTGAGATTGTGCCACTGCACTCCAGCCTGGGCAACAGAGCAAGACTCCAGCTCAAAAAAAAGAAAATGACTCCAAAACTCAAGTTTAAAATAACTCACAGTTTCCCCTGGACAGAAATCCAGCTGCAGCTTACCTGGATGCCTCTGCCTAAGGATCTTGCAGTCAAGGAGATCCAGCAGGAGTCACTATGATTCAAGAGCCTGACTGAGGAAGGATCCACTTCCCAGATCGTTCATGTGATTTTGGGCAGCGTTCACTTGCTCATGGGTTGTTGGACTGAGGGCCTCAGTTTTTTACTGGCTGTTGGCTGGAGGCCTCCCTCACTTCCTTACCATATGGACCTCTCCATATGGACCAACTCTGGTTGTGAGCTGCAGGCTCACGGCAGCTGGGTTTCATCAAAGCAAGTGAGAGTAAGAGACTCAGCAAGACAGAATTTAAAAGCCAAATAAAGAAGTAGGTTTAAAATTTATAGCTTTAATAGATTGAATTAATTTTAGTAAGTAACCATTGAAATCATTTTTCTATGTACAAAATTCACTCTTAGGCTCAGCAGGGTGGCTCATGCCTGTAATCCCAGCACTTTGGGAGGGCAAGGCAGGAGGATTGCTTGAGCCCAGGAGTTCGAAACCACCCTGGGCAACATAGTGAGACCTCACCTGTACCAAAAAAAAAAAAATCAGTTGGGCATGGTGGTGCATGCCTGTGGTCCCAGCTACTCAAGAGGCTGAGGTGGGAGTATCATCTGAGCCTGGAAGGTCAAGGCTGCAGTGAGCTGTGATCATACCACTGCACTGCAGCCTGGGTAACAGAGTGAGACCCTGTCACAAAAAAAACAACAAACAACAAACAAACAAATAACATTCACTCTGAGGACACCAAAAATCTCAGACCAACACAGAGTAAGAGTTTTAGCAGGCTAGATGCCAAGTACATACACTCTTTCTATGGAAGAGAAAACTGGGTTTAATGACTCGTGTAAGATTTTAGAGCTCTTCTGTCATTATCTGCATTCTCCTTTGAAACTCATCCTTAAACATGACACTGTTTTTAGAAATATCAATAAGCAAATTTCTTGTCTCCAAAGTTGGACATTTTCTGCCACATGCTTATATTTTCTCCACAGAAGAATTATTCAAACTCTCCCTACTGGATATATGGACATCCTTGTGCTTGCCAGCAGTGATACCATACACTTCTGCTAGGTAATGGGTACATGAGTCCCTTTACATTTTTCTTTTTTTTTCTTGAAACAGAGTCTCACTCTGTTTCCCAGGTTGGAGTGCACAGAATGCATCAGCCCCTATTACGTGAGTCTCAAAATGATACGTGAGTCTCAAAATGGTACATTTGTGGTAAGTAGGAAAGTTTGTAAAGTATGTGTTATTAGGGATAATGCTTAGAAAATTTGCAGACCCCCAGAAAAGGTAGGATAATATGCACTAAGGAGGAGCTAGCCAGCACAAAAATAAATAGAAATCAGGTTTAAGATGAATGATAGGCTGATGAGAGGATTAAATGTAGGTGGAATTATCCAAATAGAGGAAATAAGAATGGACAAAGGTTGTTTGGAACACAGATGCTTTTGGCAGACATTTGTTTCTCATTGGCAGATGCTCCATAAGGCCAAATCTAGAAGAATGTGCTAGGAAATGAAATAACTGGCTCAGAAAGCAAAAGGAAAAGAATGTAGTTTACCTGCACCAACTTAGGCATGTGAAATATTTGAAACTCAGGTGCACCTGCCCGAAAAGAGGAGAAGAACAATATCAGGAAATGGAATCCTAGAAGCATACCCATGGCTGAAGAGAACATTGTGGCAGAAAGAATTTTTCTGCTCTTTTGAAGTAACACAAATCCCTCAAGATGAAGAAGTAGATTTGGAGGTGGAGCAGCAGAAGGTATCTGTCTTCTCTTGCTTCAGTAGAATAGAAGAGGACGTACATTTTTAGCCTACACACTCTTTGTGAAATAAACTGCGTCCACAATTTTGAAAGTGATAGATTGTTTGGCTTCAATGACATGACACAACTTCAGGTGTGACTCATTTCCTCCCTTGATAAGTGAAATTATGATGTCATGTACACATGCCATTGTTAGGTACACAGAGGCCTGTGGGACTTCCATGCTCTTAGGAAATATATGTGGTGGGAGTATTTGGCTCAAAAGCCTCTCAGCTATTAGGCAACATTATAATTTATATTACCTATTCAAAAATAATCACTGGTTCTAGCAGTGCTCTGAAAAACACATGAATATTCTTAATAAGAAATTTCATTTTTAGTTCTCAAAGCTTGGTTTAAAAACAATTACCTAAGCTGTTTTAATTATGCTTTAGGGTTCTAACCTATCCACCGATCTTGTTAACCTGCATGCCGTACGTAACCTCTCCTGTGTATTTTTTTTTAATTAAATTCTTGTACATCAACTCTTCCTATCATGGGAAGAAGAGAGGTTCATTCAGATATGAAAATGCTTACCTCGTTACAACACTAGGAGAATAAAATGTTTTTATGCTGTTGAAATTATTTGTTTTGGCTGGGTGCGGTGGCTCACGCCTGTAATCCTAGCACTTTGGGAGGCCAAGGTGGGTGGTTCACAAGGTCAGGAGTTCGAGACCAGCCTGGCCAATATGGTGAAACCCCATCTCTACTAAAAATACAAAAATTAGCTGGGTATGGTGGCACGGGCCTGTAGTCCCAGCTGCTTGGGAGGCTGAGGCAGGAGAATCGCTTGAACTGGAGGTGGAGGTTGCAGTGAGCCGAGATTGCGCCACTGCACTGCAGCCTGGGTAACAGAGCAAGAGTCCGTCTCAAAAAACAAACAAACAAACAAAAAAACAAAGAAATTATTTGTTTTGAGTTTGGGTCAAGATTTAATTATTGGATTCATTTTCCTTCTATAATGGTCAGTGACAGAGAAGGAAACCAGAAGGTTGGGAAAAAGCCCCTGGAGGTTAGAGGAAGTGAGCCAGTAGCAGATGTGTACTGATGCCATGGGTCTGCCAGTGCACTTGGGTCTTCTTCTGCGTACTTGGCACAAAAATTTAAAAGAATCATCATTACTGTTTTAACAAATGGATGTGAATGGAGCCCTTCACATCCAATAATTTGCAGTTCCAATATTATATCCTACGATTTCATTCCACGTATTCCAAGCAACCACCCTACAGAGTTCCTCATGGTTACCTTTCTACATCAAGACCTTTTGTGACTTTGTCGTTTGCTCCTGCTCTTGTTTCTTTATCAATATCCTTCTTCTTCTTTCTAGTTTGTATGGAGTTATTTGTTATGTCATATGTCCACCATGCCCAGCTAATTTTCGCATTTTTAGTAGAGACATAGTAGAGACAGGGTTTCACCATGCTGACCAGGCTGGTGTCAAACTCCTGACCTCAGGTGATCCACCTGCCTCGGCCTCCCAAAAGTGCAGAATTACAGGCATGAGCCACCGCCCTCGGCCTATTTTATGATTTCTGATGCCATCTTTTAACTTCACCACGTGCTGGGATTCAGAGCTGCCAAGTCTATCACCCAGACATTTTTGTTCCTGCCACATTGCAGGAAAATTATGATGAAATAATCACTGATTCTAGCAGTGATTCAGTAAAAATGGAATTGAGGCCGGCTGTGGTGGCCCACGCTTGTAATCGCAGCACTTTGGGAGACTGAGGTGGGTGGATCACTTGAGCTCAAGAGTTGAGACCAGCCTGGGCAATGTGGTGAAACCCCATCTCTACAAAAAATACAAAAAAATTAGCTGAGTGTGGTGGTGCCAGCGTGTAGTCCCAGCTACATGGGAGGCTGAGGTGGGAGGATTGCTGGAACCCAGGAGGCAGAGGTTGGAGTGAGCTGAGATTGTGCCACTGCACTCCAGCCTGGGTGACAGAGTGAGACCCTGTGTCAAAAAAAAAGAAAAGAATTGAATCCTCTATGTTAGTGTATGTATGGTCAAACTCACTGTCTAGAATGTTTTAAGAAAGACTGTATATGTTTGTCTTGATTTTCACTTTTACAGCCATGTGTTGTGAAATAAAAAAGTCAATAAAATTCCATGAATGTTTTGTTTCATCTATAAAAAGTAGCATTTTTCCTTTTTCTACCCCAGCTCCTAGACAGATTAACACAAAAAGTTGCATTTTTCTAGATGACTTTGAGATGCCCTTTGATTTTACATCCTTAGTTTGTAATCCAGGCCTTTCAGTGAGACCTTAGGCAAGTTACTTAACCTCTCTGTTAAATGAAGAAAGTATTTCCAAATTCGAGGTGGTTGCGAGGATTAAATGAGATTATATCTGAAATGGATTTAGATTGTTTCAGTCAATAAATATTCACTGAGCACCTGCCTAGATGTCAGAAACTATGCTAGATATTAAAGTTCAATAAGATACTATCTCCATCCTGGGGGAAGCTGCAATCTCGAAGCCTTGCCTGGCACACAATATGGACTCGAAAACTGTTCCCTTCCTCCTTTCCCTTCCCAGTTCCTCACTACCAGGATTTGGAATGAAATGAGGAGAAAGCTTTACGTTTTACATCTGTTTCTCACATGAGATATTCGGAAACGGAGATGAACCTTACTTCAAGATCTAAAGCTCAACTCATGTCATCCCTTAACAGAGAAAGAGTCAACATAATTTGGAAATAAGAAGGCCGGACAAGAGCAACCCTAGATCACATGGGAGTTCTGTGCTCTCAGAAGTATGTTGTGGGAGTGACTGGCCTGATGTTCTCTCAGCCTCTCTCAGCTGAGAACAGCACTTAAGATTTCCTTATCATCTAAAAAAAATAAATAATTTCTCTTTTGTTAGCAGAAGAATGAAGTAAACACAGTGACTAACTTTTCCTAATGCAGTAGTTTTATACAATAAAACAGTTTCTTAAGAAGGTTATACTGTTATTTTGGAAACAAGCCATCCAGTGGGTTTGGCCTCCAGGAATACTGACCACACATTTTGAAAATTTATACTGGCCGATCAGTTTTGACACTTCCATCCTGCCCTACTCGTTTGCTTTACTTTGTCGCATTTAGCACCGTGTCTGTATATCAATCAGCTGCATATGTCGTAAATTGTGGCCGCATGATACCAGATATCCTGCTGCAAATGAGCAATGAAATGATTTATTCACAAAGATATTCTTAACTACTTACATTTTTTTTTTTTTTTTTTTTTAAAGACAGAGTCTTGCTCTGTTGCCCAGGCTGGAGTGCAGTGGTGCAATCTTGGCTCACTGCAACCTCTGCCTCCTGGGTTCAAGTGATTCTCCTGCCTCAGCCTCCTGAGTAGGTGGGATTACAGGCACATGCCACCATGCCTGGCTAATTTTTCTATTTTTAGTAGAGACAGGCTTTCACCATGTTGGTCAGACTGGTCTCAAACTCCTGACCTCAAGTGATCTGCCCGCCTCAGCCTCCCAAAGTGCTGGGATTACAGGCGTGAGCCACCATGCCCAGCTAGAATTTTTAAAATGACGAAGTTCAAAAAGTCAGAAAATACTGGACTTTTATTTTAAAGTGCCAAATATCTGGCTGTTGCTGCTGTGGAGTTTGGCTAGGGGCGTTAATATAGTGAGTTATACTGATAATGAATAACAGACAATTAGCTATCAAAGTAGGAAGAAGTGATTTCACACAGCAAATTATAATTTTAAAAGTATTTTTTAAAGATAAATGATCTCTATGTCAACAAACATAGATACCTTTTACTTTTCAGACACTAAAAATAAAACAGTGAATAAAGTTGCTTGAAGTTACTGTCACTCTAATTAGGAGAGGCAAGTACAGAGAAACACATGATCACAGAACAGTGTGAGAGGCACCTCCATAGAGGCAGGTGGGAATCGCTACAGGAACACAGAGGAACAGAGGAGCTGCTGCTTGAGGTGTCTGGGAAAACTTCAGAGCACGGAATATTTCATTTCCTACCAGAAGAAAAGGGAATCACTGGTTAGAAAAGCAGGGGGAGGGGATTCTTAGTAGAGGAAGGAGGATTTTCACAAGCATAGAGACGTAAAGGAGCATTCAGGGATGCCAAGGACATATTTGGGATGCAAAGTGGGCAATGAAGCTGCTATGCTTGGTTGTGTTTGGCTGTGTCTGTTTGCAGCTAGTCGTTTGTGCAGTTCTAAGGAGTTGGGACGTTCTTCTCTGTCTGGGAACCATGAGAAGTTTTTAATCAGGACAGTGAAAGTCTTGTATTTGTACTGGCATTGGTTGTTCTGTGCACCTCGACTGCCACAAGCATCTGTAAAGACTTCTAGATGGTCTGCATATTATTTATGGTCTCCAGCTTCAGCAGGTAGGAGGCAGAGGCCTAACACTCAAGCAGCATGGCATTTAGGATGTGTAGCTGGAGAAGAATCTCTGGAATTTTAGTGCAAAGCGTAGAAGGACGGTCCTGGTGTCTTGGCAAGAGACCCACAGGGTTGCTGCAGTTTTGCAAGATGGAATAAAATGTGCTTGTAGCTCTTAGCTCCACTTGCAATTGTGAGAATTCTGTTTCTATGCATTGTTAGAAATTGAGTAGTGTGTCCAGAGTCACCAATGCAATCTTGATTTTTTAATAGAAAGCCAAAACTTTGTTTATTCAGAGAACTGAAGTCATTACTTGTTACCCATTCTAGACCTGCCACATTAAAAAAGAAGCTGAGGAAACCTCGTAGTCACAAATGCATGTGAGTGGTGGAGGTTATGGTACATTCCCCGACATCTGCTCCCACCTTCCCCTATTGAGAAGTTACAATGTAATATGACGCTCTAGAGTTGGATGTGTCTTGTCTAAAGGAAGTGCTATTTTCTTGGCAGTGATTGGTTTAGAAGTTGGTATGTGACTCAATTCCAGTCAAAGAGATGCAAGGAGAAATTTCCTGTTGGTGTTTCAGAAAGTTCTCTCCTTTTGAAAGTGTTAGATGAGAAACCAGTTTCTCTGTCTTTAGTTGAATGTAAACAAGGAGCACATAGCTCTGATTGCTACTGGAAGCCATCTTAAGACTTCAAGGTCAAGTTAGGTTGAAGCTCTGGGCTAAGCACAAATACAGAAGGAACCAAAGTTTGATGCCATGGTCGTCTTCAAATCATTCACCTTCAAAACCCATCACCTTCAAAACCCTCTGGCCTTCCAGTTGTGACAGTTGTGATAATTAAAACATTTCTTTGATGTAAAATGATTTAAATATTTTCTGACCCTCATTTCTACTCCGTTGTGCTAGGCTAGCCCTCCGTTCAAACCACACCACCCAATTGTGCTGCTTTCTTTCTGCCATTGTCCACTTGACTCTTCGTTCATGGTTTTATACTCATTTAGACAACTGACAACAGACACATGTCTTCTCTACTCAAATCCTGCCATCATCCTGGGTGACTTCAACTTTCTTGGGATGTCATGCTTGATAGCTTTACATTAGGTACAGTGAACGACCTTTACTTCCGTTCCTCCCCGGCACTCATTTCTGAAGTCACATTCTCTAAAATCTGTGATTTTACTTTCGATCACGAAGCCCTATCCTGTCACTTCTCCTACCTGTACTATTTTCTTCCTTTCCACATAGCATGTTTTTCTTTTTCATCACACTCTCCCTGTTCTGGCTTCCTTCCTGGTTTCCCATTTGTTCAGTTTCTTCCTGTTTCACCTCCCTCCCTGAATACGCCAAAAACCTATGTTTCAACACCCCAATGGCCCCCTTATCAACACTCTCACTTCTCTCCACCCTTTGGCCTTCTGCTAATTCTGGACACTCTTAGCTTTTAAGTAATCTGACCATTATTTTCACAGCTAATAGTTCTGGGCAGGGCGTTGCTGGAGGAGAAGCACATGATTAGACTGAATTCATGTGTTTGTTATTTTCAATCCACCTGGATTTATGAAGCATTCTTTTTTTTTTTTTCTTTTTTTTGAGATGGAGTCTTGCTCTGTTGCCCAGGCTGAAGTGCAGTGGTGTGATCGTGGCTCACTGCAAACTTTGCCTCCTGTGTTCAAGAGATTCCTGTGCCTCAGCCTCCCGAGTAGCTGGGATTATAGGTGCCCACCACAACGCCCGACTAATTTTTGTATTTTTAGTAGAGATGGGGTTTCACCATGTTGGCCAGGATGGTCTCAAACTCCTGACCTCAAGTAATCCGCCTGCCTTGGTCTCCCAAAGTGCTGGGATTACAAGTGTGAGCCACTGCATCAGACCATTGTTGTTGTTTCTTTTTCTTTATTCATACTTTCCCCAGTAGTGACCATTGACAGCATTTACCTAATCTTCAAACCTCTATTCTTTCTCTCAGTCCCTCATTCTTAGCAGACAGCCTGGCTTCTTGCTTCCCACACAAAATAGAAGCTACCAATATAACTTACCTCACATATTCTTATCCCCAATCCTGCTGCCTCCTTCCCCAGCTTTCCACCTTTTCCTTCTGTCTTAAAGGAATAAGTACCTTCCCACTTAGTGGAGACCCCTCTTTCCACGGAAACTCTTGACCTTATTAACTTTTGCTAGTTCTAGAGTTTTACCAATGATGTTCACAGCTTCTCTGTCCCTGTTTTCTCTGGTTCCATTTCTATGGAGACCAGCACATGCTGGCTTACTCTTGGCAGAATCACTAGTAGCCACTTACTGAGTTATACCTGACGGGAGAAGAGGGTGCAGGGGGACCCTCAGCTTCACAAGCTGTTGGCAAGGGAATTAGCTAATCTGTTGAAGAGTTAGCATTCAGATGCCTGGGGGGAGCCCCAAGCAATTTGTCTTCCCATTGGTGTTTACTTTTAACTCTCTGTGACTGAGCTTCTGCCTCAAGACCTGTTTAGTGACCTGATCCCACACTGGGATTAGAATTTTAGCTCCCCTATGCCTGCTTAACTAATGTTCAGTTAGGATGCCTTTTGTTGCAAAACTGCTTTTGTAGTAAACTTAAGCAAGAAGAAATCTTGTTAGAAGTGTATGGAGATCTCCAGGAATCAATGAAAACTGCAGGAAAATTTGACGAAAGGGCAAGAACCAGGGCAGCTACAGAGGATAAGGATGCCTGGCTAGTCAGTGGTGATTTTGCCATGACACTATCACCATTACTGTGGCTGTGAATGGATTCTGACTGTTTTGTTTACTTTGTGTTACTTATTTATAGCTCAAAGACTTGAGCAAGAACATCCAGTTGGCCTACCTGAATCACTTGCTTGTGTTGTGACTGCCAGGGTAGGAGCAAAGACGATGGCTGGGAGGGGCTGGCTTCCTTCATGTTCCCTAGCAGGTAGGATGTTCATCCATCAAGACTGCCCTGGCAAGGGCTCTTCTGGCTTTCCAATATCCACACACATCCTTCTTCCCACACTTACAGTTATGAGACAAATATTCTCATTTAATGTAATGCCTGGAAACAAACTCATCCTCTCCCACTGGGACAAGAATTCCTGACTTGCTTCACTTGGAGACTAACCCAGTGGCTCACTTTTTCACTTCATTTCCTCAAAAAAGGAAATGCTGCAATTTTGTTTCCAACACAGGTAACTGCATTTTAAAATGATAGCCTCCATTGCTTCTGAGAACAATCTCAAGGGAATGTAGAACTATTAGAGTAAATAAGCAGGCCAGGCATGGTGACTCAAGCCTGTAACCCAGCACTTTGGGAAGCTGAGGTGGGCAGATCCCTTGAGGCCAGGAGTTCGAGACTAGCCTGGCCAATATGGCAAAACCCCGTCTGTACTAAAAGTACAAATATTAGCTGGGCATGGTGGTGCGACCTGTAGTCTCACCTACTCGGGAGGTTGAGGCAGGAGAATCACTCGGACCCAGGAGGTGGAGGCTGCAGGGAGCTGAGATTATGCCACTGCACTCCAGCCAGGGCGAACAACACTCTGTCTCAAAAAAAAAAAAAAAAAAAAAATAAGAAATAAGCAGCATATTTACTTCAAAATGTAATAAAGGACCTCTGACCTAATTTCCAAGGAGGTTTTTTCTTTTTATTTTAGCAGGCATTTCACCTATTGAAACAGGTGCACAATTACAAGTTCAAGGTTGAAATCTGAACATTTCCTCTGTTAAACCATGGCATAACCCGAGGATAGATAAGTTTCAGTGAAACGACAGCCACCAAGAAACACACACGAGTTTTCTCAATCTCCCCCATTAATGACTTTCATTATTTGTAGACTCTTCCTAGTCTACTAATGAAAGTGAATTCTAAATAGCACAATCATGGTATGACAAACACGAAAGAACAAAATATTCCAGAGAAACCTGAGTGTCCAGCATGAATGCCTGCTCTTTTCTCCTTCTGCTTTAGGCAAAGGGGTTGGGATCCCTTATTGTTAGAACTAGTTATTTTCTTAACACTCTATCATTACCATTAAATCACATGGGATTGGGTTGGTAGCTTGTTTACTTTCTGTTGCAATGTGGCAACTTCAAGTTAAATGCCTTTAATTAAAAGTCAAATTTCTCTAGACCAGTGGTCAGCAATCTTTTTGGGACCAGGATGGGTTTTGTGGAAGACAATTTTTCCACCAGAAGCGGGGCAGAGGATGATTTCAGGATGATTCAAGTGCATTACATTTATTGTGCACTTTATTTCCATTATTATTACATTGTAATATGTAATGAAATAATTATACAATTCACCATAATGTAGAATCAGTGGGAGCCTTGAGCTTGTTTTCCTGCAACTAGACGATCCCGTCTGGGGGTGATGGGAGACTGATCTGTTAGGAGGTGGAGCTCAGGCAGTAATGCTTGCTAACCCGGTGGCTCACCTCCTGCTGTGTGGTCAGGTCCTAATAGGCCACAGACCGGTACTGGGGGTTGGGGACTCCTGCTCTAGGCTGTTCAAATTCTAGACCAGGACACCAATAAAGATTGACACATCCTCACATGCTGGGATATTCTTTATCATCTTGGTTATCAAGGTTGAAAGACAAAGCCAAATGCTTTGAATAGAAGTGTTCAACTGGCTTCTCGGGGCTTTAGGAATCGAAATCACTGATATAGTTTTGCTGTGTCCCCACCCAAATGTTATCTTGAATTGTAGTTCCCATAATCCGCATGTGTCATGGGAGGGGCCTGGTGGGAGGTAAGTGAATCATGGGGTCAGCTACCCCCATGCTATTCCCATGAGACAGAGTGAGTTCTCATGAGATCTGATGGTTTTATAAGGGGCAGAAGCTCAGCTTCACTTGGCTCTCCTTCTTCCTGCCATCATGTGAAGAAGGACATGTTTACTTCCCCTTCCACCGTGATTGTAAGTTTCCTGAGGCTTCTCCAGCCACGCGGAACTGTGAGTCAATTAAACTTCTTTTCTTTATAAATTACCCAGTCTCTGGGCAGTTCTTTATAGCAGCATGAGAATGGACTAATACAATCACTCAGTATGTTACCTGCCAATCTCAGATAGAACTCAGTGGAATCTCACTGTGGTTTTGATTTGCATTTCTCTGATGGCCAGTGATGATGAGCATTTCTTCATGTGTTTTTTGGCTGCATAAATGTCTTCTTTTGAGAAGTGTCTGTTCATGTCCTTCACCCACTTTTTGATGGGGTTGTTTGTTTTTTTCTTGTAAATTTGTTTGAGTTCATTGTAGATTCTGGATATTAGCCCTTTGTCAGATGAGTAGGTTGCAAAAATTTTCTCCCATTCTGTAGGTTGCCTGTTCACTCTGATGGTAGTTTCTTTTGCTGTGCAGAAGCTCTTTAGTTTAATGAGATCCCATTTGTCAATTTTGGCTTTTGTTGCCATTGCTTTTGGTGTTTTAGACATGAAGTCCTTGCCCATGCCTATGTCCTGAATGGTATTGCCTAGGTTTCCTTGTAGGATTTTAATGGTTTTAGGTCTAACATTTAAGTCTTTAATCCATCTTGAATTAATTTTTGTATAAGGTGTAAGGAAGGGATCCAGTTTCAGCTTTCTACATATGGCTAGTCATCATTAAAAAGTCAGGAAACAACAGGTGCTGGAGAGGATGTGGAGAAATAGGAACACTTTTACACTGTTGGTGGGACTGTAAACTAGTTCAACCATTGTGGAAGTCAGTGTGGTGACTCTTCAGGGATCTAGAACTAGAAATACCATTTGACCCAGCCATCCCATTACTGGATATATACCCAAAGGATTATAAATCATGCTGCTATAAAGACACATGCACACTTATGTTTATTGTGGCACTATTCACAATAGCGAAGAGTTAGAACCAACCCAAATGTCCAACAACGATAGACTGGATTAAGAAAATGTGGCACATATACACCATGGAATACTATGCAGCCATAAAAAATGATGAGTTCATGTCCTTTGTAGGCACATGGATGAAACTGGAAAACATCATTCTCAGTAAACTATCGCAAGGACAAAAAACCAAACACCGCATGTTCTCACTCATAGGTGGGAACTGAACAATGAGAACTCATGGACACAGGAAGAGGAACATCACACTCCAGGGACTGTTGTGGGGTGGAGGGAGGGGGGAGGGACAGCATTAGGAGATATACCTAATGCTAAATGACGAGTTAATGGGTGCAGCAAAACAACATGGCACATGGATACATATGTAACAAACCTGCACATTGTGCACATGTACCCTAAAACCTAAAGTATAATAATATAAAAAAATAAAATAAAATAAAATTCATGACATCAAAAAAAAAAAAAAAGAACTCAGTGGATATGAAATCTAGTTTCCCTAGTCTTCAATGCAGGCTAACAGTATGTTATAGTAACAATGAGAGTAATAGTCATATAATATTTTATAAATATTCAATGATTTACTGACTGAAATGATCATAAAACTTTATTAGTGGATCCATTATTCATATTTATACTATAAGTTAGTAATTATGCAATTCACATTGTTTTGTGTTTCTTATTTATTTTCATTGCTGTATTTGATTTTTCACAATTTACATCACTTTTAGTGGATTTAGCAGTTATGGAAATGTGCTGCTCAGATCTCCTGCTGTGGGGAAGGTGTAATTGGTGCACAGCTGCTGGGCTCTGAATCTTCAAAGGCTACATTTCCCACAAGCTGCTCTCAGTCAATACCTGAGAATGGCAGGGACATTAAGGAAGGTCAAACCCTGCAAAGAGCAGGTGTCTTCCACAGGGTAACTTTGGCTTGAATATCTCTCATTTGCCTGGCTGAAGCTTCTTAAAATGTCCCTGCATTCTGAGACTCTACTTATTCAACCCTTTCTGTCCTCTCACCTCCAAACTGTCAGAACTTGTATCATTGTCTGAAGGCTGGCCTTGCCTCTTCTAGCTCCCCTCATTCCTTCTCTAAGAGGTGTTTCAAATAAATCTCTTGCATATTTAATCCCATCTTCATGTCTGCTTTTGGAGGATCTGAACTAACGCAAGAGATACTGTTAGTGTTCCAAGAGGCAGTAGTGTGATCATGTTGAATGCTCAACTACCTACCTTTAGCTTCCATATCATATGAAATAACATTACATATCTTTGTTATTTCTTCTTTAAACATTTTTATTGTGAAATATAACATGCAAATATATAGGAATGTGCACAAAACAAGATCGTACAGCCTAATGAATGATCGTTAAGCAAATGCTCATGGAACCGCTAGAAAGGTCATGAAATAGGACATTGCCAGAACCTAGAAGGTCCCCAAATGTTTCCTCCTAGACATTACTTCTTCTCTACCATATGGAGAAAGAACTTTACTAACTTTTAAGTCAACAGCCTTTTTGCATTGGTTTACAGTTTTCTCTCCTAAGCATGCATCCCCAAACAATGAACTTTCATTTTGCCTTCTTTTTTTCACTCTATATAAATGGAGTCATGCACTATATTTTGTGTCTTGCATCTTTCACACATTATGTGCTTAATATGCACCCATGCTCTTCATATATTTGTAGTTTGTTAAATTTTATTGCAATATAGTACTCCATCTTATAATATATGAACTTAGTTATCCATTTTCTATTAATGGATACTTGAATTATTTTAAGACTGAGATTATTAAAAAAATGCTGTGGACATTCTTGGATCTGTTTCTTAGTGCATATGCATGCATTTGTTTGGTATCTCCTAGCATAGTGCTTGAATTTCTGATCATAGGATATGTGTACCTTCATTTCAGAGAGAATAGTGGACTGGTTTCCAAAGTCATTATATCAATTTACACTCCCACCTGCAGTGTGTAAGTTGCTCTGCACCCTCCCCAATACCCGCTATTGTCAGTCTGTTTAAAGAAAAATAAAAAGCCAAAAGTTAGAGAAATCACATCTTTCGGGGAATTGAGAAATAATACTTTAGAGTGGAAGTTAACATGCAGATTGCGAAAAGTATGAGTCAGGAAGATACAGATTTTTTTTCTCCTTCTGTAAATGGATCTTTAATGGTATTTACCTTGAGAAGGTGTTGTAGGAATAGGTAACAGAATTCATGCAATGTACTTAGAACAGTAGCTGAAACATGATAAAGAATCTTAAGTACTATAATCCATAAATAATCATAAATACTATTACTTCTATTTTTAATTTCCATGGAAGAAAAGGTATTTGGAATAAATAGAAGTTTGAAAGGAGGTATTGAAATATTGAGCAGTTTGGTAGAAAAGATATATTCTGGACAGAAGGAAACTTAGAAGCAAAACCATCTGTGGAGAGTGAGATGCTTTGGCTGACACATGGAGGAGTAGAAGGAGGATAATTCTGGAAATTGGGGTTGAGAGATCCTTGAGTATAGGGAAGAGCTTTAATGATTGATGAGGTATTTAGATTCCTTCTTTTCTACTTTGACACTTGAGGAAGATTCTTTTTTTTTTGAGATGGAGTTTCACCTTGTTGCCCAGGCTGGAGTGCAAAGGCACGATCTCAGCTCACTGCAACCTCCACCTCCTGGGTTCAAGCGATTCTCCTGATCAGCCTCCCAAGTAGCTGGGATTACAGGTATGTGCCACCATGCCTGGCTGATTTTGTATTTTTAGTAGAAACAGGGTTTCTCCATGTTGGTCAGGCTGGTCTCGAACTCCCGACCTCAGGTTATCTGCCTGGCTTGGCCTCCCAAAGTGCTGGGATTACAGGCATGAGGCACTGTGCCGGCCTTTTTTTTTTTTTTTTTTCCCCAAATTTTCCTGTTGTTTCTGCATACTGGCTTTGTATTAGTCTGTTTTCATGCTGCTGATAAAGACATATCCAGGACTGGGTAATTTATAAAGAAAAAGAGGTTCAATGGACTCAGTTCCACATGGATGGGGAGGCCTCACAATCATGATGGAAGGCAAAAGGCACATCTTTTTTTGGTGGCAGGCAAGAGAGAATAAGAACCAAGTGAAAGGGGTTTCCCCTTATAAAGCTATCAGCTCTTGTGTGATTTATTCACTACCATGAAAACAGTATGGGGATGATTCAATTATCTCCCACCAGGTCCCTCCCACAACATGTGGGAATTATGGGAGCTACAATTCAAGCTAAGATTTGGGTGAGGACACAGCCAAACCATATCAGGCCTCTTCCTTGATTAGTTCCTATTTCTTGTTTTATCTTTTTAAGTTATTACATCATTATGGCAAGTTACAGAAAAATGATCACAGATTCTTTCCCTTCCACTAAGAAGGCCAGTCTATCTTTGTAACTCTTCAATCTGGACTGGCCTGTGATAAGATTTGGCTGTGTCCTCACCCAGATCTCACCTTGAATTGTAATAATCCCCAGGTGTCAATAGTGGGCCAGGTGGAGATAATAGAATCATGGGGGCGGTTATCCCCATACTGTTCTTGTGGTAGTGAGTAAGTCTCGTGAGATCTGATGGTTTTATAAACGGGAGTTCCCCTGCACAAGCGCTCTCTTGCCTGCTTCCATGTAAGACGTCCGTCCCTTTGCTCTTCCTTCATCTCCATTACGATTGTGAGGCTTCTTCAGCCACGTGGAGCTGTGAGTTCATTAAGCCTCTTTCCTTTATAAATTACTCAGTCTTGGGTATGTCTTTATTAGTAATGTGAGAATTGACTAATAGACCCTGTGACTCATTTAGGCCAACTGATTGTGAGAGATAAGGCATGGTACGAATTCTGAGCCTAAGGCTCAATAAGTTTTCCACAATTCTGTTTACTTTCTTGGAATCCTCAGATTACCATGGGAACAAACCCTCACTAGCTTGCTGTAGAGACTACATGGAAAGGGGCTCCAGGAGTCCCATTCATCCCAGACAACACCAACTTAAAGCAGTCAGATCTGGCCAATCCATAAGATGACCAAGGACGTAGGAGTGAGCCCACCTGAGTAATTATCCCAGCCCAGACCAGCCCAGCCTAGAAGAATCACTCTAATTGCTGACTGCAAAAATGAGGTAGTTGTTGTTTTAAGCCATTAAATCCTGGGGAACTTTGTTATGCAGCAAAAGCTAACTGATGCACACAAACTTATTTTAGAGTCTCTTTCAGATTATTCTACCACTTAGTTTTCAAAGTGACATTTTTTTTTCCCTTTGCTGTATCTGCTAATTCTCCATTATGGTGGTTCATTTCTTTATAAAGATTGTAATTTTTTGTGCTGACCCATTTGCAGTGAAGAATTTTGTTGAGAGCCTCTGCATTTCCTGGTTATGATTGTAAAAGATGAATTTTTAGTTTTCTTCTCCTTGAACCCTAGCAATTTCACTAGTCTGAATGACGCATTAATTTTTTTGGCTTGTAAATTTTGCACTTTGTGAGTGGTTTAAATTTGTATGTAGATAGCAAGATTGTTTTCTGTTACTTTGGTTAGTTGGATACTTTTTCTAAATGCACTTTTCATAAGTTGGGAAGCTTTTTTGTGATTCGCAGTATTACCTGGTGACTCAATTTAAGCTCCTCCACTTTTAGCCCCTGAAGCTACATCCTCTATTCTCTAACGGGTGTTAAAGCCTCAGCCCTACAGGGCAGTTTAAAATTTTGGCTTCTGAAAATAGTTTCTTTTCTTGTTTGTTTTTGTATCATGTTTGTTTCTATGTATGTCAGGTCAATCTATAATATTTCTGTACATCTGGCTAGGATTCTGAAGCATTGATGACTGTCTGCTGAGTAACTGCTACAAATTTAGAGTACATTCATTATTGGTTCTACTCCCTCTATTAGCTTCATTCAACCTCTTTAATTATCTGTCTTACCCCGTCTCCTCTGAGTAGTTAATAAGCTTGTTGGAGGAAAGGACTTCATTTTGTTCTTTTTGTATTCTGCCTCTTCAAAAATATCTAGGATAATACATGCTCAATAAATATTTTAAAAATCCACTTTTAAAATGTATAATTTAAAAATAATTTGTGAAGTAACAGGCTCCATGGAAAGTTTTAAAAATATACATTAACTGTCAAAAAAACTATATCTCTCACCCCAAACAAGATTCAGATTATGAAATGGAAGTGATAAAGTTTTCTTTACAGTTCGTGAAGGTTGATGAAATATTGAAGAGTGCCTTATTAATGTAAATCTTCCCATTGAGGTCACGTGAACATCAGGGTCACCTCTCTGATCTGCTTTCTATCACCTTAGAGCCAACCTTTTTAAATTTTTTTGATACAGGGTCTTCTTATGTTGCTCAGGATGGAGTGCAGTGGCACAATCATGGCTCACTGTGGTCTTGACCTCCCAGGCTCAAGTGATCCTTCCACCTTAGTCTCCTGAGTAGCCGGGACTGCCCGTGCCACCATGCCCAGCTAATTAAAAAAAATTTTTTTTAAATTTTTTTTTTGAGATGGAGTTTCACTCTTGTTGCCCAGGCTGGAGTGCCATGGTGCAATCTTGGCTCACTGCAACCTCCGCCTCCCCGGGTTCAAGTGATTCTCCTGCCTCAGCCTCCCGAGTAGCTGGGATTACAGCCATGCGCCACCATGCCCGGCTAATTTTGTATTTTTAGTAGAAACGTGGTTTCTCCATGTTGGTCAGGCTGATCTCAAACTCCCGACCTCAGGTGATCCACACGTCTTGGCCTCCCAAAGTGCTGGGATTACAGGCTTGAGCCACTGCGCCCGGCGCTAATTTTTTTTTTTTTTTTTTAATTGTTTCTAGAAACAAGGTCTTGCTATGCTGCCCAGGCTGGTCTGGAGCTCCTGGGCTCAAGCAATCTGCCTGCCTCAGCCTTCCTAAGTGTTGGGATTACAAGCATGAGCCACTGCACCTGACCCTAAGAAGGACATTTTAAAGGATAAACATCCAGATGAAAAGATAAAGGGTGAGGTCTGGAAGGGGTGTGCCACTCTCTCGGCACTTGGGCAAATTCTTCTTCATTTTCCTGTTGGCCTCTGTGTATTTAGCTTTCTGGAAACTCTAATCATTTTTAATCCAGTCATTGCTGTGGCTACCAGGCATGGCAGGTGAAACTAGACTTCCCCCTGTCTTAGTTGCACTGTGAGTGTGTGCTTTCTGCAGTGGGCTTCTTTGTCACAGCCCTGTAGAGATGCCTGGGGGAATGTGTTCTGCCATTCTGATGCATGGACAAACCTAAAAGGGAGGAAGTATGAACCCTCCATGTGGCAATGCTTGACCAATAGAAGATGGGCGACTGGATGAGTCCTCTGCTTTTTCATCCCCCAGGTTGATAACCTGGCATCACATCAACACGACTTCTCAGAGAGTCTCCAGGAGGTGGGAGGATCAAGGCTCTGTTGCCCATAGTGATGACGTTTTGTAACATACGTTTGGTTTGACTTTCTCTCCTCAATTCCTTTCTACTAAGTCCCTTACTCTTGTTCCTTAGGATTACTGCCCCTAAATTCCTCTCACCTTGTCTCAGGAAACCCAGGCTAATACAGGGAAACGAAACTGATACATCAGAGAACAGTTTGTAAAGAGGCCTAACTTCCCTGAAGGAGGGTTTAACTTTATCAATCAATTCAAAAATCTTTAGAAACATATGTCTGGTTGAGAAAAAATTGGCCAAGTTGAAGAGAATGTCTTTTAGAATTCTAGAGCCTGGAGAGGCCTGCAGAAGGACATTGTTAATTCTGGTGAAGGAATTATTAAGCCATAGATGCCTAGGAGGTTGAATTGGTAGGGAAGGGTGTACTGGTAGTAAAGAGCCAAAATAAGGCGGAACTTTGGACTTCCAAAGCAACGAAATGTTTTTCTCCCATATTGCGAGCTCTGCGTTCTCCACTAACTTCCTCTCTTTTTCTTAATTGAAAAGGATGTATTTTGGTGTTGTTTAAGAGATGTGCTGGAACCATGTGGCTCCAACTGATAATTGAATCAAGAATCTGGTGTCTAATGTGGGCAGACCAGATGGCTAACAGCTTCTGCAAAATGTTACTCGAATAAAGCCCATTCTTCTATGACTAATAAACTGTATGTGGCAATAAGATATTTAGAAGGTTGAGGCCAAAGAGAATAAAATGCTCTCTAGGCCCTCTAACCCTGGTTGGTTTCCTGCCTTGACCAAACTGCTGACGGCGCATATCTCAATTAGCTGGGGAATTATTAGCACGGTGGTGCTGATAAGCTCTGCTGTTAGTAGTGGACACCGGTTTGATTTTAACCAAAATTTTCTTTTGGGAATTATGCTTAGGGTAACTTGAACAGAGACTTATGAGACAAAGGGAAATCTACTCTATCTCTTTAGTGAATATTTATCAAATAGAACAGTGTATAAAACTTATTATATCAAGAAGAGCCAGCCTCTATATGAAACATGGCTTCTCTCAAGTTTAAACAGATTGTTATATAAAAGGTGGCAGTGAAAATAGCAAGAACAACAAGTTATCAAGAGTCTACCTGTGCGAGGCTAGATACTGTGGCTACTTTCCATAAAGCATTTCTAGTCCTCAGAGCAACTCTGCAAGGTAAATACTATTATCCTCATTTTCCAATTGAAGAAAATGTGCTTTCAAGGACACACTGCTGGTAAATTGCAGTGCCTCAATTAGAATAATCATCATCACTGTAATAAAAAAGATTGCTGGCATTTGTTATGTACATACTGATGACCACATCTGGGATGAGCACCTTACATATGATTTTAAAATTTAATTCTCATCATAACCCCTTGAGTTAGTTCATGCCTATTCTAGAAGAAGGAAATGACTTTTGAAGGTTAACTTCATCAAGGGCAAATAGCAGCTCTGGGATTTTAACTGAGATATGAAGGGCTCTTAAGCCTTCATTTATCCCGTGAAGGCTGTGAAAACAGATTTCTTGTATCTTGCCCTATGCATGATAGAAACGTTTCTCAACAGACATGGTTCTATCAAACATATGACAGAGTAACTTCCATTTCCCACTATTGTCCCAAGGGTCTGGCTAACGCTGCTCTCTTTAAGGAGCTGCTAACATCTCTAGTTTAAGCAATGTGCAAAACAACTGATGTGAATAAAATGGCTTCCTCCAAGGCCTCTTTTGTACACAATTCATTTTCTGGAGTAACATAACCTAGAGATAGCCCTGCAGGGTCAACCAGTGAAACACTGGTGACTTCAGTGCCTCAGTAAAGCAATGAACAAGATTTAATGGAAATTAGGCACATTTTTATGGTAAATCAGTTCCATTTGTGAGATTTGCTCAAACAGTGTTTAAGAAGCCATGGCAAGCTAGAAAACTACATTGACAATTGATTCCAAAATCTGCTGTCATATTCTCTTTCCTTCTGATGTGGCATGTTTCTCTCTTAGATGGCAAAATTATAGATCCCTGGGATTCTAGGTAGGAAGAAATAATTTTAGATGTAGGTTGCATAGCAACTTTTTGGGTTTTAGCAAAGCATCTTTGACATTTCTGCCTTCAGAGGGGCGCCTAAAGACGATACAAAGGAGGAAAGAAACAGAAAAAACAGTCTCGTTTTTATTTCTAGACTTGCCAACAAAGTGTTAGACAATTTCCTTATTTTCTATTTGATTCCCCAAACACCCAGCCTTTCCTTTTACACTCACCCTTTAACTTTTTTTTTTTTTTTGAGACAGGGTCTTACTCTGTCACTCTGGTTGGAGTGCAGTGGTGTGATCTCTGCTTACCGTAACCTCCGCCTCCTGAGTTAAAGCGATTCTCCCACCTCAGCCTCCCGAGTAGCTGGGACTACAGATGTGCACCACCACACCTGGCTAATTTTTGTATTTTTTGGTAGAAACAGGGTTTTACCATGTTGGCCAGGCTGGTCTTGAACTCCTGATCTCAAGTGATCCACCTGCCTCAGCCTCCCAAAGTGCTGGGATTACAGGTATGAGCCACTGTGCTCGGCTCTTTAACATTTTTTACTTAAATAAAAAGCAGGACTTTTATTGAGAGTTCCTTAAAATAAAAGTAAAGCCTATTAGCTAATTCCTAAATGACAGAATAATATAGTGATATAAATCTCTGGCACGCAAAAATACAGTTTTCACACACAATTGTATTGTGTATGAAATTGCAAGCTAAAGCTAGTGAATTGCAAGCTAAATTGTGAATTGCATTGTGTATGAATTGCATTGTGTCTGAAATTGCAAGCTAAAGCTAGTGAATTGTAAGCTAAAGAGTAAAGTGCATGGATAGAAATAAGACCCACTGCTAATAAGCTGTAGTAAATTGGAAAAGGCTGTCGATCTCTGTGAACAGTTTCTATATCTGTAAATTGGGGTTACTGGTTTTAAGTGCCTCTAATATTGTTCTAGGCCCTAAGATTTTTGTGTATTCCATTCTATACAAATGCAAGATCATAATATAGACAATACCCAAGAAGAAAAGATGAGGAATTCCTGGTTATAATGTGCTAATTTATTTGTCTGTTGTATGGCTTATGGTTTTTCTTTACTGCTTTTCCTAAAGGGACACAAGTGAGTTACCATTGTCCTGTAATTTCTGTTTAGAAACCCTTTTCAAAGAGAGAAATCCTGCTGGCTCTCACTGGCCTTTGATTTGAAAGTGTCACCAGAAAAAGACATATATCTGCCTGTGATTTAACCAAGTCCAGACTCTTGAGTGAAAGGGCAGAACCCAGGGGGTTGATCTGATTTTCCAGATCCTTTAATGTGAATTGAATGCAAGCTCACAACAATGTCTTTCATTGGCTGACATCTTCCCTTTCTTCTCATATCCCAAATAAGAGGAGACAGTGCAGAACCTGGGTCATGTGAAAGGGAAAGTAGGCATGCCTGCATACGCTTTCCCCATGCCCCGAGAAAAAAGAGGAAAGAGAGTTCTGTATTTGTTGATTGCCTTACTGAAGTAAGCCATTTACTGTGGTAAAGCATATGTGAAGGCCTTACCGTTTTTTCTTTGACGGAGTTTCGCTCTTTTGCCCAGGCTGGAGTGAAGTTGTGTGGTCTCTCGGCTCCCTACAACCCAACCTCCGCCTCCTGGGTTCAAGCGATTCTCCTGCCTCAGCCTCCCGAGTATCTGGGATTACAGGCTTACGCCACCACACCCGGCTAGTTTTTGTTAGAGATGGTGTTTTGCTATGTTGATGAGGCTGGTCTCAAACTCCTGACCTCAGGTGATCCACCTGCCTCAGCCTCTCAAAGTATTATGATTACAGGCATGAGCCACGGCTCCTGGCTGGGCCTTACTGTTTTTACTTTACAGATAGAGAAACTGAAGTATGGCATGATTAATACCTAAGAAATTACACAGCTAGACACTTGTGGAGTAGGAATTCAGTCCTAGATGCGTCTCTACCGCCTCCCCTAAATGCTGGGTCCATGGTGCCATAAAAGCAGGGGGCGTCCCACGGCCTGCAGCAATTGTTGACAGTAAGTTCGATTGTTTCTCTGTTTTTAAGTTCAAGGATGTGAGTTGAATTAGTAAATGTTTTATAGTGGAGTCTATAAAAAAAAAAATGCACGGCTAGGCATGGTGGCTCACGCCTGTAATCCCAGCACTTTGGGAGGCCGAGGTGGGTGGATCACCTGAGGTCTGGAGTTCGAGACCAGCCTGGCCAACATGGCAAAACCCCGTCTCTACTAAAAATTAGCTGGGTGTGGTGGTGCGCATCTGTAATCCCAGTTACTTGGGAGGCTGAGGCAGGAGACTCACTTGAATCCCGGAGGTGGAGGTTGCAGTGAGCTGAGATCACACCACTGCACTCCAGCCTGGGCGACAGAGCAAGACTCTGTCTCAAAAAAAAAAAAAAGTTCTAGGCCGATGCGGTGGCTCATGCCTGTATTTGCAGCATTTCGAGAGGCCGAGGTGGGAGGATTGCTTGAGATGAGGAGTTTGAGACCAGCCTGGGCAACACAGCAAGACCCTGCCTTTACAAAAATTAAACAATTAGCTGCAGTGAGCCACGATTGCATCACTGCACTCCAGCCTGGGCAACAGAGTAAGACTCTATTAAAAAAAGAAAAAAAGGTGCTTTGAACACCTTCGTTGGGAATTTGTGCTGATTGAATTTTTTTGTACCTATTGATTTTTTTAATGGCTTTTAAAGTAAGTGACGCTCAGAGAAGATAAGAAAATATGTACCTATAGTAGAGAGTTTGAGGGCAGGGGGTACCTATCTACCAGGAGGCAGCCTCTGATAATAGTCATCACACAAGGCATTGCACAAGTATATCACTGATGAAATTTAGAAAAAAAAAAATAGCCTTTTCCCAAACCCCTGAAGGAGGTGAGTCAGTGATGAAGAGGTATTAGCGACACCATATTTTCTTTAGGCCTAATCAGAACATGTTGGCTAAGATTTCTGAAAATCAAATTACAAACAGGCAGTTGGTGGCTTCATAAAAGGCAATATCTGTTTGGGTGAAGTAGCCGCAACCACAAGAACATAGCAAAGAAAGAAAAGGTGTGGGTGGATTTTTTCCCTTTATTTTCACAATTTCATTTTATAGATTGCTCTGTAACATCTGTTGGTTATTGAAAACCCCACGAAGAAAATTAAAGGGCCACTGTTCATGGCTTTGCAAACACACACTGCGGAGTGGCTCATTTCTGAATATATAACTACAAGGCATGCTCCAGCATCAGCTCAGTTTGCCTCGTTTCCTTATTCTTGTAAACGCGAAGGAGGATTGTTTCTTTTACATACACTCTGCCTGCCCTTTCCCTGCAACTCACCAAAGCAAAATAAACTACACTTTGGAAAATCCTGTCAAATGTAGCTTGGATTTGATATTTCTATTGACATTTTTCAGTTATACTAGATGAAAACTAGATATGTTGCTCTCTCCCTCCCTCCCTTCTTTCCTCTCTCTCCCATCTTTATTTTTGTTTTTACTTTTTGTTCGTATCAAAGATATAAATGTATAAAGCTGAAAGAGTCAAATAATTATAAAAAACAGCAGTTCCCTGTTCCCGTCTGCCTATCTTCTTCTCCCTAGGGAAAACTACCTTCCCCCATCTTCCTATCTTCCTTCCTTCCTTCCTCCCTTCCTTCCTTTCTCCCTCCCTTCCTTCCTTTCTCCCTCCCTTCCTTCCTTTCTCCCTCCCTCCATTTCTCTGTCCCTCCCTTTCTTTCTTTCTTTTCCTTCCTTTCTTTCTTTCTTTCTTTCTTTCTTTCTTTCTTTCTTTCTTTTTCTTTCTTTCTTTCTTTCTTTCTTTCTTTCTTTCTTTCTTTCTTTCTTTCTTCCTTCCTTCCTTCCTTCCTTCCTTCCTTCCTTCCTTTCTCTTTCTTTCTTTCTCTTTCTTTCTTCTTTCCTTCTTTCTCTTTCTCTCCCTTCCTTCCTTCCTCCCTCCCTCCCTCCTTTCTTTCCTTCCTTCCTTCCTTCCTTCCTTCCTTCCTTCCTTCCTTCCTTCCTTCCTTCCTTCCTTCTTTCCCTCCCTCCCTCCCTCTCTCTCTTTCTTTCCTTTCTTTTCTTTCTTTCTTTCTTTCTTTCTTTCTTTCTTTCTTTCTTTCTTTCTTTCTCTTTCTCTTTCTTCTTTCTTTCCTTCCTTCCCTCCCTCCCTCCCCCCCTTCCCTTCTCTTTCCTTCCTTTCTTCTTTCCCTTTTCTCTTTCTCTCATTCTTTCCTTTGTTCCTTCCTTTCTCCCTCCCCCCCTTCCCTTCCTTCCTTCATTCCTCTCCCTCTCTTTCTCCTTCTTGCCCTCCTTTCTTCTTTTTTTTTTTAAAGATGAGTTTCCACTTTGTTGCTTAGGCTGGCCTCAAACTCCAGGGCCCAAGTGATCCTCCCACCTCAGCCTTCCCAAGTAGCTGAGACTACAGGTGCACACTACTGTGCCCAGCTTGCATTTACTTTTTTGCCTCTAAATAACATGCTTATAGGACTACTCTATTTTTCAGTTTTATGCATTGTTTATCAGTTTCTTACTGTAGAAGATGAGGATTTTGTTTTCTTTCCTTCCCCATCTTCACCACACCTATCCACTCCTTCCATATATTTACTTATTTTTTCACTATGATTATGCTGTAATTTTGTTTGGATTAAAAGTCAGCGTTCACGTATTATGAGAGATATTCACAGGTTTGTAATCATAATGTTCCTTTTGTTCATACCACTCTGACCATTTTCCTTTCTTGAAGATTCTTTTGTTTATACCACTCTGACCATTCATCCCAGTCTATGCCTGTTTGTCTGGTGTGATAAACAGCAATGCTCTCTCTCGCTGTCAGTACATCCCAGTTTGGAAAACATGCTATTTAACACAAAGCCTTTGCCAATTATCCGGGGATATTCTAGCAATTACATTGTACCGGGAGAAATTTCTTCCAGAGCCTTTTGACTAACTGCAGTTGGAACTAGTCCTCTATGCCAGTGTACAGCTGTCATTCTGGGGTCGCTATTTATATCATCTAGTAGAGTCCCACCATCCCTTTCTCATGTTGAATCTCCTTTTCCCTGTATTTCATACTTTCCTCTTTCTTTATTCCCTCCTATTAATGGGCTTAATCCTTTAGCAGCATCCTGATGAAGAATGCACAGGAGGCAACTTTTTTCAGTCCTTGCATGTCTGAAAGCTATTTTCTTAACTCTATCATCACAGTCAATGGAGGGTTTACCCGGATATAGTATTTGAGTTTTGGGAAAAATGTACCTTCAGAATTTCTAAGGCATTGTTCTATTGCCTTTTACTTTCTAGTTTTCTTGGGGAGAAGTCTGAAGGCATTCTTTGTATATAACCTGTACTTTTCTTTTTTTTCTCTTTTCTTTCTGGAAACTCTTAGGATCTTTTGTGTGCCATTTTCCTGAAATTTCATGATGTACATGGTTCTATTTTTGTCTATTATGCTGTATGTGTAATTAACTTTTTCAACCAGGAAACTTACCTGAGAGTTCTGGGTAATTAACAAACTTATTTCTTCAGTGACTTACTCTCTATTTGCTAAAACGTTTGGTCTCTTTGTATGGCTTTTAAATTTCCAAAATTTCTCTCTTATTTTAGCTCAAATCTGTGGTAAATTTCCTAAATACTAACATACTCCCTCTCTCTCCATATCCACATAAATGACTTTTTAATTTATGTTTTCATTTTACTTGTTTTCTGAATGTTCTTTTTAAAAGTATAGATTCTTATTTTCATTTTATATATATATATATATTTTTGTTTTCTTCTCCTGGCATAGTTTCTATTTTTCCTAAGTTTTCCTTTCTGTTTCTTTATTGTAGTCTTTGCATTTTATTAGAGGTTTTCTGCAGATAATTGCTAATTCTTGGCTGTATAATTATAGATCAAATTTGTTTTATATTAAAAGAAAACAACTTCAAATTCTCAAGGATTAAAGGAAGGCATATTGTACTTTTTTGAACTTTTTTTTTTTTTTAGATAGAGTCATTCTGTCACCCAGGCTGAAGTGCAGTGGCATGATCTTGGCTCACTGCAACCTCTGTCTCCCGGGTTCAAGTGGTTCTCATGCCTCAGCCTTCCAAGTAGCTAAGACTACAGGCACAACACCACACCCAGCTAATTTTTTGGTATAGTAGAGACAGAGTTTTGCCATATTGGCCAGGCTAGTCTTGAACTCTTGGCCTTAAGTAATCTGCCCGCCTAGTCCTCCCAAACTGTGGAGATTACAGGCGTGAGCCACCTCTCCTGGCCTACATTTTTGAAAGCCTCTAGGACTGGGTGCAGTGGCCCACACCTGTAATACCAGCACTTTGGGAGGCTGAGGCATATGGATCACTTGAGGTCAGGAGATCAAAACCAGCCTGGCCAACATGGCAAAACCATGTCTCTTCCTTTTTTTTTTTTTTTTAAATTTCTTTTTTTTAAAAATTATTATTATACTTTAGGTTTTAGGGTACATGTGCACAATGTGCAGGTTTGTTACATATGTATCCATATGCCATGTTGTTTTGCTGCACCTATTAACTCGTCATTTAGCATTAGGTATATCCCCTAATGCTGTCCCTCCCCCCCTCCCCCCACCCCACAACAGTCCCCGGAGTGTGATGTTCCCCTTCCCATATCCATGAGTTCTCATTGTTCAATTCCCACCTATGAGTGAGAACATGTGGTGTTTGGTTTTTTGTCCTTGTGATAGTTTGCTGAGAATGATGTTTTCCAGTTTCATCCATGTCCCTACAAAGGACATGAACTCATCATTTTTTATGGCTGCATAGTATTCCATGGTGTATATGTGCCACATTTTCTTAATCCAGTCTATCGCTGTTGGACATTTGGGTTGGTTCCAAGTCTTTGCTATTGTGAATAGTGCCACAATAAACATATGTGTGCATGTGTCTTTATAGCAGCATGATTTATAATCCTTTGGGTATATACCCAGTAATGAGATGTCTGGGTCAAATGGTATTTCTAGTTCTAGATCCCTGAGGAATCGCCACACTGACTTCCACAATGGTTGAACTAGTTTACAGTCCCACCAACAGTGTAAAAGTGTTCCTATTTCTCCACATCCTCTCCAGCACCTGTTGTTTCCTGACTTTTTAATGATGGCCATTCTAATTGGTGTGAGATGGTATCTCATTGTGGTTTTGATTTGCATTTCTCTGATGGTCAGTGATGAGGAGCATTTTTCATGTGTTTTTGGGTGCATAAGTGTCTTCTTTTGAGAAGTGTCTGTTCATGTCCTTTGCCCACTTTTTGATGGGGTTGTTTGTTTTTTTCTTGTAAATTTGTTGGAGTTCATTGTAGATTCTGGATATTAACCCTTTGTCAGATGAGTAGATTGCAAAAATTTTCTCCCATTCTGTAGGTTGCCTGTTCACTCTGATGGTAGTTTCTTTTGCTGTGCAGAAGCTCTTTAATTTAATTAGATCCCATTTGTCAATTTTGGCTTTTGTTGCCATTGCTTTTGGTGTTTTAGACATGAAGTCCTTGCCCATGCCTATGTCCTGAAGGGTATTGCCTAGGTTTTCTTCTAGGGTTTTTGTGGTTTTAGGTCTAACATGTAAATCTTTAATCCATCTTGAATTAATTTTTGTATAAGGTGTAAGGAAGGGATCCAGTTTCAGCTTTCTACATATGGCTAGCCAGTTTTCCCAGCACCATTTATTAAATAGGGAATCCTGCCCCCATTTCTTGTTTTTGTCAAGTTTGTCAAAGATCAGATAGTTGTAGCTATGCGGCATCATTTCTGAGGGCTCTGTTCTGTTCCATTGATCTATGTCTCTGTTGTGGTACCAGTACCATGCTGTTTTGGTTACTGTAGCCTTGTAGTATAGTTTGAAGTCAGCTAGCGTGATGCCTCCAGCTTTGTTCTTTTGGCTTAGGATTGACTTGGCGATGCGGGCTCTTTTTTGGTTCCATATGAACTTTAAAGTAGTTTTTTCCAATTCTGTGAAGAAAGTCATTGGAAGCTTGATGGGGATGGCATTGAATCTATAAATTACCTTGGGCAGTATGGCCATTTTCACGATATTGATTCTTCCAACCCATGAGCATGGAATGTTATTCCATTTGTTTGTGTCCTCTTTTATTTCGTTGAGCAGTGGTTTGTAGTTCTCCTTGAAGAGGTCCTTCACATCCCTTGTAAGTTGGATTCCTAGGTATTTTATTCTCTTTGAAGCAATTGTGAATGGGAGTTCACTCATGATTTGGCTCTCTGTTTGTCTGTGATTGGTGTACAAGAATGCTTGTGATTTTTGTACATTGATTTTGTATCCTGAGACTTTGCTGAAGTTGCTAATCAGCTTAAGGAGATTTTGGGCTGAGACAATGGGGTTTTCTAGATATACAATCATGTCATCTGCAAACAGGGACAATTTGACTTCCTCTTTTCCTAACTGAATACCCTTTATTTCCTTCTCCTGCCTGATTGCCCTGGCCAGAACTTCCAGCACTATGTTGAATAGGAGTGGTGAGAGAGGGCATCCCTGTCTTGTGCCAGTTTTCAAGGGGAATGCTTCCAGTTTTTGCCCATTCAGTATGATATTGGCTGTGGGTTTGTCATAGATAGCTCTTATTATTTTGAGATACGTCCCATCAATATCTAATTTATAGAGAGTTTTTAGCATGAAGGGTTGTTGAATTTTGTCAAAGGCCTTTTCTGCATCTATTGAGATAATTATGTGGTTTTTGTCTTTGGTTCTGTTTATATGCTGGATTACATTTATTGATTTGTGTATGTTGAACCAGCCTTGCATCCCAGGGATGAAGCCCACTTGATCATGGTGTATAAGCTTTTTGATGTGCTGCTGGATTCGGTTTGCCAGTATTTTATTGAGGATTTTTGCATCAATGTTCATCAAGGATATTGGTCTGAAATTCTCTTTTTTGGTTATGTCTCTGCCAGGCTTTGGTATCAGGACGATGCTGGCCTCATAAAATGTGTTAGGGAGGATTCCCTCTTTTTCTATCGATTGGAATAGTTTCAGAAGGAATGGTACCAGTTCCTCCTTGTACCTCTGGTAGAATTCAGCTATGAATCCATCAGGTCCTGGACTCTTTTTGGTTGGTAAGCTATTGATTATTGCCTCAATTTCAGAGCCTGTTATTGGTCTATTCGGAGATTCAACTTCTTCCTGGTTTAGCCTTGGGAGGGTGTATTTGTCGAGGAATTTATCCATTTCTTCTACATTTTCTAGTTTATTTGCATAGAGGTGTTTGTAGTATTCTCTGATGGTAGATTGTATTTCTGTGGGATCGGTGGTAATATCCCCTTTTTCATTTTTTATTGCGTCTATTTGATTCTTCTCTCTTTTCTTCTTTATTAGTCTTGCTAGCAGTCTATCAATTTTGTTGATCTTTTCAAAAAACCAGCTCCTGGATTCATTAATTTTTTGAAGGGTTTTTTGTGTCTCTATTTCCTTCAGTTCTGCTCTGATTTTAGTTATTTCTTGCCTTCTGCTAGCTTTTGAATGTGTTCTTGCTTTTCTAGTTCTTTTAATTGTGATGTTAGGGTGTCAATTTTGGATCTTTCCTGCTTTCTCTTGTGGGCATTTAGTGCTATAAATTTCCCTCTACACACTGCTTTGAACGTGTCCCAGAGATTCTGGTATGTTGTGTCTTTGTTCTCGTTGGTTTCAAAGAACATCTTTATTTCTGCCTTCATTTCATTATGTACCCAATAGTCATTCAGGAGCAGGTTGTTCAGTTTCCATGTAGTTGAGCGGTTTTGAGTGAGTTTCTTAATCCTGAGTTCTAGTTTGATTGCACTGTGGTCTGAGAGACAGTTTGTTATAATTTCTTTTCTTTTACATTTGCTGAGGAGAGCTTTACTTCCAACTATGTAGTCAATTTTGGAATAGGTGTGGTGTGGTGCTGAAAAAAATGTATATTCTGTTGACTTGGGGTGGAGAGTTCTGTAGATGTCTATTAGGTCCACTTTATGTAGAGCTGAGTTCAATTCCTGGATATCCTTTTTAACTTTCTGTCTCGTTGATCTGTCTAATGTTGATAGTGGGGTGTTAAAATCTCCCATTATTATTGTGTGGGAGTTTAAGTCCCTTTGTAGGTCACTGAGGACTTGCTTTATGAATCTGGGTGCTCCTGTGTTGGGTGCATATATATTTAGGATAGTTCGCTCTTCTTGTTGAATTGATCCCTTTACCATTATGTAATGGCCTTCTTTGTCTCTTTTGATCTTTGTTGGTTTAAAGTCTATTTTATCAGAGACTAGGATTGCAACCCCTGCCTTTTTTTGTTTTCCATTTGCTTGATAGATCTTCCTCCATCCCTTTATTTTGAGTCTATGTGTGTCTCTGCACGTGAGATGGGTTTCCTGAATACAGCACACTGATGGGTCCTGACTCCTTATCCAGTTTGCCAGTCTGTGTCTTTTGATTGGAGCATTTAGCCCATTTACATTTAACGTTAATATTGTTATGTGTGAATCTGATCCTGTCATTATGATGTTAGTTGGTTATTTTGCTCGTTAGTTGCTATAGTTTCTTCCTAGCCTTGATGGTCTTTACAATTTGGCGTGTTTTTGCAGTGGCTGGTACCGGTTGTTCCTTTCCATGTTTAGTGCTTCCTTCAGGAGCTCTTTTAGGGCAGGCCTGGTGGTGGCAAAATCACTCAGCGTTTGCTTGTCTGTATTTTATTTCTCCTTCACTTATGAAGCTTAGCTTGGCTGGATATGAAATTCTGGGTTGAAAATTCTTTTCTTTAAGAATGTTGAATATCGGCCCCCACTCTCTTCTGGCTTGTAGAGTTTCTGCTGAGAGATCAGCTGTTTGTCTTATGGGCTTCCCTTTGTGGGTAACCTGACCTTTCTCTCTGGCTGCCCTTAACATGTTTTCCTTCATTTCAACTTTGTTGAGTCTGACAATTATGTGTCTTGGAGTTGCTCTTCTCGAGGAGTATCTTTGTGGCGTTCTCTGTATTTACTGAATCTGAATGCTGGCCTGCCATGCTAGATTGGGGAAGTTCTCCTGGATAATATCTTGCAGAGTGTTTTCCAACTTGGTTCCATTCTCCCCATCATTTTCAGGTACACCAATCAGACGTAGGTTTGGTCTTTTCACATAGTCCGAAATTTCTTGGAGGCTTTGTTCATTTCTTTTTATTCTTTTTTCTCTAAACTTCCCTTCTCTCTTCATTTCATTCATTTCATCTTCCATCAGCGATACCCTTTCATCCAGTTGATCGCATCTGCTACTGAGGCTTCTGCAATCTTCGCGTAGTTCTCGAAACTTGGCTTTCAGCTCCATCAGCTCCTTTAAGCCCTTCTCTCCATTGGTTATTCTAGTTATCCATTCTTCTAATTTTTTTCAAAGTTTTTAACTTCTTTGCTATTGTTTTGAATTTCCTCTCGTAGCTCAGAGTAGTTTGATCGTCTGAAGCCTTCTTCTCTCAACTCGTCAAAGTCATCCTCCATCCAGCTTTGTTCTGTTGCTGGTGAGGAACTGCGTTCCTTTGGAGGATGAGAGGTGCTCTGGTTTTTAGAGTTTCCAGTATTTTTGCTCTGTTTTTTCCCCATCTTTGTGGTTTTATCTACTTTTTGTCTTTGATGATGGTGATGTACAGATGCGTTTTTGGTGTGGATGTCCTTTCTGTTTGTTAGTTTTCCTTCTACCAGACAGGACCCTCAGCTGCAGGTCTGTTGGAGTTTACTAGAGGTCCACTCCAGACCCTGTTTGGCTGGGTGTCAGCAGCGGTGGCCGCAGAACAGCGGATTTTCATGAGACCACAAATTCAGCTGTCTGATAGTTCCTCTGAAAGTTTTGTCTCAGAGGAGTACCCGGCTGAATGAGGTGTCAGTCTGTCCCTACTGGGGGGGTGCCTCCCAGTTAGGCTGCTCAGGGGTGAGGGACCCACTTTAGGAGGCAGTCTGTCCGTTCTCGGATCTCCAGCTGCATGCTGGGAGAACCACTACTCTCTTCAAAGCTGTCAGTCAGACAGGGCCATTTAAGTCTGTGGAGGTTCTTGCTGAGTTTTTGTTTGTCTGTGCCCTGCCCCCACAGGTGGAGCCTACAGAGGCAGGCAGGCCTCCTTGAGCTGTGGTGGGCTCCACCCAGTTCAAGCTTCCTGGCTGCTTTGTTTATCTAAGCAAGCCTGGGCAATGGCGGGCGCCCCTCCCCCAGCCTTGCTGCTGCCTTGCAGCTTGATTTCAGACTGCTGTGCTAGCAATCAGCGAGACTCCGTGGGCATAGGACCGTCCGAGCCAGGTGCGGGACACAATCTCCTAGTGTGCCGTTTTCCAGGCCCGTTGGAAAAGCGCAGTATTAGGATGGGACTGACCCGATATTCCAGGTGCCGTCTGTTTCCCCTTTCTTTGACTAGGAAAGGGAACTCCCTGACCCCTTGCGCTTCCCGAGTGAGGCAATGCCTCGCCCTGATTCGGCTCGCGCACAGTGCGCTTCACCGACTGTCCTGCACCCACTGTTAGGCACTCCCTAGTGAGATGAAACCGGTACCTCAAGCAGAAATGCAGAAATCACCCGTCTTCTGTGTCACTGGGGCTGGGTGCTGGAGACCAGAGCTGTTCCTATTCGGCCATCTTGGCTCAGAATCTCTTTATTTGTTTTTCTCTAAACTTCCCTTCTCGCTTCATTTCATTCATTTCATCTTCCATCGCTGATACCCTTTCTTCCAGTTGATCGCATCTGCTACCGAGGCTTCTGCAATCTTCGCGTAGTTCTTGATACTTGGCTTTCAGCTCCATCAGCTCCTTTAAGCCCTTCTCTCCGTTGGTTATTCTAGTTATCCATTCGTCTAATTTTTTTTTCAAAGTTTTTAACTTCTTTGCTATTGTTTTAAATTTCCTCCCGTAGCTCGGATTAGTTTGATTGTCTGAAGCCTTCTTCTCTCAACTCGTCAAAGTCATTCTCCATCCAGCTTTGTTCCATTGCTGGTGAGGAACTGCGTTCCTTTGGAGGAGGAGAGGTGCTCTGCATTTTAGAGTTTCCAGTTTTTCTGCTCTGTTTTTTCCCCATCTTTGTGGTTTTATCTACTTTTGGTCTTTGATGATGGTGATGTACAGATGGGTTTTTGGTGTGGATGTCCTTTCTGTTTGTTAGTTTTCCTTCTACCAGACAGGACCCTCAGCTGCAGGTCTGTTGGAGTTTGCTAGAGGTCCACTCCAGACCCTGTTTGGCAGGGTGTCAACAGCGGTGGCTGCAGAACAGCGGATTTTCGTGAGACCCCAAATTCAGCTGTCGGATAGTTCCTCTGGAAGTTTTGTCTCAGAGGAGTACCTGGCTGAGTGAGGTGTCAGTCTGTCCCTACTGGGGGATGCCTCCCAGTTAGGCTGCTCAGGGGTGAGGGACCCACTTTAGGAGGCAGTCTGTCCGTTCTCAGATCTCCAGCTGCATGCTGGGAGAACCACTACTCTCTTCAAAGCTGTCAGTCAGACAGGGACATTTAAGTCTGCAGAGATTCCTGCTGAATTTTTGTTTGTCTGTGCCCTGCCCCCAGAGGTGGAGCCTACAGAGGCAGGCAGGCCTCCTTGAGCTGTGGTGGGCTCCACCCAGTTCAAGCTTCCTGGCTGCTTTGTTTACCTAAGCAAGCCTGGGCAATGGCGGGCGCCCCTCCCCCAGCCTCGCTGCCACTTTCAGCTTGATCTCAGACTGCTGTGCTAGCAATCAGTGAGACTCCGTGGGCATAGGACCCTCTGAGCCAGGTGCGGGACACAATCTCCTGGTGTGCCATTTTCCAAGCCCGTTGGAAAAGCGCAGTATTAGGGTGGGACTGACCCGATATTCCAGGTGCCGTCTGTTACCCCTTTCTTTGACTAGGAAAGGGAACTCCCTGACCCATTGCGCTTCCCGAGTGAGGCAATGCCTGGCCCTGCTTCGGCTCACTCACAGTGCGCTGCACCGACTGTCCTGCACCCACTGTTTGGCACTCCCTGGTGAGATGAACCTGGTACCTCTAAGAGAAATGCAGAAATCAGCCGTCTTCTGTGTCGCTCAGTCTGGGAGCTGTAGACCGGAGCTGTTCCTATTCGGCCATCTTGGCTCCCGAACCAACCACGTCTCTTCTAAAAATAATAATAAAAAAAATTTAGCCAGGCATGGTGGTGTCCTCCTGTATTCCCAGCTACTCCCTGCACTCCAGCCTGGGTAACAGAGCCAAGCGTCTCTCAAAAACAAAAACAAAAACAAAAAAAAAAAAAGAAAGAAAGCCTCTAACATTGTGTCTGGAAGGTATAGGTAGTCAACAAATGACACATTACTATTATGAAAAGAAAGAACATTTTAGGCTTATGAAAGAAGAACATCGAATACGTACATTTTAAAATCAAAACTCTTCTTTGAGATATAACTAAAGCTTTGCACCCATGAATGTGGAGGTTTATATGTTAATTTTATGTGATACTAACCACTATGTGATCAGTTTCTCATTAGTGTTTGCTAACACAGGGAAAGTCTTTCAAATTCACAGTTCACTCTGCCTTAGCCTCCAAGTTCCTCTGTGACGCAGTGGCCCTCCTTTGTTGCACCCAAAGGGTGGCTGTCCCAGACTGTCACAACAACAAATCTATTTGCTTCCTTCTGGAAGCTGCTTCTCCGTGGTCATGGGAATGGCTAGGGTGAGGGCTTCTTTGACTTGTTGGGTTGCCAATCCTACTTCTTTGTTATCTCTGTAAAGCTGTCCTGGACCATCCTCATCTTGGGAATGGTAAAAGGCTGGAGCTACACAGTCTGGTCAGTATGGAGTTCTGGTTTACTCACCCTAAACATTTAGGGTGTCTACACGCCTGTTCCAGAAGCCTCCATTCTGCCCACTGCTGCTCTTGACGTTGTCTGCCTAAGCCACTCTTGGACTTGGACTTGAAAGGAATGTAGTTTTAATCTTTGCACTTAATTTCTGCCAGACTTTCGGTGAAAATACCAGACATTGTGGTTCTCACTTTCCTTATTATTAAAATGAAAGCAAGACTATCAGCTTTACAGTATGGTTGCAAAGACTATATGGTGCAGCCATGTGAAAACTCTGTATACCCACTGACACAGATTTGACTTGGAAGAGTTTATCCTTCACAAATACTCAAATAACAGCACAGAAATATGAAAAGAATGGGTATTGCTTATAGTAGGATAAAACTGGAAATGAGGCTGGTCTCAGTGGCTCATGCCTCACTCCCTTGGGAGGCCGAGGCAAGCGGATCACCTGAGGTCAGGAGTTCGAGACCAGTCCGGCCAACATGGTGAAACCCTGTCTTTACTAAAAATACAAAAATTAGCCAGGCGTAGTGGCGCACACCTCTAATCCCAACTACTTGAGAGGCTGAAGCAGGAGAATTGCTTTAACTTGAACCCAGGAGGTGTAGGTTGCAGTGAGCCGAGATCACGCCACTGCACTCCAGCTTGGGCAACAGAGCAAGATGCTCTCAAAAAAAAAAAAAAAAAAAAAAAAGTAATCATTAATAGAAACTGCAGCTCTTAGAAAGAATGAGGAAGCCAGATTTTATGTACTGGTAGAGCAATCTTGCAATTATTTAAGCAAAGTAAACACAAGGCAAATTTGTATGTATAGTATGATATCATTTAGGTAAAACAAGTCAGTATGCTCATATGTATATAAGCATAAATATTTGCATTCTAAAAATATCTGGAAGGAAAGATTTTGAACTGTTGAAAACAGTTACTTCTGGGGAGTGGAATTAGGGAATGGTTAAGTAGGATGGGGTGCTTTTGATTTCTACTTTATACACTTCCATAATTTTTTGCTTTAATTTTTTAGTATCAAAAAAGATTGGGAGAAAACGTTAAGTGACATAACACTTGACTCTGTGAAATTGAAATATGTTAGCGTTTTTTTCTTTTTCACTGATTTTTTCCACCTCCACCCCCACCCTGCTCCTATCCATATTGTCTGTTGTAGATGGATGGGCTTCTGAGAGTTAACAGCCTGCAGGGCTGCACAAAGTGAAGCTTCCTTTGTTGTGAATACAGCCTAGAGCAGCTGGGAGATATTATTGCGGACACCACACCAGCAATGAGGTCATTTTGTGTCTTTCAACATCCTTTGAGGAGGGCACGTAGTTATTGCACCCAGTGAATGCTAGAGTGGAAATCCAATCATACCTACCAGGGCTGAGGGTGTTGTCCTATAGGCTGACAGTGAATGTCTGTTCCTTAAGATAAGGGAACTGGCTTTATGCCTTTAAAAGCCACCTTTTCAAACACTGAGGTGCCTATATCCTTATTAGTTCTTTAGAGATGTTTGGGGCAGATTTCCTCAAGCCATAATCTAATGATTATAATAAAACTATTGTGCTCCAGGATCTCCTTCTATTTCCCTCTCTCTCTAAATTAAATTAATTTTTTTATTTTATCTTTTATTTTATTTTTTTTTGAGACAGGATCTTGCCCTGTCACCCAGGTTGGAGTGCAGTGGTGCGATCATGGCTCATTGCAGTCTCCACCTCCTGGGTTCAAGTGATCCTCCCATTTCAGCCTCCTGAGTAGCTGGAATTACAGAAGGGTGCTACCATGCCTGGCTAATTTTTTTTTTTTTTTTTTTTTTTTGAGATGTAGTCTCAAAAGGATCTTGAGACAGGATCTTGCTCTGTCACCCAGGCTGCAGTGCAGTGGAGTGATCTCGGCTCACTGAAACCTCTGCCTCCTGGTTCAAGTGATTCTCCTGACCCAGTCTCCTGAGTAGCTGGGATTATAGGCGTGCACCACCACACCTGGTTAATTTTTGTATTTTTAGTAGAGACAGGGTTTCACCATGTTGGCCAGGCTGCTCTCGAACTCCTGACCTCAAGTGGTCTGCTGGCGTTGACCTCCCAAAGTGGTGGGATTACAGGCGTGAGTCACCACGCCTGGCCTTTTAAAAATTTTTTTTGTAGAGACAGGGTCTCACTGTGTTGCCCAGGCTAGTCTTGAACTTCTGGGCTCAATCAATCCTTCTGCCTTGGCCTCCCAAAGTGCTGGGATTACAGGTGAGAGCCACCATGCCCAGGCTTATTTTATTTTACCTTAGAGAAGGGGCCTTCTATGTTGTCCAGGTTGGTCTTGAACTCCTGGGATCAAGTGATCCTCCTGCCTCAGCCTTCCAAGTAGCTGGGACTACAGGTGTGCACCACCATGCCTGGCTTTGTATTTTAATTTTTATGAAGATGATCATGTGCATAGTTTAAAAGGTCAAATAGCTTATGCTGAAAAAAAAAAAAAGGCTTGCTTGTTCCACCTTTCCCATTTCATGAAAACAAAAACTAAGAGGCAATACCACACTTAACACTTTTATTTTCCCACGTTTTAAAAGTAATACACTTTTACTTCGATTTTTTGATTTTCTGTTTTAGATGTTATCTATTTATTTCCTAGTATAGAATATAAAATTTGTTATATTTTATGCCTGTCTACCTTCCCCAACATACTCCTCCCATTTCTCCCCATTGCCAATATATTTAGTCACAATTTTTTGGGTAAGTCAACATCCAGAGTTTACCTTATTGTGATATGTGCAGTTATTTTCAGAGATGAGTCATGCAGTTGTTGGACAACAATTCTTCATGGGTCATTTATATTTCTGCACATTTTAAGGGCACAGGTAGTGACAGGTTTTGTTCCAGACTGCGATTTCCAGGATATAAATATAGTGAATAGCCTTGGACTATAGTGACAGCACCTCCCTCCAGAGCAGATGACAGGTGTGTTTACTATCCAGGATGGAAATGATAATGTCTTCCACTGGGCCAAAAGTCATGTAGGTTTGCTTTCAACTCGTTATAAAAGACTGAGGTTCCCCAAGCTCAGGGTTTTTTAGCTGTGATACAAACCCGCTGCATATGCAGCATCTGCCTTGGATACTCTTTGTCACCACCATGGGAACTGGAGGGCAAGGGGAACCAGAGTGACCATAAAGCTCATACTGCTTACTGTTTCGTGAGTAATGAAATCCTTTGCCTCTGACCTGGGAGTCTCATGTCTTTCCCCAGCATCCAGGAAACTATGGCAGGCTGACTTGTTGGCTTGCAAGTAAGATAAAGTCTCAGACCCTTCCCGGTTCTTTACCGTAGTAAACTCTGCCTTCATTTCCTTTCTTGTACTTTTCTTGTACTTTAAATTTCTCAGGCTTAATGTCGTGTGTGTGTGTGTGTGTGTGTTTTCTTTGCTAAGTTTGTACATCCTGATGTGATACAGTGGGAAAAGCACAGCATAATTTCCATAATATTCCTGTGAAGGATACCTGTCCTGTGTCTGGTCCCGAGAAACACTGTGATGGTCATTACATGGAATATGAAGCTTGTACTCTTTATTTTAATTCAATTTTACTTTTTTGAGATGGAGTCTCGCTCTGTCACCAGGCTGGAGTGCAGTGGCATGATCTTGGCTCACTGCAACCTCTGCCTCCTGGGCTCAAGGGATTCTCATGCCTCAGCCTCCTGAGTAGCTGGGACTACAGGCGCGTGCCACCACCCCCAGCTAATTTTTTTGTATTTTTTGTAGAGACGGGGTTTCACCGTGTTGGCCAGGATGGTCTCGATCACTTGACCTCATGATTCGCCCACCTTGGCCTCCCAAAGTGCTGGGATTACAGGCGTGAGCCACCACACCAGGCCGCTTTTACTCTTTAAAAATGGTTAAGGACATCCAAGGCAGAATTATTGTTTTAGGCTGAGTGAAAGTAATGAGACATAAGAACTACATGCAACATATATTCCTTGGAACAATCCTGAACCAGAAAGGAAAAAGAGAGAGTTTTGGATAGTTGGCAAAATTTGAATGGGAGAGTTTTCTTGTTTTGGGGAAATACACACTGGATTATTTAGGGATAATGGGACATCGTGTCTGAAGCTTTCTCTTAAAAAGTTCAGAGTATGACTAATGATAATGGATCACTTCCTCTCCCTACATATACACAGAGAGACGGGGTTGGTGTCCATGCATATTCAGAAAAATGTTAATGTTTGGACAATCTGAATGAAAGGGATACAAGAATTCTTTGTTCTGATCTGAAACTTTTTATGTAAGTTATTTTAAAATAAATTATTTTTTATAAAGAGTGGCAGTAAATCCTGATTAGAAGTTCCATATTCAGGCCAGGCGTGGTGGCTCACGCCTGTAATCCCAGCACTTTGGGAGGCCGAGGTCTCCCAGGCGGATCATGAGGTCAGGAGATCGAGACCATCCTGGCTAACATGGTGAAACCCCGTCTCTACTAAACATACAAAAAAAATTAGCCAGGCGTGGTGGTGGGCGCCTGTAGTCCCAGCTACTCGGGAGGCTGAGGCAGGAGAATGGCGTGATCCCGGGAGGCGGAGCTCGCAGTGAGCTGAGATTGCGCCACTGCACTCCAGCCTGGGCGACAGAGCGAGACTCCATCAAAAAAAAAAAAAAAAAAAAAGTTCCATGTTCCTGTGAAGCTTATCAAGTGTGTCAGGTTTTACTGTAGAGCGCTCAGGCAGGAGCTGGCTGGCTTGGGGGATTCTTGGCTGTCAGCGTTTATAGGGCTAGATCCCTAAAGGATATTTTCATTATCTCCTATGATGGAGTATAAGTCTAACAGTCATTGTTTTGAGGACCTACTACCAGAAGGGAACTAGAAATCTCACTCTTCTGAAAATAGACTGAACATCTATGTTATCCAATGAACGCCTGTGTTATTAATAAGAAACCTACCATCTTTTGTGACATGTAGTCACCTGCCTGCATGGACGGTGGAAGGAGACTGAAGAGTCTGTTACCGCTTTTTTCAGACTTTTAACAAATTCTTCTGTTGTCAGCCCTACTTGCAAACTTAACACCTTCAGAAGCCCCTGGTTCCTCTATTGATAGAAGTTTTCTGAGTTCATGAATCAACTTTCTTCTAGTTTTTTTTTTCTTTTTCAGGTACTTAGCAGAGCAGAGAAATATGAGTCCTAAGTCATTTACCAAAGGTTATAAGCTTTTCATTTTGTGTACAATAATCACCTTTTTTGATGTACAGTAATCATCTTCTATAATCACCTTTTCTGTTCTCTTCGTTTTTGTGGAATTATGCCCTTTCAAATCATTTTTGTTATTTTAGTGGGGTTTCAGGAAGGAGTAAGAGAAATGTGTGTGTGTGTTTCCTATCACTTGCAAGTAACAGGAAGATCTTTCATTACCTGAGCTTGTTTTTTATCGACGATTAACTCCCTATGGGTCAGGAAGTAAACATACTGTGTAATCATTTGGCACAGACTCCAGGCTAACACTAAACCATTATTATATTGGGAAATGAGAATAAAGAGAACATTTTTTAATATAAAAAGGAAATGGTTATTTCTTGGATGATAATTTTTTTTTCAAACTGAACCTTTTATTTTTATTTTTTTATTCTCTGATTACTTTTTCTTCATAGTCCATCCGTTGTTCAATTAAAATGGGCAAAGGAAAGAGGTCCTGCCCTTAGAATACTTTTATATTAAATAAATACTTATAAAGTAATCAAATTTTCATTTCGTTTCCATACCATGAATAGAAATAGACTCCTTTATAATATCCCCAGAGTATGAATAATAGAGAAATTATCGATGTATTTAGAAAGACTTCTTTAAACATGCTTTACATCTTTATCTCTGAGAAAAAGATAATTAAGCTTATGATTCCCAAATTGTGCACTGAGGCACCCCAAGAGGCTGCAGTGACCTCACAGGGGCCACACAACATATTGAAAATTCTCAAGAAAAACACAGAAACATTTGTTGGCTACTGCATGAACTACTGGCTCAAAATACCTTACAGTTTAAACCTTAGATTGTGCTGTAATGCTTTTCTAAAAGACATATCTTTGGAAGCTGGGTTTTCAGAAGTTGCTGTGATACAAAGTAGATACTATATGAAAATTAACATGGAACGGGAAATAAGGGTAGTGGTGGTGAATTTGATTCTAAAGGTTGGGTGTCTAGTGCCCAATAGGTGCATGTACCTCACTGGTAAGTGTGATGGTTTTAAAATGTATCCAAAATTCTTTAACAATCTTCCCTTTAACGGATGAATCCTAATTCCTTTCCCTTTGAATATGGGCTGGACTTAGTAACTAGCTTTTGAAAAATAGAATGTGGCAGAAGGGCAAGTGTGAGACTCAGAAGTCTAGATCATACAAGGTGTTTCATCTTCTTCTTTGCTTTCTCCTGTTGATCACTCAGTTTGGGGGAAGCCAGCCGCTTCACTGCTTGAGCATGTGAAGATGCTCAAGCAGCCCTACGGGTGTGCCACGTGGAGAGGAAATGAGCTCTTTTGCAAAAAGCCAGCAGGGAGCTGACGCCACTGGCCAATAGCCATGGGAATGAACCATCTTAGAAGTGGATCCTCCAGCCTCAGGTAACCCTTCTGGTGACTGCATCCCCGGCCACCATCATGAAGGCAACCTCATTAGGGATCCTAAGCTACAGCCATCCAGGTAAGCTCCTCTGGCATCCCCGACCCACAGAAACTATGAGATAATAACGACTTGTTGTTTAAGCCACTAAATGTTGGGGGTAATTTGTTACGAAGCAATGGGTAACTAATATAGTCAGTGTGAGATAATGAAATAGGCCAGGAACAGTGGCTCATGCCTGTAATCCCAGCACTTTAGGAGGCCAAGATGGGAGGATGGCTTGAGTCCAGGAGTTTGAGACCAACTTGGGCAACATAATGAGACCTTGTCTCTACAATCAAAAAAAAAAAAAAAAATCAGCAGGGAGTGGTGGTGTGCACCTGTAGTCCCAGCTACTTGGGAGGCTGAAGTGGGAGGGTCACTTGAGCCCAGTAGGTCGAGGCTGCAGTGAGCTTGGGTCACTGGAGCCTAGGTCCAGCCTGGGTGACAGAGTGAGACTCTGTCTCAAAAAAAAAAAAAATTTTTTTTTCCCATTTATTTATGTGTGTAATTTTTTCAAACAGCAAGTAAGTTGTTAGAATGTAAATACTTCTTAAGTTGCATAAACCTAACTATGTAATAAAGAGAACTTTATTTTGGAGCATGCTAAAAAAGTTACTGAGACACTAACTGTGCCATACACTGACAATATTTGGGAACCTCATCAGTAATTAAGTTAAAGATAGTTGCTAAATCTTTTTTCTCTTTAATTTTTTAGGAATATACAATAATTCTCATCTATTTTTTGAATGTAGAAACTTACTACGTTTGTCATTGAAACTTTTTTTTTCTTAGTATGTCAGTGGGGAGAAGAATACTTTTCAAATTAACCACCATCGAGGAAAGTTACAATTTTCTAGTATTCAATAAACATGAATGAAATCATCGGCTTATAGAGATGAAATATGTGAGGAGTAATATAACATTTAAGAATAAAGTAACTCGCACATACAGTGAAGAATGGAAATACCAGCTTATGGATACAGTAATATGTGAAGGCAGTACGTGCCATTTCAACGCAGCAGTCGGTTTACTAAAAATAAAAAGAGGCCACGCGCCCTCTAGTGGTAGCTGTTGATATAACTTAATAGCAGAAAAAAACTAACACAAAGTGCCTTCCTTTACCTTGAGACAGTGTTTAAAAGGTACTTAAGTTGTTCTTTATTTTATCAATACTATTAAACCCTTCGCTATGGCTTTGTTTTTGAAGATTTTTTGAATGAAAGAACGCCACCAATGACTTTTAATGCCAAATTCAGCAGCATTGGGTAGTTTTTTTTTTCATATAGGAGAAAGAAACAAAACCTTTCCATATTACATGGAAAAAAGCTCAGTGAAGCATAACATTTTCTCAAAGCAGATTCAGCGCTATGCAAGCAACTTAAAAACATAAGGTGGCCCTCATTTAGTGAATTACATTGACTGTAATGCAGCATCTTCCAACTTTCTTGTCCATCTCATAAACAAATATTTAAAACACAAACAGTGCAAAACACTGCACTGTGAGGAGGGGTTGAAGAGAGTCAAGGAGGCTTTCAGAAAAGTGAACCAGTGGGGTGTGGTTCAGAGAATAATGGCGGGGGTTGGGGATTAGGATGCTGCAGGAACCTTCACAAAGCCTCTTGCTTGATCCCAAGGGAACAGGTAAGCCCTCCAGGAGGAAGAAGCAGATCAAGGTTGTGCTGTAGAGCTGAACTGGTGAAGTTGCTTTGGTGTCTTAATTTATCCTAGCTTCCTAAAATGAACGCTCTAATAAACTGTAGCTTGGACTAAAAATAAATTGCTGTAACAAAAGGATAACAACCATGCTTTGCAAATTTGCTAATTACTATTTGTTCTTGTAATAAGGATTCTCTTTTTGTCTCAGAGGACTGTGACATTATTGCCTCTCAAAACAGTGAGTCATTTTTCACTAAGAAGATTTCTCCAAGTGTTAACTTTACCTTGTCTTTGAAATTGCCAGCCATCTATTCCCCAAGGCTGATTAGTAATGAACAGAGGAGGACCGATTTAACTGACAATGCAGCTAATAGAGACCCTAATGTTTGAAAATGCAAAATGATCTCATCTTTAATGTGAGTAAAAAACAATTAGTTCACACTTTTACAGATAAGTGTAGTATGCAGAAACATATCAACTTGGTAGAATTTTAGGATCACAAACCTAACCGCATGTCATTTCAAATATGAATTTAGCTCACAAATGTCTGTACTCCACAGTAGACTGGAGTCGGCTTTTCCTAGTTCCAGAAGTATATTCACTTACAGAGAAGTCAATAGGTATCTACTTACAGGAAGCCAGAAGAGTGGGAATAAAAATTTCTAATTAATACAATTTTTTCACTCAATTGATCAGCAAATAACCCTAAAAGACAATGTATTAGCTTTACTTAGATAATAACTAAAGTAATAGAAAAATGAATTTTCCAACACGTAAGAAGTAATTTAGAAATTACATCTGTTCCTAGTTATTTCTTATAATCCTGAGTCACAAGCCATCATTCTTGAAGGTAGTTTGCAAATGTAACAGATGAGGAATAGCTATGCCCAGAACAGCTTGGACACTTAGCTTATATCAAAAGAAAATCTATATCCTATGAATTCTTCTGGTTGTAAATGAGGAAATTCAACTCAGTCTTATTTAAACAAAAAGCAGATTTATTGGGCTGTGTAACTGGAGTGGGGAAGGACTGGTACCAGGCACAACAGAATTATGCCTTCTCTTCCCATCCCTTGGCTTCCTGTGTGTTGACTGCCTGGACTGGTATGGTTAAAGTGCAACCCTATATCTACCCAGAGGAAAAGAAGTCATTCTATGAAAAGGATACTTGCACACACACATTTATAACAGCACAATTCGCAATTGCAAAAATGTGGAACTAACCCAAATGCCCACCAATCAATGAGTGGGTAAAGAAACTGTGGAATGTATATACCATGGAATACTACTCAGCCACAAAAAGGAATGAATTAATGGCATTCACAGCAACCTGGATGGAATTGGAGACTATTATTCTAAGTGAAGTAACTCAGGAATGGAAAACCAAACATCACATATTCTCACTCATAAGTGGGAGTTAAGCTATGAGTATGTGAAGGTATAAGAATGACACAATGGACTTTGGGGACTTGGGGGAAAGAGTGGGAAGGGAGTGAGGGATAAAAAACTACAAATTGGGTTTAGTGTATACTGCTTGGGTGATGAGTGCATTAAAATCTCACAAATCACCACTAAAGAACTTACTCATGTAACCAAATACCACCTGCTACCCAAAAACCTATGGAATAAAAAAAAAAAAAAATATATCTCCTGCCAATCCAGGAGACCTCCCCACAAACACAGAAAAAAAAAGTGTGCAACCCTACACCCTGCGAGATATCTACATCTTGATCTCTACGGATCAGCCACATAGGCATCATCTGTGAGCTTGTTAAAAATGCAGACTCTCAGGTATACCTACATCTACTGAATCATAATCTCTATATTAAAAGATCCCTGGTGTGCACATTAGAGTCTGAGAGTGTCCATAGAAGACCACTGTGGCTAGGGAAAGGGATTTTATAATTGGCTGGGCCGAGGCCTCACTGGCATTAAAATAATGATAGGAGCGAGACAGGGTGATGGGAAACCCTATCAGAATCACATGATTGAGGCGAGAACGTCACCTGGAAGGAGTGTACTGATGGATGGTGAAAACGCATTAGCACTGTAACTGATAAATTCTGATTTTGGTCAGAAGAAAGAAATGGTTTAAGATCAACATCATTGGCCGGGTGTGGTGGCTCATGCCTGTAATCCCAGCACTCTGGGAGGCCAAGTCGGGTGGATCACCTGAGGTCAGGAGTTTGAGACCAGCCTGGTCAACATGGTGAAACCCTGTCTCTAGTAACAGTACAAAAATTAGCCAGGTGTGGTTGTGCACGCCTGTAATCTCAGCTACTCAGGAGGCAGAGGCAGGAGACTTGCTGGAACCCAGGAGGCAGAGGTTGCAGTGAGCCGAGATAGTGCCACTGTACTCCAGCTGGGGCTACAAGAGCAAGACTCCATCAAAAAAAAAAAAAAAACAAAAAACAAAACAAAAAAACAACGTAATTTCTGAGAAAACATTGAAAGCAAATTGGAGATTTTCGAGATGGTTTCTTTTTTTTTTTTTAATTATACTTTAAGTTCTAGGGTACATGTGCGCAACATGCAGGTATGTTACACAGGTATACATGTGCCATGTTGGTTTGCTACACCCATTAACTCATCATTTACTTTAGCTATTTCTCGTAATGCTATCCCTCCCCCAGTCCCCCACCCATGACAGACCCCAGTGGGTGATATTCCCCGCCCTGTGTCCAAGCATGAGTGAGAACATGAGGTTTTTGGTTTTCTGTCCTTGTGATAGTTTGCTCAGAATGATGGTTTCTGGCTTCATCCATGTCTCTGAAAAGGACATGAACTCATCCTTTTCTATGGCTGCATAGTATTCCATGGTGTATATGTGCCACATTTTCTTAATCCAGTCTATCATTGATGGGCATTTGGGTTGGTTTCAAGTCTTTGCTATTGTGAATAGTGCCGCAATAAACCTACGTGTGCATGTGTCTTTATAGCAGCATGATGTATAATCCTTTGGGTATATACCCAGTAATGGGATCGCTGGTCAAATGGTATTTCTAGTTCGAGATCCTTGAGGAGTTGCCATACTGTTTTCCACAGTGGTTGAACTAATTTACACTCCCACCAGCAGTGTAAAAACGTTCCTACTTCTCCACATCCTCTCCAGCATCTGTTGTTTCCTGACTTTTTAATGATGGCCATTCTAACTGGTGTGAGACTGTTTCTTGTTGTGGTTTTGATTTGCATTTCTCGGATGACCAGTGATGATGAGCATTTTTTCATGTGTCTGTTGGCTGCATAAATGTCTTCTTCTGAGAAGTGTCTGTTCATATCCTTTGCCCACTTTTTGATGGGGTTGTTTGTTTTTTCCTTGTAAATTTGTTTAAATTCTTTGTAGATTCTGGATATTAGCCCTTTGTCAGATGGGTAGATTGCAAAAATCTTCTCCCATTCTGTAGGTTACATGTTCACTGTGATGACAGCTTATTTTGCCATGCAGAAGCTCTTTAGTTTAATTAGATCCCATTTGTCTGTTTTGGCTTTTGTTGCCATTGCTTATGGTGTCTTAGTCATGAAGTCTTTGCCCATGCCTATATCCTGAATGGTATTGCCTAGGTTTTCTTCTAGGGTTTTTATGGCTTTAGGTCTAACATTTAAGTCTTTAATCCATCTTGAATTAATTTTTGTATAAGGTGTAAGGAAGGGATCCAGTTTCAGCTTTCTACATATGGCTAGCCAGTTTTCCCATTACCATTTATTAAATAGGGAATCCTTTCCCCATTTCTTGTTTTTGTCAGGTTTGTCAAAGATCAGATGGTTGTAGATATGTGGTGTTATTTCTGAGGCCTCTATTCTGTTCCATTGGTCTGTATCTCTGCTTTGGTACCAGTACCGTGCTGTTTTGGTTACTGTAGCCTGGTAGTACAGTTTGAAATCAGGTAGCATGATGCCTCCAGCTTTGTTCTTTTTGCTTAGGGTTGTCTTGGCAATGTGGGCTCTTTTTGGTTCCCTATGAACTTTAAAGTAGTTTTTTCCAATTCTGTGAAGACAGTCATTGGTAGCTTAATGGGGAAGGCATTGAATCTATAAATTACCTTGGGCTGTGTGGCCATTTTCACGATATTGATTCTTCCTATCCATGAGCATGGAATGTTCTTCCATTTGTTTGTATCCTCTTTTATTTTGTTGAGCAGTGGTTTGTAGTTCTCCTTGAAGAGGTCCTTCACATCCCTTGTAAGTTGGATTCCTAGGCATTTTATTCTCTTTGAAGCAATTGTGAAAGGGAGTTCACTCATGATTTGGCTCTCTGTTTGTCTGTTATTGGTGTATAGGAATCCTTGTAATTTTTGTACATTGATTTTGTATCCTGAGACTTTTCTGAAGTTGCTTATCAGCTTAAGGAGATTTTGGGCTGAGACAGTGGGATTTTGTAAATATACAATCATGTCATCTGCAAACAGGGACAATTTAACTTCCTCTTTCCTAATTGAATACCCTTTATTTCTTTCTCTTGCCTGATTGCCCTGGCCAGAACTTCCAACACTATGTTGAATAGAAGTGGTGAGAGAGGGCATCCCTGTCTTGTGCCAGTTTTCAAAGGGAATGTTTCCCGTTTTTGCCCATTCAGTATGATGTTGGATGTGGGTTTGTCATAAATAGCTCTTATTATTTTGAGATATATTCCATCAATGCCTAGTTTATTGAGAGTTTTTAGCATGAAGGGCTGTTGAATTTTATCTAAGACCTTTTCTGCATCTATTGAGATAATCATGTGGTTTTTGTCATTGGTTATGTTTATGTGATGGATTATGTTTATTGATTTGCATATGTTGAACAAGGCTTGCATCCCAGGGATGAAGCCAACTTGATCGTGATGGATAAGCTTTTTGATATGCTACTGGATTTGGTTTGCTGGTATTTTATTGAGGATTTTCACATCGATATTCATCAGGGATATTGGTCTAAAATTCTCTTTTTTTGTTGTGTCTCTGCCAGGCTTTGGTATCAGGATGATGCTGGCCTCATAAAATGAGTTAGGGAGGATTCCCTCTTTTTCTATTGATTGGAATAGTTTCAGAAGGAATGGTACCAGCTCCTCTTTGTACCTCTGGTAGAGTCGAATCTGTCTGGTCCTGGACCTTTTTGGTTGGTAAGCTATTAATTATTGCCTCAATTTCAGATCATGTTATTAGTCTATTCAGAGATTCAACTTCTTCCTGGTTTAGTCTTGGGAGGGTGTATTTGTCCAGGAGTTTATCTATTTCTTCTAGATTTTCTAGTTTATTTGCGTAGAGGTGTTCGTAGTATTCTCTGATGGTAGTTTGTATTTCTGTGGGATCAGTGGTAATATCCCCTTTACCTTTTTTTATTGCGTTTATTTGATTCTTCTCTCTTTTCTTCTTTATTAGTCTTGCTGGCAGTCTATGAATTTTGTTGGTCTTTTCAAAAAACCAGCTCCTGGATTCACTGATTTTTTGAACGTTTTTTTTGTGTCTCTATCTCCTTCAGTTCTGCTCTGATCTTAGTTATTTCTTGCCTTCTGCTAGCCTTTGAACGTGTTTGCTCTTGCTTCTTTAGTTGTGATGTTAGGGTGTTAATTTTAAATCTTTCCTGCTTTCTCTTGTGGGCATTTAGTGCTATAAATTTCCCTCTACAGGCTACTTTAAATGTGTCCCATCCCAGAGATTCTGGTGTGTTGTGTCTTTGTTCTCATTGGTTTCAAAGAACATCTTTATCTCTGCCTTCATTTTATTATTTACCCAGTAGTCATTCAGGAGCAGGTTGTTCAGTTTCCATGTAGTTGTGTGGTTTTGAGTGAGTTTCTTAATTCTGAGTTCTAATTTGATTGCACTGTGGCCTGAGAGACAGTTTGTTGTGATTTCTGTTCTTTTACATTTGCTGAGGAGTGCTTTACTTCCAATTATTTGGTCAATTTTAGAATAAGTGTGATGTGGTGCTGAGAAGAAGGTATATTCTGTTGATTTTGGGTGGAGAGTTCTATAGGTGTCTATTAGGTCCGCTTGGTCCAGAGCTGAGTTCAAGTCCTGGATATCCTTGTTAATCTTCTGTCTCGTTGATCTGTCTAATGTTGACAGTGGGGTTTTAAAGTCTCCCATTATTGTTGTGTGGGAGTCTAAGTCTCTTTGTAGGTCTCTAAGGACTTGCTTTATGAATCTGGGTGCTCCTGTGTTGGGTGCATATATATTTAGGATAGTTAGCTCTTCTTGTTGAATTGATCCCTTTACCATTATGTAATGGCCTTCTTTGTCTCTTTTGATCTTTGCTTGTTTAAAGTCTGTTTTATCAGAGACTAGGATTGCAACTCCTGCTTTTTTTTGCTTCCCATTTGTTGGTAGATCTTCCTCCATCCCTTTGTTTTTAGCCTATGTGAGTCTCTGCATGTGAGATTGATCTCCCGAACACAGCACACTGATGGGTCTTGACTCTTTATCCAATTTGCCAGTCTATGTCTTTTAACTGGGGGCATTTAGCTGATTTACATTTAAGGTTAATAATGTTATTTGTGAATTCGATCCTGCCATTATCATGTTAGCTGGTTATTTTGCCCGTTAATTGATGCAGTTTCTTTATAGCATTGATGGTCTTTACAATTTGGCATGTTTTTGCAGTGGCTGATACCGGTTGTTCCTTTCCATGTTTAGTGCTTCCTTCAGGAGCTCTTATAAGACAGGCCTGGTGGTGACAAAATCTCTCAGCATTTGCTTCTCTGTAAAGGATTTTATTTCTCCTTCACTTATGAAGCTTAGCTTGGCTGGATATGAAATTCTGGGTTGAAAATTCTTTTCTTTAAGAATGTTGACTATTGGCCCCCACTCTCTTCTGGCTTGTAGGGTTTCTACAGAGAGATCCACTGTTAGTCTGATGGGCTTCTCTTTGTTGGTAATCTGACCTTTCTCTCTGGCTGCTCTTAACATTTTTCCGTTCATTTCAACCTTGGTGAATCTGATTATGTGTCTTGGGGTTGCTCTTCTAGAGGAGTATCTTTGTAGTGTTCTCCGTGTTTCCTGAATTTGAATGTTGGCCTGCCTTGCTAGGTTGGGGAAGTTCTCCTGGATAATATCCTGAAGAGCGTTTTCCAACTTGGTTCCATTCTCCCCATCACTTTTAGGTATGCCAATCAAACGTAGATTTGGTCTTTTCACATAGTCCCATGTTTCTTGGAGGCTTTGTTCATTTCTTCGTACTTTTTTTCTCTGATCTTGTCTTCTAGCTTTATTTCATTAATTTGATCTTCAATCACTGATACCCTTTTTTCCACTTGATCGAATTGGCTATTGAAGTTTTTGCATGCATCAGGAAGTTCTTGTGCCATAGTTTTCAGCTCCATCAAGTCATTTAAGGTCTTCTCTATGCTGTTTATTCTAGTTAGCCATTCATCTAACTTTTTTTCAAGATTTTTAGTTTCTTTGCAATGGGTTAGAACATGCTCCTTTATCTTGGAGAATTTTGTTATTACTGACCTTCTGAAGCCTACTTCTATCAACTCATCAAGGTCATTCTCCATCCAGCTTTGTTCCATTGCTGGCGAGAAGCTAAATCCTTTGGAGGAGAAGAGGTGCTCTGGTTTTTAGAATTTTCAGCTTTTCTGTTCTGGTTTCTCCCCATCTTTGTGGTTTTATCTACCTTTGATCTTTGATGTTGGTTACCTAGAGATGGGGTTTTGGTGTGGATGTCCTTTTTGTTGATGTTGATGCTATTCCTTTCTGTTAGTTTTCATTCTAACAGTCAGGTCCCTTAGCTGCAGGTCTGTTGGAGTTTGCTGGAGGTCCACTCCAGACTTTGTTTGCCTGAGTATCACCAGTGGAGGCTGCAGAACTGCAAATACTGCAGAACAGCAGATATTGCTGCCTGATCCTTCCTCTGGAAGCTTCGTCCCAGAGTGACATCCACCTGTATGAGGTGTCTGTAGGCCCCTACTGGGTGATGTCTCCCAGTTAGGCTACTTGGGGGTCAGGGACCCACTTGAGGAGGCAATCTGACCATTCTCAGAGCTCAAACACTGTGCTGGGAGAACCACTGCTCTCTTCAGAGCTGTCAAACAGGGATGTTTAAGTCTGCAGAAGTTGTCTGCTGCCTTTTGTTTAGCTATGCCCTGCCCACAGAGGTGGAGTCTGTAGAGGCAGCAGGACTTGCTGTGCTGTAATTGGCTCTGCCCAGTTTGAGCTTTCTGGCTGCTTTGTTTACCTACTCAAGCCTCAGCAATGGCAGACACTCCTCCCCCCACTAGGCTGCTGCATTGCAGATTGATCTCAGACTGCTGTGCTAGCAGTGAGCAAGGCTCCGTGGGTGTGGGACCTGCCGGTCCAGGTATGGAAGAGAATCTCCTGGTCTGCCGGTTGTTAAGACCATGGGAAATGGGCATTATTTGGGCAGGAGTGTTCTGTTTTTCCAGGTACAGTCTGTCATGGCTTCCCTTGGCTAGGAAAGGGAAATTCCCTGACCCCTTGCACTTCCTGGGGGGAGGCAATGCCCTGCCCTGCTTCGGCTCACCCTCTGTGGGCTGCACTCACTGTCTAACCAGTCCCCATGAGATGAACCAGGTACCTTGGTTGGAAATGCAGAAATCACCTGTCTTTTGTGTTGATCACACTGGTAGCTGCAGACCGGAGCTGTTTCTTTTCGGCCATCTTAATAACTTACTCAAGATGGTTTCTAGTGGAAAGAAGCTGGGAAGAAGGGAGTGCTGGTGTATACATTTTCTATGTTATACACATGTGTTATTATCAGCATCTTGTTTACAAGATAAACTTGTGAGTTTTGGGTTAAAAAAACAAGTATACTGGCTGGGTGCGGTGGCTCATGCCTGTAATCCCAGCACTTTGGGAGGCTGAGGTGGGTGTATCACCTGAGGTCAGGAGTTTGAGACCAGCCTGGCCAACATGGTGAAACCCCGTCTCTACTAAAAACACAAAAATTAGCGAGGCATGGTGGTGGGTGCCTGTAATCCCAGCTATTCAGGAGGCTGAGGCAGGAGAATCGCTTGAAGCCAGGAGGCAAAAATTGCAGTAAGCCAAGACCGTGCTACTGCACTCCAGCCTGGGTAACAGAGCGAGACTCTATCTCAAAAACAAAACAAAACAAAACAAAACAAAAACCGAAAAAGAAAAAACAAAACAAAACAAAACAAAAAAACCAAGTATACCAAACTTTATAATTTTGACATCTGCCTGAAATAATTGTTTTCTTTTTCTTTCTTTTTATTCTTCATCATTCAATTTGAAAAAATGGTTTTAGTTTTCTAATGGACTTTTGTCATCTTTATTGACTGCCTGACATGTGACTTCTCCTTCTTATTTTTGGGACACTTTCTGTTTTTTTGTGATCTTCTGGTAGGCAGAGGCCTCCTTCTACCACATGAGGAAAATGCCACTTACTTGCTTTGTCATTATTCTTTGCCACTAAAAGAGTGGGCACATGGCTTAGACTATGTTAATGGGATGTTTCTACCCCAGAAATGGAATCAGGAGTTAGTGACCCATGGAAACTCAGGGACAATAAAAAATTTCCTCTTTAGTGTTAGTGGTTGCTATAAAATTAAATTCTCAGGTGTATGGTGGTAGCAACACAAGCGTTAGCTTGTACTTTGTGGCAGTGTCAATGATATCTTCAATAGATTAACGCAAGGCTGTAATTTTGAATGTTAGTTCTCTCTTTACAGCTTTGATCCTTCTTTGCCAATCTTCTTGGAAAGTTAATAATTTCTGCTGAAATGAGCCAGGGTCAGTTTCTTGTTTGTACCTGGACTCCTTTCATGGGTATATGATTTGTGCAGTCACACAGTGCTCTGTGTTTAAAGGGTCCTGCACTTGGCTTAGTGCTCAACTGTCACTGTTTTGAAACTCCTAATCATTTTAACAAGGAGACCTGCATTTTTATTCAGTACCAGGTCCCACAAATTATGTAGCTGATCCTGCTTTTGTCTAACAATGATGACTGGTAATATTTCTTCTTCCGAAGGCAAAATTGGTCAGAACACGATGCTTGAATGGCTAAGAAGAAATCGGAAGTGTTCTAATATACGACTTTTTTGACAATTATAGTCTTCCACATGCTACGATTATTTATGTATCTGTGTTGTGTCTTCTATTACACTGGGGACTTCTGAGAGGACAAATTATGTTCCCACAGCATATTTCTGTTGTCTGTCTGTCTCTCTGTCTATCCATCCATTTGTCTAAGTGCATATTAACAGTTGATATAATCTCACTTGATCCTCATCTAAACCCTGTAGGTGTTATTGTTGTTATTATTATTGTTATGTACTTATTATTACTGAAAACTGTGGCTCAGGGAGGTTATATGTCCAAGTCCACCCCCTTCATTATAATGAAGTTATTGTTAGAACATAAAGTGATATGATAGCAGCTGCTTCTTCTTCTTTTTTCATAATGCGTTCAATTTTCTAAGGTGCTTCTATAATCATTTCAGAAATCATAACTTTTATTGCACCAATGAAGAAACAGACTCGAGATTTTGACAGATTGTTCAAAGCATAGTCATAATAATTTGCAGGCTCAAAGTTTGATCCAAGCTTAACTCCATCGACTGTTCTACAGTTCCAGGGGAAAAAATGAGGTACAACCAAAGTGTTCTAGTTGACATCAATAGATTTTTGCAAATGGTACATTTGTGCCAGTAAATTTTCTTAAGAGGGAGGATTAGAAAATACTACCTGCTTCTTTTTCTCTCTACAATTTTATCTGTCTTAAAGATGTTTCTTCAGGTGCATGCTGGCTGCCATAAAATCTCTACAAATATTGTTAAAATAGTTTCAGCTAGTCTAATACAAACGTTTTTGAAAACATAACCGGCAGGTACGCTCAGTATCTTGAGAGTTCATGAGCAACGAAAATAATTGTAAGTTATGTACACAAGTCAGGTTGCTTAAGTATTTAAGCAAATATGTAATTATCTTATTAGTTTTAAAACAAGTATTTCTGATTAATAATTGAAACAGGGCTCTAGTTGAAAAACACTAAAATTTGGGGGAAGAAAGTGAGATACTGGAAGGAAACACCTTGATTAAATTTTCATTTTCTGAAATTAAGACATAATTTAAAAACTGTTCTGAAATATTTAAACACTGTAACTTGAAACTCCTTCAGCCTCTATGTAGACAAGTAAAATTGGCTAGTTTCAGAATTCCTTTACAGGAATAACTTTTCTCTATTGTCCTATAATGATATTCTCTAATCTCCTAAGTGAAATAATTTTGTTTTGTTAAAAAAAAAAATGTGGTCTCTGTTTTAAGTAGAGTCAATTTTCAAGCTGATAATTTATCTGATATTGTTACTATAAAGCAATTTGTCAAAAGAATTTGGCATAATGAGCAAGGCTTGCTGACAAATAAGATCAACATTCTCCATTATGGAAAGAGGAGAAGAATTGTTTCACTTAGCTACAAAATCAAGAGATGGAAAACTGCAGTGATTAGAGGAAATTAGTCATTACCTGTTTCTCTTCTTCCTCATAGACAAAGATTTTGGTTAGAAGTAGCAGAGTGAATCAGAAATCTGGTATGTGATGCCAGTGTGGGAATGCCTTTTTTTTTTTTCTGTTTCCTTAGGTTCACCGAATTAGGCCCTGTAAATTAAAGTGACAGAAGACAGCTTAACAGGAGAGAAGGTTTGTTACATGTGCATATGCATGGCTTCACAGAAGAGAAGAGAAAACCAAAAGAACTGGTTAGAAATGGGAGCTTACATGTCATTTAACAAACAGTAGTAAATCATGGAGAAGTAATTAGACGAAGGAACACGGGGCTTAGTTTTCTGAGGGAGTTAAATTTTGAAGAGGTAAATATATAAGGGAAATTGATGAAGATAAGGGTTGTCTTAGTCTGTTTGGGCTGTTATAACAAAAATGCCATAAACTGGGTAGCTTATAAACAACAGCAATCTATTCTTACAGTTCTGGAGGCTGAGAAGTTTAAGATCAAGGTGCTGGCAGATTTGATGTCTGGTGAAGGCTCACATCCTGGTTAACAATGGCTGTTTTCTCACTGTAACCTCACATGGAGGAAAGAGTGAATGTGCTTTCTGAGGTTTCCTTGTAAGAGTATTATTTCCATTCATGAGGGATCTGACCTCATGACCTAATCATCTAATGCCATCACCTTAGGAATTTGAATTTCAACAGATAAATTTTGGGGGGACAAAAACTTTCAGATCACAGCAGAGTTATTTAGCAAGAGTTGTTACACAGACTCCAGTTGGTGCCTTCTCCATTGATAAGAGTTGTCTCTGGTGATTAACAGCATCCTTCTTTTCCTGGTGTGGGAGGGGGAGACACTTTTATAAATGGATATTTACATTGCCTTTACAAAGGGAAATTTACACCCTGGTTTTAGACAGAAAGGAGGAAGGCAGAGAGCTTTCCCTGTACCTGCTGTTGCTTAATTATCTTCAGCTCAAAATAATCCTCATGATAAAGTGGTATATTTTGGAGTGGCATACTCTAATTCCTGCCATCAGCATGTATTTATAGAATCTTTTTACCTGTGACTTCTCATCAGGGCCAGTTTTATGGCCATGTGACCTGTGTAGTCTCGCGAGGCTCCAAACGGGGAAGACCTTGTGCTTATAATTGTTTCACTGCTGTGCCTTCGTTGTTTTGAAATTCTTAATAATTTATCAGTAAGGAACTTTGCTTTTCATTTTGCAGTGGGGCTCTAACTATGTGGCTGCAAGCCATGTGGCCAGTCCTCTCTGTGATGCTGCTAAGCCTGTTTAGCAACCTCTAGGTGGAAACCCCAAACTGCCATCACCGCCAGGCCACTCCTGGTTTTCCACTCTCAGCACAGGCTTTGCTTCCTGCTTCATCAGGTGTGGTAAGCCTGAGTTCCCAACACATGTCTAAAAGTTACCTGGGCTGGGTGTAGTGGCTTACACCTCTAATCCCGGCAGTTTGGGAGGCCTTGGTGGGAGGATCGCTTGAGCCCTGGAGTTCAAAACCAGCCTAGGCAACATAGCAAGATCCCATCTCTACAAAAAATAAAAAATTAGCCAGGTGTGGTGGCACACACTTGTGGTCCTGGCTTGCGAGGCTGAGGTGGGAGGATCACTTGAGTCTGGGAGGTTGAGGCTGCAGGGAGCCATAATTGTGCCATTGCAGTCCAGCCTGGGGACAGAGTGAGAAAAAAATAATTAAAAAGTTATCTGCATCCTTATCTCTGTCTTTTTCTCTGGAAAAAAAGAGATATATATATTTTCATTTGGGCTACGGAAGCCTCAACTTGTCCCACTTTCTCCAGAACCTTCTCCCATCAGTTATTTTCCTCTCTTAGGTCTTCAGCCTTTCTCTTTTCATTGGTTCCTTCTCCAAACAGATGCTTTATGAGGAGTGTTCTCGTTGGGCATTGGTAAAATGGTTTAACCACTGGACAGCTTTTATAGTGTACTATGCTGTTTTTGCTTTGCTATAAAGAAATAGCTCAGACTGGCTAATTTACACAAAAAGAGGCTTAATTGTCCTTGTTTCTGCAGGCTGTACAGGAAACATGGTGCTGGCTTCTGCTTCTAGGTAGGACTCAGGAAACTTATGGTGGAAGGTGAAGGAAAAGCAGGTATGTCACATGGCAGGAGTTGGAGCAAGAGGCGGGCGGGGGTGGGTGGGTGCCACGCTTTTTTTTTTTTTTTTTTTGAGATGGAGTCTGGCTCTGTCACCCAGACTGGAGTGCAGTGGCATGATCTCGGCTCGCTGCAACCAGCACCTCCAGGGTTCAAACGATTCTCCTGCTTCAGCCTCCTGAGTATCTGGGATTAGGCACCTGCCACCTTGCCTGGGTAGTTTTTCTATTTTTAATAGAGATGGGGTTTCATCATGTTGGCCAGGCTGGTCTCAAACTCCTGACCTCAGCTGATCCACCTGCCTTGGCCTCCCAAAGTGCTGGGATTACAGGCATGAGGGGTGCCACACTTTTAAACAACCAGGTTGCATGAGAAATTACTCACTATCACAAGTCATGAGGGAACCACCCTCATGACCCAAACACCTCCCACCAGGCCCCATTTCCAACACTGGGGATTACCTTTCAACATGAGACTTGGGTGAGGACACACATCCAAACTCTATCATATAGTATCCACTTGTCTTATGGAAACATATTCTTTAAACCCAAAGGAGGGGATGCAGCTGCCCTTGGTAGTGGTTAACAGTTTGGACTTCATGGAGTCCAAAGCTCAGCTCTGCTATTTACCACCTGTGTGGCCTTGGGCAAGTTACTTAACCTCCCTATGCCTCTGTTTTCTTATGGATAATATGAATAATAATAGTCCCTACTTCAAAGGGCTGCTAGGAGAATAAAAGGAAATTTGTTTAGAACAGTGTTTGGCACGTAGTAAGCACTATTTAAATTATTACTCCTTTCTTCAGCTCCACTGTCTTTCTCCTGCCCATTTCTTCATATCAAAGGATGATGTGTAGGGGAAAACAGAATACTGTTCTGCTTGTCAAAGAAATTACAAAACATCTGGAAATATGTGAAAAAGATGGGCATCGTGTCCCTTTAGTGTCAGAACTTTTGTCTTCAGCTGTGGTTCCTTAGCTGTCAAATCTGGATAAAAGAGAAGATACCATTCAGCATCTTGCACACTCCTCTTAAAAATTATTACTAAATAGGCCGGGCGCGGTGGCTCACGCTTGTAATCCCAGCACTTTGGGAGGCCGAGGCGGGCGGATCACGAGGTCAGGAGATCGAGACCACGGTGAAACCCCGTCTCTACTAAAAATACAAAAAATTAGCCGGGCGTGGTGGCGGGCGCCTGTAGTCCCAGCTACTGGGAGAGGCTGAGGCAGGAGAATGGCGTGAACCCGGGAGGCGGAGCTTGCAGTGAGCTGAGATTGCGCCACTGCACTCCAGCCTGGGCGACAGGGCGAGACTCCGTCTCAAAAAAAAAAAAAAAAAAAAAAAAAAAATAAAAATTATTACTAAATAAAAACTAAAGCATTCTGTTACAAGCACTGCCAAATATGTGCTGAACTTGTCAGCCTGCAGCAGCATCTTTGGGGAGAGGTAGGGGAAATTTGGTGAATGCTGTACATGGATATCACCAAAGGAATCTTCTTTCGATCCCCCCCGCCCCTACAAAACACCCCAGAGACTATGAAGGTAATACATCTTTAACATCGAAAATGGAAAATGTCAGCTCTTCCAAATTTCTGTTTTCCCACCAGAGGACAGAGTCATGAGGTTTCCTGTTAAAATTGTACTTGTTTGTTTTTGTTTCTGGAGAAACATTTTGTTCCTTGGGTGAAATCTTCTGAAACATTGTCTGGGGCAGTTTAATATCATCAAAATCAATACAGTTGTCTAAGTCAGAAAACTAGGCTGTATCTAAGTTTCACGTACATCCGTATAACCTCACCTCTTTGCTATCCTAATTGTCTCATTCCATTGATTTTTAGCTCCAATCTCTCATACCTACCACTTCTCCTAAATCTAGTTTAAGCCCTTTCCTATCTCAGTGGCTCTCAACACTAGTAGGGCATTAAAACTTTCCCGATCTTTATTTCTATGCACATATACACACACATATATATACACACACACACGTATATATACACAAATACACACATATGTACCTGAACTCAGTATATCTATTTCTGGGCCCACGTCAGGCCAACCGAACCAGAACCTCTGGGGATGAAGCCCAATATTGTTTCCAGGTTGTTGTTCTCATTGTTCGTCCAGGGCTGAGGACTGCTGACTTTTTTAGATAATGCGTCCACTGCTTTGCAGTTCCCACTGGGTCTGTTCACCCTCTTCTAATGGATCCCAATACTGACTCAGAGTAATTTCCTGGTAGATAAACCGAATCATGCTCTGCTGTGTATAATCACCTCTGTGATTCCCTTTCCACATAGGTTATAATCTAAGCTTTTTAGCTTGGCAGACAAGATCCTTCACGATTCCTCCAAAGCCTTCATGTCCGCTCCACTCTCACTGTTGCATCAGTAGCACTGTATACTTTACATCAAAATGCTCGTAGGTTTCTTCAGCACCAGATTTTCAAGTTTCTGGCCCCTTTTACTTTGTTCTTCTTGCTAGAATGTCTAGGGGGTTGGTGCATCATTCAAGGGTACACCTTCTGAAAGGCTTCTTTTCCTTCATTAGTTTTTTTTTTCCTGGTGCAGTTTCACTCTTGTCACCCAGGCTGGAGTGCAGTGGTGCAATATTAGCTCACTGCAACCTCCACTTTCCGGGTTCAAGAGATTCTCCAGCCTTGCCTCCTGAGTAGCTGGGATTACAAGCATGTGCCACCATACCCAGCTAATTTTGTATTTTTTTTTTTTTTTTTTTTTTTTACTGGAGACGGAGTCTCACCATGTTGGCCAGGCTGGTCTCGAACTCCTGATTTCAGGTGAACCAGCCACCTCAGCCTCCCAAAGTGCTGGGATTATAGGCGTGAGCCACTGCGCCCAGCTCATTAGACACTCCTTCTCACTTGCTATCATTTCACCTTGTTCACACACGTCCCAACCCCTACCTGTGTTATATAACAAAGACGATGCTAACTTGAGAGTATTATGAATGCTCAGGTTTAAGTCTGTCTCTGCTATATCATTTGCTGCTCCATAAGAATTCTTATCATCTTGAAATGTACCTGGTATGTAATAGGTGCTTAAGTAAAGTTTGCTGACTAATTAATGTGCATGAAATTACATCAGAACATAGAGTATGAAAAATGATAATCATGGGGAGTGGGAATAATGACAATGCATATACGAAGTCTGGTTCCTTTTTCTATCTTTTAAGGTAGCCTGAAACCCAGAGAGGCAAGTGACCCTTTGAAGGACATTTTGACATCAGCTAAAGGGGATGGGAAAGATAGAGGCAGAGTCAGCTTTCTTTAAGATGGTACAGTGCTGGTGCCTTCTTCCTTCCTCTCCACTCCCCACAACCAGAGTGATATCTGCATCCATCCAACAATGATGACCACATTGATGACATGTTCAGGCTGGCCAGGATAGAACCAGTCTACATCTATTTCTTTTTTCCTTTTTTTTTTTTTTTTGAGACGGAGTCTCGCTGTGTCACCCAGGCTGGAGTGCGGTGGCACAATCTTGGCTCACTGCAAGCTCTGCCTCCCGGGTTCACGCCATTCTCCTGCTTCAACCTCCAGAGTAGCTGGGACTACAGGAGGCAGCCATCACGCCCAGGTAATTTCTTTTGTATTTTTAGTAGAGACAGGGTTTCACCATGTTAGCCAGGATGGTCTCTATCTCCCAACCTTGTGATCCGCCTGCCTCGACCTCCCAAAGTGCTGGGATTACAGGCATGAGCCACCATGCCCAGACTACATCTATTTCTTAACATAATAAAATTATTAACAGGGTATCCTTACAGCTCTCAAAAGTATCCTGGTTTGGGTAACACATTACATATACGTTCCAATTCAAATTTAGTTTATAGAAGATCAATTTGCTATGTTATGTTGACTGAGTCATTTGGTGTGCATGATTACTGTCTTAGTTTGTGTTGCTATAACAAGATATATTAGGCTGGGTAATTTATAAATGACAGAAATTTGTTGACCCCAGTTCTGGAGGCTGGGAAGTTCAAGATCAAGGTGCCAGCAGATTCAGTGTCTGGTGAGGGCTTGCTCTCTGCTTCAAGATGGCGACTTCTAGTTGTTTCCTTACACGGTAAAAGAGACAAACTCTCCTGGGCCTTTTATGTAAGGGCCCAGGAGACAAATCCCACTTATAAGGGCTCTGACCTCATAACCTAATCACTTCCCAAAGGTCTCACCTCCCGACACCATTGCACTGGAGATTGAGTTTCAATATATGAACTTTGGGGGGGACACAAACATTCAGACTATAGCAAGTACAAATGTAAATATTGTGAATACACACACCTTAGTCTTTGATATGGTTTGGCTGTGTCCCCACCCAAATCTCATCTTGAATTGTAGATTCCATAATCCCCACCTGCCATGGGAGGGACCTGGTGGGAGGTGATTGAATCATGGGGGTGTATTTTTCTCATGATCTGAATTAGTCTCATAAGATCTGATGGTTTTGGAAGGGGGAGTTCCCCTGCACACGCTCTTTTGCCTGCTGCCATGTAAGATGTGCCTTTGTTCCCATTTCACCTTTCACCATGATTGTGAGGCCTCCCCAGCCACATGAAACTGTGAATCCATTAAACCTCTTTTTCTTTATTAATTAGCTAGTCTCAGGTATGTCTTTATTAGCAGTGTGAGTACAAACTAATACAGTCTTCTACCCAAAATGGGAAATGAACCAAGTTTCCACATAAGCTGCATGTTCTTTTCTTTTTTCTGGTTTTTCATGGTGACAATTATTATGATGTTCATGAACATATTATCAGAAGAAATCAATGAAAATCAGAAACTGACTTCCTTTTTTTTTTGATTTCTCAGTTCCTAAGTACTTCAAAACTTGTAATAAGTTATGCCTATGAATGTCGAAGATTTTGACGTATATTTCATGTTATATTTTATGTTTAATTTATAATTAAAAGCTTATGCATCACGAAAGAGGTACTGAAACAGGTGCTGTTTAACATACCCATAATGATTTCTCAAGATACAAGGCCTGGAATATGTGTTTTCAATTATCTAAAGGTCAAGAAGAAATGTTTGTGAATAAGGCTTAACTGACAATAAGCTCATAATGAAATACTTAGGAGAAGGAAGAAAGGATGAAATTTTATCTTTTTTTTTTTTGACTTCACAGTGGGGTTGTCTAGTAATTGCATCTTAAGGGTTTGGTTCACTACAGCTAAAAACATTATTGCTTTTAGTAGTTGTTAATGTTGACTAAAGCCTAGCTCAGTTATTTTTAATAGAGATTTTTTTGGGGGAATAGAATGAAGGAAATTAATGGTTAAGGTTAAATCCCGGTGAGCTCAGGATAAAGCCACCATTTTAAGCCCAGGGCAAACTTCAGCCTTTGAAGATCAGAGTGAGTAACCATGGAAAGATATAGTGATCTGGTGGCAGGAAATTACAGGGACAATGTCTTAAATTACAGAGACAGTTTTTGAGTGCTTCAGTGTGAAATTGCCAAAGCAAACAGTAGTAGCAGGAGTTGCAGTAGTAGTTGCAGCCAACATTTATTTATTTATTTATTTATTTATTTATTTATTTATTTATTTTTGAGATGGAGTTTTACTCTTGTTGCCCAGGCTGGAGTGCAATGGTGCAATTTCGGCTCACCACAACCTCTGCTTCCCAGGTTCAAGCGATTCTCTGCCTCACCCTCCCGAGTAGCTGGGATTACAGGCATGCGTCACCACGCCTGGCTAATTTTGTATTTTTAGTAGAGACAGGGTTTATCCATGTTGGTCAGGCTGGTCTCGAACTCCTGACCTCAGATGAACTGCCTGCCTCGGCCTCCCAAAGTGCTGGGATTACAGGCGTGGGCCACTGTGCCCAGCCAGCCAACATTTATTATGTGATATGCTAAACTTGTTCCAGACATGGGGCTAAGATTTTTATGTGAAACATTTCAGTTAATCCTCAGAACAATTTTATGATATGAATCTATTCTTAACTCCATTTTGCAAGTGAGAAAATCTAGAATTAGTAAATTGTAAAGCCTGGAAAGAAACATCTGCCAATCTGACTGCATCTCTGACAGCACAGTAAATGTTTTTAATAGATGCCTCTTATTGAGTAGTTACTATGTGATGACTGCTTTAAAATTATTATTATTATTGACAGAGGTTGTCATGCTGTTGCCCAGGCTGGAGTGCAGTGGCATGATCATAACTCACTGCAGCCTCAAATCCCTGAGCTCAAGTGATCTTCCCACCTCAGCCTCCTGAGTAGCTGGGACCACAGGCATGTACCACCACACTGGGCTAAATTTTTAAAATTTTTGCAGAGATGGGGGTCTCACTGTGTTGCCCAGGCTGGTCTTGAACTGGTGGCCTCAAGTGATCCTCCCACCTTGACCTCCCAAAGTGCTGGGATTACAGGTACAGGTACAGGCTACTGCATCCAGCCTAAAAATATTTTTAATCTTCATAGTACAAATGTGTTATTCCCATTTTTCCCAGGAGGAAACTAAGCTTTGAAGTGCCTGGATCAGTTTTCTATTACTGAAGTAACAAATCACCACAATTTCAGTGGCTTAAAAATGACAAAATTTAAAATCTATTCTCTTACCATTCTGGAGGTCAGAAGTTCAAAAATCAATGTTTCAGTAGGGCTGTGTTCCTCCAATCTCTGCTTCCATCATCACAGCTCTGTCTTTGACTCTCACCATCCTACCTTCCTTTAAGGACCTGTGTAATCATACCAGACTTACCTGGACGATCCAGGATAATCCTATATCCCCATCTCAAGATCCTTAACTTAATGACATCTATAAAGTCCCTTTTGCTATGTAAAATAACACATTCACAGGTTCCGGGGATTAGGATGTGGACATCTTTGGGGGACCATTATTCAGCCTATGACAGTGCCTAACTAACTTACCCCAGGTCACAGAGCTGGTAAGGGTTCGAGGTAAGATTTGGATCTAGATGTCTTCTGGTTCCAAAGTTCACACTATTTCTGCTCTATCATGTTAGCAATGATGTGAAATTCTTCTAGAACGATCTTATCAGTCATTCAAAGAAACAGTTCTTGAGATTGTAAAAAGAGCCACATACGCTGGTAGGTATTGGAAAAATATGAAATGTTTAATAAGTTTGAGTCATCTTTGCACAGGTGCCTTATTAATCTCTGTATTTTTCAAAAGTGCAGGGGATTAAATATTAGATTAAATAATTAATGAATAAGATAAAATAACTTGCAGAACAGGTATTATTAGGCTCCTTTTTCTTACACCATTTTTTTTCCTGCTTATTTCTCCCTTCCACAGATTAATTCCAGGTTAAATTTTCAGATAGTGTGCTTGAAAAAATTTTAATTTTGTTCTCAGATCTGTAAGATGGAAATCTTTCCTGGATAAGCATAGATATGAACAAAAACCATCTGGTTCCGTCTGTTTTTCAATGTCTATATTTGCTTCCTCCACTCCTGTACCAAAAAAGCAGCACAATGTTAGTGGTCTTCTTTGGATTTTAGAAGGGGAATGTACATCTATTCCAAACCTTTAACTAAGTGTCCTGAAAGGCTGCCAGCCAACTCAGAGCAGGCTCTGGAAGAGACACCTCTGTAGCTGGACCAGGGGATCTGTCATGTATTCTTAATGCCTCTGCAGATCCAAATGTCTATGGCAGATCTGGATGCTGTATGAAGCCTAAGGCAGGCTCTAACTGGGAAATTATATAGAGACACTTAATAATAGAAATTTGTAGCAAAATCATGCTCTCTTTGACTTTTTTTTTTCCCCCAAGACAGTCTCGCTCTGTTGCCCAGGCTGCAGGGCAGTGCATGATCTCGGCTCACTGCAAGCTCCGCCTCTCGGGTTCACGCCATTCTCCCACCTCAGCCTCCTGAGCAGCTGGGACTACAGGCGCCCGCCACCATACCCGGCTAATTTTTTGTGTTTTTTAGTAGAGACGGGTCTCACCGTGTTAGCCAGGATGGTCTCGATCTCCTGACCTCGTGATCTGCCCACCTTGGCCTCCCAAAGTGTTGGGATTACAGGAGTTAGCCACTGCGCCTGGGCTTTTTTTTTTTTTTTTTTTAATTTCTGTTTTTTTGAAACAGAGACACTCCACCTCTGTTGCCCAGGCTGGTGTGTAGTGGTGTGATCATGACTTACTGCAGCTTTGAACTCCTGGGCTCAAGCAGTCCTCCTGCAAAAATATTTTGTAGAGATGGGGGACTCCATTGTCCAGGCTGGTCTTGAACTCCTGGGCTCAGGTTATCCTCCCACCTCTGACTCTCAAAGCACTGGGATTACAAGTGTGAGCCACTGCGCCTGGCTCTTGGACTATTTTATTTGAGAAGCAGTTCTTGTTTTTTTCTACTAGAGATTAAATTCCTGGCTATGGCGCTCTAGGTGTTCATAGGATCCGTACTGCCTATCAAGGACTAGGTAATATCTGAAACTAAGCCATAAACTAGGGTGGTTCAGCGGCCCTTTAACTTGAAATTGAAATGGTATATTTTAGCTCCAAAAAACCAAATCTAGTTGACTAAGCAAGTAATTCTCACTCCCAAGATGCCAACTTTTGCTGTACAGCCACATATCCGCTAAACTCTTGCCTATGATTGCAGAGGAAGTTTCCTTAGATGAGTTAATTAGGAAGAAAAAGAAGGAGCCTCGGCCGGGTGCGGTGGCTCACACCTGTAATCCTAGCACTTTGGGAGGCTGAGGCCGGTGGATCACCTGAGGTCAGGAGTTCGAGACCAGCCTGACCAACATGGAGAAACCCCCTCTCTATTAAAAATACAGAATTAGCCGGGTGTGGGGGTGCAAGCCTGTAATCCCAGCTACTCGGGAGGCTGAGGCAGGAGAATCGCTTGAACCCGTGAGCCGAGATTGTGCCATTGCACTCCAGCCTGGGCAACAAGAGTGAAACTCTATCTCAAAAAAAATAAATAAATAAAAATAAAAGGAGCCTCTTTACTGGTGGCTACACATCAACCAGAACTGGACTCTGGCCCAATTGTAACCTAAGAGGTGGCCCTGAAGGAGGGCTGGGAAGAGAAAACCTCCTAGTGGGCAAAACATAGAGCATTGTCCAATTTACCTGGAAGGAGAAGTGGCCTGAGAAAGTGGATCCATATCTATTATGTTTTCAGAGACTTTGATGGAATAACATTGAAGGATTGGTGACAAGTATGCTTGAGTACTTAGATGCATCTTTTGCCAGATGTCAGAATATTTTCACCCCATGTGTGTGCTTATGAGAGGTGACCCACTACAGAAGAGGCTGCCAGTGATCAAGTAGACAAGGGGACTTGTTCTTTTCTGCCCTTCTTCTAGTTACTCCATGTATTAGTCAGTTCTTGCATTGCTATAACGAAATACCTGAGACTGGGTGATTTATAAAGAAAATAGGTTTAACTGGCTTTTGGTTCCACAGGCTGTACAGGAAGCATAGAGCCTTCTGCTTGGCTTCTGGGGAGGCCTCAGGAAACTTTCAATCATGGCAGAAGGTAGAGGAGAATCAGGAATGTCTTGAACATCTTACACGGCCAGAGCAGGAGCAAGAGAGAGAGGTGGATAAGTGCCACATACTTTTAAACAACCAGATCTTGTGACTCCTTTATCATGAGATAAAGGGTTGGTGCTAAACCATTCATGAAGGATTCACTCCCATGATCCTGTCACCTCCCACCAGGCCCCACCTTCAACACTGGGGATTACAACCGGACATGAGATTTGAGTGGGGACACAGATCCAAACCATATTGCCCCAGTGCTTGCTTAATGCACTTCATCATATACAAGATAACACAGAAACTATATCCAAGAGGCATAAAATATGCATGGCTCAATAAAATCAACTTCCTCACACCATAGCTGACATGGCAGCCATCACGGAGGAGTGCCCAATTTGCCACCAGCCTTAACCAACTCTGAATGGTAATATGCCGTTATGTTTCTAAGACACCAGGAAGCCACTTTGTTGATTTCACTGGGCACAGAGCAACATACAAGAGAAACTAACACATTCCTGGTAGACTCAGGAATGTATTTTGTATTTCTACTTGCCTTCTTTAATGACTATGCTTCTGTAGCAGCACTATCTGGGGACTTACCGAACGCCTAATTGTGTTAACTTTCTGTCACTGCCATAACAACTTACCATACATTTAGTGGCTGTTAATTATCTTAGAGTTTCTTTGGGTTAGAAGTCCATGCACAGCATGGTTCTGTTGGTTCTCCACTTAGTCTTCCAAGGCTGAAATCAAGTTGTTGACAAGGATATGCTACTTTCTGGAGGCTCTAGGAGAGAATCTACTTCCATACTCATTCAGGTTGTTGGCAGAATTTAGTTTCAAGCTCTTGTAGGACTGAGGTCCCCATTTCTTTACTGGCTGTCAGCCGGGTCATTCTCAGCTTCTAGAGGTTGTTCACGTTCTCTGGCTTGTGGCCTCTGTCGAAGTCAACAGCGGTGGTTTGAGTCCTTCTCATACTTCAAGCCTCTCTGCCTTATTTCTCTAATACTGGTCTTCTGTCACATCTCCTCTGCTGACTTTTCTGCCTTCCTCCTTTGCTTTTAAGAGCTAATATAATTACACTGAGCCCGAGTAATCCAGAAAAATCTTCCTATTTTAAGGTCATCTGATCAATAAACTTAATTTCATTTGCAAAGTCTTTTCTCAGCAGTGCTTGGTGGATTTCACAAATTTTAGAAATTAGTGCTTTATTGAATAATCAGGGGACAAGAATCTTGGGGAGGACATCCTTATAATTCTACCTATAACACCTATCCATTGTCAGGCCATGAGGTTTTTTTCCTAGTACGGTACCTATGATGGTTAATTTTATGTGTCAACTGGGCCATGCAGACATTTGGTCAAACATTATTCTGGGTGTGTCTCAAAGAGTATTTCTGGATGAGATTAGCATTTAAACTAGTAGTCTGAGTAAAGCAGATTGCTCTCCTCAGTGTGGATGGGCCTCATTCAGTCATTTGTAGGTATGAATAGAACAAAAAGGCTGACCCTTCCTTGAGTAAGGGAGATTTCCTCCTGCCTGACTAATTTTGAACTGGGTCATTGGCCTTTTTCTTCCTGCAGACTAGAACAGAAGCATCAGCTCTTCTTGGGTCTTGAGCTGTTGACCTTTGGACTGCGACTTACACCATCAGCAATCCTGGTTCTCAGTTCTTTAAACTCAGACTAGAACCATTGGCTCTTCTGGGTCTCCAGCTTGCTGACTTTAGATTTTGGGATTTCTCTGCCTCCACAATAGTGTAAATCAATTCGTTATAAAAAATCTCTCTCTCTCTACACAAACACACACACACACACACACACACAGACACACACATTCTATTGGTCCTTCATTCTGTTTGTCTCTCTCTCTCTCTTTTTTTTTTTTTGATGAGATCTTGCACTGTTGCCCAGGCTTGAGTGTAGTAGTATCATCATGGCTTACTGCAGCCTCATCCTCCCACCTCAGCCTTTTGAGTAGCTGGGACTACAGATGTGCATCACCATGCCCAGCTAATTTTTCTATTTTTTTTTTGTAGAGATGGGGTTTTGCTATGTTTCCCAGGCTGGCCTCAAACTCCTAGGCCCAAGTGATCCTCCTGCCTTGGCCTCCCAAATGCTGGGATCATAGGCATGAGCCACTGTGCCTGGCGAACAATGAAAGAAGGCAATAGGCTTTCAATTGTAAAAGGTTCATTGATATTATTATATATTCCACCCACCACCTGAAAAAAATATTCTCATGGAACTGAATCTATTGAAAACTCAATGAGAGTATCATGTAGGTGATAATACTTGCAAGGCTGGAGTGATATCCTACATCCATATGCTCTAAATCAGTAGTCAAAATACATTTATCCAAAAGTCAGAATACAAGGGTCTGAGAATCAAGAGTGCAAATAAGATTGACATATCTTACTGTTCCACCTATTTTATCTTTTAACAATAGTTTACTCTGATTCCCCCAATTCTGGCTTAATTAATTCTTATTTGAAAGCTTTGGTAACCAAATAAAAAGACTTCTCAGAGACACCTACAGAGTGAAATATGCACCTGTCCCTAGATAAAAAATATGCTTACATGGATTTGAAATTGAGATTTGCACACCTGAATAGGAACATTTCAGCTGATGATGTAACAATAATACCTGCCACATGAGGCAGGTATTATTGAACTAAAATTCAAGAGAGACACCTGCCCATTTTTAAATTCTTCATGCCACTGCATAACTAGGCACAAAAAAGGGATGCAAAGTTGGCTGAGGGTGAATGAGCCTGTTATTAAAAGGAACGATAGCTACCATTCTGGGAGAGTGTGAGAAAAGTGCCTTGAACCAAGAGATCACTTGGCTTTCTATCAGTATTGCCACATTGGATGGTAAAGATCAAGGGTAAACTGCAGGTTCCAAGGTCTCCAATTCTTTTATTAGGAATACAAGTTTGGATTATTTCACTAAGTAAATAACCCAAGCTAGCTAAGCTGCTGGCTTACAACAGAGGAACCTGGAAGATGTGGTGGAGGAATTGTCTTAACTTGTCAATCGGAGCCTTATGATCACTTGCAGATCTGTATTATCTATTGTGATTTGTGCTCTTACTCTCTCAATTATTTTTTCTCCTTTAACAACTATTCTACAAACATCCTGTTCTCACAAATATCCTATTTTCTGTAGGATGTACTAGTATTATTTAGCTTTACAAATTAGTCCACAGATTCTAGAATGTCATGGTATTCTCTATCATGATATAGATCTAAAGATAATAGCCATAGATCATGTGTCTGTATATATATATATACATACACACACACACACACACACACGCATGGCTATCTCATCGTATGTTTATAAATCTCACCATATATACATATATGATTTAAAAATTGATTCCCCTTTGGGGAGGCGCATCCATTTTCAATTGTAGATGAGAGAGTGGACTATCTTAGTACTTAAATTTATTGCTCTCTTTACAAGTTTAAATATAGAAGAGGGAGTCGGCTGACTTTGGGAACCTAAGTGGGCAAGGGTAGTGTACACTTTCAGGCTTTGTTATTGTCCAGAATCTTTGGAATACCCTAATTTAGTTTGGAAAAATTTCCGTATTATATTGGGAAGTTATCCTCCCCAAGATAGATACCAGAAATTAATTTTACCAGCCTTTTTTTGTACTTAGGATATAGGCAATTGCTTCACTAGTGAGGCACTTAAGATGTTGATATGAAACAGTAGAAGTTGAAGATCAGATCCCATGCAGAATCCATTCTTTTCTGGCAAAGCAAATGGTGGCATCAGGTTTTTAGGGGAATCAGTCATAAAGATTCTGTTTTAGCATCTGTACCCAATTTGCCATCTGAGACATCTCTGTGGGGGAAGTTCTACTGATTTGTGAGCTTTTTTTGCCAGTGGCATTTCCAGGATGAACGCACTGGCCCGCTGAAAGGCTGTGAGCCACATAATATATTTGAACAAATTTTATTTTATTTTTTTGTGGTTGCATTCTGTCTTTCTCCTTCTCTCTCTCTCTCTCTCTCTCCTCTCTCTCTCTCCTCTCTCTCTCTCTCACATCATTTATTCCGGAAGAAGCCATCTGCCATGTTGCCCTATGGGACGAATCATATGGAAAGGAATTGCGTGTAATCCCAGCACTTTGGGAGGCTGAGGTGGGCAGATCACCTAAGGTCAAGTTTGTTTTTCTGGTTCCTTGAGGTGTGACCTTAGATTATCTGTTTGTGCTCTTTCTGACTTTTTGACGTAGGCCTTTAGGGATATAAACTTACCTCTTAGCACTGCCTTTGCTGTGTCCCAGAGGTTTTGGTAGGTTGTGTCACTATTGTCATTCAGTTAGAAAAATTTTTAAATTTCCATCTTCATTTCATTTGTGACCCAGTGATCATTCAGGTGCCTGTTATTTAATTTCCATGTATTTGCATGGTTTTGAAGGTTCCTTTTGGAGTTGATTTCCAGTTTTATTCCACTGTGGTCTGAGAGTGCCTGATATAGTTTCAATTTTCTTAAATTTATATTGTGTATATATTGTGTATAATATTGTCTATCTTGGAGAAAGTTCCATGCACTGTTGAATAGAATGTGTATTCTGCAGTTGTTGGATGAAATGTTCTGTATATGTCTGTTAAGTCCATTTGTTCCAGGGTGTAACTTAAATCCATTGTTTCTTTGTTGAGTTTCTGTCTTGACCTGTATAGTGCTGTCAGTGGAGTATTGAAGTCCCCCACTATTATTGTGTTCCTGCCTATCTCATTTCTTAGGTATATTAGTAATTGTTTTATAAATTTGGGAGCTCCAGAGTTAGGTGCATGTATGTTCAGGATTGTGATATTTTCCTGTTGGACAAGGCTTTTCATCATTATATAATGTTCCTCTTTGTCATTTTAAACCTCTGTTGCTTTAAAGTTTGTTTTGTTTGATATAAGAATAGCTACTCCTGCTCACTTTTGGTGTCCATTTGCATGGAATATCTTTTCCACCCCTTTATCTTAAGTTTATGTGAGTCCTTATGTGTTAGGCGAGTCTCTTGAAGGCAGCAGATAGTTGGTTGGTGAATTCTTATTCATTCTGCAATTCTGTATCTTTTAAGTGGAGGATTAGGCCACTTACATTCAATGTTAGTATTGAGATGCAAGGTATCATTCCATTCATCATGCTGTTTGTTGCCTCTATGTCTTGTTTTCTTTTTTAATTGTATTTTTGTTTTATAGGTCCTGTGAGATTTATGCTTTAAAGAGGTTCTGTTTTGATGTGTTTCCATGATTTGTTTCAAGATTTAGAGCTCCTTTAAGCATTTCTTGTAGTGGTGGTTTGGTAGTGTTGAATTATCTCAGCATTTGTTTATTTGAAAAAGACTGTAACTTTCCTTCATATATGAAGCTTAGTTTTCACTGGATACAAAATTCCTAGATGATAATTTTTTTTTTGAGGAAGCTTAAAATAGGGCCTCAATTCCTTCTAGCTTGTAGGGTTTCTGTTGAGAAATCTGCTGTTAATCTGATAGGTTTTCCTTTACAACTTACCTGGTGATTTTGTCTCACAGCTCTTAAGATTCTTTCATTTTGTGTCCAGAGTTGGTTCCTTCTGATGGGTTCTTGGTCTCACTGATTTGAAGAATGAAGCCATGGACCTTCGTGGTGAGTGTTACAGCTCTTAAGGCTGGCACGGACCCAAAGAGTGAGCAGCAGCAAGATGTATTGTGAAGAGCAAAAGAACAAAGCTTCCACAGCATGGAAGGGGACCTGAGCAGGTTGCTGCTGCTGGCTGGGGGTGGCCAGCTTTTATTCCCTTATTTGTCCCCACACATGCCCTGCCGATTGGTCCATTTTACAGAGTTCTGATTGGTCCATTTTATAGAGTGCTGATTGGTCCATTTTACAGAGTGTTGATTGATCCATTTTACAAACCTCTAGCTAGCCACAGAGCACTGATTGGTGCACTTTGCAATCCTAGATACAGAGTGCTAATTGGTGCATTTTACCATCCTCTTAGAAAAGTTCTCCAAGTCCCCACTTGACCCAGGAAGTTCAGCTGGCTTCACCTCTCACTTTATCTTAACTTTAGATAACCTGATTACAAAGTGGCTAGGCAATGATCTTTCTGTGATGAATTTTCCAGGTGTTCTTTGTGCTTCTTGTATTTGGATGTCTAGATTTCTAGCAAGGCTGGGTAAGTTTTTCTTAATTATTCCCCCAACTATGTTTTCCAGACTTTTAGATTTCTCTTCTTCCTCAGGAACACTAATTATTCTCAGGTTTGGTCATTTAACACAATCCCAGACTTCTTGGAGGCTTTGTTCACATTTTCTTATGCTTTTATCTTTGTCTTTGTTGGATTGGGTTAATTTGAAGACCCTGTCTTTGAGCTCTGAATTTCTCTCTTCTACTTGTTCAATTCTATTGCTGAGACTTTCCAGAGTATTTTGCATTTCTATAAGTGTGTCCATTCTTTCCTGAAGTTTTGATTGTTGTTTATTTATGTTACCTATTTCCTTGAATATTTCTCTGTTCACTTCTTGTATCATTTTTTGTAGTTCCTTAGACTGGGCTTTACCTTTCTCTGGTGCCTCCCTGATTAGCTTAATAACTAACCTTCTGAATTCTTTTTCAGGTAAATCGGGGATTTCTACATGGTTTGAGTCCACTGATGGTGAGCTAATGTGATTTTTTGGAGGTGTTAAAGAATCTTGTTTTGTCGTATTACCAGAGTTGGTTTTCTGGTTCCTTCTCGTTTGGGTAGGCTCTGTCAGAGGGAAGGTCTAGGGCTGAAGGCTGTTGTTCAGATTCTTTTGTCCCATGGGGTGTTGCCTTGATGTAGTACTCTCTCCCTTTTCTTAGGGATGTGGTTTACTGAGAGCTGAGCTGTGGTGATTGTTATCTCTCTCCTGGATCTAGCCATCCAGCAAGTCTACCAGGCTCTGGGCTGGTACTGGGGGTTGTCTGCATAAAGGCCTGTGATGTGAACTGTCTGTGGTTCTCTTAGCCATTGATACCAGTATCTGCTCTGGTGGAGGTGGTGGGGGAGTAAAATGGGCTCTGTGAGGGTCTTTGGCTTTGTCGGTTTATTGCACTATTTTTGTGCTGGTTGGCCTCCTGCCAGGAGGTGGTGCTTTCCAGAGAGCATCAGCTGTGGTAGTATGGAGAGAAACAGGTGGTGGGTGGGGCCCTAGAACTCCCAAGAGTATATGGCCCTTTGTCTGCAGTTACCAGGTTGGGTAGGGAAGGATGATCATGTGGGGGCAGGGCTGGGCATGTCTGAGCTCAGACTCTGCCTGGGTGGGTCTTGCTTCAGCTGCTGTGGGGAATGAGGATGAGGTTCCCAGGTTAATGGAGTTCTGTTCCTAGGAGGATTATGACTGTCTCTACTGTGTCATGCACAGTAGTGAGTTGTCAGGGAAGTGGGGGAAAGCTGGCAGTCACAGGCCTCACTCAGCTCCCACACAAAATTTGAAGGCCTGGTCTCTCTCCCATCTTGCCCCTTCCCAACAGCACCGAGTCTGTTTGTAGACAGTGGGCGAGCAGGGCTGATAACTTGCCCCAGGTTACCCCCCTCCCAGTTGCAAATGCAAATATGGCTTTCCTTCTTACCCCACATGTGGCGTCTGCACATTGGATTCATGCCCTCCCCTGAGTTCTAGCCAGAAAGCTGTTTTTTTTTGATGGAGTCTTGCCCTGTCACCCAGGCTGGAGTGCAGTGGCATGATCTGGGTCACTGCAAGCTCTGCCTCCTGGGTTCACACCATTCTCCTGCCTCAGCCTCCCTATTAGCTGGGACTACAGGCGCCCACTACCACCCCTGGCTAATTTTTTTGTATTTTTTTTTAGTGTGTTAGCCAGGATGGTCTCCATCTCCTGACCTCGTGATCTGCCCACCTGGGCCTCCCAAAGTAGGAAGCTTCTTGATGAGCTCAAGTTGTTACAGAGTTCAGCTGGAGATTTCCTTCTTCCTGTGGCCTCTTCCCAGTGTCTCTGGCTGCCCCCAAGAAGCACCCCTGTGAGGCCAGGCAAAAGCGGCTTGCTAGGGGACCCAGTGAGCTCCCAGGGCTTTTCCTGCTGCTTCCACTACCCCTGTATTTCACTCAGCTCTGTAAATTGACTCAGCTCCAGGTAAGGTCAAAATCTTCTCCCATATTCTAGGCCTTCAGTTTCCCCAATGGGGGTTGTGTTCGGGGGCAGACAATCTCCCTTTCCCACTTCCACAGTTTGGGCACTCACAGTATTTAGGGTGTCTCCCAGGTCCTGCAAGAGCAATTTCCTTCCTTCAGGAGGTCTGTGGATCTTCCCAAGTTTCCTGGTTTAATTACTGTAGTTGTTCTGGAGCAAAAATTCATGATACAAGCCTCCACACGCTGCTCTGTCTGTCTTAGAGCTGCAGTCTAGTCCTGCCTCCCGTCCACAATGATCCCCATGATCCCGATTCACTTTTCAACACTACATGATCAAATGTGTCACCTCCTTTAATTTCTCAGGCATTCCACTGAAAAGTGCTTTTTCTGCCCCGTTTGTGTTTTCACTCTTCAGCGTTTTAAGGACAATAATTATGAAGATCATGAGATTGATTACTAAAGTTTCAGTATTTTGATTTTGAGTCAATAGGAAGTATTTAAATGCATCTTTGATAGGAATGTAGAGTAGGTCATTTGATATTATGGCAACACGGACTTGAGTTACCTGCATAGACGTGGTATTTGAAGCTGGTTGTGCCTAAGATAATAGGAAAGAAGAAAATAAAGAGAGGCATAAGTAATTAGACTTAGCCTTTCATGGACTTGAGGAAAAAGCTAAAAAAGAAGGAGAAGCATTGTTTAAACCACATATTATAAATTAGAACCCATTCTTTACCAGCGCTATTAAAAAGTTTATAGCAATACCAATTGATTTTAAATTGCACCTCTCATTTCTTCTGACCTTTCTAATACAGGAGTTAAGTTGCTAAGTATTGGCAGAGAAAAGGAGAACTCGATATTTATATAGTGCATTTGCTAGGAAATTGGTTACTGGAAAAATCATTTTACTGTTAATTAAGTAGTATTTTAAATGTTTTATTTAGATTGAGTGGGAGTCAGATCTCATTACTGAAAGCTAACTAGTCACCGTTCAAGGATGAAATAATCTCTGGTGAAGCTGAAAATTTTAATTTCCTCACATAGAAAAAAGCACAAGTGATTCTTATTCCTCAGAAAGCCTATCTACTGTGAAAGCATAATTTCGACATTCAAGAAGAGAGAAAGCAGCCCTAAATCTCTATGAAATCAAATTAAGTCAGTGGATGGTTGTATGAGGAAATGAAAAGAAAGCAAACAGAACTTGTTAAATGTATTTGTTCATGAAAATGGTTTATAAAATTCATTGTGGATGAAATTATTGTATATATTCACTTGCTAAATTTTATGGACACAGCACAAATTTTCTCTTGAGAAGAAAATTAAGAAAAAATTCAAAATGGGGAAAAACATTTAAGGCATTGCTGTTTATTGTAATGCAGCAGATTAATGTGAGGAGTTTAAATTACTATAATAGTTTATGTGGTTGAAAGTTGCAGTGGTATGGTAGCTGTGGTAGGCAGAATAATAGCCCCCCAATATGCCCACCCCTGAATGGCTTGAACATGTGAATACGTTACCTTACATGGCAAAGGAGGCTTGTGGTTGTGATGAAAGGAAGAGACATCAAAATGGGGGTATTATCTTGGATTATCTATGTGGGCCCAACATAATCGTATGAGTCCTTAAAAGTGGGGAACTTTTCCTGGCTGTGTCGGGGAATGAGATGGAAGGAGGAGAGATTTGAGGCTTTGGGAGGCCTCTGCCTACTATTACTGGTTTTGAAATGGGGAAGGGAGCCCTGAGCTAAGGAATGCCGTGGCCCCTAGAAGATGGAAAGTCCTCGCTGACAGCCAGTAAAGAAATATAGATTTATGTCCTACAACACGAAGAACTGAATTCTGCTGACAATCTGAATGAGCGAGGAAATGAATCCTCCCCTAGAGCCTCCAGAAAGAGACACAGCACTGGATTTTAGTCCAGTGAGACCCATGTTAAATTTCTGACCTCTACAATGGTAAGATAATAAACTTACGCTGTTTTAAGCTGCTAAGTTTGTGGTAGTTTGTAAAAGCAGAAATAAAAAAAATTGCAGCTTTATTTGAAATATGCATAACTATTAAATAAATGAGTTCCAGTAAATTTCTCAATCTAGGTAGGTTTGTACTAAAGTGTTTTTTACACCTTCTAGATAAAGCTGATTTTTAGCTTCCAATTACAAAAACTCAGCCTAATTCTTAAAATATCTATCGTTGTTTTGAGTTATAGTTTAACTAAAGAAGATAAAGTTGGAATCATGCTTTCAGTGGTTATTACACATCATTAATAACAATCAATAAGATTGTTCCAGTATACATGATCAATATGTAATCAGTAGTGTTCCTATACAACAATAACATTCTAGCTGAAAAAGAAATCAAGAAGGCAATCCCACTCACCTTAGCTATGAAAAAATATGTAGGGATATATTTAACCAAGGAGGTGAAGGATCTCTACAAAGAAAACTACAAAACACTAATGAATGAAATTGTAGATGACAAAAACAAATGGAGAAACATCCCATGCTCATGAATTGGAAGAATTAATGTAGTTAAAATGACCATACTGCCTAAGGCAATCTACAGACTCAATGGAATCCTGTCAAAATGCCAATGTCATTTTCACAGAATCAGGAAAAAGAAATCCTAAAGTTCATATGAAACTATAAAAGAGCCTGAATAGCCAAAGCAACCCTAAAAAAACACACAAAAAAACCAAAAAAAACCAAAAAACAAAGCTGGAGGCATCACGTCACCTGACTTCAAATTACATTACAAGGCTATAGTAACCAAAACACCATGTTACTGGTATAAGAGACACATAGATCAATGAAACAAAACAGAGAACCCAGAAATAAAGCCAAATATTTATAGCTGATTTTTAACAAAGCTGATAAGAACATACATTGGAGAAAGGACATCCTTTTCAATAAGTAGTGCCAGGAAAATTGAATATTCATATGCAGATAAGTGAAAATAGGCTTCTGTCTCTCATCATATACAAAAATGAACTCAAGATGGACCAAAGACTTAAATGTAAGATCTGAAACTACAAAAATACTTGAAGGAAACATAGGGAAAATTCTTCTGCTTGTTGGTCTAGGCAAAGTATGATTAAAACCTCAAAATAACAGCCAACAAAATAAAAAAATAGACAAACAGGACCTAATTAAACTAAAAAGCCTTTGCACAGCAAAAGAAACAATCAACAGATTGAACAGACAACCTGTAGAATGGGAGAAAACATTTGCAAACCATGCATCTGACAGACGATTAATATATAGAATATACAAGAAACTCAACTCAACACAAAAACCCCCAAATAATCCCATTAAAAAGTGGCAAAGGGCATGAACAGACATTTTTCAAATGAAGACATACAAATGGCCAACAGGTGTATGAAACAAACATCACCAGAGAAATGCAAATTAAAATCCCAATGAAATATCATTTTACCCCAGTCAGAATAGCTATTACTAAAAAGTCAAAAAATATCAGCACTGGGAATGGTGGCTTACTCCTGTAATCCCATCACTTTGGGAGGCTGAAGCAGGAGGATCACTTGAGGCCAGGAGTTTCAGACCAGCCTGGTCAACACAGTGAGTCCCTGCCTCTAAAAAAAAAAAAAAAAGCCAAGCATAGTGGTATGTGCCTGTAGTCCCAGCTACCCAGGAGGCTGAGATGGGAAGATTGCTTGAACCCAGGAGTTGGAGGCTGCAGTAAGCTGTGATTACACCACTGCATTCCAGCCTGGGTGACAGAGCAAGACCTTGTCTCAAAAACAAACAATAGATGTTGGCGAGGATGTGGAGAAAAAGGAACTATTATACCCTGTGGCTGGCAGTGTAAATTAGTACAATCTCTATGGAAAACAGTATAAAGGTTTCTCAAAAAGCTGAAAATAGAACTACCATTTAATCCCAAAGGAAAAGAAATGAATACACCAAAAAATACCTGCACTCATATGTTTATCACAACACTATTCATGGTAGCAAAGATTTGGAATCAACCTAGGTGTTTATCAATGAATTATTGAATAAAGAAAATGTGGTATATATACACGCAATGGAATACTGTTCAGCCATTAAAAATAAGGAAATCATGTCTTTTGCAGCAACATGGATGGAACTGGAGATCATTATCCTAAGTGAAACAAGTCAGGCACAGCAAGAAAAATATCACATGTTCTCACTCATATGCAGGAGCCAAGAACTGTATACATGTGAGCATAAAGAGTGAAATAATAGACAATGAAGACTTGGAAGGGTGAGGGATTGGGAAGGGAGTGGATGATGAAAAATGACTCAATACGTACAATGTATGTTATTCAGGTAATAGATACTCTAAAAGCCTTGACTTGATTACTATGCAATCTATGGATGTAACAAAATTGCCATCCTACCCCAAACATTTATAGAAATGAAATCAGATTATTCCTTTAGCCTTCTCATAACTACTATAATATGTTTGTAAAAGGAATAATTTACCTTCACCATATCAGTAAAATGATGATCTATATGAACATTAGGTTGGTTGCACATACAGACCCGATGGTTTTCTTGGTTATACTAAGAAGGCTGCCTCATAAGGTCACTAGATATTTCCTTCAACCAAAGAATAAGAATGCAGATTAACTTGGCACTCTTTTAATGCATGCAGTACAGTATTGTGGAATGAGCACAGTAGTTGGAGTCAAAACCTTGGTTGAAACTGGCTTTCACTGTGTGAAAGAGGATTCAATGAATACAAATGATAGTTTTCTAATTTGAAATTTTCTAGTTTTCTAATTTGAGATATTGGAATAATATCTACCTTAAAACTTATTCTTAAAATGGAATGATATTTGTCTACAAATCTTATACTGTCATTATAATATATAATATACTGTCCAAACACTAAGTATCAACATGACTTTCCACCAGGAATTGAAACAGATCCTGTAGTAAAACTACTACAGGAAAAAGAAAGTTGGGTGAAGTGGGTAGGCAAGGTGGAGATAGGAAGAATGAAAGGTGTAAAACTGTTGGGAGCAACAGAAGAGGAGCTGGCAGGCCAGGGAACTGAGACAAAGATCTCATTAATCCCAGAGGTGGACAGAGCTGAGCATATCGGTGGCAGTCATCATCAGAGGCCTCTGGGGCAGTGCCAAGGATGGCAGGAACAAACCAGGGACTGTGGGAAATGCAACTGAACCCTGGGTCTCTAGGTTTCAATGAATGATATGAATAACTACTACTGGAAATCTCCTCACCTGTGTCCCCACCCAAATAATGCAATTTCTTCTTGTAGCTGTTTGAACTCTTCAGGTTGAATAGATGGATACAATTTAAACAAAAAGAGAAATTTTGTATGCAGAAACTGGAATGGCACACAAAACCTCAGAATAGGACAACAGGACTTCCCAGGATGTGGATCTAACTAAAGAATTGGGAGGGAATTAGGGTGTGTGCTTTTGCTTCTTTTCTGGACTTCTTACTCTACATTATTTTCTCTCTGCATAATTGGTTCCATCATATTTATACTCTGGTAGAAAAAAATTGGTTTCCAACAGCTTTCGAGTTTTAGATAAAAATAGGTTTAGTCATCTAGAGACAGAGGCTGATTGGTTTCTTATTACAATGTTAAAAATCTTTGGGGCAGGAGCTGCCTGTGGCCAAAGCTAGAATAACTTGAGCAACCAAATAAAGTATCATTGAATTATAACCCAAAGTATAAAATAAATATTTATGAATCCCTGCTAATACAAATAAATGACTAAATAAATAAATGAATGGAGAAGATGAGGAAAATCTCCTGTGCAGAAAAATTTCAAAAAGTTTATGTAGATAGTAAGTCCTTAAGAAGGTGGAACATAACTCCACACTTCTTAAGTGTGGGCTGCACATAGCAACTTCCTTTCAAATTCTACATTATTGAAGGAGGAAAAGAATAACTCTATAGTGAAGAAAGCTGACAAACACTACTTCAGCAAAGTGATCAAGGTTAACATCAACAGTGATAATTCATGATGATAGTGAGTACCTTGATATAATTTGTTGAGAATGACAGTTGATCTCTGTAGTCTTTCTTCCCAAAACTCATAATCCCAGGCTAATCATGAAAGAAACATCAGATAAGTTCCAACCGAGGGACTTTTCAAAAATACCTGATCAATACTTCTCAAAAGCATCAAGGTCATCAAAAAAGGGGTATCTTAATATATAAATATTGGTTAATTAACTATAAGAAATGTACCATAATAGTGTAAGATATTAATAACAGGAGAAATTAGTTGTGAGTATAGTGCACAATATCTCCATAGATACTCTGTGAATCTAAAATAACTCTAAAATAAATAGCTTATTTTAAAAAATCACTGGAAAGGGAACTGATGAACTCATCTCGCTCAGATATTCACCTCTGAATTAATCAACTGAGGTGAACAGTGTGATGAGGCAGAGCTCCAGGAACATGGTAACTTATTGAGTCATAGTCATTGTATTGGTCTGTTTTCATACTGCTGATAAAGACAATCCCAAACTGGTAACAAAAAGGTTTCATTAGACTTACAGTTCCACATGGCTGGGGAGGCCTCAGAATCATGGCGAGAGGTGAAAGTCACTTCTTACATGATGGCGGCAAGAGAAAAATGAGGAAGAAGCAAAAGCAGAAACCCGTGATAAACACATCAGATCTTGTGAGACTTCTATCATGAGAATAGAATGGGAAAGACCAGCCCCCATGATTCAATTACCTTCCCCTGGGTCCCTCCCATAACGTGGGAATTCTGGGAGATACAATTCAAGTTGAGATTTTGGTAGGGACACAGCCAAACCATGTTATTCTACCTCTTGCCCCTCCAAATCTCGTGTCCTCACATTTCAAAACCTATCATGCCTTCCTAACAGTACCCCAAAATCTTAACTCACTTCAGCATTAACCCAAAAGTCCACAGTTCAAAGTCCTATCTGAGACAAGGCAAGTCCTTTCTGTCTATGAGCCTGTAAAATCAATAGCAAGCTAGTTACTTCCTAGATACAATGGGGTACAGGTATTGGGTAAATACAGCCATTCCAAATGGGAGAAATTCGCCAAAACAAAAGGGTTACAGGGCACACACAAGTCCAAAATCCAGCAGGGAAGTCAAATTTTAAAGCTCCAGAATGATCTCCTTTGACTCCAGATCTCATATCCATGTCACACTGATGCAAGAGGTGGGTTCCCATGGTCTTGGGCAACTCTATCCCTGTGGCTTTGCAGGGTACTCTTGGCTGCTTTCACAGGCTGGCATTGAGTGTCTATAGCTTTTCCAGGTGTGCAGTGTAAGCTGTCGGCGGATCTACCATTCTGGGCTCTGGAGGATGGTGGCCCTCTTCTCACAGCTTCACTAGGCAGTGCCCCGGTAGGGACTCTGTGTGGGTCCTCTGACCTCGTTTCCCTTCTGCATTGCCCTAGCAGAGGTTCTCCATGAGAGCCCTGCCTATGCAGCAAACTTTTGCCTGGGCATCCAGGGGTTTTTACACATCTTCTGAAATCTATGCAGAGGTTCCCAAACCTCAGTTCTTGACTTCTGCACACCTGCATGCTTCATCTCACAGAGTTGAACCTTCCTTTTGATTGAGCAGTTTTGAAACACTCTTTTTGTAGAATCTGCAAGTCGACATTTGGAGCACTTTCATGCCTCTGGTCGAAAAGGAAATATATTCACATAAAAACTAGACAGAATCATTCTGTGAAACTTCTTTGTGATGTGTGCATTCATCTCACAGAGTTGAACCTTTCTTTTGAATGAGCAGTGGAAGTGCTCATTCACATGATACTTTATTCCATGTGAAACATCACGTGGAAGCTGCCAAGGCTTGGGGCTTCCACCCTCTGAAGCCACAGCCTGAGCTGCACATTGGCCCCTTTCAGCCATGGCTGGAGTTGCTGGGACACAGGGGACCAAATCCCTAGGCTGCACACAGCATGGGAACCCTGGGCCTAGCCCACAAAACCACTTTTTCCTCCTAGTCCTCCAGGCTTGTGATGGGAGAGGCTGCCAGGAAGTTCTCTGACATGGCCTGGAGACATTTTCCCCATAGTCTTGGGGATTAACATTAGGTTCCTTGCTATTTACGCAAATTTCTGCAGCTAGCTTGAATTTCTTCATAGAAAACGGGTTTTTCTTTTTCTACCACATAGTCAGGCTGCAAATTTTCCAAGCTTTTATGCTCTGCTTCCCTTATAAAACTGAATGCCTTTAACAGCACCCAAGTTACCTCTTGAATGCTTTGCTGTTCAGAAATTTCTTTCACCAGTTACCCTAAATCATCTCTTTCAAGTTCAAAGTTCTGCAAATCTCTAGGGCAGGGGCAAAATACCACCAGTCTCTTTGCTAAAACATAACAAGAGTCACCTTTGCTCCAGTTTCCAACAAGTTCCTCATCTCCATTTGAGACTACCTCAGCCTGAATTTTATTGTTCATATCACTATCAGCATTTTGGGCAAAGCCCTTCAACAAGTCTCTAGGAAGTTCCAAACTTTCCCACATTTTCCTGTCTTTTTCTGAGCCCTCCAAACTGTTCCAGCCTCTGCCTGTTACCCAGTTCCAAAGTCGCTTCCACATTTTTGGGTATCTTTTCTGCAGTGCTCTACTCTACTGGTCCCAATTTACTGTATTAGTCTGTTTTCATGCTGCTGATGAAGACATACACAAAACTGGGAACAAAAAGGAGTTTCATTGGACTTATAGTTCCACATGGCAGGGGAGGCCTCAGAATCATGGTGGGAGGTGAAAGACACTTCTCACATGGTGATGCCAAGAGAAAAAGGAGGAAGAAGCAAAAGTGACAACCCCTGATAAGCACATCAGGTCTCGTGAAACTTATTCACTATAATGAGAATAGCATGGGAAAGACTGGGCGCCATGATTCAATTACCTCCCCCTGGGTCCCTCCTACAATATGTAGGAATTCTGGGAGATACAATTCAAGTTGATATTTCAGTGGAGACACAGCCAAACTGTATCAGTCATGTTGGGGAGTGTGTGTGTGTATGTTTGTGTACATACACAAACAGAGATGCTGGTGGAGAAATCCTGGAAAACAGTGTTGGATAGATAATAGATGCCCATCAAATTAGAATTTCTGCTTTACCCCATATCTCACATGGTTATTTGAAAGTTCGTGGGATTGTCTTCTGATATCACAAACAATTATTTTTTTTTTCCACTCAAACTCTCTCTCCTCTCTCACTCTGGTTTGATGTCTGTGGCCCTCAGCATGCTAATTGGTGCCCTCAATTACATCATCACCCAGAGACCGTCCAAGGTACTGAATCCTGACGGTGCTAAAATATTGCTAGAAAACAATTTGATAGACACTTTGGAAGATATAAATAAACAGAAAGTAGAAAATATTTAAAATGCATAATCTAAGAGACAAAAGATAAGCGACCAAGAATTCCACAAAGAGATGACAAAGAAAATGTAGACAAAATTAGCAAATAAAAAAACCCCAGGTGATTTTAACTTGCAATTAAAGACTGCACTGAGTTCCCAGCACGATGAATGCAGACACATTCTTAGACATACTGTGATGATTAATACAGAGTATCAACTTGACTGGACTGAAGGATGTGAAGTATTGATCCTGGGTGTGTCTATGATGGTGTTGCCAAAGGAGATTAACATTTGAGTCAGTGGGTTGGGAAAAGCAGACCCACCCTTAATCTGGGTGGACACCATCTAATCAGCTGTCAGCTTGGCCAGGATATAAAGCAGCCAGAAAAACATGAAAAGGCTAGACTGGCTTAGCCCTCCAGCATATATATTTCTCCTGTGCTGAATGCTTCCTGCCTTGAACATTGGACTCCAATTTCTTCAGCTTTGGGACTCAGGCTGGCTTCCTTGCTCCTCAGCTTGCAGATGACCTATTGTGGGAGGTTGTGATTGTGTGAGTTATTACCACCTAATAAACTCCCCTTTATATATACACCTATTCCATCAGTTCTGTTCCTCTAGAGAACTCTGACTAATACAGATTTTGATACCAGGAGTGGGGTCCAAAATAGGATAAGGCTCTGTAACTGGTCCAGGCTGCTGTGCAAGTTGCTCTGCCACTTGGGCCATATGACCCGGCAGATACAATCATGCTTGAGGTGTCAGTGGCAGATAGGGATGCTGTTTGGAGCCTTTGGCAGGCCCCCATAGGTGAATCACATTGAAGACCTCTAGGATTTAGGAGCAAGGACCTGCCATCTCCTGCAGATAACCACTCTCCTTTTGAGAGACAGTTCTTGGCCTGTTACTGGGTTTTGGTGGAAACTGAACATTTGACTATGGGTCATGAAGTCACCATGAGAGCTGAACTGCCTATCGTGAACTGGGTGCTTTCTGACCCATTTAGCCATAAAATGGGTAGTGCGCAGCAGCATTCCATCATCAAATGGAAGTGGTATATATACCTGATCAGGCTTAAGCAGGTCCTGAAGGCAACAAGTAAGTTACATAAGGAAAGTGGCTCAAATGCCCATGGTCTCCACTCCTGCCACCCTGCCTTCTCTCTCCCACCCTGCATTGATGGCCTCATGGGATGTTGCCCGTGATCAGTTGACAGAGGAAGAGAAGGCTAGGCCCTGGTTCACAGATGCTTTTGCATGATATGCGGGCACCACCCGAAAGTGGATAGCTGCAGCACTACAGCCCCTTTCTAAGACATCCTTGAAGGACAGTGGTGAGAGGAAATCTTCCCAGTGGGCAGAACTTCAAGCAGTGCACCTGGTTGTGCACTTTGCATGGAAGGAGAAAGGGCCAGATGTGTGATTATATACTGATTCATGGGCTGTAGCCAATGGTTTGGCTGGATGGTCAGGGACTTGGAGGAAGCATGATTGGAAAATTGGTGACAAAGAAATTTGGGGAAGATGTATGTGGATGGACCTCTCTGAGTGGTCGAAAACTGTGAAGACATTTATATCCCATGCTAGTGCTCACCAACAGATGACCTCAGCAGAGGAGGATTTTAATAATCAAGTAGATAGGATGACCCGTTCTGTGGACAGCAGTCAGCCTCTTTCCTCAGTACCTCTGTCATCACCCAATAGGCCTGTCAACAAAGTGGCCATGGTGGCAGGATGGAGGTTACTCATGGGCTCAGCAACATGGACTTCCACTCACCAAGGCTGACCTGGCTATGGCCACAGCTGAGTGCCCAATTTGCCAGCAGCAGAGATCAACACTGAGCCCTCAATATGGCACCATTCATTGGGGTAATCAGCTAGCTACCTGGTGGCAAGTTGATTATATTGGACTTCTTCCTTCATGGAATGGGAAGTGGTTTGACCTCACTGGAATAGATACTTACTCCAGATATGGGTTTGCCTATCCTGCAAGCAATGCTTCTGCCAAGACTATCATCCATGGACTCATGGAATGCCTTATCCACCATCATGGTATTCCACACAGCATTGCCTCTGACCAAGGTACTCACTTTACAGCTAAAGAAGTGCAGCAGTGGGCTCATGCTCATGGAATTCACTTGTCTTACCATGTTCCCCATCATCCTGAAGCAGCTAGATTGATAGAATGGAGGAATGGCCTTTTGAAGTCACAATTATAGTGCCAACTAGGTGACAATACTTTGCAGGGCTGAGGCAAAGTTCTCCAGAAAGCTATGTATGCTGTGAACCAGCGTCCATTATATGGTATATTTCTCCCATAGCCAGAATTCATGGGCCCAGGAATCAAGGGATGGAAGTGGAAGTGGCATGACTCATGATCATCCCTAGCGATCCACTAGCAAAATTTTTGCTTCCTGTTCCTCTGACATTATGTTTTGCTGGCCTAGAGGTCTTAGTTCCAGAGAGAGGAACACTGCTATCAGGAGGCACAAGAACAATTCCATTAAATTGGAAGTTAAGATCGCCACCTGGACACTTTGGGCTTCTCCTACCTTTAAGTCAACAGTCTAAGAAGAGAGTTACAGTGTTGACTGGGGTGATTGACCCAGACCATTAAGATGAAATCAGTTTACTACTCCACAACAGAGGTAAGGAAGAGTATGCATGGAATACATGAGATCCATTAGGGCATCTCTTAATATTCCCATGTCCTGTGATTAATGTCAATGGGAAACTATAACAGCCCAATCCAGGCAGGACTACAAATGGCCCAGAGCCTTCAGGAATGAAGGTTTGGGTCACTTTACCACAAAAAAACTGTGACCTGCTGAGGTGCTTGCTGAAGGCAAAGGAAATACTGAATGGGTAGTAGAAGGTAGTCATCAAATCCAGCGAGGATCATGTGGCCAATTGCAGAAACGAGGACTGTAATTGTAATGAGTGTTTCTTCCTTCTTTTGTTAAAAACATGTTCATGCATGTATACACTTGTACTAAGAACATGTCTCCATTTCATTTCCTTTTCTCCTTTATTATGTGACATTAGCTTTATTGACTTCATATCAGCATTTAAGTATTGTTAACTCTATGTAATAGCATTTGGGTTGGCGATTGGTGCATTTCCGGTTGTACGAAGGACAGTTGTATTACGTTAGGCATAATTACACCTTAGTATTGTCTTTATTTGAAGACTATGTATGATCTCAGGAGGTGCTTATGGGTTCAAGTTGACAAGGGGTGGACTTGTAATGGTTAATACTGAGTGCCAACTTGATTGGAGTGAAGGATGCAAAGTATTGATCCTAGGTGTGTCTGTGAGGGTGCGGCTAAAGGAGATTAACATTTGAGTCAGTGAGCTGGTAAAGGCAAGCCCACCCTTAATCTGGGTGGGCACCGTCTAATCAGCTGTCAGCTCAGCCAGGATATAAAGGCAGGGAGAAAAAAGTAAAAAGGCTAGACTGGCTTAGCTTCCCATCCTACATCTTTCTCCTGCACTGGATGTTTCCTGCCCTTGAATATTAGACTCCAAGTTCTTCAGCCTTTGGACTCTGACTGGCTTCCCAGCTCCTTGCAGATGGCCTATTGTGGGATCTTGTGATCATGAGAGTTAATACTACTTAATAAACTCCCCTTTACATATGTATCTATTCTATTCATTCTGTCCCTCTGGAGAACCCTGACTAATACACATACCATTGTGAAAATTCAGATGGCTAAGGATATAGAGAAGTTTCTAAAATTTTTCTTGAGGAAAAAATGTGACCTGCAGAAAAAGGGCAAGTCTCGTATCACATTTTCCATCAGCAATGTTGAATGTTAGAAGATAGTACAGAATGACATTGGATTTCTAATAAATAATGTAAAAAGAGTCATAAAATATCTTCTGCTCCCTTGCAAGGGAGGTTATTTGAGGTTGGGCTGCATCTAAATGAGGAAGAAAAGGTAAGCAGAAAAAATCTTGGCATCCTGGAAACTGTGGAGCCACTTTGTCTCTAGAAGAGCTACAAAGGGAAACCCCAGAAATACAGCCATGCAGCAGGCCTGTAGGGCAGGCAGTCCGAACTGAGGCATCAGAAGAAATGGCGATTCAGTAAAACTATACTTATTTTTCTAGCCTTTTTCTCCATCCCAGTAGATATAAAATACTAATAAAATTGAAGACAATACAAAAGGGTGGGAGGAGGGAGAGGATCAGAAAAAAACAACTATTGGATACTAGACTTTGTACCTGGATGATGAAATAATCTGTACCACAAACTCCCATCACATGTGTTCACCTATATAAAAAACCTGCACATGTATCCCTGAACATAACATAAAAGTTAAAAATATCACAATGATCAATCTACACTGCTTGGATCTGCAGAAAACCATGTTTACATTCTTAACGCTCTCAATGACTTCCAAATTAGACTTCAACCTACAGCTAACGCATAGCAGAATTAATTGTATATCAATACCCTTAACGTTAGCATTGCCAAAGTTATTATGCAGATGATAAGATTTGCAGGAGAAAAGAACACAGTGATGCTGAAATGAAAACTATGGTCATTAATATCATCATCAAACGTGAGAAGGAAGATTATGGATGCAACATCTTTGGGTTTGGCTTAGTATTTGACCAAGGTATGCACTGGGTTTACTGCTACAAAATATACATTCCCACAGCTTTGAAATAAGAAATAAAGATGTTAATATTTTACTAAAGACACAAAGAAACTACACGGGAACTCAAAATATGGATATAACAAGTAGTTGGAAGGAGGCCAGTGGTAAGCCAGTGATTCCTCATTTATTATAATTATTAGATTATACCTAAATTTTATAAATCAGAAAACAGCATAAGAAGTATATTATTAAACGATATGGAAGTAGAAATTATGTAAAAATGATACAGGGTTAGAATAGTTGTTTCTAGGAGATGGACTAAGAGATGTAAAAAGATGGGAAAAGTGCATGTATTAATTCAACAAAATGGAAAAACATCTCTAAAAAAGGTGATGAAGTAGCAAAAATGTATTTGGTGAGGTTAAGGAATTCTGTTAATAGAAAAATCAATTTCCATCATGCTCCATTCATGTGATTCTCTATTGAAGACTCAAACCACTGAAGGACATTATGTAAGTGCCACCCCAGTGATCAAGTGGGCAAGGTCCTGGAATTATCAGCCTAGCAGAACTGTAATGAGCAGGGGAAGGAAAGTTCAACAGGGAGGTGTTCCTAAGCACACAGAAACGATATCTGTCACTACATCCCATTGCTCGGCTCTTATAGTGTGCTTGTATTTATGTGCACGCATGCACACACACACACACACACACACACTCTTACTATTCTTTTCTCCCTCATTTATGAATGTTTGTTAGAATGACTAATTTTGAGAATTGTTGTTGTTTATTGTGTCATACCATTTAGTGTTATAGATGAAAGTTTGATGCTAATTTATTTTTCTTTGTAGTTTGTTTTTGTTATTTAGAAGCAATTCAAATTTCTTTTTAGCCTTAGAAAATATGTATTTTTCTGGGCTATTTCTACAAATAAGTTTTATTCTCCCAAATAATCTGCCCCGCTTTCAGTTAGTTCTTTTCATCTGAAGACTCAAGTTTTTCTTTGGTTCAGGAACAATTAATGTCATTTTATTTTTGATGAATCTTCTCTTTAGTCTGTTTTCTTTAAATTTTGCAACTATCTTCCATTCCTTGTATCTTTTAAAGCATAATTTTAATTTTAAATATTTTCATATTGCTTCTTTGGAGAATTACTTGAATTATTCCCAATATTCTACTTAGTAGCATCTATTTTGCTGTTCTATCACTCTCTTGATATTTTTATTTTAGCAACAATGTTTTATGTTTTCATATAATATTAGTAATTTTCAGAGTTCTCTTAAAATATCAGTTTATGCATATTTATTTTACTAAAATTTCATTGCATATTAGAAAATCGTTTTCAGTTTCTCAGATTTATTCTCTCAGTGGGGGTCATTTGCTCAGCCTCCTCTTTTGAGCTGGGATTCTTTCTTCTCATAAGCTCAGTAATATTTCTAATTATCTTCTAATTATTATAAATAAATATCTTGATAATCAGTGTTAGGAACTGGTGTATGTGTTTTATTTTTGGCAAAAATATTCATTAGTAATTATTTTAAACAGCATATCCTGCTGGGAAGTGAAGGGGGAAGGGGGATAAAGAGAAGTTGATTAAGGGGTATAAAAATACATTTAGATAGAATAAATAAGTTCTAGTATTTGGTAGTACAGTAGGCAAACTATAATTAACAATACTTTATATTTTTTTAAATTTTTATTTATTTATTTATTTTTGAGACGGAGCCTCGCTCTGTCACGCAGGCTGGAGTGCAGTGGCATGATCTCAGCTCACTGCAAGCTCCATCTCCCAGGTTCAAGCAATTCTCCTGCCTCAGCCTCCCGAGTAGCTGGGACTACAGGAGCCTGCCACCACGCCTGGCTAATTTTTTTTTGTGTGTGTGTGTTTTAGTAGAGACGGGGTTTCACTGTGTTGCCCAGGCTCGTTGCGAACTCCTGAGCTCAGGTAATCTGTTTGCCTTGGCCTCCCTAAGTGTTGGGATTACAGGCGTGAGCCACCTCGCCCTAGAAGAGAAGGTTTGTAATGTTCCCAACACAAACAAAAGATACATGTTTGAGGTGATGGATATCTATGTTACCCTAATTTGATTATTGCACATTGTATAAGGGTATCAAAATATCACTTGTACCCCCAAAATATATACAACTAATATATATCAATAAAATACACAGAGTATATTTTGACTATGAATACAGAAAAAGCATTACAATAATAGATAATTAGACACGCTTCACATTTTTAAAAACACAGTCATTTGAAATGATTCAAGACAGAAAAAAAGTGCATTTATCTCACTATTGACATTTTCTTTTTTGGTTTTAAGTTTATTAGATTAAATAAAAATCCAAAAATATCCAAGCACAGTTTGTCACTTAGAAAATAAAAACCATGGCCGGGCGCGGTGGCTCATGCCTGTAATTCCTGCACTTTGGGAGGCTGAGATGCGTTGGTCACCTGAGGTCTGGAGTTCAAGGCCAGCCTGGCCAACATGATGAAACCCCGTCTCTACTAAAAATACAAAAAATTAGCTGAGTATAGTGGTGTGTGCCTGTAATCCCAGCTACTCAGGAGGCTGAGGTAGGAGAATCCCTTGACTCCAGGAGGTGGAGGTTTCAGTGAGCCGAGATCGCGCCACTGCACTCCAGCCTGGGCAACAAGAGCAAAACTCCATCTCAAAAAAAAAAAAAAAAAAAAAAAGGAAAGAGAAAAAGAATAACTAAAGCCTGTAAGACTGCTGGAATATAATATTGAATAAGAATTAGATGAATTTTATTTAGAATTAAAATTTTTGATCATTTATTGTAAATTGAAGATTGTGGTAAAAAATAGAGCTAATAAAGTACTTAAAAACTTGGAAAATAAACTGTAAGAGAAGAGACATGGTAGTACAGTGCAGACTTCCTCAAACTGTATCTCTTAGACCATTGAAGCACTTTATGTTACAAGCAATTTGTGTAGACACGAGATTTGGTTCAGGTACCTTTTTCAGTAATTCAGTAATTTTTGTTTTTTTTTGTTTTTTTTTTTGAGACGGAGTCTTGCTCTGTCGCCCAGGCTGGAGTGCAGTGGTGCGATCTCGGCTCACTGTAAGCTCTGCCTCCCGGGTTCACGCCATTCTCCTGCCTCAGCCTCCCGAGCAGCTGGGACTACAGGCACCCGCAACCACGTCCAGCTAATTTTTTGTATTTTTGGTAGAGACGGGGTTTCACTGTGTTAGCCAGGATGGTCTCGATCTCCTGACCTCGTGATCCGCTCGCTGCAGCCTCCCAAAGTGCTGGGATTACATGGGTGAGTCACCGCTCCCGGCCCAGTAATTGTTTATTTGCTCTTAGGAGAATTATTTATTTTATTTTATTTTTTTTGAGACGGAGTCTCGCTCTGTCACCCACGCTGGAGTGCAGTGGCGCGATCTCGGCTCACTGCAAGCTCCGCCTCCCGGGTTCACGCCATTCTCCTGCCTCAGCCTCCCGAGTAGATGGCATTACAGGCGCCCGCCACCACGCCCGGCTAATTTTTTGTATTTTTAGTAGAGACGGAGTTTCACCGTGTTAGCCAGGATGGGCTCGATCTCCTGACTTCGTAATCCGCCCGCCTCGGCCTCCCAAAGTGCTGGGATTACAGGCGTGAGCCACTGCACCCGGCCTTAGGAGAGTTATTTAAGCACTCTAAATCTCATGTTTTCTAATCTCTAAAAATGACACCAATCAATTTTTCAAATCCATATAAAATTCAGGCCTCATCATGAGATGAGCAAAGGATGTGACAAAAACCAGCACAATGTGGTGAGGACTGTGGTAAAGGGGAGAACAAAGGTATCATCAACTACCTGGCTCCAGCCCATAATTACTACAAGAGAACACCAGTCTAGTGTTGCCAGATCTTCAGATACTGATGTGCAATATTTGAAAATCTGGTGGATAATTCCAAATGTTTAAAAATATTGTGTGTGCTGACCAATACATGTCTGCAAACCAGATCCACCCTATAGATGAGCCATTTTTAATCCCTGGATTAGCTGTTCTTTAATCAATCCTCAAATACTGACATTTTGTGATTCTATAGGAACATAGAACAGTTAAGAGTATTAAGTCAGGGCCACCTATTAACAACTTTGGTGTATTGTTGCTGCCCGAATAACATATTGTATTTTTATATAGAAAAAGTCCATCTGTTTTTGAATTATTATTAAGGCATAATAACTATTTTCAGTTATTGAGAAAGAAAAAGGGCTTTGAAGACTCTAGTCTATCTATGAGAAAGCTTTTAGGAGACCTGTAAGTAGAGCTTTTATGAAATGTTAATGTACAAGAGTGGTAGGTGATTAGGAATCAACACTATACACTCCAGTGGGGTAGTAGCAGGACTAGATTTATGGGAGTCAACTCAATCACCAAGAGTATTACTAAAATGATGGCAAAAGCCTATATGAGGATCCAGTTATCAGTCAATGACCTGATCTAGGAGTTAAAAGCTTATATGGATCTCATGGATGTCTGCCAATACTTGTCCTCATAATACATGATAAAACCCTGACAGTAAACTACTCCCGGGAGTTTGGCATTAAATTAGAGAGGCGACAGCTCCCTTTTCTGCTGTTTTCAGACATCCAGGCACAGCCTTCTAATACACTCTGCTAATTTAGGAGCCAGAAAACATAAGTTCTATTTCAATATCTCTCCAACACTTCATCTCTCCTCTCTCTGCTGTTACATAATTCAGAGCTATGAAAATATTAATGTGTGATATGCTTATTCAGCGTGCTACAACTTTCTATAATTAATGTCACACATTTATAGTTTGAAGAGAGGCCTAAGAAAGACAATCTCATTCTTTCTAGAAAATATGTATATGAGTACTTGTGCTTTAGTCAGAGGTAGTTTTTGTTCCTAAAACTTAGAAAGCTGGCCAGTCTAACTTGTGTGTAACAAGGAGACAATGTTATTTTTCAAATAGCAGTCACCAGAATTCTTTTTTCATAAAAGTGTCTTTATTTAGGAAAATAATTATCTTTGTAATAGAGGAGGTAGAACTTGGTGTGCCCAAGGCAATGGGAGAGGGAGATATGAGGGGCAGAGTGGGAAGAGGAAGAGAAAGGACGGTAGAAGACTGAAGTTGCATAATGTGAATCTGCCCCAAATCTTTAGGAATATCTGATGAACTCACAAATTCTTTTTAATTAAAATTTAAATTAAAATTTAATTAAAATTTTAATGTTTTCAAATGATAGAGTATAGTGTATATATAGTATTTTGCGTGATATATTTTGCATGATATATTTTGTGCTATTATATATAGTGTATATATAGTAGATATATAGTATATAGTATATGTACACTATATATAGTGTACATATACTATATATAGTGTATACTATATATACTACGGTACATATGTACACTATATATAGTATATGTACATATAGTATATGTACACTATATAGAGTATATATATACTATATATATAATATATATAGTGTATACTATATATAGTATACACTATATATAGTGTATACTATATATACTATGGTATATAGTGTATACTATATATACATTATATATACACTTTATATAGTGTATACTATATACTATATATATACTATATATAGTATGTACTATATATATACTATATATAGTACGTACTATATATAGTATGTACTATATATATACTATATATAGTGTGTACTATATATAGTATGTACTATATATATACTATATATAGTGTGTACTATATATAGTATATACTATATATATACTATATATAGTGTGTACTATATATAGTATATACTATATATATACTATATATAGTGTGTACTATATATAGTATATACTATATATACTATATATAGTGTGTACTATATATAGTATACACTATATATAGTGTATGCTATATATACTATGGTATATAGTGTATACTATATATACATTATATATACACTTTATACAGTGTATACTATATACTATATATATACTATATATAGTGTGTACTATATATACACTATATAGTACACACTATATATAGTGTGTACGATATATACACTATAGATACACTATATATACACTATATATAGTGTGTACTATATATACACTATAGATACACTATATATGTTGTGTACTATATATACACTATAGATACACTATATATGGTGTATACTATATATACACTATAGATACACGATGGTGTATACTATAGATACACTATATATGGTGTATACTATATATACACTATATATACACTATATATGGTGTATACTATATATACACTATATATACACTATATGTAGTGTATACTATATATACACTATACACTATATATAGCATATACTATATATACTATATATACACTATATATACACATAGTGTATAGTGTGTACTATATATAGTGTACATATACTATATTATATATATACACTATATATAGTATATAGTATACACTATATATAGTATATAGTATACACTATATATAGTATATATAGTATATACTATATATAGTGTACATATAGTATATACTATATATACACTATATATACACTATATATATATAATAGCACAAAATATATCACGTAAAATATTTACCACATTAACTATATTTAAGTGTATAGTTCGATGGCATTAGATACCTTCATATTGTGGTGCAGCCATCACTGCCATCCATCTCCAGAATTTTTGTCTTCCAGACTGAAACTCCATACCCATTATCTCTCCACTTTCCCCTCCCCACAGCCATTGTAAACCACCATTCTACTTTCTATCTCTATGAATGTGACAACTTTAGGCACCCCCTATAAGTGAAATCATACAATATGTCCTTTGTGACAAATTCTTACTGAGATTGTTTTGGGCTGTGGAAAACTATGAAAAGGCTGAATTTCACATGAGGAACAGCACAGTTGGATCAGAGGACACTGAGACAGACATGGCTCCAGGTGTATAAAACAGAGGCTTCTACTCACTTCAGGCTGACAGTGTCTTACCAAAAATCTTTGCTTTTGTCTCTGGAGCTTCTCTGATATGCTAGGGATGCCCTTGGAGGGTTCACTTTGTCCATGTGCATTGGTTTTTAAGTGTGAAAAAGTCAAATTCTTTGGGAGTTAACACACTAACAGTAAACAGTGAGAGTGTGTGCATAAATACTGCTGCTTTTCATTCTCCCAGCAGGTAGTTTTGAGAGGTGTTCTGTACACTTTTTTGAAGTCCATGTAGAATAGAGCCATTTGCATCCACAGTGGCAATCTCAATAACACATTCCCAAGTATACTACTTACTCACAAGTCTTGTCGTAGACTCCACTTTTTCAGGAAGCTATTCTCTGTGAGACAGCCTGGTTTATGTCAGGTGTTTATCCATTTGTTATGGCTTAAATTATGTCCCTTCCCCCCAAATATGTTGAAGTTCTAGCTCTCAGGACCTTAGAATGAGATCTTATTCAGAAATAGAGCTGTTGCAAATCTAAGTAGTTAAGGTGATGTCATGTTGTAGTAGGTTGGACCCTAAATCTAATATGACTGATGTCTTCATAAGAAGAGAGGAGACACAGAGACGCAGGCACATGAAGAGAGAGTGCCAGATTATGACAGAGGCAGAGATTTGAGAGCTACAGTTGCAAGCCAAGAAACACCAAGGATTACCAACAATCACCAGAAGCTATGAAGAGGCAAGGAAGAACTCTCTGTTGTAGGCTTCAGAAGAAGCATGGCCATTCTGATATTTTGATTTCAGACCTCAAGCTTCCAGAGCTGTGAAATAATACATTTATTTTTTCAAAGACATCTAGTTTGTGGTTCTTTGTTACACAAGCTCTAAGAAACTAATACACCATTGTTATAGCTTCTGTTGCCAGATGGTGAAGACATATGGTCTACTGTCCTCTTATGGGGGTAAGACTATCAGAGAAGTGAATGTACTATGTTCAGAGAAGTGAATGTACTATGTTCTTCAATAAGTCAGGTTAGGGCTGGAGTGGAAAACAGGTGTCTATAATGTAAGTAAAACTTTTTTTTTAAAGGTAGCATATTGATGATTACTGAAAAAACAAAATAGAGAATTGCTTTAAAGTGTTTAAAAAGTAACAGTAGATTTCATATCCTGCCACTTTACTGGATTAGTTCTAAGAGTTTGTGTGTGTGTGTGTGTGTGTGTGTGTGTGTGTGTAGTTTTAGCATTTTCTACATATAGTATCATGTCTTCTGTAAACAGAGATAGGTTTACATTTTTCTTTCCAATTTGGATGACTCATTTCTTTTTTTTAAATTTTTATTGGTACATAATATATATATATATTCATGGGGTATATGAGATACAGGCATATAATGCATAATTATTACATCAGGGTAAATGGGGTATCTATCACTTCAGGCATTCATCCTCTTGGTGTTACAAAAAATCCAATTATACACTTTCAATGTTTAAAAATGTACAATAAATTATTATTGACAGTAGTCACCCTGTTGTGCTACCAAATACTAGATCTTATTCATTCTAACTATAGTTTTGTACCCATCAACCATCCTTACCTCCCCCTCTCACTCCCTATTACCCTTTCCAGCCTTTGGCCACCATTATTCTACTCTCTATCTCCGTAAGTTCAATTGTTTTAATTTTTAATAAGTGAGAACATGCAAAGTTTGTCTTTCTGTGCCTGGCTTATTTCACTTAACATAATGCCCTCCAGTTCTGGAGGGCAAAGCTGGAGTATCATGGCACAATCATGGCTCACTGAAGCCTCAACTTTCCAGGCTCAAGTTATTCTCCCACCTCAGCCTACCGCATAGCTAGGACTACAGGCATTCACCACCACATCCAGCTAATGTTTTCCTTAAATTTATTTTTGTAGAGATATGGCCTCACTATATTGCCCAGGCTGGTCTTGAGCTCCTGGGCCCAAGCAGTCCTCTCACTTTGGCCTCCTCAAATGCTGGGATTAAAAGCATGAGCCACCAAGCCTGTTTCTCTTTAATTTCTTGCATCAATGTTTTATAGTTTTCATTGTAGAGACCTTTCATTTCTTTGGTTAAATTTATTTCTAGGTATTTTATTTTATTTGTAGCTATTGTAAATGGGATTACTTTCTTGATTTTCAGATTTTTCACCATTGGCATATAGAAATGCTACTGATTTTTGTATGTTAATTTTGTATCCTCCAACTTTATGAATTTTAAAAATCAGTTCTAATAGTTTTTGGTGGAGTCTTTAGGTTTTTCCAAATATAAGATTATATCATCTGCAAACAAGGATAATTTGACTTCTTCCTTTCCAATCTGGTTGCCATGTTTTTTTCTTTCTTTTGTCTGATTGTTATAGCTAGGATTTCCAGTACTATGTTGAATAACAGCAGTGAAAATGGGCATCCTCTTGTTGTTTTCCAAATCTTAGAGGAAAGGGTTCAGTTTTTCCCATTCAGTATGATACAAGTCATGGGTCTGTTGTGTATGGTTTTTATTGTGTTGAGGTATGTCCCTTCTATACCTGTTTTTTTGAGGGTTTTATCATGAAGAGATGTTAAATTTTATCAGGTGGTTTTCAGCATCAATTAAAATGATCATATGGTTTTTGTCCTTCATTCTGGTGTTACGATGTATCACATTGATTGATTTGCATATGTTGGACCGTTCTTGAATCCCTGAAATAAATCCCACTTGGACATGATGAATGATCTTTCTAATGTGTTGTTGAATTTGGTTTGCTAGTATTTTGTTGAGTATTTTTGCACCAATGTTCATCAGGGATATTGGCCTGAAGTTTTCTTTTCTTTTCTTTTTTAATGTGTCTTTGGTTTTGGTGTCAGGGTAATACTGGCCTCATAGAATAAGTTTGGATGTATTCCATCTTCCTTTTTTTAAAATAGTTTGAGGATGTTTGATATTAGTTCTTCTTTAAATGTTTCCTAAAATTCAGCAGTGAAGTCATTCGGTCCCAGGCTTTTCTTCGTTGAGAGACTTTTTTTTGTTGTTGTTATTATATCCTATTTTATTTCATTTTCCCTGAAAATTTATCTCCATGCTGTAAGGAAATCAATTTTTTATAACATAAAAGATTTGCTCTCTTAAACATAGCAAATATAGCAAGTAAATAATAAACTGATATTTCTTTATTTTCATTGCAGCAATCAGCAATGTCTTGTACATATTGACTGATTAACTGATACAATTCCAGAAATTCTTTTTTTTTTTTTTTTTTTGAGACGGTCTTGCTCCATCACCCAGGCGGGAGTGCAGTGGTGCAGTGGCACGATCATGGCTTACTACAGCTCCACTCTCAAGCTCAAGCCATCTTTCCACTTCATCCTCCTGAGTAGCTGAGACTACAGACATGTGCCACTGTACCTGCCTAATTAACAAAAAAATTTTGTTGTTATTTTTGAGATGGGGTCTCACATTGTTGCCCAGGCTGAGAGACTTTTTAAGAACAGTTTCAATTTCGTTACTTGTTACTGGGATGTTCATGTTTTGGATTTCTTCCTGGATCAATCATGGTAGGTGGTATGTGTCTAGGAATTTATCCATTCCTTCTAGGTTTTCCAATTTATTGTCATAGAGTTTTTCATAGCAGCCTCCAATGATACTTCGAATTTCTGCAGTATGTTGTAATGCCTCCCTTTTAATCTCTGACTTTATTTATTTGAGTCTTTTCTCTTTTATTCAAAGTTTGTTGGGTTAATGGTTTGTCAATTTTGTTTAGCTTTTCACAAAACAACTTTTTTGTTTCATTGATTTTTTTGTATTTTTAAATTTCATTTTCATTTATTTCTACTCTAATATTTATTATTTCTTTCCTTGTACTAATTTTGGATTTGGTTTGCTCTTGTTTTTCTAGTTCTTTAAGATGTATCATTGGACTAGTTAAAGCTTTTTTTTCTTTTTTTGGACAGAGTTTCACTTTGTCCTTCAGGCTGGAGTGCAGTGGTGCATACATGGTTCACTGCAGCCTGAACCTCCTGGGTTCAAGGAGTCTTCCTACCTCAGCCTCTCAAGTAGCTAGGACTACATATGTGCACCTGGCTAATTTTTGTACTTTTTTATAGAGACAGGGTTTGGCCATGTTGCCCAGTCTAGTCTCAAACTCCTGAGCTCAAGTGATCCACTTGCCTCAGCCTCCCAAATTGCTGGTAGTACAAGTGTGAGCCACTGTTTCTAACCTATTTAAATTTTTTCTACTTTTTTGACACAGGTGCTTGTTGCTATAAACTTTCCTCTTAGTACTTCTTTCACCATATTCATAGGTTTTGGTATGTGGTGTTTCCTTCTTTATTTGTTTCAAGAATTTTCCTATTTTGTTTTTGAGACAAAGTCTGTCTCTGTCACCCAGGATAGAGTGCAGGCATGATCACAGCTCACTGCAGCCTTGACCTTTTGAGCTCAAGTGATCTTCCTGTCACAGCCTCCTGAGTAACTGGGACTACAGGTGCACACTGCCAAACCCAGATAATCAATTTTTTTTTTTTTTAAGTGACAAGTTGGTCTGAAACCCCTAAGCTAAAGGAATCCTCCCACCTTGGCCTCCCAAAGTGCTGTGATTATAGATGTGAGCTACTGCACCTGCCAGTTTCAAGAAAAGTTTTAAGTTTCCTTCTTAATTTCTTTATTGACCCACTGGTAATTCCAGAGCATATTGCTTAATTTCCATGTGTTTGTATGATTTTCAAAATCTTTTTGTTATTGAATTCTAGTTTTATTCATTTGTGATCAGAGAGGACACTTAATATAATTTCATTTTTTTGAAAGTTTAAAGACAAGTTTTGTGGCCTAACATATTGTCTATCCTAGAGAATAATCCAGCATAGACAATGTGTATTCGTTAGCGGTTGGACAAAATGTTTAGTAAATATCTATTAATCTGGTCTTCAGTGCAGTTTAAGTCTGATGTTTCTTTATTGATTTTTCTGTCTGGATGATCTGTTCACTGCCAAAACTGTGGTATTGAAATATCCAGCTATTATTGTATTGGGGGTCTATTTCTCTTTTTACCTCTAATAATACTTGCTTTATACATCTGGGTACTTCAGCATTAGGTGCATGCGTATTTAGAGTTATTATATCCCCTTGCTGAATTGACACCGTTATCATTATATAATGGCATTCTGTGTCTCTTTTTATAGGTTTCGTCTTGAAATATATTTTGTCTTAGTATAGCTAATCCTTCCCTTTTTTGGTTTCTATTTGCTTGGAATATCTTACTTTATTTCTTTGTTTTCAATTTATGTGTATCTTTATAGATAAATTGTTTTTTGTAGGCAACATATCATTGGGTCTTGTTATTTTTATCAATTCAGCGAGTGTATTTTGATTGAAGAGTTTAGTCTTTTTACATTCTGTGTTATTATTGCTAAGTAGGGACTTATTCCTGCCATTTTATTTGTTTTCTGGATATCCTGCAGCATTTCTCTTCCTTTTTTCCTTCCTTCCAGTCTTCCTTTTAGTGAAAGTGTTTTTTCTCTTGTGATATGTTTTAATTTCTTTTTAAAATTTTTTTGTGTTATCTGATGTATGTTTTTTGATTTGAGGTTATCATAAGGTTTGCAAATATATCTTCTAATCCATTATTTTATTTTATTATCATTATTTTTTATTATACTTTAAGTTCTGGGATACACGTGCAGAACATGCAGGTTTGTTACGTCGGTATACATGTGCCATGGTGGTTTGCTGCACCCATCAACCTGTCATCTACATTAGGTATTTCTCCTAATGCTATCCTTCCCTTAGCACCCCCACCTGCTGACAGGCCCCAGTGTGTAATGTTCCCCTCCCTGTGTCCATGTGTTCTCATTGTTCAACTCCCACTTATGAGTGAGAACACGTGATGTTTGGTTTTCTGTTCCTGTATTAGTTTGCTGAGAATGATGGTTTCCAGCTTCATCCATGTCCCTGCAAAGGACATGAACTAATCCTTTTTTATGGCTGCATAGTATTCCATGGTATATATGTGCCACATTTTCTTTATCCAGTCTATCATTGATGGGCATTTGGGTTGGTTCCACATCTTTGCTATTGTGAACAGTGCTGCAATTAACATACATGTGCATGTCTCTTTATGGTAGAATGATTTGTAATCATTTGCTAACCCATTATTTTAAACTGATGACTACTTAACACTGCATAAACAAATAATCAAAAAGAAAACTAATAAAAACTCTATACCTTAACTTTGTCCCTCCTTTGTCTCTTTTTAACTTTATGTTGTTTCTGTTTATATCATTTTGTGTTATGTTTTGAAAAGTTGTAGTTACTAGTTTGGAACAGTTCATTTATTAACCTTTCTACTCAAGATATGAGTAGTTTATACTCCACTATGACAGTGTTATAACACTGTGTTTTTCTGTGTACTTACTACTAACAGTAAGTTTTGGACCTTCAGATGATTTACTATTGCTCATTAACATCTGTTTCTTCCAGACTGAACTTTCTTTAGCATTCTTTATAGGAATGGTGTGGTGTTGATAAAATTCCTGAGCTTTTGTTTGTGTGGTAAACTCTTTATTTCTTCTTCATGTTTGAAGGATATTTTTGTTGGCTATATGATTTTAGGATAAAAGATTTTTCCTTCCGTCCTTTAAATATATCATGTCACTTCCTGTTGGCCTGTAACATTTCCACTGAGAAGTCTGCTGCCAGACGTATTGAAGTCCTTTGTATGTTATTAGTTTCTTTTCTTTTGCTGCTTTTAGAATCCTTTTTTATCCTTGATCTTTGGGAGTCTGGGCTTGTTTGTACCCATCCTTCTTGGGAAGGATTTTGAGGTATTCAAAAGGTTTGTGACCTAAGTCTTTGATCACTGCAGCCATCTCTGCCTTAGGGAGCACCCTAAACCCACAAATGCTATTGCCGTTGCAAACTCATTGATGTATCATCTTGCAGGAGACTCCCCCTTTAGCCACCACAGCTGGGAATGTGGTGGGTCACACCTGAAGCCAGCATGACTCTGAGTCTCACCCAGGACCCATAGCGAGTACTTCCTGGTGACCACTGGTGATTATTCAGTGTTCAAGAGCTCTTTAGTCAGTCCATGATGAATTCTGCCAGGACTAGGTTTTTCCCTTCAAGGCAGTGGGTTCCCTTCTGGCCCAGGGTGTATCCAGAAATGTCAACTGAGAACTAGGGTCTAGGGTGGGGGCCCTCAGAACTCTGCTTGGTGTCCTATTGTACAGTGGCTGAGCTGGTATCCAAGTTGCAAGACTAAGTCCTCTTTACTCTCCATTCTCCTCTCCTTAAGCGGAAGGAAGGAGTCTTTTCCAGAGCTGTGTGCTGCGCTGCCTGGAGTTGGGGAGGGGTGACAGAAGTACTCACTTGGCCACCCCAGCTGGTCTCCCTAGATTACATGCACGACAAGTCTACTGGCTCCAAGCCCAGCACAGCCCCAGGACTTGCCCAGGAATTGCATTCCTTGTGGCCAAACTGCATTTTCAATTTATATAGGACCTCAGAGCACTTCAGCCCATGGCGGCAGGGCTTACCATAACTCAGGTTCCAACTGCTGGGATGGACAATTCACCTCTGGCAAGGGCTGGTCTAAACGCTGCCTTCATGAGTGCTGGCTAAGTTCTGCTCCATGTTGCTTTCCACTGTGCTAGGGCAGCACTGAGTTCCAATGCAAAGTCACACAATCACTGTGCTTTCTCTCCCCCAAGTGCACAAATTCTTTCTATGCACCACATGATCACCACTGGGGGATGGGGGAGGGGTGGTGTAGGTTATTTTAGAGTGTCTTTTCTACACTTTTCAAGGCCTCCTTCCTTATTTTGATATTAAAACCAGGTACTGTGTTTCCTCACCCAATTTTTGGTTCTTATGAAGGTGCTTTTTTTTTTTAAATTTGAGCAATTGTTCAATTTGGTGTTCTCATGGTGGGAGATGATCACTGGAGGTCTCTATTCAGCCGTGTTGCTTCACCTCCTTCTCTCTTACATTTTTTGTCTGATTGCTCTTGCTAGATCTTCCAGTACTCTGTTGAGTAAGAATCCTTTCCTTGTACCAGATCTTAGAGGAAAATCTTTCCATTTTTTTTCTCCACTGATTATGATGTTAGTTGTGGGCTTTTCATAAGTGGCCATTATTATGTTGAGAAAATTTTCTTCTTATATCTATTCTGAGGATTTTTATCATCAAAGGATAATAAACTATGTTATATTCTGTTTCTGCATCTATTGAGATAGTCTTGTAGTTTTTATCTTTTATATTGTTAATGTGGTGCATCATGTTGATTGATTTGCATAAAACTAAGCTTGCTTCTCAGGGATAAATTCCAGTGGTTATGTTATAATATTTTTGATGTGTTAAGTTTGCTTTGGTAGTATTGGATTGAGAATTTTTGCATCTATGTTTATTAAAAATATTGGCCAGTAGGTTTCTTTTCTCGTATTTTGCCTTTGGTATAAGGATGTTGCTGGCCTCATAGGATGAGTTCGGGGAGGAGTCTTTCCTCAATTTTTTGAATAGTTTCAGGAGAAATGATACCAGATCTTCTTTTTATATCTGGTAGAATCAGGCTATGAATCCATCTGGTTCTGGGCTTTTTTTTTTTTTTTTTGGTTGCTAGGTTATTTATTACTGATTCAACTTCAGAGCTCATTATTGGTCTGTTCAGGGAATCAATTTCTTCTAGTTCAGTCTTGGGATGGTGTATGTGTCCAGAAATTTATCCATCTCTTCTAGGTTTTCTAGATTGTATGCATAAAGGTGTTCATAGCAGTTTGAGCTGGTTATTTTTATTTCTTTAGGGTGAGTGGTAACATCCCCTTTGTCATTTCTAATTGTATTTATTTGGAAATTTTCTTCTTTATTAGTCTAGCCAGTGGCCTATGTAGCTTATTATTTTTTTTCAGAAAGCAACTCCTGGATTCATTGATCATTTGAATGTTTTTTTGTGTCTCAATTTTTTTTTTCACTTTAGTTCTGATTTTGGTTATTTATTGTCTTCTGCTAGCTTTGGGATTGATTTGCTCTTGCTTCTCTAATTCTTTCAGTTGTAACATTACATTGTTAATCTGAGATCTTTCTTACTTTTGATGTGGCAGTAAGTACTGTAAGTTACTCTCTTAACACTGCATTGGCTGTGTCTCAGAGACTCTGGTATATTGTATTTTTATTCTCATTAGTTTCCAAGACCTTTATTTCTGACTTAATTTATTATTTACTCAAAAGTCATTTAAAAGCATGTTGTTTAATTTTTAATGGTCTTTGAGCTATCTTATTAGTCCTGACTTCTATTTTTATTGCACTGTGGCTCAAGAGTGTGTTTTATATAATTTTAGTTCTTCTGCATTTGCTGACGATTGTTTTATGTCTAATAATGTGGTCAATTTTAGAGTATGTGCCACGTGGTGATGAGAGTATGTATATTCTGTTGTTTTTGGGTGGAGAGTGCTATAGAGGTCTATGTAGTTTCTGATGTTTATTTTTATTTGGTCCAATATTAAGATCCATTTGGTCTAACGTTAAGTTCAGCTCCTGAATATCTTTGTTAGTTTTCTGCCTAAACAATTTGTCTAGTACTGTTATTGGAGTGTTGAATTCGCCCGCTATTATTGTGTGGGAGTCTAAGCCTCTTTATAGGTCTCTAAGAACTTGCTTTATGAATCTGGGTGCTCCTGTGTTGGGTGCATACATATTTAGGGTAGTTAGGTCTTCTTGTTGAATGGAATTCTTTACCATTATGTAATGGTTTTCGGTGTCTTTTTTGATCTTTGTTGGTTTAAAGTCTGTCCTGTCTGAAATTAGAATTGCAACACCTGCTTTTTTCTGATTTCCATTTGCTTGGTAGATTTTCCTCCATTTCTTTATTTTGAGCCTATGAGTCTCATTATGTATGAGATGGGCCTCTTGAAGACAGCATGCCGTTGGGTCTTGCTTTTTTTTTTTTTTTTTTTTTGAGACGGAGTCCTGCTGTCGCCCAGGCTGGAGTGCAGTGGGGAGATCTCGGCTCACTGCAGGCTCTGCCCCCTGGGGTTCACGCCATTCTCCTGCCTCAGCCTCCTGAGTAGCTGGGACTACAGGCGCCCGTCACCTTGCCCGGCTAATTTTTTGTATTTTTAGTAGAGATGGGGTCTCACTGTGTTCGCCAGGATGGTCTCTATCTCCTGACCTCGTGATCCACCTGCCTCAGCCTCCCAAAGTGCTGGGATTACAGGCGTGAGCCACCAGGTCTTGCTTTTTTATCCAGCTTGCCACTCTGTGTCTTTTAAGTGGGGCATTCAGCCTGTTTACACTCAAGGTTAGTACTGATATGTGTGGATTTGATCCTGTCATTGTATTGTTAGCTGGTTATTATGTCAGCTTGTTTGTGTGGTTGCTTTATAGTGTCACTGGTCTGTGTATGTAAGTGTGTTTTTGTATTGGCTGGTAACAGTATTTTCTTTCTATATTTGGTGCTCCTTTCACAATTTCTTGTAAGGCATGTCTGGTAGTAATGAACCCCCTCAACATTTGCTTATCTGAAACAGGCTGTATTTCTCCTCTGTTTAGGAAACTTAGGTTGGCTGGATATCAAATTCTTGGTTTTAGACTTTTTTCTTTAAGAATGTTGAATATAGGTCCCCAATCTCTTCTGCTGAGAGGTCCACTGTTAGCCTGATAGGGTTCCCTTGATAGGTGACTTGCCCTTTCTCTCTAGCTGTCTTTAACATTTTTTTTCTTTCATTTCAACCTTGAAAAATCTGATGATCATATGTCTTAGGGATAATCTTCTAGTGTAGTATCTTTCAGGGTTTTCTCTGTAGTTTGTTAATTTTACTGTTGGCCTCTCTAGTAAGGTTGGGGAAGTTTTCATGAATGATATCCTGAAATATATTTCCCAAGTTGTTTGTTTTCTCCTTCTCCCTTTCAGAGATGCCAGTGATTTGCAGATTTGGCCTCTTACATAATGCCACATTTTCAGAGGTTTTGTTCGTTTCTTTTTATTACTCTTTCTTTATTTTTGTCTGACTGTCTTATTTCAGAGAGACCATCTTCAATTTCTGAGATTCCTTTTTTCAGCTTGGCCTATTCTGTTGTAAATACTTGTGATTGCATTGTAAAATTCTTGTAGTATGTTTTTCAACTCTATCAGATATGTTAGGTTCTTTTTATACTGGCTATTTCACCTTTCAGCTTCTGTATCATTTTATTGTATTCTTAGTTACTTTGGATTTGGTTTAGCCATTTTCCTGAATGTGCAGAATGTGCAGGTTTGTTATGTAGGTATACACATGCCATGGTGGTTTGCTGTACCCATCAACCTGTCATCTACATTAGGTATTTCCCCTAGTGCTATCCTTCCCCTAGACCCCCATCCCCTGACAGGCCCCAGTGTGTGATGTTCCCCTCCCTGTGTCCATGTGTTCTCATCGTTCAACTCCCACTTATGAGTGAGAACATGCAGTGTTTGGTTTTCTCTTCTTGTGTTAGTTTGCTGAGAATGATGGTTTCCAGCTTCATCCATGTTCCTGCAAAGGACATGAACTCATCCTTTTTTATGGCTGCATGGTATTTCATGGTGTATATGTGCCACATTTCCTTTATCCAGTCTGTCATTGATGGACATTTGTGTTGGTTCCAAGTCTTTGCTGTTGTGAATAGTTTTGCAGTAAACATATGTGTGCATGTGTTTTTATGGTAGAATGATTTATAATCCTTTGGGTATATGTCCAGTAATGGGATTGCTGGGTCAAATGGTATTTCTGGTTCTAGATCCTTGAGGAATCTCCACACTGTCTTCCACAATGGTTGAACCTAATTACACTCCTACCAACAGTGTAAAAGCGTTCCTATTTCTCCACATCCTCTCCAGCGTCTGTTGTTTCCTGACTTTTTAGTGATCACCATATTAACTGGCGTGAGATAGTATATCATTGTGGCTATGATTTGCCTTTCTCTAATGACCAGTGATGATAAGCTTTTTTTCATATGTTTGTTGGTGGCATAAATGTCTTCTTTTGAGAAGTGTCTGTTCATATGCTTTGCTCACTTTTTGATGGGGTTGTTTGTTTTTTTCTTGTACATTTGTTTAAGCTCCTTGTAGATTCTGGATATTAGCCCTTTGTCAGATGCATAGATTGCAAAAATTTTGTCCCATTCTGTAGGTTGCTTGTTCTCTATGATGATAGTTTCTTTTGCTGTGCAGAAAGTCTTTAGTTTAATTAGATCAAATTTGTCAATTTTTGCTTTTGTTGCCATTGCTGTTGGTGTTTTAGTCATGAAGTGTCTGCCCATGCCTATGTCCTGAATGGTATTGCCTAGGTTTTCTTCTAGAGTTTTTATGGTTTTAGGTTTAACATTTAAGTCTTTAATCTATCTTGAATTAATTTTTGTATAAGGTTTAAGGAAGGGATCCAGTTTCAGTTTTCTGCATATGGCTAGCCAGTTTTCCCAACACCATTTATTAAACAGGGAATCCTTTCCCCATTGCTTCTTTTTGTCAGGTTTGTCAAAGATCCGATGGTTGTAGATGTGTGACGTTATTCCTGAGGCCTCTGTTCTGTTCCGTTTGTCTATATATCTGTTTTGGTATCAGTCCCATGCTGTTTTGTATACTGTAGCCTTGTAGTATAGTTTGAAGTCAGGTAGCATGATGCCTCCAGCTTTGTTCTTTTGGCTTAGGATTGTTTTGGCTGTATTGGCTCTTTTTTGGTACTGTGTGAAATTTAAAACAGTTTTTTTCTAATTCTGTGAAGAAAGTAAATGGTAGCTTGATGGGGATAGCATTGAATCTATAAATTACTCTGGGCAGTATGGCCATTTTCATGATATTGATTCTTTCTATCCATGAGCATGGAATGTTTTTCCATTTGTTTGTGTCCTCTCTTATTTCCTTGAGCAGTGGGTTGTAGTTGTCCTTGAAGATGTCCTTCACATCCCTTGTAAGATGGATTCCTAGGTATTTTATTCTCTTTGAAGCAATTGTGAATGGCAGTTCACTCATGATTTGGTTTTCTGTTTGTCTATTATTGGTGTATAGGAATGCTTGTGATTTTTGCACATTGATTTTGTATCCTGAGACTTTGCTGAAGTTGCTTATCAGCTTAAGGAGATTTTGGGCTGAGATAATGGAGTTTTCTAAATATACAAGCATGTCATCTACAAACAGAGACAATTTGATTTACTCTCTTCCTATTTGAATGCCCTTTATATATTTCTCCTGCCTGATTGCCCCGGCCAGAACTTCCAATATTACGTTGAATAGGAGTGTCGAGAGAGGGAAACCTTGTCTTGTGCCAGTTTTCAAATCAATGTTTCCAGCTTTTGCCCAATCAGTATAATATTGGCTGTGGGTTTGTCATAAATAGCTCTTATTATTTTGAGATATGTTCCATCAGTATCTAGTTTGTTGAGAGTTTTTAGCGTGAAGGGCTGTTGAATTTTGTCGAAGGCCTTTTCTGCATCTGTTGAGATAGTCATGTGGTTTTTGTCATTGGTTCTGTTTATGTGATGGATTACATTATTGATTTGCATATGTTGAACCATTGTTGCATCCTAGGGGTGAAGCCAACTTGATCATGGTGGATAAACTCTTTTAGGTGCTGCTGGATTCGGCTTGCCAGTATTTTATTGAGGATATTCGCATTGAAGTTCATCAGGGATATTGGCCTGAAATTTTCTTTTTTTGGTGTGCCTTTGCCAGGTTTTGGTATCAGGATGATGCTAGCCTCACAAAATGAATTAGGGAGGAGTCCCCTTTTTTCTATTGTTTGGAACAATTTCAGAAGAAATGGTACCAACTCTCGTTTGTACCTCTGGTAGAATTTTGTTGTGAATCCATCTGGTCCAGGCTTTTTTTGGTTTGTAGGCTATTAATTACTGCCTTAATTTTAGAACTCATTACTGGTCTATTCAGAGATTTGACTTCTTCCTGGTTTAGTCTTGGGAGGGTATATGTGTGCAGTAATTTATCCATTTCTTCTAGATTTTCTAGTTTATTTGCATGAAGGTGTTTATAGTATTATCTGATGGTAGTTTGTATTTCTGTAGGATCAGTGGTGATATCCCCTTTATCATTTTTTATTTTGTCTATTTTATTCTTCTCTCTTTTCTTCTTTATTAATCTGGCTAGTGATCTATCTATTTTGTTAATCTTTTCAAAAAACTAGCTCCTGAATTCATTGATTTTTTGAATAGTTTTTCGTGTTGCTGTCTCCTTCAATTCTGCTCATATCTTAGTTATTTCTTGTCTTCTGTTAGCTTTTGAATTTCTTTGCTCTTGTTTCTCTAGTTCCTTTAATTTTGATGTTATGGTGCCAATTTTAGACATTTCCCACTTTCTCCTGTCAGCATTCATGCTATAAATTTCCCTCTAAACACTCCTTTATCTGTGTCCCAGAGATTCTGTTACATTTTGTCTTTGTTCTCATTGGCTTCAATGACCTTCTTTCTTCCTATTTTTTTTTTTTTTTTGAGACTGAGTTTCGCTTTGTCACCCAGGCTGGAGTGCAGTGGCGCGATCTCGGCTCACTGCAAGCTCTGCCTCCTGGGTTCACGCCATTCTCCTGCCTCAGCCTCCTGAGTAGCTGGGACTACAGGCACCCGCCACCACACCTGGCCAATTTTTTTTTGTATTTTTGGTAGAGATGAGGTTTCACTGTGTTAGCCAGGATGGTCTTGATCTCCTGACCCCGTGATTCACCTGTCTCAGCCTCCCAAAGTGCTTCCTTAAGTTTTTTATTTACCCAGTAGTCATTCAGGAGCAGGTTGTTCAGTTTTCATGTAGTTGTGTGATTTTGTGTGAGTTTCTTAATCTTGACTTTTAATTTGATTGCACTGTGGTCTGAGAGGCTCTTTGTTATGATGTCCATTCTTGCATTTGCTGAGCAGTGCTTTACTTCCAATTATGTGGTCAATTTAAGAATAAGTGTGATGTGGTGCAGAGAAGAATATATATTCTGTTGATTTGGGGTGGAGAGTTCTGTGGACGTCTATTAGGTCTTCTTGGTCCAGAGCTGAGTTCAAGTCCTGAATATCCTTGTTAATTTTCTGTCTCTTTGACTTGTCTAATATTGACAGTGGGGTGTTAAAGACTCCCACTATTACTGTGTGGGAGTCTAAGTCTCTTTGTAGGTATCTAAGAACTTCCTTCATGAATCTGGGTGCTCCTGAATTAGGTGCATATATATTTACAATAGTTAACTCTTCTTGTTGCATTGATCCGTTAACCATTATGTAATGCCCTTTGTCTTTTTTGATCTTTGTTGGTTTAAAGTCTGTTTTATCAGAGACTAGGATTGCAACCCCTGGTTTTTTTTTTTTTTTGGCTTTCCATTTGCTTGGTAACTCTTCCTCCATCTCTTTGAGCCTATGTGTGTCTTTGCATGTGAGATATGTCTCCTGAATACAGCACACTAGTTGGTCTTGTCTCTTTATCCAATTTGCCAGTCTGTGTCTTTTAATTGGGGCATTTTGCCCATTTACATTTAAGGTTAATATTGTTATTTGTGAATTTGATCCTGTCATTGTGATGTGAGGTGGTTATTTTGCCTGTTAGTTGATGCAGTTTTTTCATAGTGTCAATGGTCTTTACAATTTGGTATGTTTTTGCAGTGGCTGGTACCAGTTTTTCCTTTCCATGTTTAGTGCTTCCTTCAGGAGCTCTTGTAAGGCAGGTCAGGTAGTGACAAAATATTTCAGCATTTGCTGAAGGATTTTATTTCTACTTCGCTTATGAAGCTTAGATTGGCTGGGTATGAAATTCTGTGTTGAAAATTCTTTTAAGAATGTTGAATATTGGCCCCCAACTCTCTTCTGGTTTATGGGGTTTCTGCCAAGAGATCTGCTGTTGGTCTGATGGGCTTCCCTTTGTGGGTAACCCAATCTTTTTCTCTGGCTGCCCTTAACATTTTTTCCTTCATTTCAACCTTGGTGAATCTGATGATTATGTGTCTCGGGGTTGCTCTTCTCGAGGAATATCTTTGTGGTTTTCTCAGTATTTCCTGAATTTGAATGTTGGCCTGTCTTGCTACATTGGGGAAATTCTCCTGGACAATATTCTGAAGAGAGTTTTCCAACTTGGTTCCATTCTCCATGTCACTTTTATGTAGACCAATCAAACATAGGTTTGGTCTTTTCACATAGTCCCATATTTCTTGGAGGCTTTGTTCATTCCTTTTTATTCTTTTTTTCTCTAATTTTGTCTTCATGCTTCATGCTTCATGCTTTATTTCACTAAGTTGATCTTCAATCTCTGATATCCTTCCTTCCAATTGATCAATTTGGTATTGATACTTTGTATGCTTCATGAAGTTCTCGTGCTGTGTTTTTCGGCTACATCAGGTCATTTATATTTTTCTCTAAACTGGTTATTCTAGTTAGCAATTCCTCTAACCTTTTTTCATGGTTCTTAGTCTCCTTGTGTTGGGTTAGAACATGCTCCTTTAGCTCAGAAGAGTTTGTTATTACCCACCTTATAAAGTCTTATGAAGTGTTATTACCCAACTTATTACCCACTTCATTACCCACTTCTGTCAATTCATCAAACTCATTCTCTGTCCAGTTTTGTTCCTTTGTGGGCAAGGTGTTGTGATCCTTTGGAGGAGAAGAGGCATTCTGGTTTTTGGAATTTTCAGCTTTTTTGTGCTGGTTTTTCTTCTCTTCATGGATTTATCTATCTTTGGTCTTTGATGTTGGTGATTTTCTGATGGGGTTTCTGTGTGGACATCCATTTTGTTGATATTGATGCTATTCCTTTCCATTTGTTAGTTTTCCTTCTAAAAGTCAGGTCCCTGTGCTGCAGGTCTGCTGGATTTTGCTGGAGGTCCACTCCAGACCCTCTTTGCCTGGGTATCACCAGTGGAGGCTGCAGAACAACAAAGACTGCTGCCTGTTCCTTACTCTGGAAGCTTTGTCCCAGAGGGGCACCCACCAGATGCCAGCTGGAGCTCTCCTGCGTGAGGTGTCTGTTGACTCCTGCTGGGAGGTGTCTCCCAGTCAGAAGCCATGGGGATCAGGGACTTACTTTAGGAGCCAGTCAGTTTCTTAGCAGAGCTTAAGCACTGCCCTGGGAGATCTGCTACTCTTTTCAGAGCTGGCAGGCAGAAACGTTTAAGTCTGCTGAAGCTGTCCCCACAGCCACCCCTTCCCCCAGATACTCTGTCCCAGGGAGATGAGAATTTTATCCAGAATCCCCTGACTGAGGCTGCTGCCTTTCTTTCAGAGATTCCCTGCCCAGAGAGGAGGAATCTAGAGAGGGAATGTGGCCACAGCAGCTTTGCTGAGCTGTGGTGGGCTCTGCTCAATTTGAACTTCCCAGTGGGTTTGTTTACACTGTGAGGGGAAAACCATCTACTCAAGCCTCAGTAATGGCAGATGCCCCTTTCCCTACCAAGGTTGAGCATCCCAGGTTGATTCGGACTGCTGTGCTGGCAGCAAGAATTTTTTTTTTTTTTGAGATGGAGTTTCACTCTTGTTGCCCAGGCTGGAGTGCAATGGCACGATCTCAGCTCACCGCAACATCCACCTCCCAGGTTCAAGCGATTCTCCTGCCTCAGCCTCCCTAGTAGCTGGGATTATAGGCATGTGCCACCACACCTGGCTAATTTTTTATTTTTAGTAGAGACGGTGTTTCTCCATGTTGGTCAGGCTGGTCTCGAACTCCTGACCTCAGGTGATCTACCCACCTTGGCCTCCCAAAGTGCTGGGATTACAGGCATGAGCCACTGTGCCCAGCCAGGCAGCAAGAATTTTAAGCCAGTGGACCTTAGCTTGCTGGGCTCCATGTGGGTGGGATCTGCTAAACTAGACCACTTGGCTCCCTGGCTTCAGCCCCCTTTCCATCAGAATGAACTGTTCTGTCGATCTGGAATTCCAGGCGCCACCTGGGTATGAACAGAACAAAACAAAACAAAACAAAACTGCAGCTAACTCAGTGTCTGCCCAAATGGCCACCCAGTTTTGTGCTTGAAATCCAGGGCCCTTGGTGGTGTAGGCACCCGAGGGAATCTCCTGGTCTGTGGGTGGTGAAGACTGTGGGAGTAGTATCTGAGCCAAAATTCACCCTTCCTCATGGCACAGTCCCTCATGGCTTCCCTCAGCTAGGGGAGGGAATTCCTTGACCTCTTGCACTTCCCAGGTGAGGTGATGCCCCACCCTGCTTCGGCTCACCCTCCATTGGCTGCATCCACTGTCTATCCAGTCCTAATGAGATGAGCCATATACCTCAGTTGGAAGTGCAGCAATCACCCGCCTTCTGCTTTGATCTCTTTGGGAGTTGTAGACCAGAGCTGTTCCTATTTGGCCATCTGGCCAGCCAACCCCAGTTTTTTTTTTTTTTTGCAATTGTTTTCTGTGTCTTTGTCATGAGGTTTTTGCCAGGTATTATGTCCAGAATGGTATTGCGTAAGTTGTTTTCCAGGGTTTCTATAGTTTTTGGTTTTAGACTTAAGTCTTTAATACATCTGAAGTGAGTTTTTATATATAGTGTAAGAAAGGGGCCCAGTTTCAATCTTCTTCATATGGCTAGCCAGTTATCCCAGTACCATTTATTGAATAGAGAGACTATTCCCCATTGCTTGTTTTTGTCAATTTTGCCAATGATCAGATTTTGGCAGGTGTGTCACATTATTTCTGGGCTCTATATTCTGTTTCATTGGTCTATGTGTTTTTGAACTAGTACTATGCTGTTTTGGTTACAGTAGCCTTGTAGTATAGTCTGAAGTTAGTAATGTGATATCTCCAGCTTTGTTCTTTTTGCTTAGGAATGTATTGGCTATTTGGGTTCTTTTTTGATTTCATATAATTTTTTTTTTAGCTTGGATACAGGAATTTTATTTTCTTTTAAGATGCATTTGGGTCACATTCAACAGACAAGATGAATAAGTTGCTTGTTTTTTCTTTTTCTGAGACAGTGTCTTGCTCTGTAGCCCAGGCTGTGTGCAGTGTTGCAGTCATAGCTCACTGCAGCCTTGACCTCCCAGGCTCAAGTGATTCTCCCACCTCAGCCTGACAAGTAGCTGGAACTACAGGCATGTGCCACTATGCCCAGCAAATTTTTAAATTTTTGGTAGAGACAAAGTCTCACTATGGTGGCCAGGCTGGTCTTGAACTCCTGGGCTCAAGCAATCCTCCTGCCTCGGCCTCCCAAAATGTTGGGATTACACATGCAAGCCACCACACTGGGCCTACTTCTTTATGAAAGAAGCCTTTCCTAAACAACACAGAAAACTCCCCTAGAAGGGTCCTAATGAGAATTGAACAGAAAACCCCCCAACTCAGGCTTGTTGATCAATCCTTTTCCACAGAAGTTGGACCAGGCTCTGTTATCATTATAAAATTATACTGTATTGAATATTTTTAAAGACAAGGAGGGAAAGAGAACAGGTTCTTGCAAAGAAAGGTACAGCCTCGACTTCTTTCAAGCACCCACGATCTCCCGTGTACATGCTGCCCACATCCAGCCAGCCATCATGGGACTCAGACAGGGTCAGACGGGATGCTGATGGGAAGGAAAGGCAGGGCCCTATTCTGTGGGGCCCTGCAGCAGCTGAGCCATGGTTTGGATGATGCGTTGCAAAGATTTTTTACTTGCACAGCTGAGAAGCAGGTCACTTAGTTTCTCAAGGACCAGCCACCTTTAGTGCAGAGCCGAAGGTCAAGTGACCCTTACAGCCCTGTAGCCTCACCGTGTAACATCCAGGTGACCTGTCTCTGCCAAAGTGCTGACTGTGCTGGCAGTCCTTGTGTGTCCAGAGTTGGTTCCTGCCAGTGGGTTTGCGGTCTTGCTGACTTCAAGAATGAAGCCGGGGACCTTCACGGTGAGTGTTACAGCTCTTAAAGATGGCAAGGACCCAAAGAGTGAGTGGTAGCAATGTTTATGGTGAAGAGCGAAAGGTGGCTACCTTTAGGATCCTGCTGATTGGTGCATTTTACAGAGCGCTTATTCGTGCGTCTTACAGAGTGCTGATTGGTGCGTTTTACAGAGTGCTGATTGATGTGTTTTACAGAGAGCTGATTAGTGTGTTTTACAGAGCACTGATTGGTGCATTTTACAATCTTCTTGTAAGACAGGAAAGTTCCCCAAGTCCCCACTTGACCCAGGAATTTCAGCTGGCCTCACCTCTCAATCTCTCCTCTAAACAGGATACCCCAACTGCTCTTGGGAACTGGGCAATGATCATTCTAGCTGCTAACTGCTGGATAGGGGTGAAGAAGGGGCCCTGCAGTTGTAGTGCCTTCCAGAGGGGAACCCTCTAGGCCAGTCAAAGGGCCAGTGGGTAAATCCAGTGGTCCTCGGTAGAAGTTGTGAGTTGAGCTCATTTGGGGTTCCGTTTGTAATACCATCTGTAGCTTGATGGCCTCAATCCTAGAGGAAACAAATTTGACAAGGATGTTAAAAATATGGGGCCTGAAGGCAAGTAATAGCAAGATGGCTCTCACAGGACCTAGACAGGGGAGAAGCCATGTTGCCCAACTCCAGAGGTTGGCATAAGAGTTTGAAAGGTGTCTGATTTCAAAAGCCTTTTCCTGCAAATGCCGGGTGGCGTCTCATACTATCCCTGACTTGTTAGTGTAAAAACACTCTTCCCTTAAGAAGGTGCAAAGTCCTCCTTTCTCAGCAGTGAGGAGGTCTAGGCCTCAGCGGTTTTGGAGAGTCACTCCTGCCAAAGAGTCTATTTGGGACTATAGAGTGAGGATAGATTTCATTATTTCTTGCACACTGTCAGAGAAATCCTTTGAGAGTGTGTGGTAATAGGATAGTGAAGTAGATAAACTGGCTATTCTGGTTCCTGTAGCAGGGGCCATTCCTAACCCTATAAGTAGTGGTATTAGTTTTATGGCCCTGCACTGATGGTCTTGAGCCTTGAGGGGCACTGATAGGGTCTGATTTCCTGGCGCAATGTCAATGGTGGGACTTAGGAAGACTAAGGTGCAGGTGCCTGTCCATTTGGTGGGGAGGCAGATAGATATAGGTTGAAGTTCCACATAAGAAGAATATGCATTGGCTGGGTAGACAGTACTGGTTGTGTATGTTAAACAGTTGTTTGAGTTTGTTGTTTTCATTTTCCCATACTCCTAGAGTACTCGCCAAGGTAGCTTTGGTGAGTGTCCGGAAATGGGTGTTGGGAGCAAATGGAGTGGCTCCCTGTGTTCTATTTTCTCGCTGGAGATAAAACCATTTTCTATCTACTAGGAACCATTCAAGAGAGTGATTGAAAGAGGGGATGAGAAGGCATTTGCTGGTGGTGGGGGCACTGCTGCAGGGGGTCCAGAGGAGAATGGTCATGCAGGGAGTGTGTTTGCCATTACAAAACCCAGACTGTTTGTTAAGCAGGGAGAAAGTGATGATTTTGGGGGATCCTGAGAAGCAGACAAGCCATCTGAATGGAGCTGTTTGGGTGACTTGGAAGTTACTATGATCAGTTGGGGCTTGAAGTTGTAGGGTGTAATTACACTGATGGGATAATAGGTGCCCCAGGGGCAGGCCCGATAACAGGTTGCATTGGATGCATAAAGGGGCTTGGAAAGTTAGATGGTATTCCTGGTTACAGGGCTGTGTATGTGCTTTTCATTGCTTGTGTAATAGGTGAGGTTGGAAATGTAAGAACGTAAATGCTGGATTGTGTGTCCTGTTAGGGTATTTTTGTTCCTATCAGAGATGGGGAAGTCAGCTAATGATTGCATATTTAGAAGTTGGAAAGGGTCTCTTCCTTCATAATGGGGGTGGTAGGTTAAGTTAATGAAGACCCAGTTTTTTTGCGGGAACGAGAATGGCAACATAAGCAGTGGCTGATAGAGAGATACAAAGCCAACAGTTGATTGCCAGGGAAAAGGATTGGACTGGTTTAACAGAGAGTGGGTTAAGTTGAGAGTCTTGTAGAGGTAACTAAGAGCTAGTGGAAGGGGAGGGGTGACTATGTGGGGTATCCAAGGAAGCAGGAGAGTTATATAGGCAAAGAGTAAGTAGAAAGGGTAAAGAGGGTGCCCTGGAAGATGAGATCATTTTATCCAGTCTGAGTTAAAGGTAGGATTAAATTGCTGTCAGAAAGAAGCATGATAGAAAAAAGGTTGATGCGATTAGGATTTTCTTTTTTTTTTGAGACACAGTCTCGCTCTGTCGCCCAGGCTGGAGTGCAGTGGCGCGATCTCGGCTCACTGCAAGCTCCGCCTCCCGGGTTCACGCCATTCTCCTGCCTCAGCCTCTCCGAGTAGCTGGGACTACAGGCGCCCGCCACCACACCCGGCTAATTTTTTTGTATTTTTAGTAGAGACGGGGTTTCACCGTGGTCTCGATCTCCTGACCTCGTGATCCACCCGCCTCGGCCTCCCAAAGTGCCACCGCGCCCGGCCGCGATTAGGATTTTCATCCCAGCAGGAGCTACAATATATAATCCTACTGCAAAGAGTAGGTTTAGTATACTGCTTAATAATGTGATGAAACAGTAAAAGGATTCCATTAAAGGGGCAAGGAGAGGTGTTAAAGATTATGTAGGTTTTCACTTATCTTTTTTAAGTAGGAAGGGATTTTTCCTCAGGATCAGCTGTAGGAGCCTTTTTAGTTTGGGATGTTTCCTTCTGAAATAGGAGATGCAAGTCCTCCAATGGTTCACAGGTGTATCGAGGCTGGTCTGGCTGATCTTGGGACTCCTGAGCTGACGGTCCTGCAGGTTCCTCAGGGGGTGTCTAAAGTTTAACTCGGGTATGGTGAATCCAAGATTCCCCTCCTGCCACCTTAACTGCAGTGGGGGTAGAGAGGATTACTGAGTATGGTCCTTCCCACAAGGAATCCATAGATGGGGAGGTAGAGGGAAGGGACTTGACCAACACTAGATCTCCCGGTTGGAACAACTCTCTTCCCTTTTCTCTGTGATATCCTTCAGGTAGGTTTTTAAGGTTTTGTTGGTATTTTTCCAAAGAAGTTACGTCTTTGACCAAGTTGGCCATTTCCTGATCAAGTAGGAGATCATTTGTGAGAAAAGGTCATCCATACAGCATTTCATATGGACTGAGCCCCATTTTGTGAGGAGAATTTTGGATTCTCAACAAGGCCATGGGCAAGAGAGTAGGCCATGGGAGATGAGTTTCTTCTGTTAGTTTCCTTAAGTTCCTCTTGAGTGTTTCATTTGCTTTCTCAAGATTCCCTGAGGATTGTGGCCTCCAGGTGCAATGAAGGTGATATTGTATCCCTAGCGCCCTGTAAATTCCCTGAGTTATCATAGCTTTAAAAGCTGGACCATTGTTGCTTTGTAAGTTTTGGGGAAGCCCAAATCTAGGAATTATTTCATGAATTAGGGCTAACCACTTCCTTAGCCTTCTCTGTCTTGCAAGGGAAGGCTTCCATCCAATTTGTAAAGGTATCAACACAGACCAGCAAGTATTGAAATCCCCTTGATTTAGTCATATGGGTGAAGTCTAACTGCCAGTCGTCTCCAGGATAGTGACCTGTTCTTTGTTCCCTCAGGGGAGCCTTATGATGGACCAAGAGATTATTCCTTTGGCACACCTCACAGGCTTTGACTACTTGCTGGATGGTCTGGAGGAGATTTGACCCTGTAAATAGGGACTTGGCCATTTGATGAATGTTCTCAATACCCATATAAAAGGTTTAGCGGAGGGTCTTAAGTGTTTTCCACTGGCTGGCTGGCTTCAGGTATGAGTACTTTTCCATATTCTGTCATTACCCACCCTGAGGGGAGAAAACTATGCTTCCATGAAAGTCCCCATTCTGTTTTGGACAGGGAATACTGGGGCTTAATTTCTTGGAGAGGGTTGTTCCATACTGAGGGTCCTTCCATAGATATTTCTAACGGGAGTTCCTGCCTGGCAGCAATTTTGGCCTCAGATTCTGCCCGACAGTTTCCTTCTGCTTTTTTTCCTTCACTTTTTTGATGGCTTTAGCAGTGTAAGACTGCCACCTCCTTGGGTTTTTGCACTGCATGCGATAACTCCATGATTTCCTTGTGGTATTTAATGGGGTTTCCCCCAGAGGTTAGGAACTCCCTTTCTTTCCATATTGCAGCATGGGCATGTAGAATTAGATAAGCATATTTGTTATCTGTATATACATTATTTTCCATTAAACAATTTAGATTATTTATTAGATGAAATGGACAAATACTGTATATACATTTATTCTTTTTTCCTTTCCCAGTTCTAAGACTTGGATAAGCACCACTAGTTCTGCGAACTGGGTGCTGGTCCCTAGGGGAAGAGGCTTAGTTTCAAGTACTGTTACTTCACTAACTATGGCGTAACTTGCCCTTCATATCCCATTCTCCATAAATGAACTTCCATCGGTATATAGATTAAGGTCAGGATTAGCTAAGGGGACCTCTAAGAGATCCTCTTGAATGGCATAAGTCTGGGCTACAATTTGTTGGCAGTCATGCTCGATTGGTTCCCCATCCTCTGGGAGAAAAGTGGCAGGGTTGAGGGCCACACACGTGCATATTTGAAGCACCAGTTCCTCAAGGAGTAGTGCCTGGTATCTATGCAGACAGTTGTCTGATAGCCATAAACTTCCTTTGGCACCTAGTATGCCATTTACATCATGAGCAGTCCAGACAGTGAGATCCTTTCCTTGTATTATTTTGATAGCCTCTGATACTAACATGACCACTGCCACAACTACCCATAGACAATGAGGCCAGCCTTTTGCTACTACATCAATTTCCTTACTTAAGTATGCCACTGGTTGTGGGGTTGCCCCATGAGTCTGAGTAAGGACTCCAAGAGCTATTCCCACTCTCTTTGTGATGTATAAAGAGAAGTTTTTTCCTGTGGGAAGGCTTAAGGCTGGAGCTGGTACTGGGGCCTGCTTTAAGGTTTTGAAGGCTGTTTCTGCCTCTGGTTCCCATTCTACTAGATGAGTATTTGCCCTCTAGGTCTCCTTGATTAGAGTATAGAGTGGCCTGGCCATCTCGCTGTATTGGGGGATCCATAGTTGGCAAAAACTGGTGATCCCAAGGAACCCCCATGACTGTTTTAATGTCTTAGGGTGAGGACAAGCCAGTATAGGCTGTAGTCTTTGCTGAGGGCCCTGGTTCCTCTGGCTAAGACTAGGCCTAGATATTTGACTTGTTGTAGGCAGAACTGGGCCTTTGATTTACACACCTTGTACCCTTGATTAGCTTGAAAGTTCAAGAAATCTACAGTAGCCTGCTGGCATGAGGCTTCCAAACTGGTAGCCAAAAGTAAATCATCCACGTACTGAAGGACCAGAGTGCCTGGGCTTGAGAAGTGGCCTAGATTTTGGGCCAGTGCCTGACCAAACAGATGAGGGCTATCCCTAAAACCTTGAGGCAAGACCGTCCATGTAAGTTGGGACGTGTGGTCTGTGGGATCCTCAAAGGCAAAGAGAAACTGGGAGTCAGAGTGCAGGAGAATGCAGAAGGCATCCTTGAAGTCCAGAACAGTGAGCCATTCTGCTGACTCTGGTATTTGAGAGAGCATGGTATAGGGGTTGGCTACAGCTGGATATAGAAGAATTACTGCCTCATTGATGAGTCTAAGATCTTGCACTAGTTTCCACTGACCATTTTGTTTTTGTACCCCTAGAATTGGGGTGTTACAGGGACTGCTGAATTTTCTTACTAAGGCTTGAGCTTTTAAATGTCTAACAATATCCTTTAATCCTTTATGAGCTTCAGGCCTTAAGGGATATTGCCTTTGATAAGGAAAAGTGATGGGGTCTTTTAGCTTGATTTGAACTGGGTGGGCATTTTTTGCCGTTCTGAATTGTCCTTCCAATGCCCAGACTTCAGGGTTGATTCCCTCCTCAAGTAGGGGACAACAAAAGGGTAACTTGTCCCCCATATTCATGTAGATAATAACATTGGCTAATATGTCCCTTCCTAATAAAGGTGTGGCACTTCCAGGCATAACAAGAAAGGCATGTGAAAAGGGCAAAGTCTTCCAATTACAACTGAGAAGGTGGGAGAACTACCTGTTTACAGGCTGTTCTAGGATTTCTCGGATGGTAATGGACCTTGAAGACAGCTGTCCAGAGCAGGAGATTAACACTGAGAAGGCTGTGCTAGTGTCCAGGAGGAAGTGAATTTCCTGGCCTTCAATGGTTAAACTTACATGGGTCTCAGTGAGGGTGATGACATGAGCTGGCATTTGCCCCAGGCACCCTCAGTCCTGTTGTTGGATCATCTGATTGGGGGCTTCTGGCCCAGACAGCCTTTGTCCTCTGGGGCAGTGCACCTTCCAATGATTGCCTTGGCATAGTGGACATGGGCAAGGGGGTGGCTTGTTTCTCATTGGACAATCTTTTTTAAAGTGTCCTTGCAACCCACACTGATAACAAGCCCTACCGGGTGATTGGCCTGCTCCATTTTCTGTCCCCTCTGAACTACCAAGGTTTGTTTGTCTGAGGGCCATAACTAAGGCTGTGGCCTTTCTCTTATCTCACTTTTCCTTTTTGGCCTGCTCCTCTTGGTCCCTTTTACAGAACACTGAGATTGCCAGGTTTAATAATGCCTCTAAATTTTGTTCAGGACCCAGGGCTAGCTTTTGGAGCTTTCTCCTGATATCTGCAGCTGATTGGGTAATAAACTTATCTTTTAGGATTGACTGACCCTCGAGGGAATTGAATGACAGGGGGCTATATTTTCTTAAGGCCTCCTGTAGCCTCTCAAGGAAGGTGGTAGGATTTTCTTCCTTTCCCTGAGTTATGGTGGACATCATTGAATAATTCATGGGCTTTTTCCTGATTCTTCTTCATTGACACAGGTCAACAGATGTTTGTTACCCTAGTCCCCATGACCTGAGTGGAGGTCCCAGTGGGGATCCATACTGGCAATGACTTGCTGATCAGTAGGAAATTTGTCCCCTTCTTCAGCTGTCATTCTATCATTTACTTGACTAAGATACCAGGTATCTCCAAACTCTTGGGCTGCAGCTAAAGCCACATTCTTTTCACTAAAAGCCAGGGTTTGTTCTAACAATAGCATGACAGCTCTCCAAGTGAGGTTGAAGGTTTGCCCTAGACCCCATAGGACATCTGTGTACCTATCAGGGTATCTGAAAACTTCCCCAGGTCTACCTTGATTTGCTTTAAATCAGGAAGGGAGGAAGGGGTCATGTACCTGGATTGGGCCAAATTCCCCTCCCCCTACAGCTTGAAGGGGACATAACCAATAGCCTGGGGGGTTTTATGGTCCCTTGGATATTTCTTTGCTTGTTTCCTTCTTGGTGGGGGAGATTAGAGGAGGCTCACCATTAATAGGAGTGGGAGCTGTAGGGAGGCTAGAATATGGGGATAAGCTGAGAGGTCCTCCTGTGGGATGTAGATTGTAAGCTTTGCATAGTTGTGGATTATATTTCAATAAAAAGAAAGCTTGGACATAAGGTATTTCACACCATTTGCCTTCCCTCTTACAGAAAAGGTCAAGCTGCAGGATAGTATTATAATTTATACTTCCCTCAGGTGGCCATTTTTCCCCATCAGGGAGAGAATATTGGAGCCAGGCTATAGTGAAGAAAAAAATAAGCTGCTTCTTTTTCAGGGTTTGTGGGTCAAATTTGTCCCAATGGCTTAGGATGCATTTCAAGGGTGAGCTTGTTGATGCCTGAGTGTTTCCCATCTAAAACAGAACAAAAAACCACCTGTAGTTTTGGTCTGTTTTTTCCCACCCAAGAACCTGCAATGGTCCCTGGACTCTACTATTCAGAATAGTTGCGCTCACTAAAGCAGCAGTGGAAACACTTATTTTCCTCCTAGACAACAAAGAGGACCAAGAAAGGTTGGATTTAGTGGCCCTTACTGATGCATTCTTGAAAACCAGTTAGAGTCTTAAGCATTTTCTCCTGTTGGTATTGGGACCTTAACCTTGTCCCATAAAGATGATATGCCTCAAAATGGAGTGGAGGGCCATACCTTGAGGGAGGAAAGGGATCTCCAGGATTGGAAAAGTGATGTCTTTTGTCCTCACTTCTCATCATATGACTAGGAAGGATATCTCCCCAATTTTGCAGTCTATAATTTCTAAGTCTCCCCAAATCCTAGCTTTAGGAATAGCCTATGTTAGGCCTGCTAGCCTGAGGAGGGATCCTAAAATTCCAGATAGTTCCCCCTGCAACAGGGCTCTGGGCAAAAATTATGTGCCTCAGAGTGCCTATTTCCCTTTGAAGAATTTGGCTCTTTCTGATTTGTAAGCCTGGGTGCCTGAAGAAGGGAACAGAGTCCCAAAATCTGTATTAGAAATCATTCTTATAGGAGAAACTAGAAAAGCACCAGGGATAGGGAGTGATTTTTAGAAGCAGGACTAGCCTTGGAGAAGAGAGGTGAGAGAAAGTTTGTCTGACAGGCATTAGGACCCAGGAGAGAAGTGTCAGGATAGATAGGACAGATGGGTGAGTCTCGCTTGGGCAACGTAAGCTTGAGAGCTCTGCTCATAGGTGCAGGGCCAACCAACTTTTTGTTGGGATCCTGGAGCTGATTAGTTTTCCTCTCTGTTGACCCTCGGCTCAGCCCAGAAGTGCAGGGAAAGCAAAAGCTGGTTTCAGGCAAACCAACACTCCTGACTCCGAAGAGTCGGGGGTTGTTAGAGAGCCCTTTCCCAAAAAGCCTGACACCTGTGTCTTTAGTCTGGCAGCTGCGCCAGTTGCTTTTAACTGGCTGACAGGTGCCCAGTGTTTAGCCCTTGAATTCTAAGGAAAAATAGGACAGAATAGCAAGTGAAAGGGGTCTGATGGTACTCACCACATGGTGATATCCTGGATGAGCCCCTAAGATGTGTCTGGAGTTGGTTCCTGCCAGTGGGTTTGTGGTCTTGCTGACTTCAAGAATGAAGCCACAGACCTTCATTGTGAGTGTTACAGCTCTTAAAGATGGCAAGGACCCAAAGAGTGAACAGTAGCAAGATTTATTGTGAAGAGCAAAAGAACAGTTTCCACAGTGTGGAAGGGGACCCAAGTGGGTTGCTGCTGCTGGCTGGGGTGGCCAATTTTTATTCCCTTATTGTCCCCTTCCATGTTCTGTTTCTGTCCTATCAGAGTGCCCTTTTTTCAATCCTCCCTGCGATTGGCTACTTTTAGAATCCTGCTGATTGGTGTATTTTACAATCCTTTTGTAAGACAGGAAAGTTCCCCAAGTCCCCACTGGATCCAGGAAGTCCAGCTGGCCTCATCTCTCACTTGGAAAGCACTTACATTTTCAATAGAAAGGACCTATAATTAGGGCAGTATGTGATGCTCTGATCTGGCAGAAGGAGAAAAGGAAAACAGCCCTAGGATTCCTGCCCACAGTTCAGCACAGAATGCCATGAGATTTTCAAAACCTGACATTCCCCAGGGAAGGGCTGACCCTCTTCAGTGAGGCTTACCTGAAAGATGCTTGAAATGCAGGGTAAGGTCTTGGTTTTTCCTCATTCTCAGAGAGACTCCAGGTGGACTCCCAGACCCCCAGACCAGCCCTCCACCCCTGAGTTCAAACTCAGAACAGCTGAACTCTGGAAAGTCAAGATCACCTGATGACATGGAAGGCTCAGAGCAGATGGTTGGTACAGGGCCTGCACAGTGCGAACGATCCCGAGGTACAGGTAGATTATGATGGCCACAGCCCAGAAGAAGGAGCTGGTGTTAGTGAGGGTGGACAGCACACCCTGCAGCACACAGTTCCATGACAGCCCATGAAGTCCTGCAGCACCCCACAGAAGTAGGAGGCAGCCAAGAGCAGGTTGGCCAGTGACAGGAAGAGCAGCAGGTGCTGTGCCCGGCTGCACATGTCGGGCCACAGGGTATGCATGGACACCAGCAGGCCTGAGCTGAGCACAGAGTGCACAGGACAGCAGCACCACAATGTACTCTGAAGGCACCAACTCGGTGGGCAGCACAGGCAGTGACATGGTGTGGGGGCTGGGAGCTGGAGCAACATGAGGACAGAAGCTGGGCCACACATGCAGCCACCACTGCCACCATCTGGGCAGCAAGGCACCCAAGGCTGGCATCCAGATGCCCACCCTGCCTGCGTCTGGCCACTTCTGGTCCATCTGGGTCCTGGGCCCTCAATATCATATAAATTTTAAAATAGTTTTTTTTTCTAGTTCTGTAAAGAATGTCATTTGTAGTTTAACATGAATAGCATTCAATCTGTAAATTGCCTTGGGCAGTATGACCATTTCAACAATATTGATTTGTCCTATTCATGAACATGGAAGGTTTTTCCATTTCTTTTTGGCATTCTGACTTCTTTGAGCAGTGTTTTGTAATTATCATTGTAGAGGTCTTTCAGCTTCCTAGTTATCTGTATTCTTAGGTATTTCATTCTTTTTGTGGCTATTGTGAATGGGATTGTGTTCTTGATTTGTCTCTCAGCTTGGATGCTGTTGGTGTATAGGAATGCTAGTAATTTTTGTACATTGATTTTGTATTCTGAAACTATACTGAAGTTGTGTATCAAATCAAGGAGATTTTGGGCAAAGACTATTAGGTTTTCTAGGTATAGAATCATGTCATCTGCAAACAGGGATATTTTGACTTCCTCTCTTCCCATTTGGATGCCTTTTATTTCTTTCTCTTACCTGATTGCTCTGGCTAGGACTTCCAGTACTATGTTTAGTAGAAGTGGTGAGGGAGGGCATTCTTGTCTTATTCTAGTTTTCAAGGAGAATGCTTATAGCTTTTGTTGATTCAGTATGATGTTGGATGTGAATTTTTTATAGATGCCTCATTATTTAGAATTATGTTCCTTTAATGCCTAGTTTGTTTAGGGTTTACAACATAAAGAGATGTTAAATTTTATTGAAAGCCTTTTCTACATTTATTGTGTTAATTATGGGGTTTTTGTTTTTAGTTCAGTTTATGTGGTGAATCACATTTATTGATTTGCATATGTTGAATCAAACTTGCATCCCAGGGATAAAGCATACTTAATCATGGTGGATTAGATTTTTGATGTGCTGCTAGATTCAGCTTGCAAATAATTTGTTGAGAATTTTTACACAATGTTCATTAAGTATATTGACCTGAAGTGGTCTTTTTTTCATTGTGTCTCTGCCAGGTTTTGTTATCAGGATGATGGTGGCCTCATAGAATGAGTTAAGGAGGAGGTTCTCCTCAATCTTTTGGAATCATTTTGGTAGAAATGGTACCAGCTCTTCCTTCTACATCTGGTAGATTTTGGCTATGAATTCATCTGTTCTTGATTGGTGGGCTTTTTATTACTGACTCAATTTCAGAATTCATTGTCTGTTTAAGGATTCAATCTCTTCCTGGTTCAATCTTGGGAGGTTGTATGTTTACAGTAATCTATCCATTTCTTTTAGGCTTTCTAGCTTGTGTGTATAGAGGTGTCCATAATAGTCTCTGAGGGTATTTGTATTTCTGTGGGGTTATGGTAAGATTCCATTTATCATTTCTGATGGGTTTATTTGGATATTCTCTCTCTTTTTCTTTATTAGACTAGCTAGTGGTCTATCTATCTTACTTTTTTTTCAAAGAACCAGTTCCTGGATTCATTGATCTTTTGTGTGTGTGTGTGTTTGTGTGTGTGTGTCGTGTGTGTGTGTGTGTTTTACATCAATTTCCTTTAGCTCAGCTCTAATTTTCTAATTTCTTTTCTTCTGCTAGCTTCAGGGTGGATTTGCTCTTGCTCCCCTAGTTCGGATGTGTTGTCATATTAGGTTGGTAATTTGAGATCTTTCTAACTTTTTGATGTGGGCATTTAGTGCTATAAACTTTCCTCTTAACACTGCATTGGCTGTATCCCAGAGGTTCTGGTATGTTGTATCTTTTTCCTCATTAGTTTCAAATAATTTCTTTATTTCTGCCTTAATTTTATTACTTATCCAGAAGTCATCTGGGATGAAGTCATTTAATTTCCATGCACTTCTATGGTTTTCAGTGACTTTTTTATTATTTATTTCTATTTTTATTGTGCTGTGGTCTGAGTATGTGGTTGGTATAATTTCTGTTTTTTAAAATTTGGTGAAGATTTTTTTATGGCCGATTGTGTTATTGATTTTAAAGTATGTGCCATGTGCAGATGAGAAGAATGTATATTCTGTTGTTTTTGGATGGAAAGTTCTGTAGATGTCTATAGGTCCATTTGTTCAAGTGTTGAATTAAGGTCCCAAATACCTTTGTTAGTTTTCTGCTTTGATGATTTAAAACTGTCACTGGGGTCTTAAGAGTCTCCCACTATTATTATGTTGTTATTTAAATGTCTGAATTGGTCTTAAACAACTTGCTTTATAAATCCAGGTGCTCCTGTGTTAGGTGCATATATATTTAGGATAGTTAAGTCTTCTTGTTGAATTAAGTCCTTTACTATTATGTAATGCTCTTCCTTGTCTTTATTGATCTTTTTTAGTTTAAAATCTGTTTTGTCCAAAATTCAAATAGCAACCCCCTTTTTTTTCTGGTTTCCATTTGCTTGGTAGATTTTTCTCCATCCCTTTATTTTGGGCTTATGGGTTTCATTGCACATGAGTCTCTTGAAGACAGTTTTGCTTCTTTATCCAACTTATCACTCTGTCTTTTGAGGGCATTTATCTTGTTTACATTCAAGGTTAGTAGTTACATGTATGGATTTCATCCTGTCATCACATTGTTAGCTGTTTATTATTCAGATTTGTTTATGTGGTAGCTTTATAGCATTACAGGTCCATGTACTGAAGTATGTTTTTGTGCTGGCTGGCAGCAGTCTTTCCTACCTATATTTAGCACTCCCTTCAGGATCTTTTGTAACACATTTGGTGTTAATGAATTCCCTTAGCACTTGCTTGTCTGACAAGGCTCTTATTTGCTTATGAAGTTTACTTTGGCTGGATATAAAATTCTTGGCTGAAAATTCTTTTCTTTAAGAATACTGAATATAGAACCCCCATCTCTTCTGGATTGTAGGGTTTCTGCTAACAGGTCTGCTGTTAGCCTGGTAGGGTTCTATTTGTAGATGTATTAGTCCATTTTCATACTGTTATGAAAAAATACCCAAGACTGGGTAATTTATTAAAAAACTGTTTAATGGACTCACAGTTCCACATGGCTGGGGAGGCCTCACAATTATGGCAGAAGGTGAAGGAGGAGAAAAGGCACATCTTACATGGCAGCAGGCAAGAGAGCATGTGCCAGGGAACTGCCATTTATAAAACCATCAGCTCTCGTGAGACTTATTCACTATCATGAGAACAGCATGGGAAAACCTGCCTTCATGATTCAATTATTTCCCACTAGGTCCTTCCGACAACATGTGGGGGTTAATAGGAGTTACAATTCAAGATGAGATTTGGGTGGGGACACAGCCAAACCATATCAGTAGGCAACCTGCACTTTCTCTCTAGCTTTCTTATCAGGTTTTCTTTCATTTTGACCTCGGAGAATCTGATGACTATATGTCTTGGGGATGGTCTTCTTGTTTAATATTTCACAGGGATTCTCTAAATTTTCTGAATTTGAATCTTGGCTTCTCTAGTGTGGTTGGGGAAATTTTTATGGACAATATCCTGAAAAATGTTTTCCAGGTTGGTTAATTTCTCTTCCTTTCTTTCACAAATGCCAGTGAATCATAGAATGTGTTTCTTTTCATCATGGCATATTTCTCAGAGGTTTTGTTCATTCTTTATTTTTTTTAAAATTTTTCTCTCACTGAGTTGTTTTAGAGAGAGTCTTCAAGCCTTGATATTCTTTCCTCAGTTTGGTCAATTCTGCTGTTAATACTTGTGATTGCATTATGAAATTCTTATAGTGTGTTTTTCAGCTCTATCAGATCAGTGTGGTTCTTTCTTTTAATGACTATTTTATCTATCACCTCCTATATTGTTTTATTGTAATCCTTAGATTCCTTGGATTGGGTTTTCACTTTCTCCTGTATGTCAATGTTCTTTGTTTCTGTCCATATTCTGAATTCTATTTCTATCATTTCAGCCATCTCAGTCTGATTAAGAACCGTTGCTAGGAAACTAGTGTTATCATTCGGAGGTAAGAAGACACTCTGGATTCTTGAGTTGCCAGAGTTCTCGTGCTGGTTCTTCCTCATCTTTGTGGGCTGATATTCTTTGAAGCTTTGACGTAGCTATCCTTTAGATGGTTTTCTTCTCATTTTATTTTATTAGATGTCCTTGGGGGTTTGATAGTAGTGTGAGGTGGGTTCAGTAAACTGGCTTCATTTCTGGAAGATTTTTGGGTGCCAAGACTCTGCTCAAGACTCCTGGACCATGTCCTCTAACTCTGGAGGACTGGTATTGGGTCCCTGGCTTTGTCCTCTGGCCCCTCAAGGTTAGGAACCTGCTGCACTGGAGGGGCAAGGTATTCCTGGACTGCTAGTCACAACACTCTGGTGGGTGTTGCCAGACAAAGAACCATTTATAGAGTGGTGACAGCAAAATCCATCCTCATTCACACATACCAACATCAATGGCAGTACAGCAGAACATGCGCTCACTGGCTGTGGTGGGGTGCTGGCAATTGCAAGGGTGCTGGCCTCTTTGCTAGCATTTGCAGTAAGGGGGTGTTAGGATGCAGGCAGTGCACAAAAGTGCAGTGGCACAATTATGGCTCACTGCCGCCTCAAACTCCTGAGTGCAAGCATTTTTCTAAACTCAGCTTCCTGAGTAGCTGGGGCTACAAGTTCATTCCACTATGCCTGGCTAACTTTTAAAATTTTTTTGTAGAGATGCGGTGTCACTTTGTTGCTCCAGCAGATCTCAGACTTCTGACATTAAATGACCCTCCTCCCTCAGCCTCCTGCTAAAGTGCTGAGATTACAGGTGTGAGCCACAATGCCTGGCCCAGATTTTTTTTTTTTTACTAGTATAGAAAGATAAAGTTTTCTATATTAAGTGTGTATTCTGCCACCTTCTGAACTTATTAGTTCTGGCAGTTTTTGTGTATTCCTAAGGAATTTTCACAAACAGGATTATGTCATCAGCAAATAAAGACAGGTTTACTTCTTTATTTTCATTATAGAAGGTTTAATTTTTCTCTTTTTCTTTTTTTCTTATTTTGCCTTATTGAATCAGCTGGAACTGCCAGTACATTATTGAATAGAGGAAGTAGTAGTGGAAATCACTGTTTTGTTCCCGCCATTAAGAAGAAAGCATTCAATGTTTTACTACTAAGTATAATATTAGCTGAAGAGCTTTTGTATATACCATTTATCATAATGAGTCTTTATATTCCAGTTACTTTAATATATATAATATAGTCATTATTGACAAATAAAGATTGTATATATTTAGTCTTGTATAATGTGACATTTTGATATATGTATACATTGTAATGTGATTACCACAATTAACATATTCATCACCTTATATAAATATTATTTTTCATAGTGAGAACATGTAAGATCTATTTTTTAAGCAATTTCAAGTATACAATGCATTAATATTAACTATAGTTACAATGATTTACTTTAGATCTCCAGAACTTATTCATCTTATAACCAAATTTTGTACCCTCTATCTAAAATATCTTTATTTCTGCCATTGACCAGCTCCTTGCAACCACTTTTTTACTTTATGTTTCTATGAGTTCAGCTTTGGATTTCAAATGTAAATGAGATTATGCTGTATTTTTCTTTTTGTGTCTGGCTTATTTCACTTAGCATAATGTCCTGTAGGTTCATCCATGTTGTTGCAAATGGCAAAGCTTTTTTGGGGGGGTGCTGAATAATATTCTTTTGTACATACAGTTGGCGCATTGAATCTGTGAGTTCCACATCCACGAATCAAATAACTAGATCAAGAATTTTAGGGAAAAAAGGATGTTTGTATCTGTATTGAACATATACAGACATTTTTTGGTCACCGTTCCCTAAACAATACAGTTTAACAACTATTTACGTAGCATTTACATTGTATTAGGCATCCATGGATTTTTGTATTTATGGGGGATCTTGAAATTGATACCTGTAAGTACTGAGTGGCTGAAGATCTGTTTCTTTTTTTAGTTCTCCTCCAAAACTCTTTAAATTCAGATTAAATGATTTATATTGATCTACTTTTAATTTTACTTTTTCCTTTTGCTATCATCTCAAATGTACTCTTGATTCATGCTAGTCAATGTTTCATTTCAGTTATTGTACTTTTCTTCATAATTTGTATTTGTTTCTTTTTTATATTTTCAGTTTTCAACCTCAGATGATATTTGATAATTTATTGTTATCACAGTTTTATTCTTTGTTCTCCAGAAAAGATGTCCCAGATGTGACTGTAGTTATCTTTTTTTAAGCTAATTTTGTTTTTATTTTAAGTTCTGGGGGTACATGTGCAGAATATGCAGCTTTGTTACATAGGTAAATATGTGCCATGGTGGCTTGCTGCATCTATCAACCCATCACCTAGGTATTAAGCCCAGCATGCATTAGCAATTTTTTCTAATGCTCTCCGTCCCCCCACCCCACCACCTGACAGGCCCCCCAAGTGTGTGTCATTCCCCTCCCTGTGTCCATGTGTTCTCATCCTTCAGCTCCCACTTATGAGTGAGAACATGTGGCATTTGATTTTCTTTTCCTGTGTTACTTTGCTGAGGATAATGGCTTCCAGCTTCATCCATGTCCTTGCAGAGAACATGATCTCTTTCCTTTTATGGTCGCATAGTACTCCATGGTGTATATGTACCACATTTTTAAAATCCAGTCTAGCAGTGATGGGTATTTGGGTTGATTCCATGTCCCTGCTATTGTGAATAGTGCTGCAGTCAACATACGTGTGCATGTATCTTCGTAATAGAATGATTTATAATTTAGAGTTATATACCCAGTAGTGGGATTGGTGGGTCAAATGGTATTTCTGGTTCTAGATCTTTGAGGAATCACCGCACTGTCTTTCACAATGGTTGAACTAATTTACATTCCCACCAACAGTGTAAAAGCGTTCCTATTATTCTCTAATTTTATTTCATTATGGTTAGAGAAGATGCTTGATATTATTTCAAATGTTTTAAGATTTGTTTTGTGACCTAACCTATGGTCTATTCTGGAGATTGATTTATGTGCTGAGGAAAAAAATGTGTATTCTGTAGCTCTTAGATAAAATGTTTTGTAAATATCTATTGGATGCATTTGGTGTACAGTGCAGATTATGTCTGCACTATTTCTCTACAACCTCACCAGTATCTGTGGTTTCTTGACTCTTTAATAATTACCAATCTAATTGGTGTGAGATGGTATCTTATTGTTTTGATTTGCACTTCTCTAATGATCAGTGACATTGAGCCTTTTTTCATATGTTTGTTGGCTGCAGGAATGTCTTATTTTCAGAAGTTTCTGTTCATGTCCTTTGCCCACTTTTTGATGGGTTTTTTTTTTGTTTCTTGTAAATTTGTTTAAGTTCCTTGTAGATTCTGGAATTAGACCTTTGCCAGATTGATAGATTGCAAAAATTTTCTCCCATTTTTTAGGTTGTTTGTTCACCAGATGATAGTTTCATTTGCTGTGCAGAAGCTCTTTTAGTTTAATTAGATCCCATTTGTCAACTTTTGCTTTTGTTGCAATTGCTTTTGGCAATTTTGTCATGAAATCTTTGCCTATGCCTATGTCCTGAATGGTATTGCCTAGATTTTCTTGTAGTGCTTTTATAGTTTTGGGTCTTACATTTAAATCTTTAACCCACCTTAAGTTAATTTTTGTATAAAGTGTAAGGAAGGGGTCCAATTTCAATTTTATTCATATGGCTAGCCAGTTCTCCCAGCACCATTTGTTAAATAGGGAATCCTTTCCCCATTGCTTGTTTTTGTTGGGTTTGTTGAAGATCAGGTGGTTGTATATGTGTGGTCTTACTTCTGAGTTCTCTATTACCTCACATTGGTTTATGTATCTGTTTTTGTACCAGTATCATGCTATTTTGGTTACTGTAGCCTTGTAGTACAGTTTGAAGTCTGGTAGCATGATGCCTTCAGCTTTGTTCTTTTTGCTTAGGATTTTCTTGGCTACATGAACTCTTTTCTCGTTCCATATGAATTTTAAAATAGCTTTTTCTAAGAATTTCAAAGAATTCTCTGAAGAATATCAATGGTAGTTTAATGGGAATAGCATTGAATCTACAAATTACTTTGGGCAGTGTGGCCATTTCCATGATATTGATTCTTTCTATCCATGAGCATGGGATGTTTTTCCATCTGCTTGTGTCCTTTCTGATTTCCTTGAGCAGTCATTTGTAGTTCTTCTTGAAGAGGGCCTTAAATTCCCTTGTTATCTTTATTCCTAGGTATTTTATTCTCTTTGTAGCAATTGTGAATGGAAGTTCATTCATGATTTGGCTCTCTGCTTGCCCGTTGTTGGTGTATAGAAATGCTTGTGCTTTTGCACATTGATTTTGTATCCTGAGACTTTGCTGACATTGCTTATCAGCTTAAGAAGCTTTTGGCCTGAGATGATGGGGTTTTCTAGATATAGGATTATGTCATCTGCAAACAGAGACAGTTTGACTTCCTCTCTTCCTATTTGAATACTTTTATTTCTTTCTGTTGCCTGATTGCCCTGGAGAGAACTTCCAATATTATGTTGAAAAGGATTGGTGAGAGAGGGCATCCTTGTCTTGTGCTGATTTCCAAGGGGAATGCTTCCAGCTTTTGCCCATTCAGTATGATATTGGCTGTGGGTTTGTCATAAATGACTCATTATTTTGAGGTACGTTCCTTTAATACCTAGTTTATTGAGAGTTTTTAACATGAAGGGATGTTGAATTTTACCAGAGGCTTTTTGTGCATCTATTGAGATAATCATGTGGTTTTTGTCTTTAGATCTGGTTATGTGATGAATTTTGTTTATTGATTTACATATGCTGAACCAGTCTTGCATCCCAATGATGAAGCCAACTTGATGATGTTGGATAAGTTTTTGATGTACTGCTTTATTCACTTTACCAGTGTTTTATTGAGAATTTTTGCATCAGTGTTCATTAGGGATACTGGCCTGAAATTTTCTATTTTTGTTTTATCTCTGCCAGGTTTTGGTATCAGGATGATGCTGGCCTCATAGAACAGTTAGGGAGAAGTCTCTCCTTTTCAATTATTTGGAATAGTTTCAGAAGAAAGGGTACCAGGTCCTCTTTGTACTTCTGGTAAAATCCATCTGATCCTGGGCTTTTTTTGGTTCATAGGTTATTTATTACTGCCTCAATTTCAGAACTTGTTATTGGTCTATTCAGGGATTTGACTTCTTCCTGGTTCAGTCTTGGGAGGTTGTATGTATCCAGGAATTTATAAATTTCTTCTAGATTTTCTAGCTTATTGGCATAGAGGTGTTTATGGTATTCTGTGAGTATTGTTTGTATTTCTGTGGGGCAGTAGTGATGTTCCCTTTATCAGTTTTTATTGTGTTTATTTGATTCTTCTCTCTTTTCTTCTTTATTAGTCTAGCTAGCAGTCTACATCTTTTTTTTTTTTTCAAAAAAACAGCTTCTGTATTCATTGATTTCTTTTGAAGGGTTTTTCATGTCTCTATCTCGTTCAGTTATGCTCTGAGCTTTGTTGTTTCTTGTCTTCTGCTAGCTTTGAGGTGTTTTTTTTTTTTTTTTTTGCTCTTGGTTTTAGTTGTTATGTTAGGGTGTTGATTTGAGATCTTTCTAGCTTTTTGATATGGGCATTTAGTGCTATAATATTTCCTCTTAACACTGCCTTAGTTGCATCCCAGAGATTCTAGTACATTGTCTCTTTGTTCTCATTGGTTTCAAAGAACTTCTTGATTTATGCCTTAATTTCATTATTTGCCCAGGAGTCATTCAAAGGCAGTTTGTTCAATTTCCTTGTAATTTTGTGGTTTTGAGTGAGTTTCTTAATCTTGAGTTCTTATTTGATTGCACTGTTTTCTGAGAGACTGTTATGATTTTAATTCTTTTTCATTGGCTGAGGAATGATTTACTGTTAATTATGTGACCAATTTTAGAATAAGTGCCATGTAGCACCAAAAAGAATGTATATTCTGTTGTTTTGGGGTGGAGAGTTCTGTAGATATCTATCAGGTCCACTTGTTCCAGAGCTGAGTTCAAGTCCTGAAGATCATTGTTAATTTTCTGTGTAATATTGTCAGTGGGGTGTTAAAGTCACTCACTATTATTGTGTGGGAGTCTAAATCGCCTTGTAGGTCTCTAAGAACTTGTTTTGTGAATCTGGGTGCTCCTGTATTGGAGGCATATATATTTAGGATAGTTAGCTTTTCTTGTTAAATTGAGACATCTTTGCTATTATATAATTCCTTTCTTTGTCTTTTTTGATCTTTGTTGGTTTAATGTCTATTTTGTCAGAAACTAGGATTGCAACCCCTGCTTTTTTCTGTTTTCCATTTGCTTGGTAAATTTTCCTCCATTCTTTTATTTTGAGTCTATGTGTGTGTTTCCATTTGAGATGGGTCTCTTGAATACAGCACATTAATGGATCTTAACTCTTTATCCAGCTTGTCATTCTGTATCTTTTAATTGGGTCATTTTGCCCATTTACATTTAAGGTTAATATTGTTTTGTGTGAATTGGAACCTGTCATCATGATGCTAGCTGGTTATTTTGCAGACTTGTTTATGTAGTTGCTTCATAGTGTCATTAGTTTGTGTACTTCAGTGTGTTTTGTAGTGGCTGGTAAAGATTTTTCTTTTACATATTTAATGCTTCCTTCAGGAGACAGGCAGACCTGGTGTTAATGAATTTCCTCAGCATTTGCTTGTCTGAAAAAGATTTAATTTCTCCTTTGCTTATGAAACTTAGACCAGACATGAAACTCTAGGCTGGAAATTCTTTTCTTTAAGAGTGTTGAATATTGGTCCCCAATCCCTTTTGGCTTGTGGGAGTTTTTCTGTTAGTCTCATGGGATTCCCTTTATAAGTGACCTGGCCTTTCTCTCTGGCTGCGCATAACTGCTTTTTTTTTTTTTTTTTTTTTTTCCCATTTTGACCTTAGAGAATCTGATGATTGTGTGCCTTGAGATTGATTTTCTCATGATGTATCTTACTGAAGTTCTCTGGATTTCCTGAATTTGAATGTTGGCCTGTCTTGCTAGGTTGGGGAAGTTCTCCTGGATGATTCTAAAGTGTGTTTCCAACTTGGTTCTGTTTTCTCCATCTCTTTTAGGTACCCCTATCAGTTGTAGGTTCCATCTTGTAACATAATCTCATAGTTCTCAGAGGTTTTGTTTGCTCCTTTTCTTTCTTTTTTCTCTAATCTTGTCTGCCTGCCTTATTTTATCAAGATAGTATTCAAGCTCTGATATCTTTTCTGCTTGGTCTACCAAACTGTAGGTGGACCTACCATTCTGGGGTCTGAAGGATGTTGGACCTTTTCTCACAGCTCCACTAGGCAGTGCCCCAATGGGGACTCTGTGTGGGGGGCGTCATCCTCACATTTCCCTTCTGCACTGCCCTAGCAGAGGTTCTCCATGAGCACCCCACCCCTGCAGCAAACTTTTGCCTGGGAATCCAGGCATTTCCATACATCTCCTGAAATGTAGGCAGAGGTTTCCAAACCTTAATTTTCTACTTCTGTGCACCCACAGGCTCAACACCATGTGGAAGCTGCCAATAGATGGGGCTTCAACCCTCTGAAGCCATGGACTGAACTGTAACTTGGCCCCTTTTAGTCACAGCTGGAGCAGCTGGGATGCAGGGCACCAAGTCCCTAGACTGCACCCAGCATTGGGACTCTTAGCCTGGTCCATGAAGTCATCTTTTCTTCCTTGGCTTCCAGGGCTTCCATGAAGACCTCTGACATGTCCTGGAGACATTTTCCCCATTGTCTTGGGAACTAACGTTCAGCTTCTCATTACTTATGCAAATTTCTGCAGCTGGCTTGAATTTCTCCTCAGAAAATGGGACTTTTTTTTCTATCACATTGTCAGGCTGCAAATTTTCTGAACTTATATGCTCTGCTTCCCTTACAAAGCTGAATGCCTTTCCCTCCCTCCCTCCCTCCCTCCCTCCCTCCCTCCCTTCCTTCCTTCCTCTTTCTTTTCTCTTCCCTCTGTGCCCTGGGCTGGAATCTAGTCAGCTGGCTGCAGACTCCCTACCTCCAGCTCCCGTGATTCTCCTGCCCCGGCCTGCAGGCTGCCTGGGATTGCTGGTGCGTGCCACCACTGCTGCCTGCTTTTTCTCCTTTGGCTGGAGGCGCGGTTTCGCCATGTTGGCCAGGCTGGTCTCCGGCTCCTGACCTCAAGTGCTCTGCCCGCCTCAGCCTCCCGAGGTGCTGGGACTGCAGACGGAGTCTCGCTCACTCAGTGCTCGGTGTTGCCCGGGCTGGAGTGCGGTGGCATGGTCTTGGCTCGCTGCAGCCTCCGCCTCCCAGCCACCTCCTTTGGCCTCTCAGGGTGCTGGGATTGCAGCCTCTGCCCGGCCGCCGCCCTGTCTGGGAGGTGGGGAGCGTCTCTGTCTGGCCGCCCATCATCTGGGAGGTGAGGAGCGCCTCTGCCAAGCCACCACCCCATCTAGGAAGTGAGGAGCATCTCTGCCTGGCTGCCCACCATCTGGGATGTGAGGAGCGCCTCTGCCTGGCTGCCCATCATCTGGGATGTGAGGGGCACCTCTGCCTGGCCGCCACCCTGTCTGGGAAGTGAGGAGCTCCTCTGCCCGGCCGCCCCATCTGGGAAGAAGTGAGGAGCGCCTCTGTCCAGCCACCCCATCTGGGAAGAAATGAGGAGCGCCTCTGTCCAGCCGCCCCATCTGGGAAGAAATGAGGAGCACCTCTGCCCGGCCGCCCCATCTGGGAAGTGAGGAGCGCCTCTGCCCGGCCACCCCATCTGGGAAGTCAGGAGTGCCTCTGCCCAGCTGCCCCGTCTGGGAAGAAGTGAGGAGCACCTCTGTCTGGCCGCCCCGTCTGGGAAGAAATGAGGAGTGCCTCTGCCCAGCCGCTCCACCTAGGAAGTGAGGAGCGCCTCTGCCTGGCTGCCCCGTCTAGGAGGTCTACCACGGAGGCCAGAAGCAATGTGGGGGCTGGACGTGGTGGCTCACACCTGTAGTCCCAGCACTCTGGGGGGCCAAGGTGGGTTGATCATTTGAGGCTAGGAGTTCGAGACCAGCCTGGCCAACATGGCGAAACATATGAAAAATACAACAGACCAACCAACCAACCCAGTGACAACAAAACAGGTCTACCCTGGAGTCATACTCTAATTTTTTCTATTTTCCTCCCTTTCTGATCCTTTATCCCACTTTCTTTTTCTTCCTCTTCCTTCTCCTTCTTCTTTGTCAAATAGAGGATTGAGTTATCATCATTGATCCATACAAAATCCCTCTCTCATTTATTTTCTTTAATTCCCACCCCTCATTTCTATTCCTCATCTTCCCATGTGCAACCTTCCTAATATGTTTGATAGGCATCTTTTTGTTTGTATGTATTTTTAGAAATACATTTATTGTTTTGGGTGCAAAAAAAATTAAAAAAAAGCTGAATGCCTTTAACAGCACCCAAGTCACCTCTTGAATGCTTTTCTGCTTAGACATTTCTTCTACCAGATACCCAAAATCATTTCTCTCAAGTTCAAAGTTTCTCAAATCTCTAGAGCAGGAGCAAAATGCCACCAGTCTCTTTTCTATAACATGAGTCACCTTTGCTCCAGTTTCCAACAAATTCCTCTTGTTCATCTGGGACCACCTCAGCCTGGATTTTATTGTCCATATCACTGTCAGCATTTTGGGCAAAGCCATTCAACAAGTCTGTAGGAAGTTCCAAACTTTCCCACATTTTCCAGTCTTCTTCTGAGCCATCCAAACTGTTCCAACCTCTTCCTGTTACCAAGTTCCAAATTTGCTTCTACATTTTCGGGTACCTTTTTAGCAATGTCCCACTCTACCAGCAGCAATTCACTGTATTAGTCCATTTTCATTCTGCTAATAAAGACATACTCAAGACTGGGCTATTTACAAAAGACAGAGTCTTAATATTGCTTTTGCTGTATCCCTAATCATACGTTTAAGATGTTGTGTTTCCTTTATCATCTGTTTCAAGACATTTTTTAGTTTCTTTCTTCATTTCTTTATTGATTTACTGGACATTCAGGAATGCATTGGTTTATATCCATGTATTTGTACAGTTTCCAAAATTCCTCTTGTTATCAATTTCTAATTTTATTTCATTGTGACTTTTAAATCTTGTTTTGTGACCTAACATATGGCCTGTTTTTTGAGAATAATTCGTGTGCTGAGAAATAATGTGTATTCTGCAGCCACTGAATGAAATGTTCTTTAAATATCTATTAGACCCATTTGGTCTTTAGTGAAGACTGAGTATGATGTTTCTTTGTTGATTTTGTATCTGGAAGATCTGTTCAATGCTGAAAGTGGAGTTTTGAAATCTCCAGCTATTATTGTATTGGAGCCTTTCTCTGTTTAGCTCTAATAATATTTTCTTTATACATCTAGGTGCTCTAATGTTGGGTACATATATATTTAAAGTTGTTATATTCTCTTGTTGAATTTACCACTTTATTATTGTATAGTGACATTTTTCTCTTATAGTTTTTGTCTCAAAATCTATTTTATCTAACATAATTAAAGCTACTCATGTTCTTTTTTTTTGCTATGAAATATCTTTTTCCATCTCTTTATTTTCAGTCTATGTGCGTTTTGATGGGTGAAGTGTATTTCTTGATGGCAGCAGATCAATGGGTCTTGTTTTTTCATTCATTCAGTCTTTTTTTTATTCAGTCTATGTCTTTTGATTGAAGGATTTAATCCACTTACATTCAATGTTATTGATAAGTAAGGACCTACTCCTGCCATTTTTAAAATTTTTTTTCTGTTTTTTTTTTTTTTTTTTTTTTTTTGTGGTGTTCTCTTCTTTCTTTCCTTCCTTTAGGTGTGCTTTATTGTTCATTCTTTTTTCCTTTTTTCTCCCTGACTGTGTGTTTTCAAATAAACTGTCTTCAAGCTCACTAATTCTTCTTTCTGCTTGATCAATTCTGCTATTAAAGGACTCTAGTGCATTCTTCAGTGTGCCAATTGCATTTTTCAGCTCCAGAACTTCTGCTTGATTCTTTCAAATTATTTTAACCTCTTTGTTAAATTTTTCTGATAGAATTCTTAATTCCTTCTTTGTGTTATCTTGAATTTATTTGAGTGTCCTTAAAACGGCCATTATGAATCCTCTGTTTAAAAGGTCACATGTCTCTGTTTCTCCAGTATTCATTCCTGGTGCCTTATTTAGTTCATTTGGTGATGTCATGCTTTCCTGGAATGCCTTGATACCTGCAGATGTTTCTCTGTGTCTGGGCATTGAAGAGTTATGTATTAATTGTAGTGTCCTCAGCCTGGGATTGTTTGTACCCTTCCTTATTGGGCAGGTTCTCAAAATATTTGAAAGGACTTGGGTGTTATGATCTAAATTTTATCTGTTTTATGGGGTATTCCAAGCCAGTAATGCTGTAGTTCTTGCAGACTCATAGAGGTATTGCTTTAATGGTCTTAGACAAGATTCAGGAGGATTCTCTGGATTACCAGGCAGAGACTCTTGTTCTCTTCCCTTTCTTTCTAACAGAGTATGTCTCCCTGTTCTGAGCCATCTAAAGCTGGGGATGGAGTGACAAAAGCCACCATCACTATGACTGCACTGAGTCAGACCTGAAGCCCGCACAACACTGGTTCTCACCCAAGGCCTGCTGTATCCGTTTCCTATGTACTGCCTTTGTTTGCTCAAGGCTCTGGGGCTATACAATCAGCAGGTGGCTGAGTCAGTCAGGCATGTGTTCTTCCATTCAAGGTGGTGACTTTCCCTGGCCTGAGGTGAGTCCAGAGATACCACCTTGGAGTTGGGGTCTAGAGGCAAAAACCTTAGAAGTCTACCTGGTGTTCTATTGTACTGCACCTGAGCTGGCACTCAAGCCACAAGACACGTGCTTCCCACTCTTCTCTTTTTTTCCCAAAGGCAGAGAGACCTCTCCCACCACAGTCCCATCAAGCATTCTGCCAGACCCCACTGATATTTCCTTAAAGCTTAAGCGTTCTTAAGTCAGCTTATTGTGAATTTTCCCTGGCCTGGGAGTCAACCTTTAGGGCAGGAAGCTCCCCTCCAGCCCAGGGCAGGTCCAGAGAAGCTGTCCAAGAATCCAGTCCTGAAATCAGGGATCCCCAGGAGCCTGCTTGGTGCTCTACCCTGCTGTGGTTGAGTTAGTACCTGAGGTGCAAGACAGTCTCCTTTACTTTTTCCTCTGCTTTTCTCAAGTAGAAGGAATTTCATCCCTTCACCACCACTGCTGGTAATATGTTGAATCTCACCTGAAGTCAGTAAGCCTCAGAGGCTCACCCAAGGCCCTTGACATAGTATCTCGGTGTAGATCTGGTTGTTCAGTGCCCATCGGTTCTTCAGTTAGGTGACGAATGTTGTCAGGACTTGTTTCTTGACTTCGAGGCAGAGGATTTATTTTCTGGCTCAGGCCATGTCTAGAAATGTGGTCTGGGAGCTAAGGCCTGTACCGAAGGACTTACAACTCTAACTAGTGCCCCATCCTGCTGTGGCTGAGCTAGTATCCAAAATGCAAGACAAAGTCATCCACACTCTTCCTCTCTTCTCTTCAAGTGGAAGGATGGGGACTATTTTGGAGCTGTGAGCTGTGCATCCTGGGGTTAGAGGAGGGGTGATGTCAATGCTCTCTTGGCTGTCCCAGCTGATGTCTCAGTGTGTCACGTGCCCCCAAAGTCCATCATCTTCTGGGCCCAGTTAAACCCTAGGACTCGCTAAGACTTTCAGTCCTTATGGCCTAGGCTACCTTTCAAGTTTATTTGGAGACACAGAGCACTTTGGCCTTAAGTGCCAAGGTTTGCGGGAACTCAAGTTGGTACCACTGGGATCAGCAATTCCTCTCTGGCTAGGGCTGGTTAAATGTTCCCTTCCTGGGTGAGTGTCAGCTGAGTTTGGTCCAGTTTCCCTTTCTGCTCTAACAGGGCAGCACTGAGGTCAATGCCTCACAATTGCTGTGCTTCCCCAACACCCAGAGATGCTGTCTGCACCATGCCACTGCTCCCAGCATTGTGGGGTGGGGGGATGGCATTGGTGATTCAAGATTGTTTTTTCTATCTCTTCAGTGTGTTTTTCATCAATACATAGTTAAAACCAAGTACTATGAGGGCTCACCTGATTTTTGGTTCTTATAAAGGTATTTTTTTTTTCTTCCTGTGGATAGTTAAATTGGTGTCCTTATGGGGGAACAGTTGGTGGAACTTTCTATTCTGCCATCTTACTCTGCCTCTCTTCCTGACTGCCTTTTCATCCTATTTTTTTGGGGCACCTTTTCTTGTTTCTTTACATGTCTGTATATTTTTGTTCGTATAACTAGACATATGTCTGGTTACAGATAATATATTGTAGCAACTCTGGATTCTGATTTTCTTTTTTTAATTGTAGATTGTTGTTGCTGGTGTCTGTGTTTAGTAACTTGCCTGGACCAAACATGTGGAGTCTTTTTTCGTTTTCTTTCATTTTCTTTCTTTCTTTCTTTCTTTCTTTCTTCTTTCTTTCTTTCTTTCTTTCTTTCTTTCTTTCTTTCTTTCTTTCTTTCTTTCTTTCTTTCTTTCTTTTTCTTTCTCTTTCTTTTCTTTTTTTTGACAGAATGCATTCTCTGATGTTTCTACTCAGTTTTTCTTTTCTTTTCTTTTTTAATAATCTTTTTAGCATTCTTAAGGGTAGCCTCTTAGGGGTTCACCCTTGTGACAGCATAGCTTAGTGGTTAGCCAATGATTATTCAGAAAATATGCTCAACTACCTTGACCCAGTAATATTTTCACCCTCTTTGCATTGTCTTGACTGTATGTTTGGGAACATATTCAAAATTCAGGCAGTTCACAAGTCAGTTTCAGCTTTTGCTTTCTTTCAGGACCTTTCACATTTCTTCTGTGCATTCACAAGACTTCATATTCAGTCAGGGATGAGTGGATGGCTAGGACCCTTCCTGGTTTCTTCTACACATGTGCATCTGTGCAGCCTTCCAAATTTCCAGAGACAGAGAGGAACTTATCAAGTCCCAAGACTATCCTCTCATTCCCCAATCTTCTTGTTCGTTTTCTAGCTAGTTTGTCATTTTGTTGCTTGCTCTGGCTAGGACCTCAAGCTTAGGAGAGCTATGTCGTTGACCTTCCCTATTTATTTGCCACAGAGATCGGAACTATTTTCGATAATGCCCCTGGCCATAGAGTTGTTTAGTGCTCCACTTCAAACTAAGTGATCCCCTCTCCAACAGCAAAGCTGCTATTTTTCACAGCTTGTCCTACCCTCATGTATCTACCATGCTAACAAAGCTGGAGGGTAGTGGGGGAAGGGAGCAGCTCCCGATATAAATGCCCCAGACTCCCACTGTCCTTCCTGGAGGCTTTTCCTGAATAAATACATCTCAATTTGTTGCATGATTTTGGACAATTTATGGAGTCTTCAGATAGTTGTTTTTGACCATTTTCTTTAGCTTTGTTGTCACTTTTTAAAATTATACTTTAAGTTTTAGGGTACATGTTCATGCACAACGTGCAGGTTTGTTACATATGTATCCATGTGCCATGTTGGTGTGCTGCACCCATTAACTCGTCATTTAACATTAGGTGTATCTCCTAATGCTATCCCTCCCCACTCCCCCAACCCCACAACAGGCCCCGGTGTGTGATGTTCCCCTTCCTGTGTCCATGTGTTCTCATTGTTCAATTCCCACCTATGAGTGAGAACATGTGGTGTTTGGTTTTTTGTCCTTGTGATAGTTTGCTGAGAATGACGGTTTTCAGCTTCATCCATATCCCTACAAAGGACATGAACTCATAATTTTTTATGGCTGCATAGTATTCCATGGTGTATATGTGCCACATTTTCTTAATCCAGTCTATCGTTGTTGGACATTTGGGTTGGTTCCAAATCTTTGCTATTGTGAATAGTGCCACAGTAAACATACGTGTGCATGTATCTTTATAGCAGCATGATTTATAATCCTTTGGGTATATACCCAGTAATGGGATGGCTGGGTCAAATGGTATTTCTAGTTCTAGATCCCTGAGGAATCGCCACACTGACTTCCACAATGGTTGAACTAGTTTACAGTCCCACCAACAGTGTAAAAGTGTTCCTATTTCTCCACATCCTCTCCAGCACCTGTTGTTTCCTGACTTTTTAAAGATCACCATTCTAACTGGTGTGAGATAGTATCTCATTGTGGTTTTGATTTGCATTTCTCTGATGGCCAGTAATGATGAGCATTTTTTCATGTGTTTTTTGGCTGCATAAATGTCTTCTTTTGAGAAGTATCTGTTCATATCCTTTGCCCACTTTTTGATAGGGTTGTTTTTTTCTTGTAAATTTGTTTGAGTTCTTTGTAGATTCTGGATATTAGCCCTTCATCAGATGAGTAGATTGCAAAAATTTTCTCCCATTCTGTAGGTTGCCTGTTCACTCTGATGGTAGTTTCTTTTGCTGTGCAGAAGCTCTTTAATTTAATTAGATCCCATTTGTCAATTTTGGCTTTAGTTGCCATTGCTTTCAGTGTCTTAGACATGAAGTCCTTGCCCATGCCTATGTCCTGAATGGTATTGCCTTGGTCTTCTTCTAGGGTTTTTATGGTTTTAGGTCTAACATGTAAGTCTTTAATCCATCTTGAATTAATTTTTGTATAAGGTGTAAGGAAGAGATCTAGTTTCAGCTTTCTACATATGGCTAGCCAGTTTTCCCAGCACCATTTATTAAATAGGGAGTCCTTTTCCCATTTCTTGTTTTTGTCAGGTTTGTCAAAGATCAGATAGTTGTAGATATGTGGCATTATTTCTGAGGCCTCTGTTCTGTTCCATTGGTCTGTATCTCTGTTTTGGTACCAGTACCATGCTGTTTTGGTTACTGTAGCCTTGTAGTATAGTTTGAAGTCAGGTAGCATGATGCCTCCAGCTTTGTTGTTTTGGCTTAGGATTGACTTGGCAATGTGGGCTCTTTTTTGGTTCCATATGAACTTTAAAGTAGTTTTTTCCATTTCTGTGAAGAAAATCATTGGTAGCTTGAGGTGGATGGCATTGAATCTGTAAATTACCTTGGTAAGTATGGTCATTTTCATGATATTCATTCTTCCTACCCATGAGCATGGAATGTTCTTCCATTTGTTTATATCCTCTTTTATTTCATTGAGCAGTGGTTTGTAGTTCTCCTTGAAGGAGTCCTTCACATCACTTGTAAGTTGGATTCCTAGGTATTTTCTTCTCTTTGAAGCAATTGTGAATGGGAGTTCACTCATGATTTGGCTCCCTGTTTGTCTGTTATTGGTGTATAAGAATGCTTGTGATTTTTGTACATTGATTTTATATCCTGAGACTTTGCTGAAGTTGCCTATCAGCTTAAGGAGATTTTGGGCTGAGATGATGGGATTTTCTAGATATACAATCATGTCATCTGCAAACAGGGACAATTTGACTTCCTCTTTTCCTAATTGAATACCCTTTTTTCCTTCTCCTGCCTGATTGCCCTGGACAGAACTTCCAACACTATGTTGAATAGGAGTGGTGAGAGAGGGCACCCCATCTTGTGCCAGTTTTCAAAGGGAATGCTTCCAGTTTTTGCCCATTCAGTATGATATTGGCTGTGGGGTTGTCATAGATAGCTCTTATTATTTTGAGTTACGTCCCATCAATACCTAATTTATTGAGAGTTTTTAGCATGAAGCGTTGTTGAATTTTGTTAAAGGCCTTTTCTGCATCTATTGAGATAATAATGTGGTTTTTGTCATTGGTTCTGTTTATATGCTGGATTATGTTTATTGATTTGCATATGTTGAACCCGCCTTCCATTCCAGGGATGAAGTCCACTTGATCATGGTGGATAAGCTTCTTGATGTGCTGCTGGATTTGGTTTGCCAGTATTTTATTGAGGATTTTTGCATCAATGTTCATCAGGAGTATTGGTCTAAAATTCTCTTTTTTTGTTGTGTCTCTGCCAGACTTTGGTATCAGGATGATGCTGGCCTCATAAAATAAGTTAGGGAGGATTTCCTCTTTTTCTATCGATTGGAATAGTTTCAGAAGGAATGGTACCACTTCCTCCTTGTGCCTCTGGTAGAATTCGGCTGTGAATCCATCTGGTCCTGGACTTTTTTTGGTTGGTAAGCTATTAATTATTGCCTCAACTTCAGAGTCTGTTATTGGTGTATTCAAAGATTCAACTTCTTCCTGGTTTAGTCTTGGAAGGGTGTATGTTTTGAGGAATTTATCAATTTCTTCTAGATTTTCTAGTTTATTTGTGTAGAGGTGTTTGTAGTATTCTCTGATGGTAGTTTGTATTTCTGTGGGATTGGTGGTGAGATCCCCTTTATCATTTTTTATTGCATCTATTTGATTCTTCTCTCTTTTCTTCTTTATTAATCTTGCTAGCAGTCTATCAATTTTGTTGATCTTTCCAAAAAACCAGCTCCTGGATTCACTGATTTTTTTGAAGGGTTTTTTTGTGTCTCTATTTCCTTCAGTTCTGCTCTAATCTTAGTTATTTCTTGCCGTCTGCTAGCTTTTGAGTGTGTTTGCTCTTGCTTTTCTAGTTCTTTTAATTGTGATGTTAGGGTGTCAATTTTAGATCTTTCCTGCTTTCTCTTGTGGGCATTTAGTGCTATAAATTTCCCTCTACCCACTGCTTTGAATGTGTCCCAGAGATTCTGGTATGTTGTGTCTTTGTTCTCGTTGGTTTCAAAGAACATCTTTATTTCTGCCTTCATTTCCTTGTGTACCCAGTAGTCACTCAGGAGCAGGTTGTTCAGTTTCCATGTAGTTGAGTGGTTTTGAGTGAGTTTCTTAATCCTGAGTTCTAATTTGATTGCACTGTGGTCTGAGAGGCAGTTTGTTATAATTTCTGTTCTTTTACATTTGCTGAGGAGTGCTTTACTTCCAACTATGTGGTCAATTTTGGAATAAGTGTAGTGTGGTGCTGAGAAGAATGTATATTCTGTTGATTTGGGGTGGAGAGTTCTGTAGATGTCTATTAGGTCCACTTGGTGCAGAGCTGAGTTCAATTCCTGGATATCCTTGTTAACTTTCTGTCTCGTTGATCTGTCTAATGCTGACAATGGGGTGTTAAAGTCTCCCATTATTATTGTGTGGGAGTCTAAGTCTCTTTGCAGGTCTCTAAGGACTTGCTTTATGAATCTGGGTGCTCCTGTATTGGGTGCATATATATTTTGGGTAGTTAGCTCTTCTTGTTGAATTGATTCCTTTACCATTATGTAATGGCCTTCTTTGTCTCTTTTGATCTTTGTTGGTTTAAAGTCTGTTTTATCAGAGACTAGGATTGCAACCTCTGCCATTTTTTGTTTTCCATTTGCATGGTAGATCTTCCTCCATCCCTTTATTTTGAGCCTATGTGTGTCTCTGCACGTGAGATGGGTTTCCGGAATACCGCACACTGATGGGTCTTGAATCTTTATCCAATTTGCCAGTCTGTGTCTTTCAATTGGGGCGTTTAGCCCATTTACATTTAAGGTTAATATTGTTATGTGCGAATTTGATCCTGTTATTATGATGTTAGCTGGTTATTTTGTTCGTTAGTTGATGCAGTTTCCTGCTAGCCTCAATGGTCTTTACAATTTGGCATGTTTTTGCAGTGGCTGGTACCGGTTGTTCCTTTACATGTTTAATGCTTCCTTCAGGAGCTCTTTTAGGCAAGACTGGTGGTAACAAAATCTCTCAGCATTTGCTTGTCTGTAAAGGATTTTATTTCTCCTTCACTTATGAAGCTTAGTTTGGCTGGATATGAAATTCTGGGTTGAAAATTCTTTAAGAATATTGAATATTGGCCCCCACTCTCTTCTGGCTTGTAGAGTTTCTGCTGAGAGATCAGCTGTTAGTCTGATGGGCTTCCCTTTGTGGGTAACCCGACCTTTCTCTCTGGCTTCCCTTAACATTTTTTCCTTCATTTCAAATTTGGTGAATCTGACAATTATGTGTCTTGTAGTTCCTCTTCTCGAGGACTATCTTTGTGGTGTTCTCTGTATTTCTGAATGTGAATGTTGGCCTACATTGCTAGATTGGGGAAGTTCTCCTGGATAATATCCTGCAGAGTGTTTTCCAACTTGGTTCCATTCTCCCTGTCACTTTCAGGTACACCAATCAGACGTAGATTTGGTCTTTTCACATAGCACCATATTTCTTGGAGGCTTTGTTCATTTCTTTTTTTTCTTTGTTCTCTAAACTTCTCTTCTTGCTTCATTTCATTCATTTGATCTTCCATCACTGATACCCTTTCTTCCAGTTGATCGAATCGGCTACTGAGGCTTGTGCATTCATCACATAGTTCTCATGCCATGGTTTTCAGCTCCATCAGGTCCTTTAGGGACTTCTCTGCATTGGTTATTCTAGTTGGCCATTCATCTAATTTTTTTTCAAGGTTTTTAACTTCTTTGCCATGGGTTCGAAATTCCTCCTTTAGCTCAGAGTAGTTTGATCATCTGAAGCCTTCTTCTCTCAACTCATCAAAGTCATTCTCCTTGCAGCTTTGTTCCATTGCTGGTGAAGTGCTGCATTCCTTTGGAGGAGGAGAGGTGCTCTGATTTTTAGAGTTTCCAGTTTTTCTGCTCTGTTTTTTCCCCATCTTTGTGGTTTTATCTACCTTTGATCTTTGATAATGGTGATGTACAGATGGCGTTTTGGTGTGGATGTTCTTTCTGTTTGTTAGTTTTCGTTCTAACAGTCAGGACCCTCAGCTGCAGGTCTGTTGGAGTTTGCTGGAGGTACAGTCCATACCCTGTTTGCCTGGGTATCAGCAGCAGAGGGTGCAAAGCAGCAGATATTGCTGAGCAGTAAATGTTGCTGCCTGATCATTCCTCTGGAAGTTTTGTCTCAGAGGAGTACCTGGCCATGTGAGGTGTCAGTCCGCCCCTACTGGGGGATGCCTCCCAGTTAGGCTACTCAGGGGTCAGGGACCCACCTGAGGAGGCAGTCTGTCTATTCTCAGATCTTCAGCTGCATGCTGGGAGAACCACTACTCTCTTCAAAGCTGTCAGACAGGGACATTTAAGTCTGCAGAGGTTTCTGCTGCCTTTGTTTGACTATGCCCTGCCCCCAGAGGTGGAGTCTACAGAGGCAGGCAGGCCTCTTTGAGCTGCAGTGGGCTCCACACAGTTCAAGCTTCCTGGTCGCTTTGGTTATTTACTCAAGCCTCAGCAATGGTGGGCTCCCCTCCCCCAGCCTCACTGCCACCTTGCAGTTTAATCTCAGCCTGCTGTGCTAGCAATGAGTGAGGCTCCATGGGTGTAGGACCCTCTGAGTCAGGAGTGGGATATACTCTCCTGGTGTGCTGTTTGCTAAGACCGTTGGAAAGGTGCGGTATTAGGGTGAGAGTGACCCGATATTCCAGGTGCCATCTGTCACTCCTTTCTTTGACTAGGAAAGGGAATTCCCTGATCCCTTGTGCTTCCCAGGTGAGGCGATGCCTCGCCCTGCTTTGGCTTATGCTTAGTGTGCTGCACCCACTCTCCTGCACTGTCTGACACTCCCCAGTGAGATGAACCCAGTACCTCAGTTGGAAATGCAGAAATCACCCATCTTCTGTGTCACTCACACTGGGAGCTATAGACTGGAGCTCTTTCTATTCGGCCATCTTTGCTCTACCCCTGTTGTCACTTCTTAGGGAAAGTATTTGCTGAGCTTCTTATTCTATCATTTTGGAAGTCCCCTGTTCAGAAATATTTAATTGTTGATAGGCATGATTTACTTTCTACCTAGTTTTTGATCAAGCATCAAGCAGTTGAGATGCTTAGATAATCAAGTGCATTTTACTAATGACTCCATAAATATTATATTCTGATTTTTAGAAACATATCCATATTCTAAAGTGTACATGAACAGGGCTAATTTTATTCATGTATTGGAATGAATGTTTTGTATTTATTTTTGAATTCTTTTCCTATCCAAACTTTACAATTGAAGATAATGGAACAGGAGATAAAATTGAAAGCTTTTGAAATTGTCTAGATAGTAGACTGAATATTTGTGATGTATTTTCTACTCTCTTTTTCTTGATTACATTTTAGTAATATGAAGTAAAGAGGGTCAGCCATTAACAGCAGAACATATACAACCTATTTAAACCAAAAGTCTTTCAAGCATCTCAGGAACAGACCTGAGAATCTTTTGTAAGTTAAAGGTACAATAATCATCTAACAAGAATAGTCTGACACTTTATATGTGACCATGATGGCAAATGAAATTGGATTGCTCCCAATTTGATAGCCCATGGAGGGTTGTACGATAATTTTATGCTAATTCTAAAAAAATTATGATTTCTACGTTTCAAAATTCATGGTCAAATTTATCTTCTTATCTGTGGGGAGTTTGGGAAAGAAACACGTCAAGCTAAAGAAAACAAAAGCCTGAACAAAGTCCCTCTATTTAGTCGAAACAGAATTTCACAAACAATGGAATTTAAAATTCAAATGTCTTCAAAGCAGTTGTAATAATAATTGTTTCCACTAAGGTGTGCTAGATCTCCAAATATTATTCATGCTCTCCTTGTCTTACCACACTGCACTGAATTTCACCATGTTCATTGCCTTCCCCAGGACTGCCAAGCCCCTACCATACAGGAGGTTTTTAAGCTGGAGCAACAATGTGCCGCACACAAATTCAGCTAAAACACGAAAGAAGACAGGAAATCATTTAAAAATGTTAAATGAAAAGAAAAAAATAGTGAATTGTGAATTGGTGATTTTTATAAACAGACTCATATTGACTTTGATTTTGCAGAAATAATTTGGTTTGTTTGAGAAATTCTAGAAGGTTAACCTAATAGGAGGAAGTTTTTCAGGCCATTTTTCTTCTAATAAAACTCTGTAATGTCCTATTATTATTTATAACGAGTGTTACGAATGTAAGTTATCTTTTGCTTTAATAGCATATCAGTCTGACGCTACCATTTGTTCATGATGATTTAAATCCCTAGAGGTTTCTGAAATCATCTAGTGAAGTTTGAAAAACAACTAACACAAAAGAGCAGCTCTAAATAGTGTGTCAGGCAGAAGGTGGCACAGATTTGGAAGTATAACAAAACCTTTTAGTCTGTAGAAAGAAAAATTAATTCTTATTTTTTGCAGTACTGAAATTATTTTTTTAAAGAAGTCTTAAAGTTATCAACTAGAAATTTAGCTATCTTGCTAAAAGCCTTCTCTATAGCTGGTAATTTAATGATAGACTCTGAAAGATTTGCCAGGAGAATGTGCCAACTTTTCCCATAAACAAAATCTGGGTTCTTTGCAGGGATTTCTATGCACACATCTACCTTAGTTTGAAAGCATTTTTATATATGCAAATAACTTTTTTTGTCATGTAATTTTACTTAGAATGTGAATGGGAGTTTCTTTTTTTTCTTGATTTTACTGTGGTTTCAGTTAAAAAGACAACTTGCACTTTCTCACCTCTAAATGAATATGATTGCTTCAACAGCTTGTCGACTTAAATAATTTGGTTTCATGATTTTGATTATATTCACTAATCATTGTAATCAATGGCCATCTTAATAGTAATTTTTAAAGTGTCAGTGCTAAATTTACATTAACCTTAAAGAAAAACCTCAAATATGATAGTACTTAAATTGTTACCATAATTTATTTTTGTAAACAAAAAGTAGTTTATAGTCAGTTGAACAACTAGAAATCAGTTGATAAGTAATTAGGTATAGATTGTTTTAAAAATAAAAAATTTTTTGGATTAAACGGAAAAGTTTTTACCAAAATCAATATTTTTTAATATATATAGCTGTAGTTTCATGGTTCATGTTATTATAAAATATTATCTTACTTAGACCAAATTTTATATTTAAAAAGTCTTTTTTGGCTACGATAGAACTCCTTTTGTTTTGATAAATTTTCAAAGTCATAGTAATGAAAATGCATAATCAAGTAAGTGAATTTTCATATACATGAAAAATTTCATTAGAGTATTGGAAAAATGACATGTTTTATAATTCTGTTGCCTTTTCATGTGGTTATTAAATTAGTGAGTTGACAAATGTGAAATGACGTCTGTACTTTTACTGAGATATGTTGTTTAAGTAACAGTAGTGTAACTAGGAGGCAATTTAGGACAGTAAAGTTTTTACACTCTTAACCGGGAAGATTTTTTCATTTGTGAGATCATTTGAGTTAATTTATTGTAATTATTGTATCCATAATTTTAGCCTGCTAAAGAATGGTGATTATCATTTCCTAAAACCTTAAATAAGGACATAAGATTAATTAAACCCATTTTGTTGATCTAGAGGAAGCAGGAAGTATTTTGTATTTCAAAATACAAGTTTAGAGAGATTATTATTTGATGTTATGGAAATATAAAACAAATAGAAATTTTATACCCTGTGTTTAAACTTCAGATTTTTAAAAAGTACTCTCTAAAAACAAAGAGGAATGGATTTTGAATATCACACACAGCTAAAAGCTAATAAGAGAAGATTGTAATCATGCAGAAAGGTATTTAAACCCATTAATTACTTGTTAAAAGGATACAAATGACAAAATAAAAATCTTCGGCATTTAGAACAGCAGCCATTCCTGCTGAATGGAAAGCACTGTGCAACTTGAAGGTAGATTGACTAGAAACTTTGGGAGGCAAGTCAATGGTGCCTGACTTGCATTAAGATACAGGATTTCATCTGGTTTAGTTTTAGTTTAGGTCTAGGCCATTAATATGTATCTTTTCTAAAAAGAAAGCATGTTTTGAATTTATTTAGAAATTCTACCCGGAATATTTAGACCAATTAATACTCTATATTTAACACACACACAAAAAATAAAAGGCCCCACTCCATTTCCTCTTTGACAATAAATGGAACTAAGAAGTGTTCCCTAGGAATGCTTTCCCAGAAATATTTAAAATAAATACAATTAATATAAATTCCATAGATAATTTTTTTGAGGAACATGTGCATGTAATGTAGAAAATTTAAGTGTTAGTATTTATTTGAGTAAATGGGGTAAGGTAAAAGCCCTCTGTAAATTAGAAAACATTGCCGTCTGCATTTGAAGAGGAATTTGGCTTGGTGGGATGCCAAGGGTCAAGTAGAGGCACAAATCTCACATGTTGGAGGTCCTGGGAGCCTGACCAGGAGGACTCAACGGAGGACAGAGGGAAAAACTACAGACTGATCTTATTTCACAACTTTAGGAGGATCACTCTGAATTTATTTTTCTTAAAGTAGGAGAGAGCTATATTGTACATATGGAAGCTTAAGTTTGGAAGGAGGAAAGCTGAAAAGAGCAAACTTCCAAACTGTTTGTGGGCAGGTGGGACTGGGTGGTGGTGAGGTGATGGTGGAGACCAAATCTTGGGAGACCCAGGTGGTGCTGTATTATGTGCACAGTGTCATTCCCCTGAAAGCAAGTCAGCTTGCAGAGATGCAGGACCAGAGAAAAAATAAATTATAGTAGGAGGTCAGGAAGGTGAAAAATACAGACCCGGGATTTTTTAAAAAAATTAAAAGTGGTCTACAAATTTGACTATATATTTCTTGGTAGTCAAAGCAAGTTATTTTCATCATCTATGGAGAGAAAGTATATCAGTTTCTCATAAAAAGCAAATAATTTCCTTTCATTGTGTTCTAAAAGATTATAGGAGAGAATTTTATGATTAGTAGTTTATTACTTTGTATTAAGATTTTTGTCTTTAATTTTTCTTTTAAAATGCAAAAGCTGATAGAGAATATATGCTGTATTAAGCCACTAATACCTGCAAATTAGAAATAATTTTTATATAGTCTGTGTTTGGAGGTTGGGCTTAATTTTCTCAAGGATTAATCATGGAATTTGTAAAAGAATGGTTCATAATTTAGATTTCCCTTCCCTAGGTTTTATTAGTTCCAACTCTCTGAGTTTAAAATTGCCTATATTGGAAAAGAAATCGAATACATGATTACCTGTATAGAAAATTATTTAATGGAACTAGTAAATGATAACTAAATTATAATTTTAGACATTAGGCACCCTGGAAAATCTTTATGGTTTGCTGACTTAATCCGTATTATCCATGTTGTCACAATGTCAATAAACCTTCACTTTTTAATTAAAAACTTTTTTTTTTTTTTAAGAGATGGGGTCTTGTCGTGTTGCCTAGGCTGAAGTGCAGTGGCTATTCACAGGTGGGATCATAGTGGACTGTATCCTCCAGCTCCTAGGCTCAAATGATCTTCTAGCCTCAGCCACCCAAGCAATAAATCTTCACTTTTAACAGGTGAAGACTGAGGCTTATTTTTGTGAACATACTTTCTAACTAGGTCAAGTTCACTATTATTGATTCAGGGAAACCAGTTTTTAAAGAGAAGCAGCATCCACAGAGCAGCTTCTAATTTGTCCTGTGGCTAATCTTGAGGAAAGCAGGGTTGCAACTGGTGTTAAAGACATGGACTACAATATACCTACGTGAATAGGTTTTAGATTTGGTGATGGGTATGCAATATTTGACACAGGCGAGTCACATCATTTTTTTTTTTACCTTCTTCTTCCCTTATGTTTATTGCTTCATATTACTAAAGAACTGCTTGTCCGCTTCATTAACATTTTAATCATGAAAGCCAAAGAAAGCATTCTACTACAGGATATATCTCCATGTATGTTGATTTTATTTAATATTCTTCTTGTTTTTTGAATAATTAATGTACAAATAAAGAAAAAATAAATTGCACTTAAAAACCAAATAAACTCCACAACTCAATAGCAAATAAAGGATTATGCTGAAATATGAGCTTTGACAACACCAAAACCATGAGTAAAAATATAACTTATATTCATTTTTAGCTGTATAATTATAAAAGTAACTACTTGTAACTTTTACAATTAATTTTTGACATTGGCGTCATGTGATATAAACAAAAGAATGGAAATGACAGCTATAATCAGCTATGCATTTTGTAACTTTTTTCTTTTCTAAAGTGAGTTTGAAATGGTTGAATATGTAGTTTTTACTGTGATCTCATAGGACAAAATTGTTAGTTTCTCCCTAAGATACTCAAATATTCCAAAAGAACATGAAGCATACCAGTGTGTTTCTTCTGTCTGGTCTTTGTTAGCGGGATGTTTATTGTCCCTGAGAAGCCCTGAAGATGCTCATCAGTTTCTCTCTATTTTATCTCCTACTGAAAAAATCCTTTGTTATGACTATCCTCTAGTTAAAGAAGAGAAGATGGGGCTTCTGATTTTAATTGGTCAGTGGGGAAATCCCTGCCACCTGACAAATCATGTTCTTTTCATTTCTGAACACAGTTTTTGCTTTTCTGTGGTTTCAGACCTCACAGTCTGGAGTATGAGGTGTTTCATGTAGGACACAGCGGTAGGAAAGAGCTTCTAATAGTCTACTGGGCAGGGCATAGATTTAATTTGTATTAATTTTTCTAGATATCATCTTGGGAGCCAGAAAGCCAGACACTTAGTCTCTTAAACATGTATAGGATATAATGTGTGCGTATGAAATATTTCTACCTCCCCAAATGTTCATCCAAAATAAATATTAAGAAAAAGAAAAGAGGAGAGAGAGAACTAACTATATGGAATGGAAAGATCTAGAAGCCTTCTAAGTAAAGTGAAATGATATTATAGGATGCCAATGTGATAATTTACCTCAGCTAATGAAGTCGAAACTAAAATTGAATTGTATATTCAACAGAGGGCCCAGTCCCTTTTAAATAAATGTATTTCAGAGTATCAGTCAGTCAGTTTAAGGAGCTACTATCAGTATAACCTGAAACTAGGTAACAGTTGCAATATTAGCTATTTGCTCTCCTGAGCTTTATTTAAGAAGAAAATCTTCCACTGATATTTTGTTGTCCACTATGTAGTAGGCAACAAAGGGTTTTCCTCTTCTTAATAAATCTGAGCATGATTATCTACTGTTTTTAATACTTCAATATTAAGTTAAATGTAATATTTTTATAGCTATTTAAATGAATTCCTATATCTGGTAACAATTACTAATTTTGGTAATTGAAAAGCATATTTTAACATAAAAAACCTATATAAACTAAGATTTAACCTTCTAGGTTTGCTAAACTCTTGTTCATGACTATAACATTCAGAGTCAATTTAAAATAGATATAATTTATTGTTATTTGTTTTTTTTCCAGCAGACGATTAGTTGTTTCCAGCATATTTTTGGTAATTACACATATATTTCAAAATTTTATTTTCATGTTTTCTTTCTATGTGGTCAAATTCTCTTTTAAGTTTTCCTAGTATTATTTTTGGAGAAAATATACTCTCTAAACTTATCCTATGCAGATATAAATTTTAATGTCCTTGATACATAATACATTCTCAACAGAAAGTCACACAGACAAATGTACAAGAAAAAAGGCAGTCTTCCCCCCGTCTCAAGACTGTAAAGTATTTCTGTCAGATAGTAAAAACATAAAGTTAGAATTTATTGGACAGAGGATGGAGGGCAATCTGTGGTTATGTTGGTATTCTCACAATTTTTCCATTTAAAAATATACTACAGATTTTATGTGGCATTTATAAAGGAAAACATCATCCTCGCTGTATGAAGTCATGAATACCATTTTATAGAGTGTGTTATGGGGAATTGTGGTTTGAATTTTGAATCAATACAGAAAAACTAAGGATACCAACATAAAGCAGTCTTATGTTTATGCAGACTTATTTACTCAAAATATGGCCTTTATCTGAGGTAATATTTACACAGCATAAGCAATCTGAAGACAATTTCTTTTCTGAAAGATCTTCATAAAACAGTGCCCTAAGAGACAACTGTTAAACTACAAGCACTGTTTACCTTTAACTCTCTTTCTTATTAACTCACTCCTCAACACTGCTTAGCATTCCAGAGAAGGCTAGAAAAATATTTATTCTGCTCTCATTTTTATTTAGATTACTATAAAATTATCCATTTATAGAAGTAGGTAATGTATTCTCGGACTCTTTTTAGTATGTAATTCTGGTCGTAACATTACTTTCAGGAATTTAGAAAGGAGATGTTACATAAGGCCACTCAAAAATAATACTATACACTCTGTATTAGCTATGTGACAAATGGAAGAAAATGACCACAGATGTTTGTTACTAATGATATTAACACTTTTGATTTCAAGAAATATTTAAAATACATGAAATAAATATAAAAGTCCAAGGACTTACGTACAATAAAAGCATATGCTGCATGTGCCCCTAAAGTTGTGTGTCATACTGTTGGAAAACTTTTAAGTTTAGAGACTGCCTAAAAAGTCAGACAAAATTATATTTGCTAGAGTGATTATAGATTTTAAATGTGATAAAATGATGCAGACCAATACAAATTGGCAAAATGTAGTTTTCATGGGGCTATAACAGTGGTAACAATAAAAGTACTCATTTTCTAAATTGAAAATCTCTATTCATACCCAAAATAAATTGGAATTACTTTGAATGATAATTTTTTTTTAAGGAAGATAGGGAAAATAACGTAGTAGCTGTTGAAATTTCAGGCATATGTAAAAAAGCATTTTCACTGTAATGCTAAAAAGAGATATGTATTACACTATAAACACTGGTTTCAATTTGGGTACATTTTAATTTTAGGCAAAGTTTTCAAAATATGCACAAAAGCTTCTTATTGCAGATAGGAAATAGCAACTAAAAATGAGGTTATTCTTGGAAGGATGATGATCAGAGGACACCTACCAGGCAATGTGGACTTAAAAGTAATAAAATTGATGTTTAAGGCCATAAAGATTTTTACTCTACAAAACAAAATGTTGCACATATAGGTTAAGACACTGGTGTTACGTGCAAGATATTGATTTAGATTTGACAGAAATGTCATACTGTCTATTTAGTTTAGAGTTTTAAAAGTCAATAAACTAGAAATAATATAGTCCTTAAGTACTTTAAAAGGGTCTTAGGAGAAGAAAAGATACAGATATTAAATGAGTAATCAGTTAAAATTTAGCAAAGCAGCCTAATTTAGACTTCTCTAAATTCATGGATAGTCTTCTGGCTTTAAAGACAGTTTGATTATTTTTATGTGCACAGCCAGGCAAACCAAGTAAACCAAATGTTGTCTTTTTGAAGTTACTTTAATTACTAGCGAAGAATCATTTGCAATTAGTAGAGTGTACAAACATAACAATACTTGCTCTTGCTTACATAGCAATTACTTGTGTGTAAATAGAGACCTGAAAATTTGTAAAATAATGCTTTTCTCTAAGAATGAAAAATTTTTATTTGGAATTAATATAGTGTTATCTTTGTTTATAAATAGTGAAAGGTAATTTCACCCAACATCTTACTGAATTAAAATAAATTCTGTATAAATCATCTTTGAACTAATGAATTTCTAACTAAAAGCAATTTATGTATTGCTTGTTCAGTGTATTCTTTTGAAGGCATTTTATTTCTTCACGCTTTTGCTTCCTTGATTCCTATATTGACCTCTTCTTATACAATAGGAAGTCCATGTACAAACAAATCTCTGTTAATACCCCAAATAGATTGGAGATAATTTGTTTTTAAAAGAGATTCTTCACTTTGGAAAGATTCACACCAGAATTACTTTGAATAATAATATACCCGATTTCATTAAAACACACACATTTTAGCTCATGCACTTTTAAGATTATAAGTTCTTTTCAAGATCATTTAAAACAGTACTTTTCAAAGTTTAATAATGCATATACAAATCACCTGGAGGATATTGTTAAAATGCAGAAATAATTGAGGAACTCTGGGTGGGGCCTAAGATTCTGCATTTCTAATAAGTTCCCAGGTGCTGAGAATCTCAGGGCCATACTTTGAGCTACAGGGACCTAAATCATCTATCTAAATGCTGTTGATTCTTGGATGATCTGATCTTTATAAAGTTTTTTTTTAAATGTATCTAAGTGTGTGGGGTACAGGTAAAATTTTGTTCCATGCCTAGATTGCATGGTGGTCAAGTCAAGGCTTTAGAGTAGCCACCACCCAAATAATGTACATTGTACCCATTAAGTAATTTCTCATGCAGCGAGATACACCTTGCATGTCTGTAACAGCAGATTTTTTTCTACATTAATATTTCCTGAAAGGCTCAGAAGAAGGAAACCAACTATATTACTAACTGGATTTAAACAGACTTAGTTTTCATAGGCTCAAACTATTTCTGTCTTTTAAGAAAAATTTGTCCTGATTTGTGAACAAATCTCTGAGTTTTAGATTTCTCATCTGGGAAATGAAGAGTGGAATGAATACAAGGCTGAACTTGTAATAGATACACAAATATATTTGTTGCATGAATGAAATCATCACTCCCAGCTTTATATTTTCTGGTTTTAGAAATCAAGGGGAGAGTGCTTTCCTTGAACAATGAAACATAGGTCTGGGTAATATTAATAAAAAGTGATTGCATTTGCGTTTAAAAAACACCAGGCAGTATCCTGGGCAAGGTGGCCCATACTGGTAATCCCAGTAGTTTTGGAGGCTGAGGCAGGTGGATCATTGAGGTCAGGAGTTCGAGACCAGCCTGGCCAACATGGTGAAACCCCCACCTCTACTAAAAATACAAAAATTAGCTGGGCGTGGTGATGCATGCCTGTAGTTGCAGCTACTCTGGAGGCTGAGGGAGAACAATTGCTTGAACCTGGGACGTGGAGGTTGCAGTGAGCCGAGATCGCATCACTGCACTCCAGCGTGGGTGAAAGAGCGAGACTCTGTCTCAAAACAACAGCAACAACCACCACAATAAAACATTAGGCAGAACATGCAGACAGCAGGTGAAGGGAAACAACTTCAGTGGGAATGCATTAAAATTGTATTTTCAAGTTACAGCACTCTCTGGGCTCTTTGGTATCCACCCATTCTGAGGATGGCCACACAGAGGACATAGGTTGACTTTTTCCTAACCAACTTATCTCAGGAAAAATATACATTCTGTTTCCTGGTCTACTTGAAAGACTTTTTTTTTTTTTTTTTTTTTTAGCTGAAAGAAGGTTTCCAAGCCCTTTATTTGAATTAATCTTTCCTGATTAATTTAGGAAGCACAAAGGAAGTATCTGACTCCGGTAGATACCACACTTCCCTATCCCTCACCATGTATTTATTCTTATATTTGACTCTCTTACTTTTTTAGTGTGTAAGTACTTTTAAACTTTATATAAAACTTGTTATAGGCTCTCTAACTCCAGACTACAATGACTCAAGCAAAAAGTGGTGAACATGATTTTAAAAAATGGCACAAGCTATTTGAAATGGTAAGATCCAAGACATAGGTTTGTGCTAACCATGACTAAAAATAAGTTGTTCTTTCTTTCCAGACCAAGTCTATGACTCTGTATCTTTATACCTTCAACTTATGTTCACAAGAAACTTCTGAGTTATCTAACTTGAGAGCTTCTGAGGACGTTTTTAGGCTGACTTCTTTTGTGTGGCTACATTAGTAGGGTACACAGTGTGGGAAGGAAAGGTGTCAGCAGAGTGAAGTCATCAGTCATGGAAAATAATACCATATGCTTGTCTTTTTTCTAACTGGCCAGAGCCAAGTCACGAAATATGGATACACCATCTTTTGTAGGTTTAACCTGGCAAGCAGTGAAATCATGTGGAAAGCTTCTCTTGGGTTTTCACAGATCAGAGTTTAGATTTAAGGGAATCATATAAAGAAAAAGTTTGCTCAGGGTGGTAATCCAGATAGTAGGAACCCATAAGAACTTACTATTTGTTAAAAAAGGACTGAACTCTCTCCATTATTAAATGGCCATCTTTTGAGCCTCCCCAAGAGCCTCCCCACCTTTCTAACTGCCTTCTTTCCCGTGCCCCAGTTACCTACCTGGTTGTTAAATATTTTTTAATGTCACCTTTGACTTTTCCCAACTTAAACTGCATCTATCTTCACATTCTACAAAAAAGGAAATAGCATTTGAAAAAGGAAAAGATGATCAAGCACTTTCAAAGATAAAAAATACATTGCATCTATAAAGGCAAATGTAAGTTAACCAGCTGTGTGCAGGACACTAAGATTTCTCTTTGGCTGCTTCTATCAATGAAAGTAGACTACTAGAAAATACTGGCATCAGGAATCTCCTCATCAATCTAGAACAGAAGAATCTTTGAAATGCAGAAAAAAGACTATATGAGGCTACTCCCCTACCTGCCGAATCTTTGAGGTCCTCTTTAGAAAGATGATTCTAGCATTGGAATAATAGCATTGTGGTATGGCTTTAAAAAATTCACAGAATAATCTTAATCAAACTTGTTCAACTACAGTGTCACTCTTGGGATATGTTAAATTAGAACTTGTTTACATGGTGTTATTTTAAGGGTCGATTTTCTCTAAATATCTCCTCAGCCAAGTGCTCTGATCTTTAGAAACTAATTTCTATGAATTTTTATTTTCTTTTTCAGTTAGTGGGTTTTAATTTTCAGTGCAATGCTTTTCAGAACCTTAACAGCTGTGGCCCACACATCTGGCTAAGTCTGGCTCTCAATGTTTTCTCCAACTGTTAGGCGGCATTGAGTGACTAAATCTGATGAACAGGGAAGACTTCTGACAGATACTGAACTGGGAGAAGGAGCCTTCCTGCTCCGAGACCAGTGACATGTACTTGGAAATGATGGTAAGAAAAGGTTGTGTAATTACAATGACGAAGGGAGTCATCATCTCTGGGGCACCTGCAAATCCCTGCCTACTAAAGGAGAAGCTCAACTCAGACAAATCCAGATACATTTTTATGCGTATGTTTCTTTCTTAAACTTGAAGAGAGAATTAAAATATAATTATTAATTTGAAAAGTAATTAATGTTGGTAGCTCTCATTAAGAGTAACATACGCTATATTCCCAAGATTAACAATACTGAGTGATTTAGAAAATGATTTATTTCCAAAATCTCTGTGGCATTTGACAGAGTTGATCACACTGTTCTTAATGAAAATTTTTTCTCTTCTGATTTTGTTTTGATATTATCTTGGCTCTTTGGGTATCTCTGACAACTAGTTTTGTATTTATGTCCCTTACTGTCTCTTTTTGTTGTGTTTTTTTCTTCTTCCCCAAATGCTCCAGATTTCTATCCTCATAGCACCACCCCACCTCATGCACAATTTGTTTTTATCCAGTTCTCACCATTAAGATTGTAGCAGCTTTTATTGCTTCATGCAAATAACTCCGAGTTCTACAGCTCCGCTCCAAAGCTCTGGCTACACATTTCCAACTGCCTGCTAGACATCATTATTTGAATGTTCCACAGTTTCTTTAAACTAAAAATTTCTCAAAACAGATTTGTCACCTTCCTCCACAAAACAACTCATTATTCCTAAATATCCAATTTCTGCCAGATATAACACTTTTCTTCCATTGACTCAGCCTGAGAAATATGGGGTTTGTTGGAGTCCTTCATCTCTGCCTAATTAGATATCTCTTCTTCCTTTCCGTCTTTTAAATTCTGCCTATCTCGGCTTTAGTTCACAGTCTCAAAACTCCTTCCACACTTAATTCAAGTGCTATTGTAAGGTATACTTGTGGACTTGTGTACCCACATCAAAGGATTTAGAACTTACAAAGCAAAAATTGTGACTTTCTACTTTTTAAGCTTGGGGCACATAACACAGTGTTTCAAGCATAGCAGATACAAAATAGATAGTTGTTACATTATAAATCCATATTATAGGAGTAGTAAAAATAATAAAACATAAAAATAATGTGCAAACATGATCATTAAAACAAAATGCTAACACATAACAAATATTATTTTACTGATTTGATTTGGAAAAGAGCCTTAACTAGTCAATGTAAGTTCAAATTTAAAGTGGAATTTCTTTAAATTATTTGTCCTATGGTGTGACAAATCCTGCCTCACAAGATTGACTTTAATAATTTAAATGTTTCTTTGGATTTTCGATTTGAAAGCTAAGTGTATGTAGGTGGAAAATGTTGACTCTGACTTGTGTTGATAGGATTAGGAAACACCCCAGATGAGTAAGCTTTTGTGGCTGTGATTCACCTAAAATGCAAAGGGTAGAGAGTTGTATAACTAATGTTAGAGACAGAGACCAATTTTAAATACAGGAGAGAGATTTAGACTACTAAATACCACCTTGCTTATGCAGTCAGAGATAATTTCACTTGTCTTAGAAACAAGAATTGAAAATGGCATTAGTTTTAAAGCATCCAGTGAAACTAGTATAATGACCACATATCTTTATTCTCTGTCTAAATGAAAATCACATGACAAAAGTGAAATGGGCAAGAGTGGATAGAAAGGCCTTTGGGTATTATAATTACCAAGACATGGACTTATTAATATTTTAGTCAGCTTATGCGTCTGGCAGTTTCTTATTGTCAGCCTCTGTTTTCCCTGGTATGGATTATTTGGAGTTTGGGAGTCCAGCACCTTCAGATCCAGTGTTATCCAGTTATGGAGCCAATTCTGAACCAGGCTGGCAGAATATTTATGCCCCGTAATCATCCATAGGTGAGAATTAGGCTTAGTCTCTCTTGTGTCATCTCCCTCGTTGTTATCCCTTTCCTGTCTTCACTTTCCTTCCTATCTGGCTTAGATTCCATGCATTAGTAATTTTTTTTTGAATAAAAATTTTCTGCCTCAGGGATAAATGGTGATTGAAAGTAAAATCAAGTTCAGTTAGAGAAAAATAGAATGTTATATTGCTTTTCATAAATTACGTATCTACGCCAGTTTCAATACCTCTCTAAAAATAGGCAAAATTGCCTTGCCCTTCTGTCTTTCATCACTTCTCTCTGGCAAAGCACCAGCCCTTCATCACCTGAAATACCTGGTTTCTCTAAGCATGTGCATAAGCAAACGAGCACTCCTAGAGAAAATAATGAACTCAGCGTATTGCTTTCAACTCCCATTCATTAGTTCCTTACTTGGACCTTAATACTGACCAGTGAGCCTGCTACACTTTACTGGCCGACCCTCTCCCATTCTGTGTAAAAAATATTTCACAACTTTTCTACTCTCCTCAAATTTCTGCATGTAACTTTGTTACATTCTTCACAGAGTATATAAAAACCACTGGGTGAGTCTTCTCAACTTTTCGTCACTAAATCTATGCATTTACTCATAGATGGATGCATCTACCTTCATTTTGTCTTCAGTTCTCTTGTACAAGATAGTACTATTCTTCTTTCTAGCTAAGGTCCAGTCTTCCACCTCTTGCTTCTGATTTTATTCCTGCTATCCTTCTCAGGAAACTTATTAACTTCCTTCTCTTTCCCCAGTCACTAAACCATGATTCCTCTACTCAATCATTTCCATGTACATTTAAATGTGTTTAAGTATCTCTTATCTTAAAATAAAAATGGCAAATACTGTAAATAGTATGTACTCCACTTTCAAACTATAGCCCTATTTCTATTCTCCTCCTTGAAGCCAAATATCTTGAAAGAGTTGGTATTTAATGTCTTGTATTTCTCACTGCTTACTCATTCTCAGCCTGCTTCACCTACACCAATTCTCCACTAAAATTTTCTTTTATTTTCTTGTTTTTGAGACAAAGTCTCACTCTATCTATCATCCAGGCTGGAGTGCAGTGGTGCTATCTCAGCTCACTGCAGCCTCAACCACCCAGTGGATCAAGTGATCCTCCCACCTCAGCTCCCCGAGTAGATGGGACTATGGGTGCATGCCACCACACCCGGCTGATTTTTTGTTTGTTTGTTTTATAGAGATGGGGTTTTGTCATATTGCCCGGGTTGGTCTCGAACTCCTGAGCTGAAGGGATCCACCTGCCCAGGTCTCCCAAAGTGCTGAGATTATAGGTGTGAGCCACTGCACCTGGCCACTCCAGTAAAATTTTCTTAGTTAATATGAACAATAAACTTCATGTTACTAAATTCCATGATTATTTTCAATTCTTATTTTACTTTGACTCCTCAAAGAAATTTGATGGTCTGACAATCTTAACTACTCCCTTCTTCTAACATTGTGCTTTATTATTTCTTTCATCATTTGTTTATTCGTATGAACGTAATACATGTTCAGCATAACTATGGTCATAGGCTACATGGTATTATTAAATGGAAGGAAAAAATCAACTGTTCACAGTCCCACTCTATAGGGTAACTACTTATTTCTGTTTTTAGGTGTTGTAGTGGTTACTATCATAATTTTCAGCAGTGTACTTATACCTCTATTTCTTGATATGTTAACTTTATAACAGTAGTAATTGATTTCATGGTATAAAAGATGATAAATTTATCTAATTTATACTTCCCCATTCCTCCCCCAAGTTTTGTTGATTACATTTGTAACAGGATGTTGAATGAAAACTTCTCCTTTGACCCAAGGCTCAGAGCTTGCTAAAAAAGGGCCTTGAGATAAAGGGAGATGTTTGAATTGGATACAAATTTGAAATTCTGATTTAGACAAAAGTATACCTTTTCAACAGAAGTCTGTTATTACAAAATTACGTTTGTTTCTATAAGTGAAAGTGACCAGAGAGGCAAAGGATGTGCTCAGATATTAGTAATGGAAGGAAAGAGACACCTCAGAGTATGACTGAAGGCAACTTTCAGAGGAAAATCATTCCTGTTTGATTCTGGATCAAACAGGAATAAGAATCTTTAATTTACCTATTATATATTATGTTTATTTTTCTATTGGTAGCATTTATAACTTGAGATACTAAATATAAATTTTTAGTTCTTTTTTTCATTTAGAAAGAGAAAATTGATACTTTTTGGCATGCTTCTCACAAGTCTCCACTTCTAAACTCCTGTCAACTACATCTTCACTCTCAAAGTATAAAGTTTACATTTTATTGTGCAAATATAATTATTTTAGGCATTTTGTACACTGATTCTGAATACTGAAAGCGAAGAGTTTTGCAATAGCTTGAAAATGTAAGTGTTATTTACTATAAAATCAGGTAGTGTAATTGGATTTACAGCTAATAAATATAATTCTAAGTCACTGAAATAATCCTCCTTTTTATAGATTGTTTCAAATATCAAGATTAAATGGATTGTCTATCATTTTCTCAAAATGATGCTTAATTTTAGTTTATTTTATATTGGAACCATGAATTACTTGTATAGCGAGTGTTCTACACAGCTGGAGGCATCATGCTACCTGGCTTCAAAGTATACTACAAGTCTACAGTAACCAAAACAGCATGGTACTGGTACCAAAACAGATATATAGACCAATGGAACAGAACAGAGGCCTCAGAAATAACACCACACATCTACAACCATCTGATCTTTGACAAACCTGACAAAAACAAGCAATGGGGAAAGATTCCCTATTTAATAAATGGCATTGGGAAAACTGGCTAGCCATATGCAGAAAACTAAAACTGGAGTTTCTAATTGACTTCTACATTGTTTTACTTATCACTTAATTAAGATATTTTAGATTCTTGACATATAATCTATTATGATTTCTGTTTCATTCTTTGTCCTAAAGACATTTTTTCTGGAGTTCTCCTATTTGCTTTTCTAATTGGTATCCATTGGTTTCAAGTCTATTTTATAGTCATAATATTGGGTCTCCTTTTTACTGAACTCCTGTGTTGTTCTACAATTTTTTGGACCACTTGTCTTTTATTTTTTGATATTTTATTACTTATTTTGCTAGAGTGGATCCTCAAGTAATTTTTAGGAAGAGTGTGTAGGAATGTTTACAATCTTCTATTTATCTGAGCCTTAATGAAAATACATGTACTTTTTTTTTTCTTAGCTTAATTCTGCCTGCTTAGGACTTAATAGGCACTTTTCATTTTGGAGACTTGTTTTTCCTTAGCTTTCAAAGAATTTTTCTGTGTGTTTTTTTTTTGATGTTTTTCTTTCATTTTGTCTTCTCTGTTCCTTCTTCTATTATTCCATTAGATGAATGTTGGATGCCTAGAATGAACCCTATATAACATTTAAATTTTGTTTTATATTAGGTGTTTTTCTTTTTTTTTAATTTCACACTTTTCAATGTGAATTTAAATTTTCTTCTAGGTCATCTTATATTCATCCCACACCCATTTTTTTCCCAGTTCTTCAGGCATCACAACTAGTAGGAACTTAATGCATGAGTTAAGGAAACTGGAAATTTACCCTATGTGCATACTTGGAACCATAGTGCATGGAAAAATGCCCACAGGTCACATTATTAGAATTAAAAATTCAGTGATTAAGTGCCAATTATGAGCCAGGCATTGTTATTGGAGCTGGGGATACACTCGTGAATGGAACTGGACTTCTTATTTTATTTATTTATTTTTGAGATGGTGTCTTGCTGCCACTGCCCAGGCTGGAGTGCAGTGGCATAATCTCGGCTCACTGCAACCTCTGCCTCCCGGGTTCCAGCGATCCTCATGCCTCAGCCTCCTGAGTTACTGGGATTACAGGCATGCACCACCATGCCCAGATTCCCTGTTCTTATAAGCTTAAATTCTCTGGAGTGCATACAGGGAAGGAAAAAATAAACAAATAAATAGGAAATATGTATGAACATGCATACATATATTCAAAAATAGATGTATGAAAAATTAATTGTGTAAATAAATAAATAAGGAAAGTATCACATTACAGATAATGCTGTGCAGAGAATTAAAACAACAGTGATATGCTGGAGATTGGTTAGGTAGTCACCTTTAGATTGGGTTGTCAGGTACAGCCTGTTTGAAGAGGTGACATTTAAGTTGAAATTTGAAAGGATGAGCACAGAAGGGTATTTGAGGCAGATGGGACAGCTTGTGCAAAGCCCAAATGTAGAAACAGAAAGAAGGCCAGGGTAATCAATATGTGGTGCATGCAAGAGAGTAGAATGATTGAGATTAGAAACAAAGACAGACTTCCGGGGCTTTGTAAGTCAGAGAAGAAATTTGAATTTTCTTTCTAGTATTATCATAAATCATGAGGAGATTTTTAAGTAGGGAAGTAGTACCATCTGATTTGCCTTTTAGGATGATTTCTCCCATCACTGTAGAAAGAAGATACCGTAGTGGCACTGAAGTGGAAGCAGGAGGACCAGTGTAAGAAGGCTACCATAGTAGTCCAGATAAGACATGATTGTGACTTTGACCAGCCTTAATAGCAGAGGTGGAAATAAGTGGATCCAGTGACATTGCAGAGTCAATGTGTGTATGTGGTTTTTTGATTTTGCAAGTTGTTCTCCAAAAAGATTTTACTAATTGACACTCCTCCAGTGTTGTATGAGAATATAGGATAATAATAATGTGAAGCTAAAAATTGTCTTAGAAATCTACACATTAGTTTTATAAAGGATGAAAACAAGATCCACTGATCTTACATGCGTTAGTCTAAGATGAGAAGTTCTTTCTCTGGGAAGGTACCCCAAGCATCTGCCAAGTTCTGGTGATCTATTTTATACCACAATATTTTCTCAGGATTTCTCTTCTCTATGTGGCTTATTCTTTTTTGACACTCTGCTACAGCACCTCTCCATGTTCTAGATGCACAGATATGTATTGTATTTCTTCCTTTAGATTAGGAGCTCTGAGGGGAGGCAGTACCTGTCAGCCTGTGTAGGGTGCACAGGAAGACTGGTGCTTAAGAATCATCAATGACTGCAAAAGCAAATCACTGAAAAAAGAAACCAATCATTCATTACGTTGTTTTTTTCTGCCACAATTTGGTCACTGAGACTGGTGAGTCCCAATAGTCCTATCATGGTTATTCAATATGTATACTCACATTTCAGGTACTATTAGGTAAAGAATCCAGATACTCTTTTCCAGTTATACATAATAGAAAGGATTTGAAATTCAGATTCTGAAACTTTGAATTCAAGTTCTGGCTTTGATCCTTTCTGATAGCATGTCCTTGGGCCTTTGTTTCCTCAGCTCTAAACCAGACTAATAATATGTATGTGTCCTTCCTAAGTCACAAGATTTTACAAGATTCTGAATGTTACATGTGAAAAGAACTTGTAAACTATGAAGTACAAACAAGTGCTATTTTGCAAGTATAGTTGATTGAGCTCTAACTATATTGCAGGTATTAATCTAAAAGTTTCATATATATCAACTCATTATTCCTCATAACACTCCTATGAGGTCAGGGCTATCACTCTACAGATGAGAAATGGAGAAGAAATTAGATAACTTGTAAGGTCATATCCGGTAAATGACAGAGCCAGGACTTGAACGTAGGTTTATTTTACTCAGTATTTCCTGCTTTTAACCACTGTGCTCTGTTGATATTCCATAAAATTGGCACTATTGAACCATTCAGAGCACATATATTAATATAAAATATAAGTCAGACACCTGCTAAGCACTGAGGGTACAATAAGGAAAAGGGCAGTTCAGTTAGAGCCTCTTAACTGTGCAAGTGAAGTATTGTTTTCTTCAAACAAAAAAAAGTCTCATGCTTGAATAATTGTCATGACCTTTTATCCAATTAGTATGTTTGAATTCATAGATAATGAGTCAACATCATAATACAGACTAGCACACATTTTATTACATAACTATTCTATCAGAAAATATTTTTTATTAGCTGGGCTATATTTTTTATTAGCTGGGCTATATTTTTTTCAGAAAAAATTTTAACATTCCACAGAGATTCATTTTTTATCAAATTGCTAAAGTTATTTACCTTAGCATATGTGGATATGCAAATATATCTAGGATTTCAATTATGCTTGAAGACCTTAGCTAATGCAGAGAAAACATTGTTACATGTAATCACCAGAACGTGGCAGATGCCTAAGGTCCCTTCCCAGGGAAAGGACTTCTCATCTTGGACTAATGCATGTAAGATCAGTATGCCTTATTTCAATCCTTTATAAAACTAGGGTATATTTCTAAATTGAAAAACTACATACACATTGACCAAGCAATTTCGCTGGATCACTTTTATTTTTGGTTTAATGGACAGAGTGACTTTCACTTAAACAATACTAAAACAAACAGTATGCATAGATGGGTTTACTAACTATAAATTTTATTAATTATAGTACCATGGAAACTGGATTTTTACAGCTTGATAGAATCTTACCTGCTAAATGGATGTATAATTTTTGGAATATTAAAATAATTTTCTTCAGTTCCACATTATACAAATTCAACCTTTTCTTGCGTGATTATTTTTCTGTGACACAATGGATGATTATGCAAAGCATTTATGTAAGTGAATTGCTCAGTGATATTACCAGCCAAAATTGTAGGTTGAGGTCAAGTGATGTCAAGTCATTATTTAAAGAAACAAAGACAAAGGGAATAAGACAAATTGTAGAGGAGAAATTTAATACATTTTGGCAACGTAAGTAGGAAGGTCAGCAAAGGACAAGAAGCTCGAGTGATGTCATTATAATTGGCTTTAGTTCAGAAGTGGCAGAGTGGCAGTTAGCCAAAAAGGCACTTTTATATTGTTTGTTTATATATTGCTATTTAGCAATCCATATCCAGAAATGGAGATTACGGCACATAATTTTATGGTGGATGACTGAATATTGTGGTCACTGTTTTATTTTAAACTTTGTTTCTAAAATGTAATGATCATATCTTACTGTGAGCTCTCACTTTTAGGATGCATTTTCTCCATGCATGCAGCTCTGCAGGACCCTCTACAATCTGAACAGTTTCAACTGCTGCAGATATAGTTGTGTGATGTGGTGATGTGGATATAGGTTTTGAGTTCAGATAAAGCATCTAAGACAGAGTCTCATGATCTTTTAAAATTATAAATAATCATATTCCTGCAGCTTTCTGTCCTGTTCATGGGTAGTACTTATGCTATTCCTCTAAAGAGGGAGCAGGGAATCGGCTGAAAGGATGTTTTCCTTTTTCAGATTCTCATTAGCTTGCATTGTGTACTTTATTCTTCTGCGGAGTGTGGCCACCTGAATAGATCTTACTCTGTCAGCTACAAAACATGTATTTAGCAACTGATGGATTTTTATTAGAGGTTTTAGACGAAATTTTTGTTATATGTAGATATTATAGTGCACACTTGTCCAATAAGAATGTAATGGAAGCCACAACCATGATCCATATATTCTTTTAAAGTTTCAAGTCACCACATTAAAAAAGTTAAAATTAATAATATGTTTTCTTTAACACAGTATATCCAAGCCATTACATTTAAATGTGTAGTTGAAAATAGCCCTGATGCTGCAGCTTGTCTGGAGGCTGCAACTGATAACTTATTATCTTATTTCTCTTCTACTCATTCAAGATTCTCTTCACTCTTGGTTAGCACCTTTGCTTGCCTAGGTGGCTAATCCAGTGGGTGATCTTGACCCTCACCCCTGGGGGCTATGAGCTGCTGGTTATCATTTTCTTTTTAGGCTATCCGGCAGCCAACTTATTGTCATATCTGGACAGAAGTATCCACTGTGTCTTTCCTGTGATATCTCTTGCCTCCAAAGGCCAAGCAACAATCCTGGGGTTGGGAAGATGTCAGACAACTACTAAATATGTCTCTTCCAATAGAATGTGAAAGATAGAGGAAGGGCTTACTGGGTTGTTCCATGCCCTGTTGCATCCATTGTAAACTAGACCAAATGAATATATTTATTACCATGTACCTCCACTCTGACATGGAGTTCTGAATAATTTTGAGTTTCTGTATAATCAATGTGACCTTAAAATTTTTGTGTATTCTCTTTCTCCAGTTTATGATTACCTGAGTAAGTGGTCATAGGTTTCTGTGAAGGAGGACTGATTGAATCATTACCATATAATGTTGCCCACTCATTGTATAATGATTATTCACGGATTTGGCCTCTTCTTCAGTTACCAGATGCTCCAAGAAAAGGTTGGGATGAATCTTCAGAGGGAGATGTGCTATCTTGAAAGGCAGAAGTCTCTGCATCATCTTCAAGTAAAGGGGTGTATTCACGCTGCTGATAAAGACATACCCAAGACTGGGCTATTTACAAAAGAAAGAGGTTTCATGGACTGAAAGTTCCACATGGCTGGGGAGGCCTCACAATCATGGTGGATGGCAAGGAGGAGTAAGTCACATTTTACATGGATGGCAGCAGGCAAAAAGAGCTTGTGGGAGAAACTCCTGTTTTTAAAACCATCAGCTTGCATGAGACTTATTCAGCACCATAAGAACAGCACGGGAAAGACCCGCCCCCATGATTCAATTACCTCCCACCAGGTTCCTTCCACAACACATGGGAATTGTGAGAGTTACAATTCAAGATGAGATTTGGGTGGGGGTGACGTCAAACCATATCATTCCATTCCTGGCCCCTCCCAAATCTCATGTCCTCACATTTCAGAACTGATCATGCCCTCCCAACATTCCCCCGAGGTCTCAACTCATTTCAGCATTAACTCAGAAGTCCACAGTCCAAAGTCTCATCTGAGACAAGGCAAGTCCCTTTTGCCTATGAGCCTGTAAAATCAAAAGCAAGTTAGCTACTTCTTAGATACAATGGGGGTAGAGGCATTGAGTAAATACAGCCATTCCAAATGGGAGACATTGGCCAAAACAAAGGGGTTATGGGCCCCATGCAAGTCCAAAATCCAGCAGGGCAGTCAAATCTTAAAGCTCCAAAGTGATTTCCTTTGACTCCAAGTCTCACATCCAGGTCATGCTGATGCAAGTGGTGGGTTCCCATGGCCTTGAGCAGCTCCATTCCTGTGGCTTTGCAGGGTACAGCCTGCTTCCAGCTGCTTTCATGGGTTGGCATTGAGTCTCTGCGGCTTTTCCAGGTGCATGGTGCAAGCTGTTGGTGGATCTACCATTCTAGGGTCTGGAGGATGGTGGCCTTCTTCTCGCAGCTCCACCAGGCAGTGCCCAAGTAGGGACACTGCGTGGGGGTTCAGATCCCACATTTCCCTTGTGCACTGCCCTAGCAGAGGTTCTCCATGAAAGTGCCACCCCTGCAGCAAACTTCTGCCTGAACATCCAGGCACTTCCATACAACCTCTGAAATTTAGGCGGAGGGTCCCAAAGCCCAATTCTTGACTTCTGTGCACTGGCAGGCTCAACACCACGTGTAAGCTGCCAAGTCTTGAGGCTTGCACCCTCTGAAGCTGCAGCCTGAGCTCTACATTGGCCCCTGTCAGCCATGGCTGGAGCAGCTGGGACACAGGGCACCAAGTCCGTATGCTGCACACAGCATGGGGACCCTGGGGCTGGCAACAAAACAACTTTTTCCTCCTAGGCCTCTGGGCCTTGATGGGAAGAGCTGCCATGACAGCCTCTGATATGGCCTGGAGATATTTTCCCCATTGTCTTGGGGATTAACATTTGGCTCCCTGTCACTTGTGCAAATTTGTGCATTCAGCTTGGATTTCTTCTCAGAAAATGAGATTTTCTTTTCTATCACGTTGTCAGGCTGCAAATTTTCCAAACTTTTATGCTCTGTTTCCCTTTTAAAACTGAATGACTTTAACAGCACCCAAGTCACATCTTAAATGCTTTGCTGCTTAGAAATTTCTTCCGTCAAATACCCTACATCATCTCTCTCAAGTTCAAAGTTCCACAAATCTCTAGGGCAGGGGCAAAATGCCACTGGTCTCTTTGATAAAAAATAGCAAGAGTTACCTTTACTCCAGTACCCAACAAGTTTCTCATCTCCATCTGAAATCACCTCAGCCTGAATTTCATTGTCCATATTACTATCAGCATTTTGTTCAAAGCTATTTAACATGTCTCTAGGAAGTTCCAAAGTTTTCCTTATTTTCCTGGCTTCTTCTGAGCCCTCCAAACTGTTCCAACCTCTGCCTGTTACCCAGTTCCAAATTTACTTCTACATTTTCAGGTATCTTTTCAGCAGTGCCCCACTCTACTGATACCAATTTACTGTATTAGTCCATATTCATGCTGCTGATAAAGACATACCCAAGACTGGGCAATTTACAAAAAAAAGAGATTTATTGGATTTACAGTTCCTCATGGCTGGGGAGGCCTCACAATCATGGTGGAAGGCAAGGAGGAGTAAGTCACGTCTTACATGGATGGCAGTAGGCAAAAAGAGAGAGCTTTTGTGGGGAAACTCCCATATTTAAAATCATCAGCTTGCATGAGACTTATTCAGCACCATGAGAACAGCACAGGAAAGACCCGCCCCCATGATTGAATTACCTCCCACCAAGTTCCTCCTATTACACTTGGGGATTGTGGGAGTTACAATTCAAGAAGAGATTTGGGTGGGGACAAAGCCAAATGAAGGGAGCAGTGTTCATCTTTAACAAGGAAAAACAGATCCTTTCTAGTGGACCCAGAAGGTTTAAGTGAATCCAGGTATTCAAGATTTTATTGTATTTATTTATTTTTCTTGAGACAGAATCTCTCTCTCTCACCCAGGCTAAAGTGCAGTGTTGCAATTATAGTTCACTGCAACCTTGACCTCCTGAGCTCAAGTGATTCTTACTCTGTCTTTTGAGTAGTTAGGACTACAGGTGTGCACCATGATGATCCTGCTATTTCTCTCTCTCTCTTTTTTTTTTTTTTTTTTTGCAGAGACAAGGTCTCCCTCTGTTGCTCAGGGTGGTCTTGAACTCCTGGCCTCAAGTAATCATCCCACCTTGGCCTCCTGAAGTGCTAGGATTACAGGTATGAGCCAGTAACCTAGCCATATTTAAGATTTTTGAGTCATACACCTGGATATTTTAATTTCATGTGTACTAATCAAAGTTTTCGTCTAGGCATTGCAGACTTGACTATTTTAGAATTTTACTTTCTCTGAAATTCTGCTAACTTTATAGTTCAATTCCTGGAAAGATTCTCAGTTTTATTTTTTTTTCTCCAGCTTTACTAGAGCAGAAAATTTTTTAATTATTATACTTTAAATTCTGAGGTACATGTGCAGAACGTGCAAGTTTGTTACACAGGTATACATGTGCCATGGTGGTTTGCTGCACCCACCAAGCCATAATCTATATTAGGTATTTCTCCTAATGCTATCCCTCCCCTAGCGCCCCACCCCCTGACAGGCCTCGGTGTATGATGTTCCCCTCCCTGTGTCCATGTGTTCTCATTGTTCAACTCCCACTTATGAGTGAGAACATGCGGTGTTTGGTTTTCTGTTCCTGTGTTAGTTTGCTGAGAATGATGGTATCCAGCTTCATCCATGTCCCTGCAAAGGACATGAACTCATCATTTTTTATGGCTGCATAGTATTCCATAGTGTATATGTGCCACATTTCCTTTTATCCAGTCTATCATTGATGGGCATTTGGGTTGGTTCCAAATATTTGCTATTGTGAACAGTGCTGCAATAAACATATGTGTGCATGTGTCTTTATAGAAGAATGATTTATAATCTTTTGGGTATATACCCAGTAATGGGATTGCTGGGTCAAATGGTATTTCTGGTTCTAGATCCTTGAGGAATTGCCACACTGTATTACACAATGGTGGAACTAATTTACACTCCCACCAACAGTGTAAAAGTATTCCTATTTCTCCACATCTTCTCCAGCATCTGTTGTTTCCTGACTTTTTAATGATTGCCATGCTAACTGGTGTGAGATGGTATCTCATTGTGGTTTTGATTTGCATTTCTCTAATAACCAGTGATGATAAGCTTTTTTTATATGTTTTTTGGCCACATAAATGTCTTCTTTTGAGAAGTGTTTGTTCATATCTTTCACTCACTTTTTGAGGGGTTGTTTTTTTCTTGTAAATTTGTTTAAGCTCCTTGTAAATGCTGGATATTAACCCTTTGTCAGATGGCTAGATTGCAAATATTTTCTCCTATTCTGTAGGTTGTCTGTTCACTCTGATGATAGTTTCTTTTGCTGTGTAGAAGCTCTTTAGTTTAATTAGATCCCATTTGTCAATCTTGGCTTTTGTTGCTATTGCTTTTGATGTTTTAGTCATGAGGGCTTTGCCCACGCCTATGTCCTGAATGGCATTGCCTAGGTTTTCTTCTAGAGTTTTTATGGTTTTTTAGGTCTTACATTTAAGTCTTTAACCCAACTTGAGTTAATTTTTGTATAAGGTGTAAGGAAGAGGTCCAGTTTCAGTTTCCTGCATATGGCTAGCCAGTTTTCCCAATGCCATTTATTAAATAGGGGATCCTTTCCCCATTGCTTGTTTTTGTCAGGGTTGTCAAAGATCCGATGGTTGTAGATGTGTGGCATTATTCCTGAGGCCTCTGTTCTGTTCCATCAGTCTATATATCTGTTTTGGTACCAGTACCATGCTGTTTTGGTTACTGTAGCCTTGTAGTATAGTTTGAAGTCAGGTACCATGATGGCTCCACCTTTGTTTTCTTTTGCTTAGGATTATCTTGGCTCTTTTTTGGTTCTATATGAAATTTAAAGTAATGTTTTTCTAATTCTGTAAAGAAAGTCAGTGGTAGCTTGATGGGGATAGTATTAAATCTAAAAATTGCTTTGGGCAGTATGGCAATTTTCAAGATATTGATTCTTCCTATCCATGAGTATAAAATGTTTTTTCATTTGTTTGTGTCCTCTCTTATTTCCTTGAGCAGAGGTTTGTAGTTCTCCTTGAACAGATCCTTCACATCCCTTATAAGTTGTATTCTTAGGTATTTTATTCTCTTAGTAGCAATTGTGAGTGGGAGTTCACTCATGATTTGGCTCTCTGTTTTTCTACTCTTGGTGTATAGGGATGCTTGTGATTTTTGGACATTGATTTTGTATCCTGAGACTTTGCTGAAGTTGCTTATCAGCTTAAGGAGATTTTGGGCTGAGACGATGGGGTTTTCTAAATATACAATCATGTCATCTGCAAACAGAGACAATTTGACTTCCTCTTTTCCTAATTGAATACCCTTTATTTCTTTCTTTTGCTTTATTACCCTGGCCAGCACTTGCAATACTATGTTGAGTAGGAATGGTGACAGAGAGCATACTTGCCTTGTGCTGGTTTTGAAAGGGAATGCTTCCAAATTTTGCCTATTTAGTATGTTATTGGCTGTGGGTTTGTCATAAATAGCTCTTATTATTTTGAGATACATTCCATTGATACCTAGTTTATTGAGAGTTTTTAGCCTGAAGGGGTGTTGAATTTTGTTGAAGGCCTTTTCTGCATCTATTGAGATAATCATGTGGTTTTCGTTATTGGTTCTGTTTATGTGATGGATTACATTTATTGATTTGTGTATGGTGGACCAGCCTTGCATCTCAGGGATGGAGCTGACTTGATCGTGGTGGATAAACTTTTTGATGTGCTGCTGGATTCGGTTTGTCAGTATTTTATTGAGGATTTTTGCATTGATGTTCATTAGGGATATTGGCCTGAAACTTCCTTTTTCTGGTGTGTCTATGGCAGGTTTCGGTATCAGGATGATGCTGCCCTCATTAAAAGAGTTAAAGAGGAGTCCTTTTTCTTTGGTGAATAGTTTCAGAAGGAATGGTACCAGCTCCTCTTTTTACCTCTCATGGAATCCGGCTGTGAATCCATCTGGTCCCGGGCTTTTTTTTTTTTGGTTGGTAGGCTATTAAGTACTGCCTCAATCTCAGAACTTGTTATTGGTCTATTCAGGGATTTGACTTCTTCCTGGTTTAGTCTTGGGAGGGTGTATGTGTGCAGTAGTTTATCCATTTCTTCTAGATTTTCTAGTTTATTTGCATGAAGGTGTTTATAGTATTATCTGATGGTAGTTTGTATTTCTGTAGGATCAGTGGTGATATCCCCTTTATCATTTTTTATTTTGTCTATTTTATTCTTCTCCCATTTCTTCTTTATTAGTCTGGCTAGTGATCTATCTATTTTGTTAATCTTTTCAAAAAACCAGCTCCTGAATTCATTGATTTTTTGAATAGTTTTTCATGTCTCTGTCTCTTTCAGTTCTGCTCTGATCTTAGTTATTTCTTGCCTTCTACTGGGCTTGAATTTGTTTTCTCTTGCTTCAGTAGTTCTTTTAATTGTGATGTTAGGGTGTTGATTTTAGATCTTTCCCACTTTCTCCTGTGGGCATTTAGTGTTATAAGTTTCCCTCTAAACACTCTTTTAGCTGTGTCCCAGAGATTCTGGTATGTTTTGCCTTTGTTCTCATTGGTTTCAAAGTACTTATTTATTTCTGCCTTAATTTTATTATTTACCCAGTAGTCATTCAGGGGCAGGTTGCTCAGTTTCCATGTTGTTTTGTGGTTTTGAGTGAGTTTCTGAATCCTGAGTTCTAATTTGATTGAACTGTGGTCTGAGAGACTGTTATGTTTTCCATTCTTTTACATTGGCTGAGGAATGTTTTACTTCCATTTATGCAGTCAATTTTAGAATAAATGCGATGTGGTGATGAGAGGATTGTATATTGTGTTGATTTTGGGTGGAGAGTTCTGTAGATGTCTATCGGGCCTGATTGGTCCAGAGCTGAGTTCAAGTCTTGAATATCCTTGTTAATTTTCTGTCTCATTGATCTGTCTAATACTGACAGTGGGGTGTTAAAGTCTCCAACTATTATTGTGTGGGAGTCTAAGTCTCTTTGTAGGCCTCTAAAAACTTGCTTTCTGAATCTGGGTGCTCCTGTATTGGGTGCGTATATATTTAGGTTAGTTAGCTCTTCTTGTTGCATTGATTCCTTTTGTCTTTTTTGATCTTTGTTGGTTTAAAGTCTTTTATAAGAGACTAGGATTGTAACCCGTGCTTTTTTTTTGCTTTCCATTTGCTTGGTAAATCTTCCTTTATCTCTTATATTGAACCTATGTGTGTCTTTGCACATGAGATGAGTCTCCTAAATACAGCATAACAATGGGTCTTGACTCTTTATCCAATTTGCCAGTCTGTGTCTTTTAGTTGGGGCATTCAGCCCATTTACATTTAAGGTGAATATTGTTATGTGTGAATTTGATCTTGTCATTATGATGCTAGCTGGCTATTTTGCCCATTAATTGATGCAGTTTTTTTCATAGTGTCAATGGTCTTTACAGTTTGGTATGTCTTTGCAGTGGCAGGTACTGGCTTTTCCTTTCCATATTTAGTGGTTCCTTCAGGAGCTTCTGTAAGGCAGACCTAGTGGTGACAAAATCTTTCAGCATTTGCTTGTCTGTAAAGGATTTTATTTCTCCTTCACTTATGAAGCTTAGTTTGGCTGGATATGAAATTTTGGGTTGAAAATTCTTTTCTTTAAGAATGTTGAATATTGGCCCTCACTCTCTTCTGGCTTGTAAGGTTTCTGCAGAGAGGTCTGCTGTTAGTCTGATGAGCTTCACTTTGTGGGTAACCTGATCTTTCTCTCTGGCTGCCCTTAACATTTTTTCCTTCATTTCAATCTTGGTGAATCTGACAATTATGTGTCTTGGGTTGCTTTTCTCAAGGAATATCTTTGTGGTGTTCTCTGTATTTCCTGAATTTGAATGTTGGCCTGTCTCGCTAGTCTGGGGAAGTTTTCCTGGATAATATCCTGAAGAGTGTTTTCCAACTTGGTTCCATTCTCCCTGTCACTTTCAGGTACACCAATCAGATGTAGGTTTGGTCTCTTCACATAGTCCCATATTTCTTGGAGGCTTTATTCATTCCTTTTAATTCTTTTTTCTCTAATTTTGTCTTCACACTTTATATCATATACATATATGATCTTTAATCTCTCTGATATCCTTTCTTCCACTTGATTGATTCAGCTATTAATAGTTGTGTATGATTCATGAAGTTCTTGTGCTGTGTTTTTCCGCTCCATCAGGTCATTTATGTTCTTCTCTAAACTGGTTATTCTAGTTAGTTATTTCTCTAACCTCTTTTTTTAAGTTCTTAGCTTCCTTGCATTGGGTTAGAGCATACTTTTTTTTTTTTTAGCTTGGAGGAGTTTGTTATTACCTACCTTCTGAAGGCTACTTCTGTCAATTCTTCAAGCTTATTCTTTGTCCAGTTTTGTTCCTTTGCTGGTGAGGAGTTGTGATGCTTTGGGGGAAAAGAGGCCTTCTGGTTTTTGGAATTTTCAGCCTTTTTTGCTGGTTTTTCCTCATCTTCATGGATTTATCTACCTTTGGTCTTTGATGTTGGTGACCTTCGTATGGGATTTATGTTTGGACATGCTTTTTGTTGATATTGCTGCTATTCATTTCTGTTTGTTAGTTTTCCTTCTAACAGGCGTCTCTGCTGCAGGTCTGCTGGAGTTTGCTGGAGGTCCACTCCAGACCCTGTTTGCCGGAGGTCCACTCCAGACCCTGTTTGCCTGGGTATCACCAGTGGAGGCTGCAAAGCAGCAAAGATTGCTGCCTTTTCCTGCCTCTGGCAGCTTCGTCCCAGAGGGGCACCCACCAGATGCCAGCTGGAGCTCTCCTCTGTGACATGTCTGTCAACCTCTGCTAGGAGGTGTCTCCCAGTCAGGAGACACCGGGGTCAGAGACCCACTTGAGGAGGCAGTCTGTCCCTTAGCAGAGCTCAAGTGCTATGCTAGGAGATCTGCCATTCTCTTCAGAGCTGGCAGGCAGGAATGTTTAAGTCTGCTAAAGCTGTGTCCACAGCCCTCTTTTCCCCCAGGTGCTCTGTCCCAAGGAGATGGGAGTTTTATCTATAAGCCCCTAACAGGGGCTGGTGCTTTTCTTTCAGAAATGCCTTGCCCAGAGAGGAGGAATCTAGAGAGGCAGGCTGGCTATAGCAGCTTTGCCAAGCTGTGATGGACTCCACCCAGGCTAAACTTCCTGGCATCTTTGTTTAGACTGTGAGGGGAAAACAGCTTCTCAAACCTCAGTAATGCTGGATGCCCCTACCCCACCAAGCTTGAGCATCCCAGGTTGACTTCAAACTGTTGTGCTGGCAGCAAGCATTTCAAGCCAGTGGATCTTAGCTTGCTGGCCTCCATGGGGGTGGGATCCACTGAGCTAGACCACTTGGCTTTCTGGCTTCAGCCTTCTTTCCAGGGGAGTGAACAGTTCTCTCTCACTGGCATTCCAGGTGCCACTGGGGTATGAAAAAAACTCCTGCAGCTAGCTCAGCATCTGCCCAAATGGCCACCCAGTTTTGCGCTTGAAACCCAGGGCCCTGGTGCTATAGCCACTTGAGGGAATCTCTTGGTCTGCTGGTTGTGAAGACTGTGTGGAAAGCATAGTTTCTGGGCTAGAATTCATTGTTCCTTATGGCACAGTCCCTCATTGCTTCCCTTGGCTAGGGAAAGGAGCTCCTTGACCCCTTGTGCTTCCCAGGTGAGGTGACACCCCACCCTGGTTTGTCTTGCCCTCCGTGGGCTGCACCTACTGTCTAATCACTCCCAGTGAGATGAACTGGGTACCACAGTTGGAAATGCAGAAGTCACCTGCCTTCTGCATTGATCTCACTGGGAGCTGCAGACCGGAGCTTTTCCTATTTGGCCATCTTGCCAACCACCCTGGGGCAGAGATTCTTTATATGCTGCCAAACAATCCCTGTGGTTTTCACACTTACTTTAAATTGGTAATTAATTATCTCCAGTTTTCCATTGTCTTTCTCCAGTGAAATGATAGCCCTTAGCAACAATAATTTCTTCCATAGTTTTTATAATTATTATTTTCCCAAAATTTCTCAAATGCTTGAGATTCTGTCCCCAGACAATGCTTTCTTTTCCCATCCCATTCATCTCAGGTGAAAGTCTTAACAATTTCATAGTTCTAATATGCCTGGAGCTAATAACGCTCTACCTATCACCAGTGATGGGGTCCTCACTGCTAACCATCAGCAGATGACTCAGCTCTAAAATACCATTTTAGGTTCTGCTTCTTAGGACCACTTCTGGCTTCAACTGCTTTAGGTCACTATTCCTGGAAACAGAATTTGAGGTGGAATCTTGCTTGTAGAAATTTTATTGGTGAATGCTCTCAGAAATTAGATTAGAAAGGATTGAAAGAAGCAGGATGAGGCAGAAGGAGAGTTTGAAAATGCCTTGTGATTGCAACAAAGAAGCTCTGGAGTTTATATGGCTCTTCAGATTTTTCCCAAATTAAAACATAAAGGATTGGTTTTCTTACTCTCATCTTTCCACCTTGCCAGTTAACCAGTCACTAGATGTAAACTGCTTCTAGGGCAGAGCATAACACTGGGTTAGATGGTTTCCACATGCCAGGAGATACACTTAGCTGTGAGCTATTAGCAGCCAATACTCCCAAAAGCTGATGCATTGGTCACGAAGGGTACTTGTGGGTAGCATACCTCAGACCCACTCCATTAGATCCCAGGCTTGGAGTGATCTGCTTCAATGTAACACATTTTTGTGCAAAACATTCGAGTGCACAGGATAACACTCTCAGCCTTTGTTCTCAAGGTAGGGGGCAGACTTTGTGTCTTGAACCCCTTTCCCCAACGTAAATGTTAAGGATGAAATTCCCAAAGACTGCTAAAATTATCTTCTAATCCCAGGGGCGGTTATGTTTCTGTAAACTTGTGCTTTAATGACACGAGGGCTCTATCCCATTAGACTATTTGAAAACTGGCATAGTATATAGTACTGAGCAATCAGTGGTATATTTCTGTCAATTGATGATAAAAATATCTCAGTGAGGAATAAATATCTAAACATATGAGCAACGTTTATGATGGAGGCGTTATGCACAATGGAGAAGGCTTAAAAACCAGGTGTCTCATTCAGTGTAACATTTGCATATAAATGATTTAATCAGCATGCAACATAGTGTGTTTAGAAAAAATAGATACTCAGCATGCCCACTAGACTACACCTATAAACACAACATGTCTCTGGACAAATCTTTTTGGACTCCTTAAGTTCAAAGAAAAATTAGATCATGGGCTAGTAGATAAAAAAATCTGTGACACACTTTAGCTATTTATGTAACTTAAGCACAGTTACTTTTGGGCACCAAGTCACATCAACCATCATGATCTGACATTTCTGCTGAAGTTTTGCTGACAGTGAGAAATTTGAATGTTATCAACAGAAAATTATTTAATATAAATATTTGGTACACTTTGGTACCAAAGTGTACTTTTTCTCATCAGTTTCCTCTATTCTCTCTTCTTGACTCATTTAATTGCAAATAACTAGTACAGAGAATGGACCAACAGGCATACAAAGAATTGTAACACAAATGGATAGTGTCTTATTTGTAGCTTTTTGATGAAAGTGAAGAAATGAAACCCAGTTGGATATGCTCCTGCTCATGAAATATTAGTGTAAATTTACTATATAGCTGTCTTATACTTTTTAATAACTATATGAATATATTTGATATTATTCAAACATGCATAAGAAGAAGTAACCTCTGTATTAACTTCCTAAGATGTTCAGTTAGACATAATATCTCTGTTAGCCAGTATTAAGGCGATATCTCAAGTCACTGATGGCATAACAGACCTGTAGTCTCGGGTTTTTTTCTCTTCTCTCTCTGGATTTATGATACAGACTCTATTGGCCACTTTTCTGTCCTTATTCTTATTTTTCCCCTTCTGCAGAATTTGGCAGTATTGATTATTCCCTCTTTAGAATTATTTTCTCTCCTCTTAGGTTTTCTGCATGCACCATGGTGTCTAGATTACCTTCCAACCTCTCTGTTTATTCCTTCTAGTAATTTCTCTGTCTACATCCCATAACTATTGGTGGTATTCAGGAGTTCTACCTTTTTTCCTCTCTCTTCTTTCTGCCCTTGATAATTCGTTCACTTACATGACTCCGACATGACCTGTATGCCAATAACTTCCAAATCTATGTCTTTAGACATACTGGGCCATCTTTCCATGGGTGTCTTATTGGCTTCTCACATTTTAGCCCAAATTGCATGACTATATATATATAGTGAAGTTCAGTTTGAATCATCATTAATTGAGAAACAGAAATGTAAGGTAAATAAATTATAAACGAGACGTTTGTGTTCTATAACATCTCATTTTGTTCTCAGGCACACAGTCGTATTGAGGGCAGATAGCATGAGATCTTGCCAATTAAGCATGTATCAGTCTGTTCTGCATATTAGTCTTATTTTTTTTTTTCTGGTAACTACTCAGTCTCTCAAAATTTCTTCCACTCTCAAAGGTTCTTTTCTCCTCTTCCTTCTAATACAGTATTTGAGTGCAAAAATAAGCTTTAATTGTCCTGATGACACTGGGGGAGGGGCATGTGGGCCAGAGCTCTTTTTCCACCACTCTTACTAACCTCTAGACACCTCAGCTAGTCTTTGGAACTAGCCTCTGCCTTTTGCAGGGTAGCTCAATCCACATGGTCTATCAGTATCCTGAGTTGATCTCCACTGGGGTGTGAGTTGTCCCACCAGATTTTTGTTGTGTTGTGCTGCATTGACTTTGTTAAAATTCTTATTTTGTTTATTTTTATTGATATATAATAGCTGTACATATTTTTGGGGTACATGTGGTATTTTGATACGTGTATACAATGTGTAATGATCCAATCAGGGTAATTGGGATATCCATCACCTTAAACGTTTATCTTTCCTTTGTGTTAGGAACATTGCAATTTTTCTTTCCTAGCTACTTTAAAATCTACAATAAATCATTGTTAACTATAATTTTTATATTCTACTTATGAATACTAGAACTTCTCTATTCTTTTTATCTAGCTGTATTTTTATATTCCTTCACAAACTTTGCATGTATTCTTGATGATTTCTTTCCTCACCAATGCCTTTAATTATGTGACTGGACCTGCAAAATTCCTGGTCTTTTCTACAGTCCATCCTTCCTACACTTGCCCAGCAGAGTTATACACCATTCGCATGGCTGCCCTCAGGCCCTCCTGTCTGGTAAGCTCCCTCAGTAATTGCTACTTTATAGCCTCCATGCTATGATTGATGTTCTAACCCCCCCTTTATTGGATTTTTAAAATTGCCTTGAATCTCCTTAGAGTAGGTCACTATAGAGTAGGGAATAATCAGTTCTGATGTATTGAGATATACTTGTCACTCCCAATCCCTCCAGGAGACTTGATTCCAGGATATGCCAGTTTCCATGTATCAATAAGGGTCTTTGCAGAACCAGAGATGGCACAATCCAACTGGACAATTTCAGTAGAGTTTAACGGAGGGATTGTTTATTAAGGCACTAAGAGGCCACAGGCAGTCTAAGACTCAGGCTAGAAGCAGCAGGATTTCTTGGCAGAAGCTGGGTTTCTTACTTGGTAGATGCAGAAAATTGATCTGAAGGGAAAATGGAAGATATCCAGCAGATTCAGCTTCCTGGTCTAGTGTTAAGGAGAATACTAGGATTGAAAAAAGAGGCAGATAATAATTCTAAAAGAGAGAGAGAGACCTACTTTTTGCAAAACCTATTTTTCTTCCAACATTATCTAGTACTTCATTATTTGAGCAGGAAATCTGAGAATCATTCTTGATTTCTCTTTCCCTACTTTTATCTCCTCACCATAGCTAGTAATGATACTTAACAGTGAATTCTTACTGTGTACCAGAAATGGTGCTGAGTACTTTTACATGCATTGTGTCAAGTATAATCTTATCCAGGAAGTACTATTTAACTGACACACAACTGAAGTTTAGAGGAGTTAGTTTCTTCGTGGTTTTATAATGGTAGAAGTAGCTGTAGACCCTGGAAGTCTAGTTTAAAGCCTGAATTATTAATCTCCACAGCGTATTGCAAAGAACCAATTGCTAAGTTCAAATGTTGACTTTATTATTACACTTGATCTTAGCCAAAAGGCCGAGAAGCGATGTTGACTGTATTATTGTCTCTTCATTCCCTTCTCGGCTTAAGCAAAGTTTTCCTAATGGATATACACGTATCTTCTCTTTTTCTGTCTCTAACCCATAACTCCTTACTACTATTAAAGTTATGTAACTAAAAGAAAAAAAGCAAAACATAACCATATTACTCTTTGATTAACTTCTCATGTTAGTTACCTTTTGATGATAATACAAAGTCTATATCTATATGCCTTCTCAGAGCATGTGAAACTTACCACAGTCTAGGAATAGTTTATTTTATTCATTCCATTTGTACTCTATTAATTACATTTTTTTGACAAATCTTCTCTCCAGATATACTCATCAACATACTTTTCTTTTCCTTCTTTTTTTTAATTTTTTGTGACAGAGTCTTGCTCTGTGGCCCAGGCTGGAGTACAGTGGTCTGGTCTTGGCTCATTGCAACATCTGCCTCCCATGTTCAAGCAACTTTCCCTGCCTCAGCGTCCTGAATAGCTGGGATTACAGATGCCCGCCACCATGCCTGGCTAATTTTTTTTTTTTTTTTTTTTTTTTAGTAGAGACAGGGTTTCACCATGCTGATCTTGAACTCCTGACCTCAAGTGATCCGCCCACCTCAGCCTCCCAAAGTGCTTGGATTACAGGCATGAGCCACAGAGCCTGGACTAACATACTTTCCTTTAATGATTCAAACTTATCATCATTTCCTAAACATACTATATTCTTTTATGCCTCTTATATTTATTTGTTTTTGCTAGAGTATCTGACCTGCCTCCATTGACATCTTTTTTTTTTTTTTTTTTTTGAGAGGAGTATTGCTCTAGTTGCACAGGCTGGAGTGCAATGGTGTGATCTCGGCTCACTGCAATCTCTGCCTCCAGGGCTCAAGCAATTCTCCTGCCTCAGCCTCCCAAGTAGCTCGGATTATAGGCGCATACCACCATACCTAGATAATTTTTGTAATTTTTTAGTAGAGATGGGGTTTCACCATGTTGGTCAGGCTGGTCTTGAACTCCTGACTTCAGGTGATCCGCCTGCCTCAGCCTCTCAAACTGCTGGGATTACAGGCATGAGCCACCATGCCTGACCTTCCATTGACATCTTCAACTGTTAGTTTCTTCACTATTCCAAATATTATCTCCTTGGTGATGCTTTTTTCAATTTCTTCATTAAAGATCTGGTGGCTTTGTCCTCTGTGCATCTAAGCATATTCTACGTGCCTTTGTTGTAGGCACCATTAATTTATCTTGTAATCACAGTGGAATAGCATCAGATAGGCATTTAACTTGTACACATTCAACTACATCTACTTGCCAATGAGAAGAATAATTTAAAAGGTGGGGCAAAAGTGTTCAGGCTGTGGATATACTTAAGCCCGAAACAGTATGCATGCTGAAAAACAATTGTGAACTATATTGAGGATTTTCTTTTTTTAGACCTTTGGCAAAGAGGAGAACTGTAGTGTTTACACAGCTAGACAGGTAGATAATACTGGCTTTATAAAAGCAGTTCAGTAGTAAATATTGTACTGAGAACAATTCAGAACATTGACTAGAAGAGTTATAGAAAGAGATAAATTTTTTTGCCATAAGATAAAAATGATTATAAGAAATAGAAATACCTAGTAAGTTGATATTTTCATACATTTGCTAAAGCTTTTCAAGTTGTCAAAGCATGTGCTATAATTTATGAATATAAACTGTCTAAGGAAATAGATGATCTTTATCTTTGAATACATAGTGCATTTATGTACAGATGTTATAGAATATAGTTTTATATCTGAAACCATTTATACTGTATTTCACAGAAGTTTAAGGGATTTTTATAGATGACTTTGTTGTATACAAGTTTTTGTTGCGTGCTATGACTTTGTAATTAAATCTAGTATGCAAGTTGCTGTATCAGTCTCTACTTCTTTCTCTGTTTTCCAGTCCCCAAGCATCAACAAGCCTCACCAAACCTGTAATTCTCAACTAGGGATAGTATATCCTTGGAGAAGGGGCACATATTAGAATCTCAAAGTCAAAACTTTTCAAAATACCCCAAATATTATGTTTTCTCAAAGATTCTGATATGAACTCTTGGGGAGTAGGGAAGACTCACAGAAATCATTTACTGTAAAGAGACTCATTACTGATGGAACAGTTGTTTTACATGTAAACTGTGTGCTGTAAAAAAGAAAAGGCTGAGACCATCATATGGGATCACTAGACTTAGAAAGGATTCTAACTTGTTCTTTGTAATTCTCCTTCGGCATCAATTGTTGTACCCAGTGTAGAGGGCATTCAGTAAGTATTTATTTGTTGTTCCTTGGCTCTGTTTTTGTACTGGGGAAACAAACCTGAACTCACGATGTGTTTACACAGTTTGCTTATTTCAATGTGATCTCTAAACTGGGGTGGGGACTATTGGAACTCTCCTCTCAGCCATGATTATCCTCACTGAAAGAATCTGATGGCTTATTTAATTAGAGGAGTGTCTTCAGAATGCTCCCAAAAACTCACCTTCTTTCAGTTCCTTCCTTAACAGAGTTTGCCAATTTACAATTCTTCTTTTAATTTTTTTTTATTAATTTTTGCATACAAAAACAATAAACATTTTCTAAAAATACATACAAACAAAAAGATGCGTATCAAACATATTAGGAAGGTTGCACATGGGAAGTCGGGGAATAGAAATGGGGGGTGGGAGTTAAAATAAATGAGAGAGGGACTTTATATGGATCAGTGATAATAACTCAATCCTCTATTTGACAAAGAAGAGGGAGAAGGAAGAGGAAGAAAAAGAAAGTGGGATAAAGGATCAGAAAGGGAAGAAAATAGAAAAAATTAGAGTATGACTCCAGGGTAGACCTGTTTTGTTGTCACTGAGTTGGTTGGTTGGTTTGTCTGTTGTATTCTTCATGTTTCGCCAAGTTGGCCAGACTGGTCTCGAACTCCTAGCCCGAAGTGATCAACCCGCCTCGCCCCCCAGAGTGCCGGGACCACAGGCGTGAGCCACCACGTCCAGCCCCCACATTGCTTCTGGCCTCCGTGGTAGACCTCCCAGACGGAGCGGCCAGGCAGAGGAGCTCCTCACTTCTACCCAGACACAGGGCGGCCGGGCAGAGGAGCTCCTCACTTCCCAGACGGAGCGGCCAGGCAGAGACGCTCCTCACTTCCTCACAGACGATAGGTGGCCGGGCAGAGGCGCTCCTCACTTCCCAGACGATGGGTGGCCGGGCAGAGGCGCTCCTCACTTCCCAGACGATGGGTGGCCGGGCAGAGGCGCTCCTCACCTCCCAGATGATGGGTGGCCGGGCAGAGGCACTCCTCACTTCCCAGATGGGGCAGCCGGGCAGAGGCGCTCCTCACTTCCCAGACGATGGGTGGCCGGGCAGAGGCGCTCCTCACTTCTTCCCGGACGGGGCGGCCGGGCAGAGGCGCTCCTCACTTCTTCCCGGACGGGGCGGCCGGGCAGAGGCGCTCCTCACTTCTTCCCGGACGGGGCGGCCGGGCAGAGGCGCTCCTCACTTCTTCCCGGACGGGGCGGCCGGGCAGAGGCGCTCCTCAGTTCTTCCCGGACGGGGCGGCCGGGCAGAGGCGCTCCTCACTTCTTCCCGGACGGGGTGGCCGGGCAGAGGCGCTCCTCACTTCTTCCCGGATGGGGCGGCCGGGCAGAGGCGCTCCTCACTTCCCAGACGGGGCGGCCGGGCAGAGGCGCTCCTCACTTCTTCCCGGACGGGGCGGCCGGGCAGAGGCGCTCCTCACTTCTTCCCGGACGGGGCGGCCGGGCAGAGGCACTCCTCACTTCTTCCCAGATGGGGCGGCCGGGCAGAGGCGCTCCTCACTTCTTCCCGGACGGGGCGGCCGGGCAGAGGCGCTCCTCACTTCTTCCCGGACGGGGCGGCCGGGCAGAGGCGCTCCTCACTTCTTCCCGGACGGGGCGGCCGGGCAGAGGCGCTCCTCACTTCTTCCCGGACGGGGCGGCCGGGCAGAGGCGCTCCTCACTTCTTCCCGGACGGGGCGGCCGGGCAGAGGCGCTCCTCACTTCTTCCCGGACGGGGCGGCCGGGCAGAGGCTCTCCTCACCTCCCAGACGATGGGTGGCTGGGCAGAGGCGCTGCTCACTTCCCAGACGATGGGTGGCCGGGCAGAGGCGCTCCTCACTTCCCAGACGGGGCGGCCGGGCAGAGGCGCTCCTCACTTCCCAGACGGGGCGGCCGGGCAGAGGCGCTCCTCACTTCCCAGATGGTGGGTGGCTGGGCAGAGGCGCTCCTCACTTCCCAGACGGTGGGTGGCCGGGCAGAGGCACTCCTCACCTCCCAGATGGGGCGGCCGGGCAGAGGCGCTCCTCACTTCTTCCCGGATGGGGCGGCCGGGCAGAGGCGCTCCTCACTTCTTCCCGGACGGGGCGGCCGGGCAGAGGCGCTCCTCACCTCCCAGACGATGGGTGGCCGGGCAGAGGCGCTGCTCACTTCCCAGACGATGGGTGGCCGGGCAGAGGCACTCCTCACTTCCCAGACGGGGCGGCCGGGCAGAGGCGCTCCTCACTTCCCAGATGGGGCGGTCGGGCAGAGGCGCTCCTCACTTCCCAGACGGTGGGTGGCTGGGCAGAGGCGCTCCTCACTTCCCAGATGGTGGGTGGCCGGGCAGAGGTGCTCCTCACCTCCCAGATGGGGCGGCCGGGCAGAGGCGCTCCTCACTTCTTCCCGGATGGGGCGGCCGGGCAGAGGCGCTCCTCACCTCCCAGACGATGGGAGGCTGGGCAGAGGCGCTCCTCACTTCCCAGACGATGGGTGGCCGGGCAGAGGCGCTCCTCACCTCCCAGACGGGGCGGCCGGGCAGAGGCGCTCCTCACTTCCCAGACGGGGTGGCCGGGCAGAGGCGCTCCTCACTTCCCAGACGATGGGTGGCCGGGCAGAGGTGCTCCTCACTTCCCAGACGGGGCGGCCGGGCAGAGGCGCTCCTCACTTCCCAGACGGTCGGTGGCCGGGCAGAGGCACTCCTCACTTCCCAGACGGTGGGTGGCCAGGCAGAGGCGCTCCTCACTTCCCAGACGGTGGGTGGCCGGGCAGAGGCGCTCCTCACTTCCCAGACGGTGGGTGGCCGGGCAGAGGCGCTCCTCACTTCCCAGACGGTGGGTGGCTGGGCAGAGGCGCTCCTCACTTCCCAGACGGTGGGTGGCCGGGCAGAGGCGCTCCTCACTTCCCAGACGGTGGGTGGCCGCGCAGAGGCGCTCCTCACTTCCCAGACGGTGGGTGGCCGGGCAGAGGCGCTCCTCACTTCCCAGATGGGGCGGCCGGGCAGAGGCGCTCCTCACTTCTTCCCGGATGGGGCGGCCGGGCAGAGGCGCTCCTCATTTCTTCCCGGACGGGGCGCCCGGGCAGAGGCGCTCCTCACTTCCCAGATGGGGTGGCCGGGCAGAGGCGCTCCTCACTTCTTCCCGGACGGGGCGCCCGGGCAGAGGCGCTCCTCACTTCTTCCCGGACGGGGCGGCCGGGCAGAGGCGCTCCTCACTTCTTCCCGGACGGGGCGGCCGGGCAGAGGCGCTCCTCACTTCCTCCCGGACGGGGCGGCCGGGCAGAGGCACTCCTCACCTCCCAGACGATGGGAGGCCGGGCAGAGGCGCTCCTCACTTCCCAGATGATGGGTGGCCGGGCAGAGGCGCTCCTCACCTCCCAGATGGGGCGGCCGGGCAGAGGCGCTCCTCACTTCCCAGACGATGGGTGGCCGGGCAGAGGTGCTCCTCACTTCCCAGACGGGGCGGCCGGGCAGAGGCGCTCCTCACTTCCCAGACGGTGGGTGGCCGGGCAGAGGCGCTCCTCACTTCCCAGACGGTGGGTGGCCGGGCAGAGGCGCTCCTCACTTCCCAGATGGTGGGTGGCCGGGCAGAGGCGCTCCTCACTTCCCAGACGGTGGGTGGCCGGGCAGAGGCGCTCCTCACTTCCCAGACGGTGGGTGGCCGGGCAGAGGCGCTCCTCACTTCCCAGACGGGGCGGCCGGGCAGACGCGCTCCCCACCTCCCAGACGGGGCAGCGGCCGGGCAGGGGCTGCAATCCCAGCACCCTGGTAGGCCAAGGCAGGCGGCTGGGGGGTGGAGGCTGCCGCGAGGCCAGACCACGCCACCGCACTCTAGCCTGGGCAACACCGAGCACTGGGTGAGCGAGACTCCGTCTGTAGTTCCAGTAGCTCGGGAGGCTGAGGCGGGCAGAGCACTCGGCGTGAGGAGCTGGCGACGAGCGTGGCCAAGATGGCGAACGCGTGCCTGCAGCGAAAGGAGAAAAGGCAGGCAGCGGTGGCGCGCGGCGGCAGACCCAGGCAGTCCGCGGCGTGGGCAGCCGCAAGCTGAGTAGATTGCAGCCTGGGCCAGAGAGGGAAAAGAAGAAAGAGAAAGAAAGAAAGGAAGGAAGGAAGGAAGGAAGGAAGGAAGGAAGGAAGGGGCCAATTTACAATTCTTCTTTTAAAAATTTTTGGATCTTTTTCTTTTAAAAATTTTCTTCCCCTCCTGCATTCAGAGCTCTGTCTAAAGTGAACAGTGATACCACTTCTGCTCATCCTGGTCCATCTTTAGAAATAGCCACATCACATGATTCTCTGGTCTTCCTTGGAGAAACTCTTCATGACCAGGTTTTCTCTTTTTAAATTTTTTTTATTATACTTTAAGTTCAGAGGTACATGTGCAGAACGTACAGTTTTGTTATACAGGTATACACTTGCCATGGTGGTTTGCTGCATTCATCAACCCATCATCTACATTAGGTATTTCTCCTAATGTTATCCCTCCCCTAGCCCCCCACCCCCAACAAGCCGTGGTGTGTGATGTTCCTCTCTCTATGTCCATGTGTTCTCATTTTTCACCTCCCACTTATGAGAACATGCGGTGTTTGGTTTTTTGTTCTCGTGTTAGTTTGCTGAGAATGATGGCTTCCAGCTGTATCCATGTCCCTGCAAAGGACATGAACTTATCCTTTTTATGGCTGCATAGTATTCCATGGTGTATATGTGCCACATTTCCTTTATCCAGTCTATTATTGAAGGACATTTGGGTTGGTTCCACATCTTTGCTATTGTGAATAGTGCCACAATAAACATATGTGTGCATGTGTCTTTACAGTAGAATGATTTATAATCTTTTGGGTATATACCCAGTAATGAGATTGCTGGGCCAAATAGTATTTCTAGTTCTATATCCTTGAGGAATCGCCACACTGACTTCCACAATGGTTGAACTAGTTTACAGTCCCACCAACAGTGTAAAAGCCTTCCTGTTTCTCCACATCTTCTCCAGCATCTGTTGTTTCCTGACTTTTTAAATGATTGCCATTCTAATTGGCACGAGATGGTGTCTCATTATGTCCTTGATTTGCATTTCTCTGATGACCAGTGATGATGAGCATTTTTTCATATGTCTGTTGGCTGCATAAATGTCTTCTTTTGAGAATTGTCTGTTCATATCCTTTGCCCACTTTTTGTTTTTTTTTCTTGTAAATTTGCTTAAGTTATTTGTAGATTCTGGATATTAGCCCTTTGTCAGATGGATAGATTGCAAAAATTTTCTCCCATTCTGTAGGTTTCCTGTTCACTCTGATGATAGTTTCTTTTGCTGTGTAGAATCTCTTTAGTTTAATTAGATCCCATTTGTCAATTTTGGCCTTTGTTGCCATTGCTTTTGGTGTTTTAGTCATGAAGTCTTTGGCCATGCCTACATCCTGAATGGTATTGCCTAGGTTTTCTTCTAGGATTTTTATGGTCCTAGATTTAAGTCTCTGATCCATCTTGAGTTGGTTTTTGTATAAGGTGTAAGGAAGGGGTCCAGTTTCAGTTTTCTGCATAGGGCTAGCCAGTTTTTCCAACATTTATTAAATAGGGAATCTTTTCCCCATTGCTTGTTTTTGTTAGGTTTGTCAAAGATCAGATGGTTGTAGATGTGTGGCATTATTTCTGAGGGCTCTGTTGTGTTCCATTGGTCTATATATCTGTTTTGGTACCAGTACCATTGCTGTTTTGGTTACTGTGGCCTTGTGGTATAATTTGAAGTCAGATAGCGTGATGCCTCCAGCTTCGTTCTTTTTGCTTAGTATTGTCTTGGCTATGTGGGCTCTTTTTTGGTTCCACATGAAGTTTAAAGTAGTTTTCTCCAATTCTGTGAAGAAAGTCAGTGGTAGCTTGATGGGGATAGCATTGATCTATAAATTACTTTGGGCAGTATGGCCATTTTCAAGATATTGCTTCTTCCTATCCATGAGGATAGAATGTTTTTCCATTTGTTTGTGTCCTCTCTTATTTCCTTGAGCAGTGGTTTGTAGTTCTCCTTGAAGAGATCCTTCACATCCCTTGTAAATTGTATCCCTAGGTATTTTATTCTCTTAGTAGCAATTGTGAATGGGAGTTCACTCATGATTTGGTTCTCTGTTTGTCTGTTATTGGTGTATAGGAATGCTTGTGATTTTTGAACATTGATTTTGTATCCTGAGACTTTGCTGAAGTTGCTTATCAGCTTAGGGAGATTTTGGGCTTGGATGATGGCGTTTTCTAAATATACAATCATGTCACCTGCAAACAGAGACAATTTGACTTCCTCTCTTCCTATTTGGACCAGGTTTTCTTTTTTAACCTTGAATCATCTTGGTGGCCATCCTGGGAACCCTTTCCCCATTTTCCATGTCAGCCTCTGCTTGTTGCCTGGATGCTCATTAAAGATGTGGAGTGAGTATATGCTCTAATGGCTACCATGTCACTATCATGTTATAGAACTTACTTTACAAATTGATCATACTGTATTATTTCTTATCTATTTTTCTCACTTCTTTTCCCACTTAAGTGTACATATCTATTTTCATTTTTATTAAAGTATATCTTTTCTCTATGTACAACCCATTTTATACCTGTAAACATAATGGATATTTTTTCTCATGTAATATCTAGACTAGAAGTAGAAAACTCAGTTGCTGTGAGGGTCTAGGTAAGAGTAGAGTTTGAAACTGCCAGATAGAAGAAAATAGAGTGATGTCAGGACTGTAGAAAGAGGAATGCATGCTTCACCTTAAGGTATTACAATTTAACTTAAAACACTTCTCTTGCAAAAAGCAACTTAAAAATTGTCTGCAGACCTGATTCTCTTCCTGATTTAAATTATCGACAAAAACATTGATAACATAGAGGCTCTAGAGACACTTTTGCTCATTTATTTATTTAACACACATTTATTGAATGCTTGCAGAATTCCAGGTTCCCGTATAGGTACTGTGCCTGTAAATACTGATACTAATACTAGCACTAACACTAATACTGGTACTAATAATTTGTCTCTGATCCCTAGGTTCTTTGGGCATAGTAAAACCGGCAGGAAAATAAATGCCAAATTGTAGCACTATGTGATAAAAGAAAATAAGTGGTAGGTTTCTAGAGGGCCTGGGAACACAGAAGAGGGGATGGGTGATACCTGAGGGCTCAGTGCTTAACAAAAGAGTTAACCTCTTGCTTAAATCTCAAAAAGGAAATTTATGGTTTTGCTGAATGGGAAATAGTAGGTTGGGAAAGGTAGACAGAAAGCAGATATTTTGAAAATTAGGGCACACAGTGATTTTTTTTAAAAGAGAATTTTAACAAGAGACTTATACGTATAGAAACATTTCTATTTGTTACATCCATTAAGGTTGATAACGTTTAAAAAACAATGTTCCTTATAATGCTGAAGATAAATTCATTCTAAGTTGCATTATTCCAAGGGTTTTAAAAAGGAGAATCCTTGTTTCATAGGTATTCATGATTAAGTTTGCATGCCGGTCTTTCTGGTGATTTCTAGAATACCAGAGAATGCTGACTAGTAGGACAAAAGGAAAAAAAGTGAAATGATTCATCCTGTACATTGTTTTGAAGTTTCATAATGAACATTTATACATTAAATGTTCCCTTTTCCCACCCTTTTATTCTTATAACTATTAACATTCATGGAGCATTGTCCTGTGGGACAGCATTTTATAAGATGCTGATCTGTCCTATAACAAAACAACATAAAAAAGTGAAAAGTTATGGTCATTTAGGGGATATGTAGGCTATTCTGGCTCAAATAATAGTTCATTTAAAAATTCTTTTTATTGTACTATTAGCAAAAACTTATTAAGCATTTTACCAGCTCATTCCATTACTGAATTCACTTTTTATTGAAGAAGTTGAATTGAATAGTTGTTTTTGAAATGAAAACAGTCCTCATCAGGCCGGGTGCGGTGGCTCACGGCTGTAATCCCAGCACTTTAGGACGCTGAGGCGAGTGGATCACAAGGTCAGGAGTTTAAGACCAGCCTGGCCAACATAGTGAAACCCTCTCTCTACTAAAAACACAAAAAATCAGCCAGGTGTAGTAGCAGGTGCCTGTAATCCCAGCTACTCAGGAAGCTGAGGCAGGAGAATTGCTTGAACCCAGGAGGCAGAGGTTGCAGTGAGCCGAGATCACTGCCATTGTGCTCCAGCCCGGGAGATAGTGTGAGACTCTGTGGAAAAAAAAAAAGGAACAGTCCTCATCTGCTACAAATAAAGACAAATGAAAAGTATTTGCAGAGATGACACAATAGAGTTATAATAATGATTAATTGTGCCTCAGTGTCATCAGAAGTTGTTATTTGATGTTTGGTATTCTAGAAATATAAATAAAAATGATAGGTATTGCTGAGTATTCATTTTAATTTAATAAAATGAAAACTAGGTTTCTGCCTGTCAAGTGATAAAGTGCATAAGGGCAAGGAAATAATCTATGACTCTTCAGACTGGTAGGGGTTTCCAAATAGAGCTAAATGAATTTTTAGGAAGTGTAATAAAAAAGTGATTGGTTTCTTTTAACTTTGGCAAGCACTTTTAAATTTCTTTGCCATGTTTCTTATTACAACGTTGTATAATATTTAAGGTTAGAAGTTAACCTATGAAGATCTGTTTTCAATAACATCTAAATTGTGACACTTGCTTACCCATATTGCTCTTAAAGCTCTGTAGAGAACAAATGCAAGAATCTCCCTACAGGTTTTTTCTTTTGCAAGGGAGTTTCTGAACTGCACAAGAACAGTAGATAGCAAGCACCAAGGGCCGTGTGACACTCAGAGACGAACAGCTGGGCTGAATAAGAAGGAGAGCAAAAGAAAACAACACCCACATGTGTGAAAAAGTTGAATTCAGCTTTGTTGGAACATCAAAAAGCAAGAAAACCCTAAAAGCACACTGACAGAGAACTGGTTAAATGTATTATTGTATAGACATAAAATAAACTACCCATTAAAATAAATGGCGTAGACCTCTATGTGCTGAGGAAAAAATACCCTATTTACAAGAAAAAAGAAAGAAAAAAGGAAACAAAAGCAAGGTACAGAACAACATGTCAAATATATTACTCCTTTTTGTCTTTAAAAAGATGCAGAAGAATAGATGTGCCTGGGAATTTTTAAAAAAGATATGTAAGAAATACTGATGAAGCTTACCTGTGAAGAATGAGATTAGGTATCTGGGTTGGAAATAAAACTTACTTTTTGTTGTATAAACTTTTTGAATGGTGTGTATGTTTTTGTCTGTATGTTCTATGGGGTTATTATTTTGTAAAAAAAAAAAAAAAAAAGAAAGTTAGCTAGACCATGACAAAGTCAATTTGGTGCTGTGGTTGAGCTGGGTGCAAGGAAGAGATTTCCTTTTGTGTGCACTATCTGTCCCTTCTCATAAACATGAGCATTTCTAAAAGAGGCCACTGGGAGCAGTGGAGAATGCATGGACTTTGATATAGAGTAGATTTCAAGTAGCACATGTTTAAATGTTGACTTTTATTAGTAGCGATTGACTTCATATAGCTGAACCACGACTTCCCCATTTATAAAATGGAAATAATTCTTATTTCTGTACTAGTATTAAGGAACTGTCTAGCTCAGTGCCTGTTGTTATGATTTCTATCTATTAAATTGCCATCTTTCTTTGGACTGTTTTAAATTTTATTAGTCTCATGCAATATGCCATTTATTTCTTTTCTGGAGATCTGGAACTTTGGAGAGCATCTATTATATAACAAACTATTTTCATATGGCCCATCTTTATGTGGACATTTAAAAAAACTTACGTATTTGCCCATTTAACTCAAAAAATTGTACATACTTATGGTGCACAATATGATGTTTTGAAATGTGCATACATTGTAGAATGGCTAAATCAAGATAATTAACATATACATTGCTTCATGAATATATCATTTACTTGTGATGAGCACACTTAAAATCTACTCTTTAAACAATTTTTAAGTGTACAATGCATTATTATTAGCTATAGTCACCATGTTGTACAGTACAATAGATCTCTTGAACTTATTCCTCCTATCTAATATATTGTATCCTTGACCAACATCACCCCAATTTCTTTTTCACCTCAGCCTGTGGTAACCACTATTCTACTCTCTGCTTCTATAAGGCAATAAACTCTGTGTTTTGTTTGTTTGTTTGTTTAGAGGATCTCACTCTAAACAGGATATCAGTGCATTGCCCAGGCTGGAGTGTAGTGGTGCAATCATAGCTCACTGCAGCCTTGAACTCTTGAGCTCAAGCCATCTTCTCACCTCAGCCTCCCAAGTAGCTGGGACTACAGGGGCATACTACCACACTCAACTAATCAATTCTTTTTTTTTGAGAAGGGGCTCACTATGTTGCCCAGGCTGATCTCTAACTCCTAGCCTCAAGAGATCCTCTTCCCTCAGCCTCCCAAAGTGCTGGGGTTACAGGCATGAGCAACAGTGCCTGGCAGAAGAAAATTGACTTTACATAAAGCAGATTACCCTTCATAATGGGGATGTGTCACGTACCATGAACATCCCACTGGTTCTGTTTTTCTGATGGAATCCTGACTGATACAGATTTGGTACTGAGAGTGGGGTCTGCTGTAACAAATACCTACAAATGTGCAAGTGGCTGAAAGAATTTTTAGGTGCATAATAGAAAAAGCCTAAATTGCCTTGAAGACATGGTTGATAGAAATGTGAATATTAAAGGTATTTCTAGTGAGATCTCAGGAAGAAATGAGCATTTTATTGGAAACTGGAAGAAGGTGATTCTTGTTACAAAATGGCAGAAAACTTGTTTGAATTGTGATCTACTGTAGGGAGAGAGAACTGGTAAGCAATAAACTTGGATATTTAGCTGAGGAATTTTCCAAGCAAAGTGTTGAAGTTGCAGCTTATAGTACAATTCCAGAGGAAAAAGATAAGTGGAAGAAGGAACTCATGCAAGAAAGCAACAGCACTTGATTATTTGGACAGTTCTTGGTCTATTCACATTGTAAAGCATGCCAAAGTTAGAAAATTTGCTGCTAGGAAAGCATTCTCTGGAGACAGGGCCAAACGTGTGGCTGGACAACCTTTTACTGAAGAGATTGGGTGTGTGACTCATGGAGCCAATAAAATGTCTTAGGATAATCCAGCAACAGAGGTGAAGTGTTCAAGGAAGGATCTATTGAGTATCCTTTTGTCTAATCATGTGGACCCCTAGGAATTACAAAGGAGACTCACAACATTTTTGAGAACCTTATACCAACAGAAATTCTAACAGTTTTGGCTGAAAGAAATTGGATAAAATCAAAGAGTGTTTCTGAACTCCCAAAATTCTACAAGCAGAAAAAAGATAATAGAGTAATTTGCCTGCAAACATGTGCCCCTTTTCAATAAGAAAGAGTATAATTCTGAGGGCAGTATTTTGAATGCAGAGGCAGTGGCCAACAGAGCCTTCCTGGGAGCAGAGGATGGATTCTCTGTAAGTCCAGAGAGGAGAGCCTTCATGGGCCCAGTGGACAGAGCTTTGAGCTATGGAGAATTTTCTCAGGTTTTGAAACCTAAGATAATTTTTCCTGTAGGGATTCAAACTTTCCGGAGAACAGCGACCCCTTTATTTCTTCCAGTTTTCCCCTTTGGAATGAGAATGTTTTTTCTATGCTTATCCCACCTTTGTATTTTGGAAGCAGACAGCTTGTTTTATCATTTTATAGATCCACAGATGGTGAGGAATTTTCCCCCAAGACGGATCATATGAAGAGTCTTGCCAATACCTGATTTAGATAATTAAAATATTAGATTTGGGACTTTTTGAGCAGAAGACTTTTAGGTAAGATGTTGGAGTTAAAGTTGATGCTGTAATTGGAAAACTATGAATGATGCTGGAATGGTGTGATTCCCCATTTTCCATTTGGGACAGATGTAAATTTTAGGGGGCTGAGGGCAGGCTACAGTGGTTGAATGGTGTTCCTCAAAAAGATATGCATGATACCTAACCTCTAGTATTTGTGAATGTGAACTTATTTAGAAATAGGGTTTTTGCAGACATAACTAAGGACCTTAGGATGAGATCATTCTGGATTAGGCCTTAAATTCAGTTACTGGTGCCCTTATAAGAGGGAAAAGGAAGGAAGGTTTGAGACACACAGATACAAAAGAGAACCCACAGAGGGGAAGGCCATGTAAAGTTACAGGCAGCAATTGAAATAACGTGTCTACAGGTCAAGAAATGGCCAATTACTTTGATAGTCACCAGAAGCTAGGAGACATGAAACAGATTTTCCTTCAGAGCCTCCAGAAGTAACTAACCTTGCCAAAACCATCATTTCTGATTTATAGAACTGTGAGATGATTAATTTCTGGTGCTTTAAGCAACTAATTTTAAAATTTTCTATTTTTTAAAAATATTTTTTGTGGGTACATAGTAGGTACATATATTTATGGGGTACATGAGATATTTTGATACAGGCATGTGGTACATAATAATCACTTGAGTGTAAATGGGGTATAAATGACTGGAAGCATTTATCCTTTCCTTAGGTAACAAACAATCCAATTATACTCTTTTAGTTATTTGGAAATGTACAATAAGTTATTGATGACTGTAATCACCCTGTTATGCTATCAAATACTAGATATTATTCAGTGTATCTAACTATATTTTCATACCTATTAACCATCCCCTTTTGCCCCACTCCCCTCCTGCCCTTCCCAGCCTCTGATAACCATACTTCTACTCTCTATCTTCATGAGTCCCATCGTTTTAATTTTTAACTCACACTAATAAGTGAGAACATGCAAAGTTTGTCTTTATGTGCCTGGCTTATTTCACTTAACATAATGACCTCTAGTTCCATCCATGTTAGTGAAAATGACAGGAGTTCATTATTTTTTATGGCTGAATAGTACTTCATCATGTATATGTATCACATTTTCTTTATCTATTTATCTGTTGATGGACACTTAGGTTGCTTCAAACCTTGGCTATTGTGAATAGTGCTACAATAAACATGGGAGTGCAGATATCTCTTCAATTTACTCATTTTCTTTCTTTTGGTTACATACCTAGAAATGGGATTGTTGGATCAGATAGTGGTTCTATTTTTAGTTTTTTGAGGAAACTTTAAACCATCCTTTGTAATGATTGTACTAATTTACATTCCCATCAACAGTGTATGAGGGCTCCCTTTCCTTCACATCCTTGCCAGCATTTGTTGTTGCCTGTATTTAGATAAAAGTAATTTTATTTATTTATATATTTATTTACCTTTTATTTTAGGTTTGGGGGTACACGTGAAGGTTTTTTATATAGGTAAACGCATGTCACAGGGGTTTGTTGTACATATTATTTCATCACCCAAGTATTAAGCCAAGTACCTAATAGTTATCTTTTTTGCTCCCCTCTTTCCTTTGCCTCTCCCCCTCAAGTAGACCCCAGTGTCTGTTGTTTTTCCTTTGTGTTCATAAGTTCTTATCATTTAGCTTCCACTTATAAGTGAGAACATGTGGCATTCAGTTTTCTGTTCCTGTGTTAGTTTTCTAATAATAATAGCATCCAGCTTCATCTATGTTCACACAAATGATATCGTCTCATTTTTTATGGCTGCATAGTATTCCATGGTGTATATGTACCACATTTTCCTTATCCATTCTGTCATTGATGGGCATTTATGTTGATTCCATGTCTTTGCTATTGTGAATAGTGCTGCAGTGGACATTTGTGTGCATGTGTCTTTATGGTAGAAAGATTTATTTTCCTCTATATACCCAGCAATGAGATTGCTGGATTGAGTGGTAGTTCTGGATGAGAGCCATTTTAACTTGAGTGAGAGGATATCTCATTATAGCTTTGATTTCCTTTTATCTGATGATCAATGATACTGAATACCTTTTCATATACCTGTTTGCCATTTGTGTGTTATCTTTTGAAACATGTCTATTCAGATCTTTTGCCCATTTAAAAATCAGGTTATTAGGTTTTTCACTATTGAGTTGTTTGAGCTCCTTATATATTCTGGTTATAGATCCCTTGTCAGATGGGTAGTTTGCAAATATTTTCTCCCATCCTGTGGAGTGTCTTCTCACTTTGTTGATTGTCTCTGTAGCTGTTCAGAAGCTTTTCTAACTTGATGTAATCCCATTCGTTCATTTTTGCTTTGGTTTCCTGTGCTTGTGTGGTATTACTCAAGAAAACTTTGCCCAGACCAATGTCCTAAAGAGTTTTCCCCATGCTTCTTATAGTAGTTTGCAAGTATAAGATTTAAGTCTTTTACTAGTTTCTTTAGATTTAAAATTTTAACCCATTTTTATTTGATTTTTGTATATGATGAGAGATAAGGGTCGAGATTGATTGTGCTGTATATGGATATCCAGTTTTCCCAGCAGCATTAATTGAAGAGACTGTCATTCCCCAAAGTATGTTCTTGACACCTTTGTTGAAAATGAGTCCACTGTAGATATATAAATTCATTTCTGGGTTCTCTATTCTTTTCCATTTGTCTATGCGTCTGCTTTAATGCCAGTACCATACTGTTTTGGTTACTATAGCTCTGTGGTGTAATTTGAAGTCAGGTAATGTGATTCCTCCAATTTTGTTCTTTTTGCTTAGGGTAGTTTTGGCTCTTCTTGATTTTTGTGGTTCTATATAAATTTTGGAATTTTTCTTCTCTATTGCTGTGAAGGATGTTACTGGTATTTTGAGGGATTGCATTGAATCTGTAGATTGCTTTGGATAGTATGAACATTTTAACAATATTGAGTCTTCTAATTCACAAACGTGCAATATCTGTCTATTATTTTGTGTCTGTTTCAATTTCTTTAATCAATGTTTTATAGTTTTCATTGTAGAGAACTTTTACTTTTTTCACTTAAGTTTATTAGTAGGTATTTAATTTTACTTATAGCTATTACAATTGGATTACTTTCTTGATATCCTTTTCAGATTGTTCACTGCTAGCATGTAGAAATGCTACTGATGTTTTGTATGTTAATTTTGTAACCTGAAATATTACTGAATTTATTGATTCTAATATATTTTTTTCTGGAGTCCTTAGGTTTTTCCAAATATAAGGTCATAGCATCTGCAAACAAAGATAATTTGACTTCTTCTTTCCCAATCAGATGCCCTTTATTTTTTTCTCTTGTCTGGTTGCTCTAGCTATGACTTCCAATATTATGTTGAATAATAGTGGTGAACGTAGGCATTCTTGTCTTGTTCCAGATCTTAGATGAAAGGCCATCAGTTTTTCCTCATTCGGTATGATACTAGCTGTGGGTCTGTTGTATATGGTTTTTATTTTTTTTTGAGTTATGTTTCTTCTGTATCCAGTTTTTTAATTTTTTTAATCACGAAGTGATGTCGAGTTTTGTCAAATGATTTTTTCTGCATCAATTGAAAGGATCACGTGGTTTTTGTCCTTTAGTCTGTTGATGTTATGTATTATACTAAGTGACTTGGGTGTGTTGAATCATCCTTGCATCCTTGGAATAAATCTGACTTGGTCATAATAAATAATCTTTTAAACATGTTGCAGAACTTGGTTTGCTAGTATGCTGTTGAGGATTTTTGCACCTATGTTCATCAGTTATATTGATGTATAGTTTTCTTTTTTTGATGTGCCTTTGGTTTTGGTATCAGGGTAATGCTGGCCTTGTAGAATAAGTTTGGAGGTATCCATGCTCCTCTATTTTTTGGAAGAGTTTGAGTAGGATTGGCATTAGCTTTTCCTTAAATGTTTGGTAAAATTCAGCAGTGAAGTCATCAATTCCTGGGCTTTTCTTTACTGGAAGTCTTATTGTGGCTTTGATCTCATTACTTGTTGTTGTTCTTTTCAGGTTTTAGATTTCTTAATGGTTCAGTCTTGGTAGGTTAAACGTGGCTAGAAATTTATCTACTTTTTCTGGGCTTTTCAATGTATTGATATATTTTATATATATTTTCATTTGATTCCTTGTGATGTTCATTTTTTTTGATTCATTGTTCATTGTGATAGTTTGTTTTGCAACCCTAGGGAACTGATACAGTGTATATTCCCAAAAGACAAATTACTCATATATATATATAGTTGCTCATTGTAGCCTCTAGTGATCCTTTGAATTTCCATGGTATCCATTGTAATGTGTCCTTTTTAATCTCTGATTTTATTTATTTTGGTCTTTTTTTTCTTAAGTCTGGCTAAAAGCATAGCAATTTTATCTCTTTAAAAAATCAACTTTTTGTTTTGTTAATATTTTATATTGTTTTCTCCATTTCAATATTATTTCTGCTCTGATCTTTATTTTTTTTTCTTCTACTCATTTTAGGTTTGGTTTGCTTTTGCTTTCCTAGTTCTTTAAGATGCATCATTAGGTTGTTTATTTGAAGTTTTTCTACTTTTTAGGTGTAGATGTCTATGCAATATACTTTCCAAATCATACTGCTTTTGCTGTATCTCATAGGTGTTTGTATATCATATTTCCATTTTCATTTCTTTGATTCATTGTGATATTCATTTTTTTATTCATTGTTTATTGTGATAATTTGTTTTGCAACCCTAGGCAACTGATACAGTGTATATTCCCAAAAAACAAAATACTCATATTTTGCCTTCCAAGATATGTACTATAATATTTTTGAGTTGATATTTTAAATAGGTTGAGCATGGAATTTAAATATTGCCTAATTTTACCAGGTGTACTATATTTTCCATATTAGAATAAATATAAGATATTAAAGGGTTGTGAATGGGCAGATAATCAGAGGTACTGTACAATCAAGTCAAATGCTTTGATAATCCTTTTCTTTGTTTAAGATCCAATAATTCTTTCTCTGAGTTACATCATGTTTTAGACATGTTCTTTCTAAAGCGGGTTTTGCCATTTTAACTAAAGAATCCTTTTTTTTCTATTGCTCCTATAATACACCAAAATTATGGCATAATACTTTGAAATGTTTACAGTTATTACAAAGTTTTCCCAAAAATTTCTTAAAGAGTTTCTTTTATCAAAGAGCATTTACTTGCAAACATGTTTGCATGTCTAGACTTGTTGGGGGATAACATAGATGGTTTGCAGATAAAAAGATCCTGAGACTAACTTAGAAGCAGAAGATCAAATATCACATATTCTCACTCACAAGTGGGAGCTAAACAGTGAGTACACATAAATATAAAGATGGAGATAATAGACACTGAAAACTGACAGGGGGGAGGGTGGGGGGACTGAGGGTTGAAAATTACCTATTATGTATAATGATGTTCAATATTTGGATTATGGGTAGACTAGAAACCCAATCCCCACCATTACACATGTAATACACGTAACAAACAAGACTGTGCACTCCTCGTATCTAAAATAAAAATAAAAATAAATAGAAAGACATCAAATTATACCAACGCTAAAAGAAAAAAAATCGGCCGGGCGCGGTGGCTCACGCTTGTAATCCCAGCACTTTGGGAGGCCGAGGCGGGCGGATCACGAGGTCAGGAGATCGAGACCACGGTGAAACCCCGTCTCTACTAAAAATACAAAAAAATTAGCCGGGCGTAGTGGCGGGCGCCTGTAGTCCCAGCTACTCGGAGAGGCTGAGGCAGGAGAATGGCGTGAACCCGGGAGGCGGAGCTTGCAGTGAGCCGAGAGGGCGCCACTGCACTCCAGCCTGGGCGACAGAGCGAGACTCCGTCTCAAAAAAAAAAAAAAAAAAAAAAAAAAAAGAAAAAAAATCCTTAGAGATGAAATTCAGTGGTTTCCAACATTGTCTTCACTGAGACAAACACTAAGGATGATCACGGTTTGCTTCAGACACTCTCATCAGCACACTCTGATTTGAGAAATGCCAAAGGGTTTTGCAGGGAAGTAAAGTATATAGAACTACAGACTTAAAAAAAATTAGTGTTATCTTTTTCCTTTTAGAAACATATACATAAATAAAATAAGAAATATTCAGTTAAGAAAAGTATAATATATGAGAGCTGTAACTTATAATCATCAAACTATTAAGGGTACGTCAAACTATTATGTGAGACAAAGTAGCCTATGCATTAGAGCAATTCCATCTTTATCATCTGAAATTCTACTTCATATACTCCACCTCAAAAGCAAGTGGAAGTACTGATGACTTATTTTGATGTTATAATTGTACATTTTAAAATAAACTTATTTGTAAATTTTGGTAATTTAATTATTATTAATATTAGGTTGGACTACTTGTGACACATTGCCCACTTACTTATGACCTAACAATGTGTCATAACATTGGGACTATAAGTTGTCAAAATAGCTTGGCTTTGCTTGTTTATAGAGGTAAAACTGAGACCCCAAAAGTGACTTGTCAAAAACTTCGTAGTGTACTAGTAGCAGAATGGGGAGTAGGGAAGGAAGGAAGTAAATATAGAGAGTGCATTCTATGTGCCTGGTAGTGCCTCTAGTCATTTGTATACATTCTTCCAAATTTTCACAACTCTTCAAGGTAGAGGTAATTTTTTTTATTGTACAGAGGAAAATAATAATGGATTTTCAGAGAGTTTAACAGCGTGTTTAATAATATACAACAAATAAGTCACCAGTATGGATTCAATACAGGTCTAAATTTTTTATTACTGTGCTATGCTTAAGGATAAGACTCATATTTATACTTTAGTTGTGCGCTATAAGTCATATTAATTTTTCCCTTTTTATTTATTTATTTTTTATTCCAACAGGGTTTTGGGGAATAGGTGGTGTTTGGTTACATGGAACAGTTCTCTAGGGGTGATTTCTGAGATTTTGGTGCACCCATCACCCGAGCAGTGTATACTGTACCCAATGTGTAGTCTTTTATCTTTTGCCATTCCCACCCTTACTCCTGAGTCCCCAAAGTCCAATCTATTATTCTTATGTCTTTGTGCACTCATAGCTTAGCTTCCACATATAAGTGAGAAAATACAATGTTAGGTTTTCCATTCCTGAGTTTGTTCACTTAGAATAAGTCTCCAATTCCATCCAAGTTGCTGCTAATACCATTATTTTGTTCCTTTTTGTGGCTTAGTAGTAGTCCATGGTGTATATATATATATATATATACACACACACACACACAATTTCTTTATATATATACACACACACACACACACACACAATTTCTTTATCTACTCATTGATTGATGGGCATTTGGGCTGTTTTCATATTTTTGCCATTTCAAAATGTGCTGCTATAAATATGTGTGTGCAAGTATCTTTTTTTGTATAATGACTTCTTTTCTTCTGGCTAGATACCTAGTGGTGGGATTGCTGGATCAAACAGTAGATCTACTTTTAGTTCTTTAAAGAATCTCCGCACTATTTCCCATGGTGGTTGTACTAGTTTACATTCCCACCAACAGTGTAAAAGTGTTCCCTTTTAGCTGCATCTGTGCCAGCATCTATTTTGATTATGGCCATTCTTGTAGGAGTGAGGTGGTATTACATTGCAGTTTTGATTTGCATTTCCCTGATCATTAGTAATGTTGAGCATTTTTCCATATGCTTGTTGGCCATTTGTATATCTTCTTTTGAGAATTGTCTATTTATGTCCTTAGACCAGTTTTTGACGGGATTGCTTGTTTTTATCTTGCTGATTTGTTTCAGTTCTTTGTAGATTCCGGATATTAGTCCTTTGTTGGATGTATAGATTGCAAAGATTTTCTCTCACTCTGTGGGTTATCTGTTAACTCTGCTGATTATTTCTTTTGCTGTGCAGAGCTTTTTAGTTTAAGTCCTATTTATTTATCTTTGTTTTTGTTGCATCTGCTTTTGGATTCTAAGTCATGAAGTCTTTGCCTAAGACAATGTATAGAAGAGTTCTTCCAATGTTATCTTCTAGAATCTTTATGGTTTCAGGTCTTAGATTTAAGTGTTTGATCCATCTTGAATTGATTTTTGTATGAGTGAGAGATGAGGATCCAGTTTCAATCTTCTATATATGGCTTGCCGATTATCCCAATACCATTTGTTGAATAGGTTGTTCTTTCCCCACTCTATGTTTTTGTTTGCTTTGTCAAAGATCAGTTGTCTGTAAGTATTTGGGTTTATTTCTGGGTTTTCTATTCTGTTCCATTGGTCTGTGTGCCTGTTTTTATACCAGTACCATGCTATTTTGGTGACTATGGTCTTATAGTATTGTCTGAAGTCAGGTAATGTGATGCCTCCAGATTTGTTCTTTTTGCTTAGTCTTGCTTTGGATATGTGGGCTCTTTTTTGGTTCCATATGGCTTCTAGAATTGTTTTTCCTAGTTCTGTGAAGAATGATGGTGGTATTTTGATGGGAATTGCACTGAATTTCTAGATTGATTTTGGCAGTATAGTCATTTTCACAATATTGATTCTACCCATTCATGAGCATGGGATATGTTTCCATTTGTTTATGCCATCTATGATTTCTTTCAGCAGTATTTTGTAGTTTTCCTTGTAGTGGTCTTTCACCTCCTTGGTTAGGTATATTCCTAAATATATGTATATATTTTTGCAGCTATTGTGAAAGGGGTTGAGTTCTTGATTTGATTCTCATCTTGTCGCTGTTGGTGTAGCAGACTTACTGATTTGTGTACCTTAATTTTTTATCCTGAAACATTGCTGAATTCATTATTCAGTACTAGGAGCTTTTTGCATGAGTCTTTAGGGTTTTCTAGGTATATGATCATATCATCTGCAAACAGCAAGAGTTTGACTTCATCTTTACTGATTTGGATGCCCTTTATTTCTTTCTCTTTGTCTGATTGTTCTGGCTGGGACTTCCAATAGTATGTTCAATAGAAGTGGTGAAAGTGGGCATCCTTGTCTTGTTCCAGTTCTCACAGAAAATGCTTTCAACTTTTCCCCATTCAATATAACGTTGGCTGTGAGTTTGTCATAGATATTACTAGCTTTTATTACCTTAAGGTGTGTCCTATGCATGCCAATTTTGCTGAGGGCTTTAATCAAAAGGGGTGTTGGATTTTGTTAAATGCTTTCCTGCATCTATTGAGATGATTATGTGATTTTTGTTTTTAATTCTGTTTATGTAGTGTATCACATTTATTGGCTTGAAGATGTTAAACTATCCTTGCATCCCTGTTGAAGCCCACTTGATCATGGTGGATTATCTTTTTGATATGCTGTTGGATTTGTTTCACTAGTATTTTGTTGAGGATTTTTACCTCTATATTCATCAGGGATACTGGTCTGTAGTCTTCTTTTTTTGTTGTGTTCTTTTCTAGTTTTGGTATTAAGGTGATACTGGCTTCATAAAATGATTTAGGGAGGATTCCCTCTTTCTTTATCTTTTGAAATGGTTTCTATAGGATTGGTACCAATTCTTCTTTGAATGTTTGATAGAATTCAGCTGCGAATCCGTCTGGTACTTTTTATTTGTTGTTGGCATTTTTTTGTTACCGTTTCAATCTCACTGCTTTTTACTGATCTGTTCAGAGATTCTATATCTTTCTGGTTTAATCTAGGAGGGTTGTATGTTTCCTGGAATTCATCCATCTCCTCTAGGTTTCCTAGTTTGTGCACATAAAGGTGTTCATAGTAGCCTTGAATAGTCTTTTTTATTTCCTTGTTATCGTTTGTAATATCTCCTGTTTTGTTTCTAATTGAGCTTATTTGGATCTTCTCTCTTCTTTTCTTGGTTAATCTTGCTAATGGTCTATCAATAGTGCTTTTCTTTTCAAAGAACCAGCTTTTTGTTTCATATATCTTTTGTATATTTTTGGTTTCAGTTTCATTTAGCTCTGCACTGGTCTTTGTTATTTCTTTTCTTCTGCTGGGTTTAGGTTTGGATTGTTCTTGTTTCTCTAGTTCCATGAGGTATGACCTTTGATAGTCTAGTGTGCTCTTTTAGACATTTTGATGTAGGCATTTAATACTATGAACTGTTCCTCTTAGCACCACTTTTGCTGTATCCCTGAGGTTTTGATAGGTTTTGTCACTATTATTATTCAGTTCAAAGAATTTTTAAATTTATGTCTTGATTTCATTGTTGACCCAAGTATCACTCAGGAGCACGTTATTTAATTTCCATGTATTTGTGTGGTTTTGAAGGTTCCCTTTGGAGTTGGTTTCCAATTTTATTCTACTGTGGTCTGAGAGAATACTTGATATAATTTCAATTTTCTTAAATTTACTGAGACTTGTTTTGTGGCCTATCACATGGTCTATCTTGGAAAGTGTTTCATGTGCTGATGAGTAGAATATATATTCTGTAGCTGTTGAGTAGAATGTTCTGTAAATATCTGTTAAATCCACTTGTTGAAGGGTGTAGTTTAAGTCCATTTTTCATTGTATTGTTTTTATATAGGTCCTCTGAGATTTATGCTTTAAGGAGGTTCTATTTTGGTGTATTTTGAGGATTTGTTTCAAGATTTTGAGCTCCTTTTAGCAGTTTTTGTAGTGCTAGCTTGGTAGTGGTGAATTCTCTAAGCACTTGTTTGTCTGGAAAAGACTATCTTTCCTTCATTTATAAAGCTTAGTTTCTCTGGATACAAATTTCTTGGCTGATAATTATTTTGTTTAAGGTGCCTAAAAATAGGACCCCAATCCTTTCTAGTTTATAGGGTTTCTGCTGAGAAATCTGCTGTTTGTCTGTTAGGTTTTCCTTTATAGGTTACTGGATCCTTTTGCCTCACTGCTTTTAAGATTGTTTCCTTTATTTTGACTTTAGATAACCTGATGACTGTGCGCCTAGGTGTTCATCTTTTTGTGATAAATTTCCAAGGTGTTTTTTGAGCTACTTTTATTGGATGTCTAGATCACTAGCAAGGGCAGGGAATATTTCCTAGGTTATTCCCTCAAATATGTTTTGCAAACTTTTAGATTCTCTTCTTCCATAGGAACACCAATTATTCTTAGGATTGGATGTTTCACATAGTTCCGAACTTCTTGGAGTCTTTGTTTTTTTTTTTTTTGAGACAGAGTCTCGCTTTGTCACCCAGGCTGGAGTGCAGTGGCATGATCTCGGCTCACTGCAAGCTCCGCCTCCCGGGTTCACGCCATTCTCCTGCCTCAGCCGCCCGAGTAGCTGGGACTACAGGCGCCCACCACCACGCCTGGCTAATTTTTTGTATTTTTTAGTAGAGACGGGGTTTCACCATGTTAGCCAGGATGGCCTCGATCTCCTGATCTTGTGATCCACCCGCCTTGGCCTCCCAAAGTTTGTTTTTTTTTTTTAAACTCTTTTTTCTTTGTCTTTGTTGGATTAGGTTAATTTGAAAGACTTTTGTTTGAGCTCTGAAGATCTTTCTTCTGCTTGTTTGATTCTATTGCTGAGACTTTCCAGTGCATTTTGTATTTCTCTAAGTGTGTCCTTGATTTCCAGAAATTGTAATTGTTTTTTATTTATGCTATCTATTTTGCTGAAGAAATTTTCTTTCTAATCCTGCATCATGTTTTTGATTTCTTTAAGTTGGATTTCACCTTTTTCTGGCGCCTCCTTGATTAGCTTAATAATTGACCTTCTGAATTCTTTTTCTGGCAATTCAGAGATTTCATCTTGGTTTGGGTTCATTGCTTGTGAGCTGATACGATCTTTTGCAGGTGTTAACAAATCTTGTTTTGTCATATTACTAAAATTGTTTTTCTGGTTCCTTGTCATTTGGGTAGACTATGTCAGAGGGAATATCTGGAATTCAAGGGCTGCTGCTCAGATTCTTTTCTATCACACGGTGCTCTCTTGATGTAGTGTTATCCCCCTTCCCCTAGACATGGGGCTTCCTGAGAGCCTAACTTTAGTGATTGTTTTTGATATTCTGTGTCTAGCCACCCAGCAGAGCTACCAGGCTCCGGGCTGGTACTGGGGAGTGTCTGTGAAGAGTCCTGTGATGTGATCCATCTTCAGGTCTTGCAGCCATGATATCCACACCTTCCCCAGTGGAGGTAGCAGGGGAGTGAAGTGAACTCTGTGAGGGCCCTTGTTTGTGTTTTTGTTTAGTACACTGGTGTTGTGTTGGTTGGCCTCCAGCCGAGAGGTGGCACTTCCAAAAGTGCCTCCCTATAGGGAGGATGCAAACTTGCCCTAGGGACCCCTGGTTAAGTATTGAGGTCTCTCAGGCAGTGGACAGGGCCATAGAGCTTCTGAAAGATTATGACCTTTGTCTTTGGCTACCAGGATAGGTAGAGAAAGACCACCAGGTGGGGGCAGGGTTAGGTATGTCTGAACTCAGCCTCTCCTTGGGTGAGGCTTGCTGTGGCTGCTGTGGGGGATGGGGGTGTGATTCCCAGTCCAATGGAGTTATATTCCTGAAGGGATTATGGCTGCCTCTGCTGAATTATACAGGTTGCCAGGAAAGTGGGGAAAAGCCGGCAGTCACAGGCCTCACTCTGCTCTCTCACAGCCTGCAGTCCCAAAGACTGGTCTCACTTTCACTGTGTTCCCCAAACAGCACCGAATCGATTTTCAGGCAGCCAGAGACCAGGACTGAGAACTTGCCCCAGACCATGAGCCTCCCCATTGAGAAAGCAAGGGGACTCATAAGAGAACTACTTGGATTCATTAAGTCATTTTGCTTGTTATTGTCCTGATTTCTGTTCACTATATCATTCATAGAAAAAAAAGGAAGGACATGTTTGTTGATTACTTTCTCTATTTTATTCCCTGATGATTGATTCTATCTCTCTTAACTTTTATTTTATGTTTAGGCTGAATCCACCATATAAAGAAAAGGAAGTAAGTTCAAAACAAAAGAAAATGCCCATATTTCTCAACCAGAAAATCAGTAAAGGAAAAAAAATCATTTCCATAATAATAAAGATATATTTTGGGAGACTAAAATATCTCTTATGTGTAAAATTAAAATTATTTGGTTGAATTTACATGAAAAATATTGAAATTCCATCAGAAAGCATTTCCTTTTAACTCTAGATGGTGAGACTTTAAGCTTTTGAAGGATATAAAAAACTCAGTCAAACCAGCTTAAGTTTAAAAAGACAGCCATATTGTTGAAAACTTGAATTCTGAAGTCTTAAAAACATTAATATACTTTGCCAGAATTATAGCCTGATTTTATTCACTCAATGTTTAATGAGATATACACGGATATATATATATATGTATATGCCATCAAATTATAAATGGTGTGTTCTCTTAAAAAATTTACAGTCATTGAGGAAGATGCACAGCTTTAAAAGAAGAGTTAAAACATAGTATAATATAGAATATAATAGATGTTTTTCACATGGTACTGTGGAACTACAGACAAGAGTCTTCTAAATCAGTGTGATGAATCACAAAAGAGCTTACATATGAGATGACAGTTGCTGAATTTTCAAGACTATACAATGTTGCCTGGGTAAAAGCAAGTGGCAGAGAGCATGCACAGTCACTAAATGAATGAAGAGAAAAAAGGATGGGCTCCGGGTAATGACTGTGACTCTGCACTCAACAGCTCTCCCTGCAGAGCTCTTCTGTAGCTATATGGTCACTCTGTGTGAGTCCCTCCAGCTAAACTCTACCTAATTTTTGGGTTCTGTTTTTGGCCACATAGAAACCAAGGACTTATAAGGCAATGGTTTGGCTGCAAAATTCTGGTTACTTGTTAGGAGTTAAGTATCATCTCTGCTTTTTTATTGGCATTTCTTCTACAGCATCATAAATCTACTTTCTCAGACACTACCACAGAGGTTCCCAAACCATGGGCCTGTTAGGAACTGGGCTACACAGCAAGAGGTGAGTGGCAGGCCAGCGAGCACTGCTGCCTGAACTCTGCCTTCTCTCAGATCAGTGGCGGCATTAGATTCTTATAGGAGCATGAACCCTATTGTGAACTGTGTATGTGAGGGATCTAGGTTGCATGCTCCTTATGAGAATCTAACTAATGTCTGATGATGTGAGTCTCTACCCCCTCCATTCATGGAAAAATTGACTTCCGTGAAAACAGTATCTGTGCCAAAAAGGCTGGAGACTGCTGCTCTACCACTCTCCACACTGCTTGCAGCAAATTGAGGTTTTAGGCCATTCAAAGTGAGGATCGTGTTCTTAGAAAAGAGAAAAAATTAATATAAAAATATATTCTAATGTGTAACAGTGTTTCAATGGAGTAGACTGTTTTAAACACTTTAAACAGTTGTTTACATACTATTCCTTATTTTCTTCAAGATATAGATGCAAAATCATTGTCTTTCTTAGTTTATCTGTACTATTGTAACAAATACCCGAGACTGTGTAATTTATAAAGAAATTTATTTCCTCATGGTTCTGGAAACAGTGAAGTCCAAGATCAAAGTGGCTGCAGGTTAGTGTCTGGTGAGGGCTCCAGCCTCTGCTTCCAAGATGAAACTTGGAACTGCCTTGAAAGCAGCGTCCTCACATCGCAGAAGAGGGGAAGAGAAAGAACCTACTACTTCAAGCTCTTTTTTAATGGCTCGAATCTCATCCATGATGACTCTGCTTTCATGACTTAATAACTCCCTAAAAAAAAAAAAAAAAAAAAAAAAAAAAAAAAAAAAAAAGATTATAGTAAATATATCGTCCTTGCCACCATTCCCCAGATAAATGGAATTTTAGATTAGATGAGTGATAGAAATCTTCTAACCTTGAGTTTAGGAAATTATTTAATGATACGAAAATACAACTATTTCTTCCCTCAAGATTGTATGAGTTAGGAAACTCTTATAAACCATTTCCTTTATGTTTTAGTCTATCTGAATTTCTCTTTACCTCTACTGGAAATGCCTTGTCAGGTACAAAATTGCAAAGTAATTGCTCGACTTCAATATGACTACGTTTACAAGAATGAGAAAATCACATAGACCTTTGGGGCTTATTTCAACAAATGAAACATCAGGCTGAGGCCAAACATAACTCCTCTGGGGTTTATTTGTGCCAAGCTGACAAATAAAGCCAGGCAGAGTTTGTTTGGACTCAGTCTGACATTTCCTCTATTGAAATAAGTATATTATATATTCATTAAAAGTCATTATTTCACGAATATCTAATATTTTGAGAAATACTGTCTATATACTATTAAATGAAAACACGCAGAACCTCTCTATATATAGCATATCAATTTTTTAAAAAAGGAAACTATTGAGAAAAAATAATAAAATGTTACTAAAAGCTAAAAAAAAAAAAAAAAAAATAACTCCCTAAAGTCTCCACATCTTGATAAAATCACATTGGTGATGAAGTTCTATCACATGAATTTTGGGGGACACATTCATACCATAACACTCTTTATTTTTAAAAAGATATATCCACTCACTTTTGTACATTCTGATAAGAGTCTACTTTATGCCCATTATCTGATTTGTTTCTCTTTTCTTCATTCACGTTTCAAGCACACATTCTACAGTCTCTATGAGTTCTGTCAAAATTTCAGTAAATCTTGAGAGTTGAGAATTCCTTGCCATGTTACTGTTGTGTTATAGAAAAAATTATCTTTTGTCTTTTTTCTTGTCTTTCATGATCTTCCCCTCCTTCTTTATGTTTTTCTTCTTCTACCTTTCCCTTTTCTTCTCTCTTTTATTGATTCATGAGTTTATCTTTGTTTTTATGATTCTTTTTCGTCATTTCTTCTTCCCTTTCTTATATTTTTCCTTCCTTTATTCTTTATTGAGAATGTATTATTATGGGCACAGTGTCTTGTAAACTGCACAAAGATGATAACACAGGGTTTTTACTGTCTTTATCAACTCACATTTTTGAGTGGTAAGACTTTTTCTTTAAACCAATAGCTTTCCTAGAAATTAAACAGAAACTAAAATTAAGTCAAAAGAAAACTTCTAACATTTCAATTAAGACAATAAATACTGTGAACAATATTAGTTTGAATAACATAATACTAGATGCTTTCTAGAAAAACAATTATTTGCATTCATTTTTATATTTTATCTATACATGCAAATGGTTTACATTTATTTTAAAAATCTGTATTTGGTGACCAACTCTTTCTTTGATATTCTGTGGACTACTTAAAATCAAGTGTCTGAGGGCAGTGCCCCAGCCTGGATCACTATGGCAACTGTGACATGGTTAGTACCCTCACTGGCACACCCTACTACATGAGTCCTCAATTACTCTCAAACACTACAGCTGTAAGTCTGATGTTTGGACTCTGGGATGCTGTGTTTGTGAAACGGTCACCCAAAGCATACTTTCAATGTAAAAATACCAATTCTTTAGTTTATGAGATTACCGAAGAAAAGCAGCCAGAGATACCAATAGATTATAGCCCAGAGCTGGCAGAACTGATAATAACAGTGCAGAACGGAAGTCCTGAAGAAAGACCCTCTGTGAGGAGCATCCCAAAACAGCCTAATGTAAAGCACCAAATCTTGTTTTTGAAGGCTACAAACTTTTCCAAAAATAACATTAAAAGTGATTACTCTAAATCCAAATCCATTGTTATAGTGGTTTCTAGAAAGACAGAATGAAATCATGAAGCGACTCACCCCCAACCACACTGTTCAAGGGCAGTGGGATGTATGTAATGAATGAAGAAAAATGTTTGTTTGAGGAAAAAGCCATAGTCATAGGTCCCTTGAAGTTACCTGCCAGTCTGAAAGGCCATGCCTGGAAACCATGCATGAGTAATACTGTGTGGTCACTAGCCACAATCAGGAGGGTAAATATTGACATCTTACCTGCAGAAAGGAGAGACCCAATGAACTAAGTGGCTTAGTTCAGAAGAATCAACCAAGACACTTAGATGCCTTTAGTGACCTGGGAGATAAAAACAATATTTCTTCTTATGGGCTGCAGAATAATACTGAGTCCAGCACTCTCCCTAAAAACCTGACTACCACCTGGTCTTTGGACAATGTCACCTAGGAAAGAAATGAACCAGCAAAACCTCTGTAGCCCTTAAAGACCAAACGCCAAGGACCAAATGAATGATAAGCTCAAGATAAATGGAATCATAGGATAAAAAAAATTAAAAGATCTAACTCTACTAAAAGGTAAGCTTAATGGATTTGTGTCAAATCCATTTTCTGTTTTGTCCTTTCATACAAAAGAGCCACCTAAGAGTAGTATCACTCATATGAAATGACCTAGAAATTTTTAATTCCTGTTTTTGAATATAATAGATTATCAAGAACTGTGAAGGGTCTAAGATTTTACCTTACTTGCAAGCTTAAATAGTCTTACAGTTTCATCAGTAGGTACTAGACTCCTGGGTCAGAGAGAAAGGACAGTTTCCTGCTCACAGAAATAGCAGTAGTCTGAGTATCAGCAATATTCCATATCAGAATCATTTATATAAAGCTAGGTAAAGGGGAGACGGGCTACCCTTTTGGAGTTTTACAGAAAGAAAAGTTTCAGTGGCTATTATTGATGGCCAACTCCTTGAAAAGACCACTGAAATAATAAATTGATTTAGCAAAGTTTATTATTCTGCAGTAAGAAAGACCACCTTCTTGAAAGAATTTTATTGTATCTTTCAAAGAGGGAGATTAAAGACATTTAATTATAAGCTTTTGGGGTATGGCTTTAGGTATGTCTTTTAATAATGGCGGTTGTTGGAATTGGACAATGTGCAAGATGTTTAGGATTAGTTGACACATCAAGGTGAAGGTTTTAAAGTAAGTCTTGATAATTAGTCATTTGATGAACAAGTAATTTGTCCTTTTGAGCTGTATATTGTCCACAGGAGGAGTCATTTACACTGATAAGCAACCTATTATTTTGAGAGGAAGCCAGTTGAACTGTGTATTAGTTGCAACTTTGTCTTATTGGGAAAGAATTTCCTGCATGAGTAAAGTCATATGCTTGATCTTATTGATTAGATAATAGACAATAGGCAATGGTGGGAACAGGTTGTGTTTCACACAGTTAATCAAAGGCACCAAGACCATGTAATATTATAAAGAATTTGGTCTCTGTCCTGAGTTCTTGGCATGGAGCTCCTAAATTCCTTACAATTTCATGAATTATAGGAATGCCTTTGTTACACTGATATGGTGCAACTAATCATGGGCCCCTAGATAGCTTCAAAATGGGGGTGGGCCATCAGAAAGGTCAGCCTGACCTCAAGAGAGGAAAGGGGGATTGAAAATTATGCTTAATCACATGGCCGATGATTTAATCAGTCTTGCTTAAGTATGTGAAACTCTAATAAAAACTCTGAATGCCAAAGTTCAGGGGAGCTGCTTGGTTGGTAAACAGATGTGCTGTGAGGGTGATGTGCCCTGACTCCATGGGAGATGTCATAGAGGCTCTGTATCTCTTGCCAGATCTTGCCATTTAAATCTCTTTGTCTAGTCCTCTTATGTATGTCATGGGGACTTCCTGAATTAATAACCAATTGGTCAGAGGTGCAGGTGACTTGAGGGTCCCCAAAGGCTAGCAGCTGGCATCTACAGTGAGAGCAATCTTGTGCAAAATTCATCCCTTAATCCTGTGGAGTCTGATGGTAACTTAGTGTTGTAATTGAAATGCAATATGCCCAATTGATGTTAGACCATTTGGTGTGGAAACAGAGTAGCGTACATTGAACAAATAGACTATCTCCTTAGATTAAATTGGCAGGAAATTTCCAGTTGTCTTTGTTGGGCAGACATAGGAAGCAGTAACTGAGAACTATATTCTTAGTAAAAATTGGAAAAATAAAGAAAATCTAAATCCTTCTCTCTTCTTAATTGATTCCTTTTAAAAATAAAAAATAAAAATAATTAAAATCTACCTTGTTTTCTTAAGTTATACTATTTTTCTGTGTTTCGGATTTTTGTTTTTGGTGGACTTGCTTCTCCATTTGTTTCGGGCTCTTAATAATGACTAATAAACTTTCCAGCAGTGTCAAGCTTTAATTTTTTTTAAAACTTAGGATGTATTTTAAATATAACAGAAAAATTCATAATTGACATTATTTCCCCAGGTACTTTGCTGCTGAAAGGAGAGAGGAAGAGATGTATGTTCAAAATTCCTAGCAGAATTCTGTCAGTAGCTTCAATCACTGGAGGAATTTTACTCGTTTTTATACCTAGAGCTAAATAAAGGAGTAATTCCCTAGATAATTGATATAAAATAATACTGAAATTGCTAGAGGATAAATGTCTAAATTGCATACTTAACTGCTGAAAACATGTCAGTGACATTTGAGATTTTTTTCTACTTTATTTTTGTTTCTGTAGAAAGAAATGCCAGCTATCAAAGATAGCAAGAAGAATAGAAGATAAACAACAAATTTCTTTGCTTCAATCTCAGCAAACATACAGAAATTGAAGAAGATTTTACACTTATTGTTGTCATTAGTGCAAAAATCTCAGAAAACATAGTATAGAAACATTTTTCTTTATAGACTCTTGTGAATATGTATCTCAATATGTAAAAGTGGTTTGAAACAGAGATCTAAGTTATTTTCTAGATTAGAACAGGAGTTAAATAACCTGTTTACTGTTGCCAGAATTATTTGTATCAAAGAAAATCTTCTCTAGAAAATTCTGCCATGTGTTTGTAGCTTAATATACCTTTATCAGAACTGCTTCCCATTACAAGAGAAATGTACAAGTTTAAGTTTGTTCAAACAAATTGAAGAAGACCTACACATGGGTAAGAAATATCAATAAATATAAACTTATTAGATTTACAAAAATTAGTCATTTTTCTTTTCTTTTTTTATTATTATACTTTAGGTTTTAGGGTACATGTGCACAATGTGCAGGTTTGTTACATATGTATCCATGTGCCATGTTGGTTTGCTGCACCCATTAACTCATCATTTAGCATTAGGTATATCTCCTAATGCTGTCCCTCCCCTCTCCCCCCACCCCACAACAGTCCCCGGAGTGTGATGTTCCCCTTCCTGTGTCCATGAGTTCTCATTGTTCAATTCCTACCTATGAGTGAGAACATGCGGTGTTTGGTTTTTTGTCCTTGTGATAGTTTACTGAGAATGATGGTTTCCAGTTTCATCCATGTCCCTACAAAGGATATGAACTCATCATTTTTTATGGCTGCATAGTATTCCATGGTGTATATGTGCCACATTTTCTTAATCCAGTCTATCGTTGTTGGACATTTGGGTTGATTCCAACTCTTTGCTATTGTGAATAGTGCCGCAATAAACATACGTGTGTGTGTGTCTTTATAGCAGCATGATTTATAGTCCTTTGGCTATATACCCAGTAAAGGGATGGCTAGGTCAAATGGTATTTCTAGTTCTAGATCCCTGAGGAATCACCACACTGATTTCCACAATGGTTGAACTAGTTTACAGTCCCACCAACAGTGTAAAAGTGTTCCTATTTCTCCACATCCTCTCCAGCACCTGTTGTTTCCTGACTTTTGAATGATGGCCATTCTAATTGGTGTGAGATGGTTTCTCACTGTGGTTTTGATTTGCATTTCTCTGATGGCCAGTGATGATGAGCATTTTTTCATGTGTTTTTTGGCTGCATAAATGTCTTCTTTTGAGAAGTGTCTGTTCATGTCCTTCGCCCACTTTTTGATGGGGTTGTTTGTTTTTTTCTTGTAAATTTGTTTGAGTTCATTGTAGATTCTGGATATTAGCCCTTTGTCAGATGAGTAGGTTGCAAAAATTTTCTCCCATTCTGTAGGTTGCCTGTTCACTCTGATGGTAGTTTCTTTTGCTGTGCAGAAGCTCTTTAGTTTAATTAGATCCCATTTGTCAATTTTGGCTTTTGTTGCCATTGCTTTTGATGTTTTAGACATGAAGTCCTTGCCCACACCTATGTCCTGAATGGTATTGCCTAGGTATTCTTGTAGGATTTTAATGGTTTTAGGTCTAACATTTAAGTCTTTAAGCCATCTTGAATTAATTTTTGTATAAGGTGTAAGGAAGGGATCCAGTTTCAGCTTTCCACATATGGCTAGCCAGTTTTCCCAGCACCATTTATTAAATAGGGAATCCTTTCCCCATTTCTTGTTTTTATCAGGTTTGTCAAAGACCAGGGCAATCAGGCAGGAGAAGGAAATAAAGGGTATTCAATTAGGAAAAGAGGAAATAAAATTGTCCCTGTTTGCAGATGACATGATTGTATATCTAGAAAACCCCATTGTCTCAGCCCAAAATCTCCTTAAGCTGATTAGCAACTTCAGCAAAGTCTCAGGATACAAAATCAATGTACAAAAATCACAAGCATTCTTGTACACCAATCACAGACAAACAGAGAGCCAAATCATGAGTGAACTCCCATTCACAATTGCTTCACAGAGAGTAAAATACCTAGGAATCCAACTGACAAGGGATGTGAAGGACCTCTTCAAGGAGAACTACAAACCACTGCTCAATGAAATAAAAGAGGATACAAACAAATGGAAGAACATTCCATGCTCATGGGTTGGAAGAATCAATATTGTGAAAATGGCCATACTGCCCAAGGTAATTTATAGATTCAATGCCATCCCCATCAAGCTCCCAATGACTTTCTTCACAGAATTGGAAAAAACTACTTTAAAGTTCATATGGAACCAAAAAAGAGCCCGCATCACCAAGTCAATCCTAAACCAAAAGAACAAAGCTGGAAGCATCATGCTACCTGACTTCAAACTATACTACAAGGCTACAGTAACCAAAACAGCATGGTACTGGTACCACAACAGAGACATAGATCAATGGAACAGAACAGAGCCCTCAGAAATAATGCCACATATCTACAACTATTAGTCATTTTTCAAGTGTGAAAATATAAAACATGTAGAAGTATAAATCATGTTTTACATTAATTGATGACTTTTGCTGATTCAGTCATTATATTGCAGTTTGCAAAATGTTATTTTTCTGATTGTGTCATTTGTTTTAAATTTGCTCTCTGGCATTCTTTTCCACAGTAGAGCCTTTCTTTCTCCTTTCCTTAATTTTTTTGGTCACTTTTTCTTTTCTAAATAGCCATGCATTTAAAAAGGTATTATAATACATTACTATCATTAATTATTGTGGTGCTCAAATTTTCCTCAGTTTGTGTCCCAATCATTTTAACACCATACCTAGGCAACTACTTTTCTGCTTTTTGTTACTATTTGCTTTGCACTGCCTAGAATTTATGTGACTAGATTTATGTAGCATGTACTTTAAAAAAATCTGGCTGATTTTACTCAGCATATTTTGAGATTCATTCATGTAATATGTATCAATAGAACATTCCTTTTTATTGTTTTGTATTTTTAAATTTAGATATCCTAGAGTTTGTTTATCCATTTAACTGATAGTAGATATTTTGGTTGCTTCTCAATTTTGGCTATTACAAGTAAAGCTGCTGTAAACATTCATATGTGTCTTTGTAGGAAAATATTTTAAAATTTCTCTTGGGTAACTATCTAGAAGTAGAATAGCTGGATCATATGGTGGGTGTATTTTTAACTATTTAAGAAACTGCCAAAATGCTCTACAGAGTCATCCCACCATTTTTCAGTCTCACCAGCTGCAAACAAGAGTTTCAATTCCTTCACATCCTTTCCAACACTTGGTATGTTCAGGGGTTCAAATTTTGGCCATTTTAATAGGTTTGTATTTGCATCTCATTGTGATTTTAAGTTGCATTATCTTAGTGACTAATGTTATTGAGGATTTTTAAAAATTCTCTTATTTGCCATGCATATTTTCTTTAGTTAAATGTTTACTAAAATATTTTGCCCATATTTTTAGTGGATTATGTTTTTTTAATTATTGAGATTTAGAGTTATTTATGTATTCTGAGCAAAATTCCCCTATCAGATACATGATTTGTAAATATTTTATATCATTAGGTAAGCTGCTTTTTAAAATATTTTAATGGTATTTTTAATCTTTAATAATCTTTTGGCCGGGCACAGTGCACATCCCAGCACTTTACAAGGCTGAGGTGGAGGACTGCTTGAGTCCAGGAGTTGGGGATCAGCCTGGGCAATATAGGGAGACCTCATCTTTACCAAAAACAACAACAACAACAACAACAAAACAAAACAAAACAAAAAAAACCCAAGGTTGGCTGGATGTAGTGGTACACACCTGTAGTCCCAGCTACTTGGGAAGCTAAGGTGGGAGGATTGTAGAAGATGGAGGCTGCAGTGAACTGAGATTGTGCCACTGCACTTCAGTCTGGGTGACAGAGTGAGATCCTGTCTCAAAAAATTTTAAAAAAGTCTTTTGAAGTGCAGAAGTTTTAAGTTTTGATAAAGGAGAAATTATAAATGTGTTATGATATTGTTTGGCTGTGTCCCCACCCAAATCTCATCTTGAATTGTAACTTCCACAATTCCCACATGCCATGGGAGGAAACTGGTGGGAGGTGGTTGAATCATGGGGGCGGGTCTTTCCTGTGCTGTTCCTGTGTTGGTGAGTGAGTCTCTGAGATCTGATGTTTTTTAAAAATGGGAGTTTCCCTGAGCAAGCTCACTCTCTATGCCTGCCGCCATCCACATAAGATGTAATTTGCTCCTCCTTGCCTTCCACCATGATTTTGAAGCCTCCCCAGCCATGTGGAACTGTGAGTCCAATTAATCCTCTTTCTTTTGTAAATCGCCCAGTCTTGGGTATGTCTTTATCAGCAGCATGAAAATGGACTAACACATGTTCTTTTATAAGTTGTTGTTTGTGTATAGTAAATAATAAAACCTTGTTTAACTCAGTCACCTAAATTTTCTCCTATGATGTATTCTAGAAGTTTTTATACTTCTTATAGATCTTACATTTAAATGTATAATCCATTTTGAATTAATTTTTTATACAGTGTGAGATATGGATCAAAGTTTGTTTATTCCATATGGAAATTAAATTTTTCCAGTACCCTTTTTGAAAAGACTGTCCTTTTCCAATGAATTCTGCCTTTGCGTCTTTGTTGAAACTCATTGTCCATACATGTGTGAACTTATTTCTGAGTGCTTTTTGTTTCACTGATCTACATGTCTATCTTGTGTGATGCCAGTAGCATCATCTTGATTACTATAGCTTTCTCATGAGTCTTCATATCACGTGTAGTGTCAGTTCTCCTACTTTGGCTTTTTATTCAAGGTTGTTTTGAGTGATTATTTGCATTTCCATATAAATTTTAGAATCAGCTTGTAAGTTTCTACAACCTTGCTAGGATTTTGACTGGGATTGTGTTGAATCTGTAAACTGGGGAGAATACACATCTCAACAATATTGAATCTTTCATTTCATCTAAATTGGTCAATTTGTTGCCATAAATATGTTCACGAAGTTTTCTTATATTCTTTAAATATTCATAGAATTTATAGTGATGCTACCTCTCTCATTTTTGATATTGGTAACTTGTGTCTTCTCTTTCATTGTTTTTTTTTTTTCTGATCAGTCTGGCTAGAAGTCAATTTTCTTTCCTCTTCTTTTTTAAATTATACTTTAAATTCTGGGGTACATGTGCATAACATGCAGGTTTTTTACATAGGTATACATGTGTCATGCCGGTTTGTTGCATCCATCAACTTGTCATTTACATTAGGTATTTCTCCTAATGCTTTCCCTCCCCCAACCCCCACCCTCTGACAGGCCCCAGTGTGTGATGTTCCCTTCCCTGTGTCCATGTGTTCTCATTGTTTGGCTCTCACTTATGAGTGAGAACATGCAGTGTTTGGTTTTCTGTTCCTGTGTTACTTTGCTGAGAATGATGGTTTCCAGTTTCATCCATGTCCCTGCAAAGGACATGAACTCATCATTTTTTATGACTGTATAGTATTCCATGGTGTATATGTACCACATTTTCTTAATCGAATCTATCATTGATGGGCATTTGGGTTGGTTCCAAGACTTTGCTATTGTGAAAAGTGCTGCAATAGTCATACGTGTGCATCTGTCTCTGTAGTAGAATGATTTATAATCCTTTGGGTATATACCCAGTAATGGGATTGCTGGGTCAAATGGTATTTCTGGTTCTAGGTCCTTGAGGAATCACCACACTGTCTTCCACAATGGTTGAACTAATTTACACTCCTACCAACAGTGTAAAAGCATTCCTATTTCTCCACATCCTCTCCAGTATCTGTTGTTTCCTGACTTTTTAGTGATCGCCATTCTAACTGGTGTGAGATGGTATCTCATTGTGGTTTTGATTTGCATTTCTCTAATGACCAGTGATGAGGAGCATTTTTTCGTAAGTTTGTTGGTTGCATAAATGTCTTCATTTGAGAGGTGTCTGTTCATATCCTTCAACCATTTTTTGATGGAGTTGTTTGTTTTTTTCTTGTAAATTTGTTTAAGTTCTTTGTAGATTCTGGATATTGCCCTTTGTTAGGTGGATAGATTGCAAAAATTTTCTCCCAATCTCTAGGTTGCCTGTTCATTCTGATGATAGTTTCTTTTGCTGTGTAAAAGCTCTTTAGTTTAATTAGATCCCATTTGTCAATTTTGGCTTTTGTTGCCATTTCTTTTGGTGTTTTAGACATGAAGTCCTTGCCCATGCCTATGTCTTGAATGGTATTGCCTAGGTTTTCTTCTAGGGTTTTTATGGTTTTAGGTCTTATATTTAAGTCTTTAATCCATCTTTAGTTAATTTTTGTATAAGATGTAAGGAAGGGATCCAGTTTCAGTTTTCTGCATATGGCTAGCCAGTTTTCCCATCACCATTTATTAAATAGGGAATCCTTTACCCATTGCTTGTATTTATCAGGTTTTTCAAACATCAGATTGTTGTAGATGTGTGGTGTTATTTCTGAGGCCTCTGTTCTGTTCCATTGGTCTATATATCTGTTTTGGTTCCAGTACCATGCTGTTTTGAGTTTTGGGTTTCGCTGACTTGTTTTGTGATTTCTAGATAATTGATTTCTGCACTGATACTTATTTTTTTCCTTCTCATCTTCCTGCTTTGGAAGTTAATGTCATTGACAAGGTCATTTTTATTTTCAAGTATAAATATTAAGTAGGTTAAATTAAACATTAAGTACTATTTTAGGGGCATCCCATACATTTTGATATGTTGTATTAGTTTCTAGGGTTTCTGTAACAAAGTACCACATGCTGCATCACTTAACACAACAGTAATTTATTCTCTCACAGTTCTGGAGGCTGGAAGTCCAGAGTCGAAATATCACCAAAATGTTCTCCTGCAGTCACTGGGCAGAATCTTTTCTTGTCTTTTCTTAGTTTCTGGTGTGGCAACAATCCTTGGTATTCCTTAGCTTGGTGGTTTATCATTCTAATTTCTGCTTCTGTCATCAATTGGTATTCTCTGTGTGTGTTTCTTTTCTCCTTTTCTTGTAAAGGCAACAACCAAACTGGGTTAAGAGCCTACCCTATCCAGTATGACCTTATCTTAACTTAGGTAATTATACCTGTAATGATCCTATTTTCAAATAAAGTCACATTTTGGTGTACTAAGGGTAAGAACATAATTTGGGGTGAGGGCACAATTTAACCCATAGCAATTGCACTTTAATTTTTATTCTTTTTAAAATACACTTTTATTTTTATTCTGTTTAAAATACACTCAAATTTGTTCTTTTAACTTTTTTTAGGCCTATGAATTATTTAGAAAGTGATTTTTTTGTTTTCAAATATTAGGAATTTGTTCAACTTAATTATTTGTTGGTATGTTTGAGATAAATTCCTGTGGCTTTTGTATGTCTGAAAATAATCTTTATTTTGACTTTGAAAATAATCTTTAATTTTCATTGATATTTTCAAAGATATTATCTCTTAGGTATAGATTTTGAAGTTGACAGTTTTCTCTTCCTTTAGTACTTTGAATATATTGCTCTACTGCCTTTTCACTTGCATTGTTTCCAACAAAAAATATGCTCTTATCTTGATGTCTCTTCATCTGAACATAGTGTTTGCTTTTTCTTTGGCTGCTTTTAAGACTTTCTGTTTATCACCAGTTTTTAGCAATTTTGTTATGATGTATTCTTATGCAGTTTTCTTCATATTTTTGTGCTCAGGGCTCATTGAACTTTTTAGACTGTGGATTTATAGTTTTCATCAAATTTGGATAGTTTGGGAGGTTATTTATTAAAATATTTTTTCTTTTTCCTCCTCTTTCTCTTTTCCATGGAAGACTCTAAATACACATATATTTGGCTGCTTGAAGTTGTCTCACAGCTACCAATGGTTTTTTAAAAATTCATTTTCTTTTTTTCTCTATGTTTTATATTTGGATAGTTTCTATTATTATATCTTCAAGTTCATTTTTTCTCCAGTATCTTCATCTTTAGATGTTTGATTTGAGTTAAAAAAGAGATCTTCCATGTGTCTACTCAACTTTCTGGACATATGGAATATAGTAACAATACCATTTTAAATGTATGTGTCTGCTAATTCTAACATCTTTTTCAGTTCTGGGTCAGTTTAATATTGATTGCTCTATTGCTTTACAATGAATCGTATTTTCCTGCTTTTTGTCTGACTGGCAATTTTTGATTGGTTGATAGATATTATGCATTTTCCTTTTTTGGGTCTGGTGCACTTTTGTTTCCTATAAATATTCTTGAGCTTTTTAGGGCATGGAGTCAAGTTACTTGAAAGCAGATTGATCCTTTGAGTTTTTGCTTCTAGGATGTGTTAAGAGGGCTGGAAAAGTACTCTAGAGATGAGATCCTTCTGTGTATCCTATCCAATGCCTGTAAACAAAGAGGTTTCCCAGATTGCTGGGTGTGATGAGGTCCTCTTACCATCCCTGTGTGAGAAGCAGATGCTGTTAACACTGTCCTTTTGGGTGTTTTTCCCCCTACTTTGGGTAGTCTTCTCACTTACAGCACTGATCACTACTTGTGGGGCACATTCTGCAGCTCTCTGGGTTTCATCCTGTGAGCTCTCCCCTCTCTGGTACTCTTTCCTAGAAATTCTACCTGCCTTCATCTCTCTGGAGCCTCATCTCTGTGTCCTCAACTCAGGGAGCCTCCGGGCTCCATCTGTTTTTCATCACTCATTTTGGATCTGTAAACTCTCAAGGTGGTAAACTGGGGTAATATTAGGATTTACCTTTGTTTCCTGATGTTCAGTGTCTTTCAAATGGCTTTCTCATTATTTTTGTCTGTTTTTTGTTTGTATCAAGGAAGAGATTAAGTCTAGTTTCTATTACTCCATTTTGATTCAGAGTAAACATCCTCAAAAACTTTTTGAGGAAGGTTAAGTGAAAATCAAAATTTGTTACTTTGCAAATCTGAAAATGGCTTATTTTCTCTATTTATATGTTGATGGACTGAATGGGTAGATAATTTTAGTTTAAGTCTTTCAATTCTTAAATTTTTTTTTATTGTTCTTTCAGTTCTCTAAATGTTTTCCGTCTATTTTTATTGTTCAGAGGCTATCACTACTATAAAAATTAAGCTTCTTTCCTTGAATAGCCTGCTACCCCCAAAGAGGAATTTGCTTTTTGTTTGTTTATTTTAGAGTCTCTCTTCCATGTTTGAAGCTTCTCTCAGATATCTGGCAATCCCTGTATGCCTGTGATTAAGAGTGGAAGAATAAAAGACTGAATGGAGACTGTGATCATGTGGATCTGATTTGTTGATTGAGCTTCACTGCAGAATGATCTGGTGGTGGGGGCATTTTGGGGGCACCAACTTTCTTTTTGGACTAATCAAGTTCCTTACAGAAGAGCTTTTAGATCAATTTAAGGGAAGGTGAGAGTCCACTTTTTTTGGCATTATGGAAGCTAAGTGAGGAAGAAGTTGCCCTCAATGATGCCTGGCATTCGCAAATTACATATTCTTTGTATTAGAGCAAGGCCACTATTCTTAATGGCCACCAAAACACATCAAGTCCTAATCCCTGGGACCTGAAAATATTACCTTATAAGAAATAAGGGTCTTTGCAGATCTAACTAAGAATCTTGACATAGTAGGACTGTCTTGCATTATTTGGGTGAGATCTTTTGTACCCTTGTAAAAGAGAGGCAGAAGGAGATTTGACACACACAGGAAAGGAGACAGTGTGACTATACAGGCAGAGTTTGGAGATCCACAGCCATTTGAGAAAGCTAGAAGAAATCAGGGAGGGACTCTCTCATGGAGGAAATGAGGTCCTGCCAACACCTTGCATTTGATTCAGTGAAACTGATTTTAGAGTTCTGACCTCTAGAACTGAGAGAGAATACATTTTTGAAGTTTGAAGCCCCCATTTGTGGTGACTTCTTTTACAACAACCACAGGAAATGAACATATCCTTTTTTTTTTTTTTAACCATTTCTAGAAAATAAGCTTCCAGCATTCTACACTGGAATGTGTGATGGTAGGGCACTTGCTCAGCAACATGGAATCAAGCAGAGGATCCTGAGATCTCATTGTTTCTCAAAAAGCTTTTCTCTGGGCCTCCTTATTTTATCTCCTGTCTCCCACAAACCCTTATTATAAAGTCACCTGTTGCTGTTAGTTCCTATGCCTTTTGAGTATTCTCTGACATAAAGTAGATTTTATCCTAAGTTTCCCATAACTACTGGTGGGAGGAAATAGTCATTAGTCAGTCTCTCTCTCTCTCTGTGTGTGTGTCTGTATGTGTGTCATTCAACTCTCAAAATGCAGTGTTATCTTTATTATTATTCTTTGTGTCTTTGTGGGTTTAAATCTTTTAAAAAATACTTTACTGTAGTTTAAGTGGGCTGTCAGATAATATTACAATTAGATGCATGTGCTCATTCTACTGTATTGAAACAGAGCTGGTATTGTTCACTCTTAACTACTAGCATTATCCTAAATATTCTAAGGATAATAAGATTTCCTCAAAATGTAGACTTTGTCAAACTTAAATAGCAACTAGATCTTTGCCTCTTTCTCTAGTTGGAAATAAAAAAAGTCATCATCATTGAAATTAGGTTTGCCACTTTTTGGAAAAACTCAATTATCACATTCTTCTTGAGTAGAAGCACATTCAAAGAAGATTGATTATTTTGAAGATTTTCAATTTATTATCATTTTGTAGGTGATTTGGTTTATAGAGTTCTATAATGTAAGAGTTAAAAAATCATAAGGCTATTGAGAATCAGTAGCTTGTAGTTCTTTAAAGCATTAGTCTGTTATAGCTGATATTCATTTTGTAGCTCAAATTCCTGCTTAATCAACTTAGCTCCATTTTGTTCCAGAACAGCTACACTAAATACTGTATTGTTGGTTCCTACCAATGACTTTTCTAATGTGAACTTGAAATGCTCCCTCTTTTTGTGAATCAGTATCTTTGGAATTTTTCATTTAAAAATAAAGCTTATTCATTTGTGCTAACTTGGATAAAATGTTCTCTTCATTATTTTGCAGTGTTGTTTACAATTTCCAGTACCAATCCAATCAAGTCTACAAAGTTTTGGCATTCTTTGGAGGGACAGCCACTTAAGAAAGGATACCAGTAGTATATTACAAATCCTCCATTTTAAATATTTCATTTCTTGCTTTGGACCCAACTGCAATCAAACAAAATAAGATTGCTTTTAAGAGTGGAAATTTGTAACTCTTAAAGCCTGCAATTTTAGTTTAGTTTTGATTGATCTTGAAGAAAAGTGTTCAAACTTTCCTTTGATGCAAGGTTTCATTTGGAAAGTTCCAGACATGCACCAGTGAGCCTAAATGGATTTGCTACTTCGTTTTCTGGCAGCAGTTTGGTTATTTTCATTGAAATGATGTTGGCATTTTTTTTTACCCTGTTGGTTATTTTTTACTAAATATTGCCAGGTACCCAAAAGATGAGGCCATTTAAAATTCCATGATAATGTATACTCATCATGCAGGTGATTTATTTCTCTGATTTTCACTCCAATTCAGAGTATGTAAGACTGTTTTGTTAAGGCATTAATGGAAAAAAATAACTCCTACCTTCTTTGTGAGTCTACTTATGGAAAAAAAGACATTGTATTCCTCTTTTTAATTAAAAAAGTATAACTGGTCTTTCAAAACAAATCTGAATCAAGTATAATTTTATAATAAAACAGAGAAGCTGTAAGGGAGACTTTATGTTTGGTTCTTAAACTATACTAAGATACAATAAGCAAATACTATCTTTCCCTGAACACTTGTTTCATTAAACTTTGTGAGGGTAAGAGAGAGCAAAGAATCAGAACAAAGAAAACAAGAGATGTGGGAGTGGAGTTATTTTTTGAAGATCTGCCATGAGTTTCCTGGCTTAGCTAGAGGGAGATGTCAAACAATAAACTGAAATAAATGAACACTGAAACCAAATAAGAACCACAGCTTACACAGGGATATGTTTTAAGTTTGGGAGAAATAATTGTTGCTCTGGCTGACAAGTTGTTCAGTTTTTCTTGTTAAGCCAGAGCAAATATATTGACATGCACGCACACATGCATATACAATTTTTCAAAGTGACTCTCCCTAATACTGGAAATTCTTGGCTTCTGACCAATTTAAGGAGAGGTTAGCCAAAGACTAAAGCTTTACTAAGACCACCCAAAATATCGGACTCCACCCCTTCTCTGAATCAGTGCCACTGTCATACAAATGGAGAAAAGGAAAGAGGGAACTGTGGGCAGATGGGGGAGAGGACGGAAAAAAGGAGACAGAAAAGAAAATGCAACTTTTAATCAGAGTAAATAAAATCCTCCTTCCTTTCTTTCCCTCCCTCCCTCCCTCTCTCCCTCCCTCCGTTCCTTCCTTCCTTCCTTCCTTCCTTCCTTCCTTCCTTCCTCTCTCTCTTTCTTCTTTTTGAGTGGATGAAAAGATACAAAACAGTTACATCATTCACTTAGCATTGATTTTTGTTTGCTCCTTTTAGCTAGAAGTACACATTGTAATTTTCTGTAAGACTCATATTGCAAACTGCAATGGGTGTTTTTGGATCTTTTTTATATTTTAGCTTAAAGTATGTACAATATTTTGAGAATATCTATCTGTTCTAGATTATTCTAGTTCCAATATTAGCTCTAAACTTACACTGTAATATTTTGCATGGCAGGGAACTACAGAAATTAATTCTTTGATGTCTTAAAGTTTTATGGAAAATTTTCACCACTTTAATGAATCTTTTTGTTTGGAGGACTTTGGGTCAAGGTGTTGGGTCCTGCTGAGACCGAACTGGACTAAGATACTTTAAAAGATTCCCACAAATGTTTGTGAGAATCAGTCAAGTGATTATATGCCTATCAGCAAAACATTCTTTATTTTATTTTATTTTATTATTATTATGCTTTAAGTTTTAGGGTACATGTGCACAATGTGCAGGTTTGTTACATATGTATACATGTGCCATGTTGGTGTGCTGCACCCATTAACTCATCATTTAGCATTAGGTATATCTCCTCATGCTATCCCTCCCCACTGCCCCCACCCCACAACAGTCCCCAGAGTGTGATGTTCCCCTTCCTGTGTCCATGTGTTCCCATTGTTCAATTCCCACCTAAGAGTGAGAACATGCGGTGTTTGGTTTTTTGTCCTTGCGACAGTTTACTGAGAATGATGGTTTCCAGTTTCATCCATGTCCCTACAAAGGACATGAACTCATCATTTTTTATGGCTGCATAGTATTCCATGGTGTATATGTGCCACATTTTCTTAATCCAGTCTATCGTTGTTGGACATTTGGGTTGGTTCCAAGTCTTTGCTATTGTGAATAGTGCCACAATAAACATACGTGTGCGTGTGTCTTTATAGCAGCATGATTTATAATCCTTTGGGTATATACCCAGTAATGGGACGGCTGGGTCAAATGGTATTTCTAGTTCTAGATCCCTGAGGAATCGCCACACTGACTTCCACAATGGTTGAACTAGTTTATAGTCCCACCAACAGTGTAAAAGTGTTCCTATTTCTCCACATCCTCTCTAGCACCTGTTGTTTCCTGACTTTTTAATGATTGCCATTCTAACTGGTGTGAGATGGTATCTCATTGTGGTTTTGATTGGCTACCAGCAAAACATTCTTAACTGTCCTTCTCAAGGTATTGTTTTGTTGTAAGTCTTCTTAGACTTTTTTTTTTTTTAAGTAAATGTGAGCACACTGGCAGAGATGGTGAGCAGTTCCAAGTGTGTGTAGGAACTCAAAGTTATCTTTTTAACTAGCAACGAAATGGAGAATGACCAGTTTTACTTCAGTGCATCAGAAAATATTCCAGATCAAAGCAGATTAAATTTAAGAAAAAGAGATTGAAGGAAACAATTAAATGAGAGACAATGTGAAGAAAGTATAATGGAATGTCAGAAAGAAAGGAATGGTGAGGGGGAAGACAGACCTAAATGTGAAGATTCGGAAATGAGCACTGGTTGACTCTTTGCTCTGAAAGCCATGTGCTATCCACTGCTGGGTTAAAGGGGAATGGGTGGCAGTTGCCAGACTACTGACAATAAGAAAACAATTGAACAGAATGATTGTGTCCTGCACTGGTTCTCTTACAGATCCCTGTATGCGTGCTCCCAGGTTTTTACGCTGCTGTGTGCAGAGAATTGGTTTATTCACTTCTTGTGACTATTGCTCACTTCATGTAAACATTCTCCTAGTGGGTTAAGCATTTCTGGAAGCAATTATGTTTCTCAGAAGTAACTCTGTGCTTTCCAGTTAAAATGCCATGAAAAATGTTGCCAGTCGTAAAAGTCAGACATTATTTTCTATTAGTGTGAAGCCCCCTTAAAATTCTCATGAAGAAATCACTGTCAGTGACCGAGGGTCTTGGAAACTTCAACATGCATATGTCTAAATAGCTATCTGCTTATCTCTTGAAATATATGCATACAAGTATTTTTAGATGCTAACATTCTAAGTACAAAAAAATTTGGCCTATAATACTGTTCACAAATTCGTGTTTTGATATCCTGAACTTGGGATAAAAATTGAGAAAATTTTTATTCTTTTTAAGCAAATAAGGTTCGAATTAGAATGTTCTACAAACAACTAACATTTCAAGTCTCCATTTCTCAAAATTAAAAGAAAGAAAAATTCACTACTTCGAAGATCTATCACTTTAAATTTCGCATCTTACAACTATTCAGTTAAGTTCAAAATTTTAATCCTCAATTCATTGACAATGCAAATTATTTGCCAGCATTTGGAAGTCAAACAGGGTGAGAGAGGAGAGCCTTTACATATTCCAGGTTTAATATCTAAGCACCAGATGGAAACAATTCTACAATGAAAGAAAGAAATCTGTTAGGATATTTTGGAGATCTGTTCAGTTCAGCAGCACGTCACTGGTTATGGAGGCCAATTTCTCAGAGGACTTATTTGAATTGCAGATATTGAAGTAGTGTTCTAATTTAACCCAGAAAATGCCGAATTTTAAAGTAACTTAAGTTTTAACATTTCTTAGATAAAAAGTACCCATTTTGCTTTCACTAATGACTCATTTGTATACTTCAAACAAAGAATTTTGAGGTAGATAGCCATAAAGAAAAAGAGTAATTTTTATGTGCAATTGAAAGAGTAATAAAAAGTTTCATTGTACAACCATGACCATTCAAGGAAATTGTAAAATTGTCTGCATTTATTTTAGCTATGAATATCCAAGACAGTTTGTGTCATTTAATGTTGAAGAATTAGGAACAATTAGCAATAAAAATAAAAAAATTAGCCTATGGATTTTTAGAAGGGTAATTTTTAAGGAAATCTAAACAGAAACAAAGGGCAACAAAATCTACTTGGTAAAATACTGGCTGGTTGAGCTTTGACAAAGAAAGACTGAGGAACTAGTGGGATACTAAGCAATAAATCTCTGAGGGGGCCTCTTTCATATTCATACCTGTGTTTTCTGGCAAAATAAGTGTCAAAATTTGCAACCATATGACAGCAAAATTATGCATTACATGGTGAGTTATAGATTTTGGATGAAATCCAGCTGAAATACTTTCATAAGAACTTGACATGATAAACAAAACACATTGCTATTCCAAACTGCAGTTTGTTTAAAACAAAAAACAAAATACTGCTATTATAATAGATGATTAGACTGTCAATCCTCCCCACCCCCATTGCTAGATTTTTATTTCACAAGGAATTGTGAGAGGACTTATTACTTTTTATGTTATTATCCATATGCAATATTCCGAGGCCTTAAAACAAATGAGAATGGAACTAATAGAAAGTAGGCAGTGAGTTGCAGCTTGTTCATATATTTTGTTTAGGAGAATAGGTGGAGTCCCGGTGGTGAGCAAAGGGAAAAGAATATTCAGTCTTCAAACCTCTGACTTGGTCCCAACGTTTCTGGTATATATTTGAGCAGAGAGATGTAAAGAAGCAAAGGGGAAATGGAAAGGAGTTTAAAAGCAGCAAAGAAGAACAGAATAAAAAGCGGGAGAGAATGATCATGAGGAGATTCTATTCTCTTGAGTTATCTATAAGATTGAATTCTTTGTTTCTGTGGGAAGAACATTGCCTGGTGACCCTTGGTGTCTTCTTAAGTCATGTTTTTGAGATATTCAATCTATCTCCATAGTATTAAATCAAGAGGACACTATGAGACTAAGTAGAAAATATATTTCATGGTGCCAAGATTGTCTCTGAACAACTTAAGAAGCTGAGAGGAGTAATTTAAACTTCCTTAAATGGACTTTACCTATCGATTACATACTTTGTATTGATAAAGAAGACAGGACAACTCTCTCAAATAATTTGTGGTTGCTCTGAAGAGGTAGAACTAAAACTGCCAAAGAATGACTGGTCCATGAATCAAGAAACCTTCATTCAAATCCCATATCTCCAACGAACTGTATAAGCTAATCATATCTGGTTTTGTTTTTCTTAGCACTGCAGTTTTCTAGTTCATAAAATAAGGAGTTTGGTTTGGTGATCTCTAAGGTCTATTGAAGCTCTGAAAACTAATGTTTTTGGATTTGCTTTATTCTAAGAACTCAAACACTGGCTCTTGTCCAGTGTCCTGAGAACATGTCATAAATATCTGGCAAAGACCTATAGATCTATGAATATTTGAATCTTTGATGTTCTCCCCACTTCCCACTATCTTTCTTATCCCTGTTCCATAGAATTGTAGAACTCTTTGTCTTACAAATTTAACATTCAGAAAACATCAACTGGATGTTTATATTATTTGACCTGTTTATTGACTGTATTATTGAACATAGTTTAAGAGTTAAAGAAAAAGGAAAGAAACATGAAATGCGGCTGGCAGTTAAAGACAGGTTTTCTTTTTTTTTTAATTATACTTTAAGTTCTAGGGTACATGTGCACAACGTGCAAGTTTGTTACATATGTATACATGTGCCATGTTGATGTGCTGCACCCATTAACTCGTAGCATTAGGTATATCTCCTAATGCTATCCCTCCCGCCTCCCCCCACCCCATGACAGGCCCTGGTGTGTGATGTTCCCCATCCTGTGTCCTTTATTGTGGCACTATTCACAATAGCAAAGACTTGGAACCAACCCAAGTGTCCATCAATGATAGACTGGATTAAGAAAATGTGGCACATATACACCATGGAATACGATGCAGCCATAAAAAAGGATGAGTTCATGTACTTTGTAAGGACATGGATGAAGCTGGAAACCATCATTCTGAGCAAACTATCACAAGGACAGAAAACCAAACACCGCATGTTCTCACTCATAGGTGGGAATTGAGCAATGAGAACACTAAGACAGGTTTTCTTTAGTTAAGACCTGAGAGACACTCCTGGCCGATTTCAGTCAGGAGAGCTTTCTTTTACAGTCTAAGAGTATATATTGGTCTTAGGGTTGGGGGGCTTATTACAACTTGGAATGTTTATGTGTTGGAGAAGTTTATGGCCAGGTTGGAATCTCTTTGCGAGGAGGGGAGGTTATCTTGGGGCAGACAGCCTTCTGGCCTGGACTGGGGTTTATCTCGGGACTAGCATGTCCCTGGCTGTGGAGGAGTTTCAGATGTTTCTGGTTAGAGATGTTATTTGTGGTTTATGGTCATGCTTACCTTAGCCATTAGGCTGATGCCCTTTGGATTTAGGTGGTTTTTATTAAGGGGAACTTTAGAATGAGAGACTTGTCCAAGATGGTGATGCTCCTGCTCTGTCAGTCAGTTCTTCTGGATTCACAAGTGATACTTTTACAAAGCAGTTTCTAGAAGTGTTTGATGGAGTGGAGGACTTGGTTCCCTAAGACTGGTGATATTCAGAATGTTGAAAAGTGGGGTCCTGGTTATTAAGGCAGGGACAGAGGAGCAGCGTTCGTAATGACCAGTCTTACATACTGCCAGAAATGGTATTTTAAAAACTGAATGGTTTCTGAGAACCACTTGCCTGTCTGCTCTGCAGATGTAATCCTCACACAGAGAATTAGTTCTTAATTCTGATTGCACATCAAAGTCATGATGATAATTCTTCCCAGTGAAGCGGGAAGGCCTAATTAGCAGGGATAATCATGCTCACTCGGGCTGTGCCCTAGCCTTCCACTCTGACTGCTTCTGGGTCCCTCAGATCTAGTTTTCCCTTTTTAGGCCTTCAACCTGAAGCTGGGAATTGAATTTGGGACAAAAAGGTGCCTCAGGAGTGTACACAGACCCATTAAACTAGTCCCAGGTGGCCCTCAGCAAATTGCAGCCAACAACCAGTAGGGCAGCTCCTCGGTTGCTTCTCTATCGTAAGCACAATGCTAAGGTGAAGCTGTTGACTCCTGACAAGGTGTGGGGGGGTGGAGGGGAGGAACCCTTAAATGCAGGGAAGGGGAAGGTGCCTGGGGGGAAATAGGCTCTTGCCCTATGCAAATCGATTCCTTTAACAGGGGAAAGAAAACTCCCAATTGTTACATCCTCTTAGTTTCTAAGAATGGACAGATACCACATTCTTCTGAATTATACTCCTGATGACTGAGCCAAATGCTCATTCTACCCAGTCATATTATCTCTGTGGTTTGCAACAACAGCCTTAACATTGTATATAAAGAAGAGATAGGAGCTATGACCACTGCGAAGGAAAAAAAAATGACATAAGAAAGATTAAAGGTCTTGGCTGACACCCGAATGGGCTGTCAGGGATTGAGGGCTGGCCCAGGAAGCTTCAGATAATGCAGAGATGCACCCTTGGCCAGATACTTTCAGTTGCCCCAGGACCTTATTTTGATCCCACGTGATAACTAGACTTCTGTGAAGGGAGACTGGATTGGAACAAAGCCAATACTCTCAATACCTGGGGGCGATGGGGACAAGAGGGTGCGTTGTGAAAGTCCTCCCCAGCAAATCTATCCTCTGCAGCCACGCCATTCGCTCTTAACTGGCTGCTACAGGCCTAGTGCTTTATCTGTTTTCAGAAAAAAAAACTGAGGACAAGAAGCCTTGAAATGAAAGTGAAAGAGGTCCACTTTTACTCACCCTTTCGCGGATCTCAGATGAGCCCCCAGAAATGACACAGGATTCTTTTGGTGCTCCTTTGCCAGCAGGAAACCTCTGTGGCCGGTGGTGCCTTTGCTCAGGCTTTGCTTGGCACTGGGTTTGCTGCTAGGCTCACTCCTCTCACTCAGCCCAGTGGTTGCGCTCAGCTTGTGCTATGGGCCTGGATCCAGTGCCTGCCGACTCTGCACTCAGTCCATGACTGGTCCGGGTGTGTCTTGAATCATTTCTGCTTGAGTGCCAGTGTCTGGACAAGGAGGCTGCAGTGGCTCCTGAAAATTCAGAGATGCCAGCAACTGTGGAGCCCAAGGGGTGTTACAGTCTTTTGCTTGGGGAGTCCTGAGGTCTGAGCCCTCAAGGAGTGATACATCTCTCTCTTCTTTCCACTGTCTGCAGCACAGTGAATGGGGGTGGGAGGGCAGCAAGTTTCAGCTCATTTGTTTCACAGCTTGTTCAGTCCTGCTGCCCACAGTCTGGCTCATAGCTTCTTGGCTAGCCTGGCCCCACTGCCACTGCTTCCTGTTACATGGAGCAACTGCCTGGTGCCAGCAGAGGGTGGGAGGGCTACAGTGTTACAACATTTTTTGCACACACCATTTGGTGGGTACTAGGTTCTTGTCCCATGTCCAAGAAGAATGAGGTTACATGGACAACTGGAGAATAAGCAAGGCAGAGAAGAGAACAACAGAACAGCTCCTGACATGAGAGGGGACCTGAAGTCGGTAGCACCTACCTGAAAGCATGTAGTCCCAATATGTGGCTGAGTCCAGGATTTTTATGGGATCAGAACGGGGGAGTATGTGCTGATTGGTCCATAAGTGGGCCTGGACAAAGCACCATTAAATTGGCTAAAAGGCACTGAGGAAGTTCTCACTCTGGTTGTGGACTCTGGCAGCCCAGTTTTCAGGCTTTAAGCTGTGCTTGGTTTGAAGGTACAGTTTTACTGGGGACTCACCCCTGTCTGCCTAGAAATGTGTCTGCCTTCTTCCGCTATCACCAGTACCCACTTTGTTCTGTATTACTAAAGTATAAACTTGCACAATTTTTCTGCACTAAATTATAGAATCGAGAAATTTTTGGAGTGGAACACATCTTTTTGTTGATCTTTGTCAACTTCTTACTTAGAGATATCTACAACACGGCAAAAATAATTATCAGCCTTAGAATAGGAATAGTGTATTTTCTAGCTTCTTTGCCTTCTAGCCATTGATCTGGGTAATTTTTTTCGGGGGGGGTGGTAAACAGATGTATTTTATTTATTAATTAAAATATTGTTTTATATTTTATTGAGATATAATTCACACATAAAATTCACCCTTTTGCAGTGTATATTCACAGGGTTGTGCAAGCATCATCAGTATCTAATTTTGAATATTTTTATCATCCCTTCACTAATTAGCAAGAAATCAAATTATAGCTACAACAAGATATCATCTTGTTCTAGTCAGAATGGTTACTATTAAAAAGTCAAAAAATAATAGATGTTGGTGAGGATGTGGAGATAAGGGAACTCTTATATGTTGTTGGTGGGAATATAAATTAGTTCAACTTCTATAGAAAACAGTATGAAGATTTCTCAAAGAACTAAATACAAAGCTACCATTGGATTCAGCAGTTGCAATACTGTGTATATACTCAAGAGAAAATAATTAATGATATCAAAAAGATACTTGCACTTGTATGTTTATTGTGGCACTATTCACAATAGCAAAGATATGGAATCAACGTATGTGTCTATCAACAGATGATTGGATAAAAAATGTGGTATATATACACAATGGAATACTATTCATCCATTAAAAAAATTATGTCATTTGCAGCAACATGGGTAGAACTGGAGGTCATTTCCTTAAGTGAAACAAGTCAGATATAGAAAGACAAATATTGCATGTTCTCACTTATAAGTGGGAGTTAAATAATGTGTACACATGGACGTAGAGTGTGGGATGATAGACAATGGTGCCTTGGAAGGGTGAAAGGGTTAAGAGAAGGGTGGATGATGAGAAATTACCTAATGGATACAATGTACATTATTTGGGTGATGAATACCTGAAAGCCTTGACTTCACCACAACATTATTTATGCATATAATAAAATTGAACTTGTACCTCATACATTTTTTTTAAAAGAATATTTTTATCATCCCAAAGGAAAGCTCCCGCCCTTTAGCAATTCTCTCCATTCTCCCATACCTCCTAGGTCCTGGCAACCACTGATTGACTTTTTGTCTTTATGGATTTACCTACTCTACCTTGTATATAAAAGGATTCATACAGTATGTGGCCTTTTTGTTTCTGGCCTCTTTTACTTAGCATAATGTTTTAAAGGTCATCCATGTTATAACATGTATTACATTTCATTTCTTTTCATTGCTGAATAATATTTCATTGTATGGATCTGACACATTTTATTTATCCATTCATCAACTGATGGACATTTGGATTGTTTCCACTTGTGGTCTATTATGAATAATGCTGCTATGACATTTCTCTGCCAGATTTTGTGTAGACATAGCTTTTAATTCTCTTGGTTATATACTTAGGAGTGAAACTGCTTGATCAAATGGTAACTTTGTGTTTAACTTTTTTTAAGGACCTGACACATTGTTTTCAAAAGTGGCTGAGTAATTTAAAATTTCCACCAGCATTGTATGAAGGTTTCAATTATCCTCACTAATGCTTGTCATTGTCTGTCCTTTTGATTATAACCATCTTAGTATGTGCAAATTTGTATCTCATTGTTGTTTTAATTTGCATTTCCCTAATGATTAATGATGTTAAGTATCTTTTCATGTGCTTATTGACCACTTGTATATTGCAGAAATAGCTATTGAAATTCTTTGTCTATTTTTAAATTGGGTTATTTGTCTTTTTGTGTTGAGTTACAAGAATTCTTTAAATATTCTGGATACAAATCTCCTATCAGATATACAATTTGCAAATAATGCTCCCATTCTGTGGGTTTTTTCACTTTCTTCATGTTTTCCTTTGAAATGCAAAAATACTTTGATAAAGTGTAATTTTATCTGTTTATTATTGCTTTTGGTTTCATAACTAGAAAATCATTGCCTAATTCAAGGTCACAAAGATTTACTACTATGTTGACTTCTTAGAGTTTTATAGTTTTAACTCTCATAATTCATACTCTGCTCTTTTTAAAAAATTAATGCTTATATATAGTGGGAGATAGGAGCCCAATTTCATTCTTGTACATTATATCCGGTTGTCTCAGTGTCTTTTTTTAAAGATGAATTTTTGCTCATTGAACTTCTTTGGTACCCTTGTGAAAATCAATTCACCATAAATAGAAGCGTGCATTTCTGGATTCAAAATTTCATTCCATTGACTTGTATGTCTGTCCTTATGCAAGTACCATACTATATTGATTATGAGCACTTTGTATGAAGTTTGGAAATTGGAAATGGGAGTCCTCCAACTTTGTCCTTCCTTTTAGAGATTGTTTTAGCTATTCTGGATCCCTTGCATCCATGTGAATCTTAAGATCTTTTTGCCAATTTCTAAAAAAGGCAGCTGACTCTTTCATAAGAATTGCATTGAATCTATAGATCAATTTGGGGAGTACTGCTATTGCAACAATACTAAATCTTCCAATCCATACATTAATGCCTTTCCATTTGTTCCTTTTTAAGTTTATTTCAAGTATTATTTTTATTTCAAATAGGTTTTTGGGGAACAGGTTGTGTCTGGTTATGTGAACAAGATCTTTAGTGGTGATTTCTGAGATTTTGGTGCACTTGTCATCCAAGCAGTGTACACTGCACCCAATGTGTAGTCTTTTATCCCTCACCCCCTCTCCCTTCCCGAGTCCCTAAAGTCCATTGTATCTTTCGTATGCCTTTGCATCCTCATAGCATAGCTCCCATTTACAAGTGAGAACATATGATGTTTAGTTTTCTGTTCCTGAGTTAATTCACTTAGAATAATGGTCTCCAACTACATCTGGGTTGCTGCAAATGCCATTATTTTATTCCATTATATGACTGGGTAGTATTCCATGATATATACATACCACATTTTCTTTACCACTTGTTGATTAATGGGCATTTGGGCTGGTTCCATATTTTTGCAATTGTGAATGTGCTGCCATAAACAGGTGTGTGCAAGTGTCTTGTTCATATCATGACTTCTTTTCCTCTGAGTAGATACCCAGTAGTAGAATTGCTGTATCAAATGGTAGATCTATTTTTAGTTCTTTAGGGACTTTCCATACTGTATTCCATAGTGGTTGTGCTAGTTTACATCCCCAACAGCAGTGTAAAAGTGTTCCCTTTTCACCACATGTATACCAAAATTTATAATTTTTGAATTTTTAATTATGACCATCCTTGTAGGAGTAAGGTGGTATGGTATGGCATTGTGGTTTTGATTTGCATTTTCCTGAAAATTAGTGATGTTGAGCATTTTTATATGTTTTTTGGCCATTTGTATATGGCCTTTGTATATGGCCAAAATTGAGAATTATCTATTTACGTCCATTGCCCAATTTTCGATGGGATTGTTTGTTTTTTTCTTTCTGATTTGTTTGAGTTCTTTGTAGATTCTGGATATTAGTTCTTTGTCAGATGCAGTTTGCAAAGAATTTTTCCCACTCTGTGGGTTGTCTGTTTACTCTGATGATTATTTCTTTTGCTGTAAAGAAGGTTTTTAGTTTAAGCTCCTTCTACTTATTTTTGTTTTTGTTGCATTTGCTTTTGTGTTCTAAGTCAGGAAGTCTTTGCCTAAACCAATGTATAGAAGGGTTCTTCCAATGTTATCTTCTAGAATCTTTATGGTTTGAGGTCTTAGATTTAAGTGTTTGATCCATCTTGAGTTGATTTTGTATAAGGTGAGAGATGAGGATCCAGTTTCATTCTTCCACATGTGGCTTGCCAATTATCCCAGCACCATTTGTTGAATAGGGTGTCCTTTCCCCACTTTGTGTTTTTGTTTGCTTTGTCAAAGATTGGTTGGCTTTATGCATTTTGCTTTATTTCTGTCTTCTCTATCCTGTTCCATTGGTCTTTGTGTCTATTTTTATACCAGTACCTTGCTGTTTTGGTGACTATGGCATTAGAGTATAGTTTGAAGTCATGTAATGTGATGCCTCCGGATTTGTTCTTTTTGCTTAGTCTTACTTTTAGTATGTGAGCTCTTTTTTGGTTCTATGTGAATTTTAGGACTGCTTTTTCTAGTTGTGTGAAGAATGATGATGGTATTTTTATGAGAATTACATTGAATTTCTAGATTGCTTTTGACAGTATGATCATTTTCACAATATTGATTCTACCCATCCATGAACATGGGATATGTTTCCATTTGTTTGTATCATCTATGAATTCTTTCAGCAGTGTTTTTGTAGTTTTCCTTGTAGTGGTCTTTCACCTCTTTGGTTAGATGTATTCCTAAGTTTTTTTTTTCTTTTTTCTTTTTGTGACTACTGTAAAAGATGTTGTTATTAATTTTGAAGCAGGATATTTCTCTGACCCCTTCATGGGCCTCATGACAGGCGTGCCTCACTTACTCATCCCGCAGTTCTCAACCCCTCACAAGAGGGAGCATGCAGGTGAGTGGGTGCAGAAACCAGGGTGAGTGCTTTTGGGCACCAGCAGGAGCAAAACTCATGGCACCATCTTGAAGGGTGCTCACAACCCCTGAAGCTCCAGAATGACTGTTACAGTGGACTTTTAGCTTTGCCATCTGTGGATGGCTTAAGTGTTAACAGCTCAATGGAGGGTTAGTGTGACAGCCTTTTGCACCACATTTGTGACTCTGAGCTCTTTTCTGGCATCCAGGAAACATGAGGTTGCGTGAATGAATTGAAGATGGTAAATGCAGGGGATTATATTGCTGATGAAAGTCGCTCTTAGTGAGATGGGGAGTTGGAAAGGGGACAGGGTGGGAAGGCAATCCTCCCTTGAAGTCTGACCATCCCTGGCCAGACTCCTCTCTGAAGTGACACCATCAAGCTCTGTCTTTGAAGTTAAGCTGCTTCTCTCTGACATGCAACCATAGTCCCGGACATCCAGCTGTTTCTCCTCTTTTGTTGGCTGAGCCTGGGATTTTTATCTGTACAGGATGGGGGTGGGACAGAACATGAGTGGTTTTGGAAAAGGCAACATTAGAGCAGGAAAACAATGATATAAGTTCTCACTTTGGGCCATGGTGTCAGGCTTTTTGGTGACGGGGGTGTTGTTTTAGGCAGAGCAGCAGTCAGATTCCTCCCAGAGGTCCCCAGCAAAAGGGAACCATTGGCTGAGGCTCCAGTTGTTTGACAGCTTGGAGTTTGATGGCCTCTAGGCAAGAAGAAACAAGTTTTACCAAGTTAAGTATGTGTGGATCAAATATGTGTATTATACAAAGAGGAGTTAAAAGGAAAGAATCTTGTGCCAAAGATTGCAGAAATAAGTGAAATATACTAATCATTCTGAAAGCACCATTTGTAACCTGTGGTATACAATACAACGAAGGTAACAACAGCAAGCATAGGCAAGACTATAAAGAGAATATACCTGAAAGGCTAATTATTAACACTTTTTTTTTTAATTTTTAGCTTGAGATCTCTGATCTCTTCACATTGGTACTTTGGGTGGTCTTCTGGGTCGACGGAGGTAACTCTGTCAGCTTTCCAGGCCTTTACTTGGGCATAATAAATCCAAGAACATATTCCATTGACCTTCAGTGCTGTAGGAGTAGAAACAAGTACAGCATAAAATCCCTTCCAATCTGGGTTTATAGAGGGAGGAAGGGAAGGAAGTACCTTCATCAGTACTATTTGGGTTGAATAGAAGTGGCCCAAATTCATGGGATTGGGCCTCTGACAGTTGCTCCAGTTCCTGTTGGAAATGGGCCAAAGATCAGAGATTTATTTGTCTAGCAAATCAGAGATTTATTTGTCTAGCAAGAAATCACTGGTGAGAAAAGGCTGTCCATACATCATTTCAAAAGGACTCAAACCTAGCTTTAAAGGGCTGTTTTAAATATGTAGTAGAGCTATGGTGAGAAGGGTAGTCTAGGGAAGATTAGTCTGAGGGAGATAGTTTTCTGAGGTGCCTTTTTTATAATATCATTTGTCTTTTCTATCTTTCCTGAGCATTGTGGTCTCCAAGCACAATGAAGATGGTAGTGTATTCCTAGTGTCTTTGTGACTTCCTGGGTCACAGCTGTCTTGAATGAGGGGCCATTATCTCTCTGAAGGTACTTAGGGAGGCCAAAGCAAGGAATTCTATCATTAATCAGTACTTTTATCAACTCAGAGGCTTTCTTTGTCCCACATGGAAATGGCTCTACCCAGTTAGTGAAGGTATCTGTTCATTCTAGAAGGTACTGGATGCCCCTTACCTTTAACATATGGGTGAAATCTATTTGCTAGTTTTCCCTCAGCCTGCTGTCCTTTGGGTTCCTGGGTGCAGAAGTGGTCAGTTGAGGGGATGATTTTTAAGGCAAATCTTGCAAGCATTAACAACCTGTTTAACCATTTGTGTCAGGTTTTTACCTGAGAACAATCTCGGAACCATTTGAAGGGTTTTATCCTTACCCATGTGAAAGGCCTGGTGAAGGCTTTTAAGAACTTTCCATTGTTTGGCAGCCAGTAGATGAAGCTTGGCATCCTCCAATTGTAGCCATCCTGAGGACTGAAAGATGTATCCCCAAGAGGTGCCCCATTCTATTTCCATAGGAGAATACTGAAGTTTTATTTCTCCTATGAGGTCCTCCCAGATCAGTGGGCCTTCAAGTGGATCAGAAATCTGAGGCCCTCTCTCTGCTGACTTAGCTGCTTAGTCTTCCAACCCTTTTCCCTCAGTTACTTTATCCATTCCTTTTGGGGGCCTTTACATTGTGTTACTGCCACTTCCTATGGGATGAAAACTGGGGATGATAGTCAATTAATTTCCTGTTGGTATTTAATGGGAGGCCCATTAGCTGTGAGAAAGTTCCTCTCTTTCCAGATAGCAGCATGGGCATGGAGGTCTAGGGAAGGATACTTAGAATCAGTGTAAATGTTAACTGCTTTCACTTTGCTTAATTTGAGTGCCCTCATGAGGGCAACTAGCTCAGCTAGTTGAGCTCTTGTGCCCAAGGAGAGAGACAAGCTCTCAAAAATATCAATCAGAGTAACTATAGCATACCATGTTTTATGGATCTCTTGTTTTACAAAAGAATTTCCATTCGTAAAGAGAATTTTATCTGGGTTCTCTAAGGGGGTTTCCTAGAGGCCCTCTCTGGCTGGATACTACTATCTGTTCACAGTCATGTTCAAGCTCTTAGCTTCCCCCGGGAGGAAGGTGGCTGAATTTAGGGATGGACAGCTTCTCGTTTGGACTGCAGATCCCTCTAATAGCAGAGCTTGATACCTGAGGAGGCAGTTATCCATTAGCCAGAGACTCCCCTTAGAAGACCAAAGTCCTGCCACATTATGCAGGTATAGATGGTTATGTTATTCCCTATGGTTAACTCAGTAACCTCTGCTAACCAGAAAGGCTACTGCTGCAACTGCCTGGAGGCAGGCGAGCTCTCCTTTGGCTACAAAATCAAGCTCCTTACTTAGGTAGCCTACAGGCTTCTGGGCTGGACCCCAGATGGGGGTTAGAACTCCCAAGGCCATTCCCTTTCCTTCTGAGGTATAAAGATTAAACATCTTCCCTATGGGAAGACTAAGGAGTATTGCCTTAAGCAAGGCTTGTTTCAGTTGGTCAAAGGCTTTTCTAGCCTCTGGTTCCCAAATTAGTGAGTTTTAGCTATCCAAGTCTCCTTTATTAGGTGATATAAGGGATGAACTATTCACTGTACCCAGGTATCCATAGCCTGCAGAATCCTGTAATGCCTAAGAATCCCCTCAGTTGCTTGAGTGTTTTGGGGAAAGGAAAGGAGGAAATGGGATTAATCCTTTCTTTGCTCAATGCCCTGGTCCACTCTGCCAAGACCAGACCTAGGTACTTCACTTAAGTCTGACAGAGCTGAGATTTAGATTTTGAAACCTTGTATTCTCTGTTAGCCAGAAAATTAAGGAGAGCCTTACTGCCCTCCTGAGAGATTTTCTCAGTTGGAGTTCAGAGAATAATGTCATCTATGTACTGTAAAACTTTCACCTGAGGATAAAGTAACTCAGAGGGTTCTCTTGACAATGCCTGTCCAAACATGTGGGAGCCATCTCAGAGTCCCTGAGGTAACATCATTCAGTTAACTGGGTGGTTCGGTTGGAGGGATCCTCAAATGCAAACAAATATTGGGAGTTGGGGTGCAATGGTATGCAGAAGAAAGCATCCTTTAGGTCTGGGACTGTGAACTATTTAGTTTCCTTAGGTATTTGAGCGAGTAGGGAATGTGGATTGGGAATCACCAGGTGAATTGGAGCCACAGCCTCATTAATGAGGTGGAGGTCCTGAACTAGTCTCCATTCCCCACTGGGTTTTTGTGCCCTGAATATTGGGGTATTAAGGGGCTGTTCCAGGGTTTGAGGAGGGCTTGCAACCTTAAGTTATCAATGATGGCTTCTAGTCCTTTCTTAACTTCTGGTTTCAGGGGATATTGTTTCTGGTTAGGAAAGGAGGTGAGAGCCTTAAGGTGGACCCAGCAGTAGGGTGGTTGTGGCTCAGCCAATTTTCCCTTGAATTGCCCAAACTTCTGGGTTAATATTAGTTTCCACTAAGGAGAGACAAAGAGTTTGTCCTGTGGCCATCAGGATGGCGGTCCCCATATGGGTCAGAATATTCCTTCCCAAGAGAGGAGTTGTGCTTTCAGGCATAATTAGAAAGGCATGGGTGAACAAGAGGTCTCCCAAGCTACAATTAAGGGGTTGGGAAAAATATTGGATTAAAGGACTTCCTGAGACACCCCTCACTAGTCATGCTAAGAGAGTAGAGGGGGTTCAGATTGGAGAGGAGAACTGAGAGACCAGCCATGGTGTGCAGAGGGAGATCCACTTTCCTCTATTCAGTTTCCAAAATTATGTGGGACTCCTGGACGGTAATGGTGGTCTGGACCACTGGAGCTGGAAAGAGGAACCCTGGGAGCCATCAGTCCTGCTGGACCATTTGGGCAATTGGCTCTGAACCCAGTTACCAGTGTCCCTGGTGATAGTCCACCTTCCAGTGGTCCCCTTTGCAGATTGGACAGGGTCAAGGTGGGTTCCTCATGCTGCCTGGGGAATTCTTCCTAAAATTTCCTGGCTTACCACATCTGTAGCAGTTAAGAGGTGCACCTCAGGGATTCTCGGTTTGTGGGCTTGCATGGTGGCCATTGAAGCCCCTGCCTCTTTCCTGTGTCTCCCCTCTCTCTCTTGGGTTTCCCTATCTCTATTATGAAAGATGGAGGTGGTCACTTTCAGGAGGTTCTCTGAAGTACTATCTGGTCTCAGGGCCCATTTCTGCAGCTTCCTCCTGATATCATGGGATACCTGAGTAATTACACTTATTTTTTAGTCATATATGTATTTTTAAATACATTTAGGGATTAAGTGTCCCTCAACTGAATCAGGAGATAGAGAGGTGTGCTTTATCAAAGGCCTTCTTAGCCTTTCCAGAAAGGATTGAGCTTGGTATCACATATAGTGTCAGGGAAGGGGTTGAACTTTATCCAACTGGAAGAGAGACAGTACCATTGGATGATCCTAAATGGGATCCCAATGATGAGATGGGAGAATGGAAGAGGAGACACTTTCGGGTGTGCATAATGGAGGACTAGAACTAAGCCTCTCAATTATACCAAGCTATCCATGATAGACCGGGGATTTGGTGAGAATCAGTAGGGCCCTCAATGGGGACCTGCCCTCTTCCACTCAGAATTTCCCTGCCTCCTGTCCCTATCCGTTGATTCTCAGCTTGGTTGCCCTTGGTGTATAGCAGTGCTACTGATTTGTGTACATTGCTTTTGTATCCTGAAACTTTCATTTATCAGACCTAGGAGCTTTTTGGATGAGTCTTTAGGGTTTTCTAGTTATATGATGATATCATTGGTGAACAGCAACAGTTTGACTTCATCTTTACCGATTTGGATACCCTTTATTTTTCTCTTCTCTGATTGCCTTGGGTAGGACTTCCAATACTATGTTGAATAGAAGTGGTGAAAGTTGGCATTCCTGGCTTGTCGAAGTTCTCAGGGGAATACTTTTAACATTATCCCATTTAGTATAATGTTGGCTATGAGTTTGTCATAGATATCTTTTATTACTTTAAGGTATGTCCCTTCTACACCAGTTTTACTGAGAGTTTTAATCATAAAGCAATGTTGGATTTTATCAAATGCTTTTCTGCGTCTATTGAGATGATCATGTGATTTTTCTTTTTGATTCTCTTTATGTGGTGTATCATGTTTATTGATTTATGTATTTTAAACCATGTTTGAATCCCTGGTATGAAACCAACTTGATCATGGTGGATTATCTTTTTGATATGCTGTTGGATTTGGTTAGCTAACATTTTGCTGATAATTTTTGCATTAACGTTCATCAGAGACGTTTGTCTCTAGTTTTCTTTTTTTGTTATGTTCTTTCCTGGTTTTGGTAGTAGGGTGACACTGGCTCCATAACATACTTAGGGAGAGTCCCTCTTTCTCTATCTTTTGGAATAGTTTCAATAGTATTGGTATCAAATCTTCTTTGAATGTCTGATAGAATTCAGCTGCGAATCCATCTGGTCCTAGACTTCTTTTTGTTGGCAATTTTTAAATTACCATTTCAATCTTGCTATTTGTTATTGGTCTGTTCAGAGTTTCTATTTCTTCCTGAGTTAATCTAGGAGGGCTTTATATTTCCAGGAATTTATCCATTTCCTCTAGGTTTTTCAGTTCATGCACATAAAAGTGTTTATAGTAGCCTTGAATGATCTTTTGTATTTCTGTGGTGTTTCCTGTTTTGTTTCTAATTGAGCTTATTTGGATCTTCTCCCTTCTTGTCTTGGTTAATCTCACTAATGTTCTATTAGTTTTGTTTATCTTTTCAATGAACCAGCTTTTTCTTTCATTTATCTTTTGTATTTATTTTTGTTTCAATTTCATTTAGTTCTGCTCTGATCTTTGTTACTTCTTTTCTTCTGTAGGGTTTGGGTTTGGGTTTGATTTGCTCTTGTTTCCATAGTTCCTCAAGGCATGACCTTAGATTGCATATGTGTGTTCTTTCAGACTTTTTGATGTAGACATTTAATGCTATGAACTTTCCTTTTAGCACCTCTTTTGCTCTATCCCTGAGGTTTTGTTAGGTCGTGTCATTACTATCGTTCAGTTCAAACAAATTTTTAATTTCCGTCTTGATGGTATTGTTGACCCAAGGATCATTTAGGAGCAGACTATTTAATTTACTTGTATTTGCATGTTTTTGAGGGTTCCCTTTGGAGTTGATTTCCAATTTTATTCCACTGTGGTCTGAAAGAGTACTTGGTAAAATTTTGATTTTCTTAAATTTATTGAGACTTGTTTTGTGGTGTATTGTATGGTCTATCTTGGAGAATGTTCTATGTGCTGATGAATAGAATGTATATTCTGCAATCATTGCACATAGAATGTTCTGTAAATATCTGTTAAGTCCATTTGTTGAAGGATATAGTTTAAGTCCATTGTTTCTTTGTTGACTTTCTGTCTTGATGAGAGTTCAGTCAGTGGGGTACTAAAGTCCCCACTATTATTATATGCTATTTATCTCATTTCTTGGGTCTAGTAGTAATTGTTTTTCACATTTGGAATCTCCACTGTGAGGTGCATATATATTTAGAATTATGATATTTTCCTGTTGGACTAGTCCTGTTATCATTACATAATGTACATCTTTGTCTTTTTAACTACTCTTTCTTTAAAGTCTGTTTTGTCTAATATAAGAATAGATACTTCTATTGGCTCTTGGTGTTCATTTGCATGGAATATATTTTTCTACCCTTTAACCTTAAGTTTATGTAAATCCTTTTATGTTAGGTGAGTTTCTTGAAGACAGCAGAACCTTGCTTGGTGAATTTTTATCCATTCTGCCATTCTGTGTCTCTTAAGTTGAGCAATTTGGCCATTTATATTCAATGTTGGTATTGAGATGTGAGGTACTTTTCTATTCATCATGACATTTGTTGCCTGAACACCTTGTTTTTTTTTTCATTGTGTTATTGTTTTATAGGCCCTGTGAGATTTGTGCTTTAAGAACCTTAAGAAGTTTCTATTTTGGTGTATTTTGAGAATTTTTTTCAAAATTTGGAACTCCTTTTAGTAATTCTTTTAGTATTCATTTGGTAGTGACAAATCCTCTCAGCATTTGTTTGTTTGAAAAAGACTTTATCTTTCACTCATTAATGAAGCTTAGTTTTGCTGGATACAATATTCTTGGCTGATAATTTGTTTTTTTTTTTTTTTAAAGGAGGATAAAGATAGGACCTCAATCCCTTCTAGCTTGTAGGGTTTCTGCTAAAAAATCTGCTGTTTGTCTGATAGGTTTTCCTTTACAGGCTACCTGATGCTTTTGCCTCACAGCTCTCAAGATTGTTTCTTTCGTTTTGACTTTAGATTACCTGATGACTATGTGCCTAGGTAAAGATCTTTTTGTGATGAATCATCCGGGTGTTCTTTGAGCTTCTTGTACTTGTATGTTTAGATCTCTAGAAAGGCCAGGGAAGTATTCCTTGATTATTCTCTCAAATATGTTTTCCAAACTTTTAGATTTATCATGTTTCTCATGAACACCAATTATTTAAGTTTGGTTGTTTAACATAATCCCAAACTTCTTGGAGGCTTTGTTCATGTTTTTCAAACTTTTTTTCTTTGTCTTTGTTGGATTAGGTTAATTTGAATGCTTTGTCTTTGAGCTCTTAAGTTCTTTCTTCAGAGAGGGAATATGGGGAGATTATGGCTTCCTCTGCTGCATCGTACAGGTCACCAGGGAAGTGGGGTAATGCCAGCAGTGGCCTGCCTCTCCCAGCTCTTATGTAGCCAGAAAGGCTCACTTTCACCATGCCCCACCAACAGCACTGAGTTTACATCCAGACAGCCAGTGAGCAGGGCTGAGTTATTGCCCCAGGCTACAAACCTCCCCACTGAGAAAGCAAGCCAGGCTTTCAGGCCTTTTCCATCCCTGCCTGCCATGTCTTCTGTGCTTGTACTTGCTCTTTGCATGCACCATCCCCAACCCCCACCAATTCTGCCCCAGAAATTTTGTGCTAGGTCAAAATTATTAAAAAGTTCATCTGGAAGTTTTCTTCATCCTGTGGTCCTTCCCCAATTCTACTGGCAGTCCTCCCAAAGGACCCCTGTGAGATGAAGTCAGAAATAGCTTCCCTGGGGACCAGGAGTCCTGCTGGACCAGCTCTTCCCACTGCTTCTTCTACTTTTATATTTCACTTGGCTCTCTAAATTTGTTTCAGCTTTAGGTAAGGTTAAATCTTTCTCCTGTGATCTTGATTTTCAGGTTCCCCAGGGAGAATTTGTGTTCAGATATGGACTTTCTCCCTCTCACACTTTGGGCACTCAGTTTTTCAACTGTCTCACAGAATTTGCAGCAGGAAGATTCTTCTTTCAAAGGGTCTGTAATTTTTTGTTTATTTGTTTTCCCAGTATGTTCCTGCAGTAGGTCTTGGAGCAAAAGTTCATAATGTGAGTGTCCACATGTTGTTCTGTTAATCTGAGTGGGATCTGCAAGTGAGTCCTGCCTCCTGTCTTCCATATGTTGTCTCAGTTATGTTTTATAGTTTCTGGTGTACAAGTGATCCACGTTTTTTGTTAAATTTATTCCTATTTTATTCTGATACTTTTGTAAATATAATTGTTTCCTTAATTTCTTATTCAGATTATATGTTCGTAATGTACAAAAATACAATTAATCTTTGTATATTGAGCTTGTATTCTGCAACTTTGCTGTACTTATTTGTTTTAATAATTTTTGTGTCAATTTCTTAGTATTTTCTAAATACAAGATCCTGAATAGGAATGATTTTATTTCTATTTCTTGATTTTAGAACGAAAGCATTCAATCTTTCACAATTAGACATAATTTTAGCTGTTGTTGTTTTGCAGATGGCCTTTATGCAGTTGAAAAAGTTTCCTTCTGTTTCTAGTTTAATGAGTGTTTTTATCACGAAGCAATGTTAGGTTATGTCAGAGGATTTTACTTTATAGAAATGATCATGTACTTTTTGTTTTGATCGTGTTAGTATGGTGTATCACATTAGTTGATTTTCATATATTAAGCCAAATTTGTACTGTTGAGATAAATTCCAGTTAGTCATGTTATATAACTTTTTTAAGTGTCACTTTGGTTTGCTGGCATTTGAAGATTTTGCATTAATGTTCATAAGAAACATTGGTCTGTGGGTTTCTTTGTTTTTGTGATTTCTTTGGTTTGGTATTATGGTAATACTGGTCAAATAAAATAAAATGGGAAGTGTTTTCTCATCTTCTATTTTTTTTTGGAAGAGTTTGTGAAAGATTGATGTTAATTCATTTTAAAATATGTAGTAAACTGAACCAGTGAAGCCATCTAAGTCTGGGTTTTTCTTGTGGGATTTTTTAAATTGTTAATTCAATATTTCTAGTTATTATAGATCTACTCAGATTTCTGTTTCTTTTAGAATCAGTTTTGCATCTTTTCAGAAATTTGTCCATTTCGTCTAGGCTATCAAATTTTTTTTAGCTTACAATTGTTCAAATCATTCTCCTATAATCTTTCAAAATAAAAGTTCTATAAGTTTGGTGGTGAAGTCCCTTTTTTCACTCCTGATTTTAATAACTTGAATCTTCTATTTTTCTCACGGTCACTCTAGCTAAAGGTTTGTCAATGTTGACTTTTTTTTTTTTTTCAAGACAGAGTTTCATTGTATCACCCAGGCTGGAGTGCGGTGGCGCAATCTTGTCTCACTGCAACCTCCTTCTCCCTGGTTCAAGCAATTCTCCTGCTTTAGCCTTCCAAATAGCTGGGATTACAGGCATATGCCACCATGCCCAGCTAATTTTTGTATTTTAGTAGAGATGAGGTTTCACCATGTTGGCCAGGTTGGTCTTGAACTCCTGGCCTCAAGTGATCCACCCACCTTGGCCTGCCAAAATGTTGGGATTACAGGCATGAGCCACCACACCCAACCACTGTTGACTTTTTCAAATAAGCAAATATGATTTTGTTTATTTTTAAAGTTGTTTTTTGTATTATCTATTTTACTTGTTTCTGCTTGAATCTTTATTATTTCCTTCCTTCTGCTTGCTTTGGTTTTAGTTTACTCTTTTTTTATTTTCTTTGGTTTCCTATGGTAGAATACTGTGTTATTGATTTAAGAACTTTTCTTTATAATACAGGCATTTACAACTATAAATTTTCCTCTAAGGACTGCTTCAGCAGCATTTGTAAATTTTGGTGATGTTTTGTTTTTGTTTTCATTCATCTCAAAATATTTACAATTTGCCTGAGATTTCTTCTTTGACCCTTCTTTTACAAGGATGTTGTTTAATTTCTACATATTTGTAAATTTCCCAAATTTATTTTGGTAGCTGGTTTCTAATTTCATTTCATCATGGTTGAGAAACACACTTTGTATGATTTTAATCATTTTATATTTATTGAGGTCTGATTATGACCTAACATGTGGTCTATAATAGAGAATGTTCCATGCATACTTAAGTAGAATGTGTATTCTGCCATTGTTGGGCAATATTCTATATATTTCTGTTAGATATAGTTGGTTTACAGTATTGTTCAAGCATCTGTTTCCTGGCTGATATTTTGCCTAGTTTTTCTACCCATTACTGAAAGTGAGGTATTAAAATCATAAATTGTTTTGTTGAATTGTCCATTTCTCCATTCAATACTGTTTTTTTTTTTTTTTTGGCTTCATGTATTTGAGGTCCTTTCGTTAGTGCATACATGTTTTTAATTGCTTTGTCTTCCTGATGGCTTGCCTGTTTTATCATTACAATATGCCCATTTTTGTCTCTGGTTTCACTTTTTCTTTTACAGTCTGTTTTATTTATTTTTTGGGGTTATGATTTCTTTGGACTGGTGTTATGGTAATACTGGTCAGATAAACTGGGAAGTGTTTCTCATCTATTTTTTTGGAAGAGTTTGTGAATGATTTATGTTGATATAGCTACTTGAGTTCTCTTTTGTTTACTCTTTGCATGATATACACTGGTTCATCTTTTAATATCAATTTGTATGTCTTTGAATCTAATGTGTGTCTCTTGTAGATAGTATATAATTAGATCATTTTTCCTTTTATTTGTTTTGTCAATCTCTGTCCTTTGAATGAAGTGTTTCATCCATTTGCATTTAATGCTTTTACTGAAAAGGTTGGATTTATGTCCACCATGTTGGTATTGGTTTGTGTTTCATGTCTTTTTTGTTCCTTGATTCCTCCATTACTGCCTTATTTTTTTTTAAATAGACATTTTCTAGTATATCACTCTAATTTCCTTATTGCCTCTTTTACTGTATTTTAAAAGATATTTTGTTATTAGTTGCCCTAGAGCTTATATTTAATAATGACAACTTTGAAATATCCAGTTTGGATTAATACAAACTTGATTTCAAAATTGTACACAAATTTTATTTCACTAGGCCAGGCGACGTGGCTCACACCTATAATCCCAGCACTTTGGGAGGCCGAGGTGGGCAGATCACAAGGTCAGGAGATCGAGACCATCCTGGGTAACATGGTGAAACTCCCTGTCTACTAAAAATACAAAAAATTGGCCAGGTGTAATGGCACGTGCCTGTACTCCCAGCTACTCAGGAGGCTGAGGCAGTGAAATCACTTGGACCTGGTAGGTGGAGGTTGCAGTGAGCTGAGATCACGCCACTGCACTCCAGCCTGGGTGACAGAGCGAGACTCCAACTCAAAAAAAAAAAAAAATTTGTTTCACTATAGCTACATTTCCTGCCACTTTTTTGTGCTATTATTGTCATAAAATTATAAAAATACATTATCAAACTTGAGTATTTAGAAATATCTTAAAGTTTTAGTTTCCTCACCAGGAAAAATGGAGAGATAATGACAGTTGTGATCTGCAAGTGCTATTGTTAATACTAAATGACACAATCAATGTGATCCTATCATAGCATAAGTGCTGGTCCTAGTAAGGACTCAAAAAATGTTTTATAAAGTTGATGAAGAGGGCAGATAATTAATTGGCCACTCTAATACCCTAAGGAAAGGAAAATTTTTTACCTAATGGAGTTTTTTTTTTTTTTTCCTCCATTCTTAAATAGCCTCGTCTTAACAATCTTCTTCATATCCTTGTCTGGGATTTTCTACATGTTGATTCCAGACTAGTATCCTAGCACCCTATAAATGAAGTTTTTCTGCTCCTTCTACTTGGAAATTATTTATTTGGCTTCCCTAAACCTCTTATTTTAAACACTAGTTATACAGTTAGTTTTTATGAGCTCTTTTGCAATGGATGTTATACAGTCTTCTTCTCAAAAATGCCTTTGCAATGGATGTTATCTTTGGCCTTCTTCTGATCATTTTTTCCCTATATTAATCACAATTTTTATTGTTTTCTATAAATATGAAGCCTAAAACTAGTCCTATTAAAATATGAATTAAATTATGAAATAATTATGGATTAAATTAAATTAAAAGGTCCTTATAGGATTTTATGGCCCTCCAACTCCATTTGAAATTATATATAATAGGCATTTAATAGAGCATGCTTCAAAGCAACCTTTGAAATTCCATGTGCTTATTCATTCTCTGCACCTACTTTATCCCATCAATTAAAAACACGCAAGAAGTCCTCAGAGAACATTGAAGATGTGTTGTGAGAATCCTGTGAGAAAGCCATATGCTACACATTCATATTAAAATAACAGAGTACATTGAGGTGTAAAATTTATTAGTCGCCTCTCTTCTTCTGTAGACATAACTCATATTAATCCTGTTTGAAAGTTATTACTTTTATTTTTCGTGGTGTTTTGGACCAAAAGATACCTCCCCCATTTTCTTTTTCAGACATGCAAGGCTACACTGAAAAGCTCCTAATGCCTTCCCCTTTACAAATAGAAAAGCTGTTTATATCGAATTATGTTTCGGGAGTCAAAAGCTCAGAGTTTCACATACAAGTGGAACTCTACATCCTGCCCTCTACTTATACCCTCTCTACGACATCTCGTCCATGGTTTATAGGAATCCTGGAATTGTAGAAATTCAACCACTGTTGATGGTTTTCGTCACCTCATCCTCAACTCTCAGAGACAACAATGGTGCCGTGTGTTCATTATCTGAACGTTGATATATCTGACCATCACACATACTCAGAGATCAGTGAAGAAAGCCTGCATTTAGCTTTACCAGGTAGTGAATTTTTTCACCAGATCTTAAAATCATTGAGAGAAGGGAGCATAGTTGAGTCCCCAGAAGCTAGATAACTGTCTGACCCCCTCCAAATTTAAGAAATTATTGATAATGGAACCAAGAACAAAGAGGTGTAAATAAAAAACATAAAACCCACGAAACAAAAACAAATCTACCACAACAATTAGAATTGGCTAAGAATAAGGGAAGGAATCTGACAGACCATCTTTTGTAAGATTGTAAGACAACCTTTTAGTTACCCTTGCTTAATAAAATACAGGCAGTGTGCTATAAAGAAAAGAGTAGTCTTCCTTTGAAAAATGTCTTTAGATTTCAACCTCACCATTGTCTAGCTGAACATGAACATAGTAATACAGTCTATAAGGGGTAGAAGTTATTATTAATAAAAAGGAATAATGATAATCTCCAGGAAAAGCCCCAGTAGTTTTTGATTTTTAAAATCTTACGTAACAGAATTTAAATTTATTTGTTCAGTGGAGTTTCCTAAAATCACTGTATGTCATAATATACCACTGCTTTTTTTTTTTTTTTTTTTTTTTTGAGACGGAGTCTCGCTCTGTCACCCAGGCTGGAGTGCAGTGGCGCGATCTTGGCTCACTGCAAGCTCCGCCTCCCGGGTTCACGCCATTCTCCTGCCTCAGCCTCTCCGAGTAGCTGGGACTACAGGCGCCCGCCACGACGCCCAGCTAATTTTTTGTATTTTTAGTAGAGACGGGGTTTCACCGTGGTCTCGATCTCCTGATCTCGTGATCCACCCACCTCGGCCTCCCGAAGTGCTGGGATTACAAGCGTGAGCCACCGCGCCCGGCCACCACTGCTTTTTATAAGACGGGCATTTCAAGTGAATACAGAACTTGAAAGCTAGCAGACAGTACATAGTAGCCAACATGATAGTAAGTACTAGATCAAACTAAAGCAATTATAAATATATACATATCTGTGAGGTAAGACTCCTGATATATTCAGCTTCTGGAATACTTCATTAGTGAAATCTAGAGTCATCACGTTCTAAAACTGACAAGTGCTTTAGAGGCCATCTATTCATGAGATGCAACACACCAACAGAAACAAATTTGGGCAGAGCAACACCATACACCTGATGCTGTTTTTCTGGTTTGCTTACTCTGGGCAGTATAACTTTGAACAACAGTTAGAAAGTGTATAAATATTTGTAACTTTTCTTTTTTATTCTTTTCTGACTTTCTTTTTTTTTAGCGTCAGGGTCTTGCTCTGGAATGGACTTTAACGGTAGCAAAAGAAATCCTACATTATGTGATGGATGATAGACAATGGATACTTGGAAAGGTGAGGGGATGAAAGGAGGGTGGATGATGAGAGATTACTTAATGGATACAATGTACATTATTTGGGTGATGGATACACTAAAAGCTCTAACTTCACCACCACACAATGTACTCATGTAAGAAAATTGCACTTGTACCCCAGAAATTTCTACAAATAATTTTTAAAAAGGAAACCCTACATTATGTGATGAAATGAAGCCTAATTGTAAACAAGTATAATTAATAATCTTGGAGTTCTAATAAAATTTTTATTTCATCTTATAAAGAGACAGTTTTCTCAAACTTTGAATCTGGTTTTGTTTCAATACCTGTTCCCTTTGTTCTCCTGATTCACTTTTTCATTCTAAAGTGTTCTTGTTCCACTGCCTTCTGTAGTTCGGTGTCATATTTGTGCACCTGTTTTCTAATTCTCACCCTCTATTAATAGGCTTGCTCCAAGTACAGACTTTATCACTCAATAGTTAGAGATGATTGACTTTTCCTCTCAGGTTGCTAGAATTCTTGCTGTTTTTATGCATTATCAAAGTGAATTTATTCTTTTATGCAAACTGCCTACTGACACTTAAAATTTCTGCCCCAAAGTATTTCATGCCACTTCTATTTGTATTTCTTGGTGAATGCCAGCCACACAGTCATACCTCATCTAAAGGAGCAAGAAAGTAGAAAGCATGCCCTAGAATCTTTCCATATTTGGTACTCAAATAACAATGATTTCATGATGGTCAACAATATTGGCTTTTTGTAGTGCGTGGTTGTGTCTTGACTTCTCTCTTTAGGTACTGTGGAGAGTTGAAAGCTTTGCTTAGAAAGCTTTCAACTCATCCGGCCGGGCGCGGTGGCTCACGCCTGTAATCCCACCACTTTGGGAAGCCGAGGCGGGCGGATCACGAGGTTAGGAGATCGAGACCATCCTGGCTAACACGGTGAAACCCCGTCTCTACTAAAAGTACAAAAAATTAGCCGGGCGTGGTGGCGGGCACCTGTAGTCCCAGCTACTTGGGAGGCTGAGGCAGGAGAATGGCGTGAACCCGGGAGGTGGAGCTTGCAGTGAGCAGAAATTGTGCCACCGCACTCTAGCCTGGGCGACAGAGCAAGACTCCATCTCAAAAAAACAAGAAAACAAAAATAAAGACAGAAAGATCCATTCATCCTTGAATGTAGTGTGCAAGCCAGCCTATCATTCGCTTGTTTCCGTCCCAGACACAGCCACAGCATGTTATTTGAAGATGTACATCACTGCTTCCTTAAGCCATTGTTTCAGGAAAGTACTGCTCTCCTTTAACTCACTGCTCAAACAACAGGTGGCTATTTGGCTCTAATCCTTTATAAGGCCACTTCAGTTAAGAGGTATGTGAGTTATGTCATGATAAATTTTCTTTAAAGTTCCTGTCTTGTCATTGTTGCTGACTTAATTACTAATATTGAGTGATCTTGAATATGTTGTTTACTGTCACTAGGCTTCAGATGTCTTATCTGCTATGAAAGTTGTAATTTTTTTTCTGTATACAGTTCTTCTAACTCTTCGTTATGCCACTTCACTCCATGGCCCCCACTAGTCCCACCATAGAAATCATGAGCATTTTCCCTCAGGAAGAAAGATCAATATTCAGAGAGATTCTCTTCATCATGTTGCCAGGAGCACATATGCCTCATAACAATAACAGATGAGAAAATATAATATGAAATGAGTGTAACCTTAATTAAAATGCCTTCCTGTTGCTAATTCTATAGTCAAAATGCAAAATTAATAGGATTTTTTTTGGTTCACTTTTAATGATCTTTGGACTCTTTCCAAACTATTTCTTCTTCTTTTTTTTTGGTCGGGGTGGAGGGGACACACTGATGATGATGAATCAGATTAGACTTGCTAAAGTAGAAATGTTTACATTTCCTAAGAAGCTTCGTGTTTCCCTCAATATTGGATGTGACATATTCTCCCTGTAATATATTCAGGTGGAATTGAATTCAAACTTAAAGTGTATTTATTTTTACATTCATTACACAAGCTTTAAATGATTTTGGCATCTAAATGAGTGCATTTTTATCTGACTAAAATGGAAAAAAAAGAATTCCTAAAAACTGTTACCTCTTCTGCTTGATTTGAAATTGTACCTTTCAGAAGATCAGTTGATCTTAAGTTCATATTATCAGTGGACTGTCCCAAAAATAGCTAGTTGAATTTTGCTGGGAATCCATCTCCTAGTTTACTCACTTACTAATAACTATTTTTATATGAGTTTAAATGTTTTTAGAAATTGAAGGTTTTTTTAATGGAACAAAGATTATACAAAAGTGAAAACACTTAAAATTATAATATACTTAAATCTATTATTTGTATCATATTTATTAATGTTTAAAATGCTTTGACATTTTGATGATTTTTCTAAAAAAGTCTAAGTGAACAATATTAATATCCATGTATTCATGTTTAGACAAGAAATACTTGGAGGTCGGCTATCTTTTAGTCTGAAATTTTCTGTGCTTATTTTCTTAGGTATCAATTCAAAATGTTCATTATTTCAGATGTGGCAATTCTGTAACAGTTATTTTTAAAATGATTCCAGCTGGTTTATGTCAGAGTCCTCAGTATCAATTTTCTCTGTTCTTTTAGGAGTAGTTTTGAGCTCTTTTAGTTACCTGTTGCTGTATTATAAACCACTCCAAAACTTAGAAACTTAAAATAACTGTTTTATTACGCATGATTCTGTGGGTCAGGAATTCAGGCAGTGCTCAGAGGGGAAGGCTTGTCTCTGTTTCACCTGGTATTGGCTGAAAAAGTTCACCTGGGGCCAAGGGATCCAAGATGGTCTACTGGTGGTGAATGTTTTGGTCCTCCTCCATGTGTCTTGGCTCTCTTCACATGGTTGCTCATCATTCAGTTGTCTTGCCCATGTTTCTTTATGTAAAAGATAAAATTCTGCAGAAACTAAGAAAAATATTGCAAAACCTCTTAAGATGTAGACCCATAACTGCATAGGGTCACTTCCACCACATTCTACTGGTCAAGCAATTTGCAAGGATATCCTAGATTGAAGGAAGGTAGAAATAGACTGTACCCTTTGCTGGGATGGGTGGCATGGTCCTATTGGAAAGGAGGTATTGTTGTAGCCATTTTGGAAAACAATATACCACAAACGGAAATGAATAAATTCCATGTCTAAGGCTACAACTTTATGTTCTTCTGCCCAAATTATAACCTAACAGTTTACTGTATGAAAATCTCTATCTTTGTATTTCTGTTTGGAAGCTGTTGAATGTCTCGATAAATATAATTGAAGAGTTCAACATCCTGTGTTTCAAATCTTTGGTAGTTTGATGTGGTTTGGAGTATGCCTCACAAAACGAATGAGTGTGGGAACACTATCAGCAGTATCAGAGCATTCATTCTTCATACATATCTTGAGCACTCACAATAGTCAAGTATAGTCCCAGGCACTGGATATACAAATAAAGATAAATGAGAAGTGGTGTTATTCTATGGCATTTGACCTATTGGTCACAACTCTTCCCTTCCTTGTCATGATAATATGCATTCACAGCCTCCTCTGGGGCTGCCCCCTGATGTTGGGTTTGTTCATATGATTTGCTTTTGCCAAAACAATGTTAGCAGAAGTGATGAAAACAGTTGTACAAAATGTGCTTGTGCAGTGCAGGTTGAGTTATTGATTGTTTCCCCATTACCATAAGTAGAAACTGGGCCCCAGAAGTAATACATATACAGATCTAAGCAAGGACTCATGTCCAGTCTGACCCACAGCTTGATGAAGAATAGGCCAAAAAGGCAGCCTAGATCAGGCAACTACTGGGTTATTCTTCTACACTCAAAAGCTACCTGAAGCCAATCATGGTGATCCATGTCTGTAGTTCCAGCTACTCCAGAGGCCAAGGCAGGAGCATCACTTTGCTCAGGATTTCAAGAATATAATGTCCCATAATTGTCCCTATGAGTAACCACTGCAGTCCAGCCTAGGTGCATAGAGAGGCTGTCACTTAAAAAATGAAAAACCTTCCTGAAACAACATTCTGTCTTGTAAGGAAGAATGACATATAAACTATTAATTGTACCATAATGCCATATGTGCAGCAATAAAGATCTTTATAAAGGGGCATCACTTTGCCTGGGAGTAGGTATGTGTGGTTTTTAGTAGGGCAATAAAGAAGATGTTTTAGAAGGTGACACAAAGATGAGTCTTAGAGAATAAATGAAAGGATATCTAAGACTTTACAAAGGAGGAGGAAATATTTTAAGCCCAACTCAGTGTGAACAAAGGCATAAGGATAAGTTCTAATGGTGTGAAGAAAACCACATAAACAGTTTATTGTTCTTTGAAATGTAATAAGTGAGAGAGTCTTGCTTTACCAAGAGACAGAAACCTTTAATTTGGCTTTACAATGGATTCTAATTCCAAGAGATTTCTAGGCTGATAATAACTAGGATTGACATAAACTTTGTTGCTCTGGCTAAACATTTTAGAGTGCATGCTCTACTAAAATTAATATGAGCACAGACAGTTCCATTGTTTCTGCCTTTACAAATAATGAAATTACACTTCAGTCAAAAATTTCAGTTGCACAGCCGAGAAAGGGCACAGACAGTAATTGGAGATATGATTTAAAAAAGGAAAATTGTTAATTGAAAATTAACAAGAAGTAATATTACATTGCATGGTATTTTATATAAAAATTAGAGGTCGTTCTCCTTTCAAATGGTAGCTGTGCATCTAAAATAAGTTTATAAATTAAACTATGTTAGATATAATTATAAAGATATTCCAAAAGGAAATTATTTTTAGAAATATGGATGTTTCATAAGTATAATTTTCATATGATACTTTTTAAAAAGAAGACTTGTGTTTATGTAAAGTTAAAATTCAGTCAGTGACTCCTATTTTACTCTGAATTTTAGAAATTAAAGGGTCTTTCAATGTCTTTTATTCTTAATTCAGACCTTATTTAATTTTCTGGTTATGACCTTTGCTAGCTGTGAGAGCTTACATAAATTTCTAAACCTCTCTAAACCTCAGTATCTTCATCAGTAAAATGAGGAAATCCTTGACTGTATATAAAGCTGTCACGGTAATGAAATGAGACCTTATAGAGACAAGTGCCCAGCTCACAATGTGACACATATACTCAGTAAATATTAGCTATTTACTGTTATTTTCAGAATAACAGTAATAACATCACTAATAATTACGATTGGTACTTAGTCTTATAGTTGAAGAAACAAGAAGCTTGGAGAGCTTAAAGAATTTGGGCAATGATGTCTGCTTAGTAGCTTCAGAACCTGAAAAACATTTTGGTCAGTGACTTTGACACTGGTGTCTTTCTCTGTGTAAGGCTGCTCCTCTCACTGAGTTTTTAAGAAGTTCATGATGGAAGTGAGAAGTGATTCTGGAAACCACTATACCAGTGAAGCTGCCTTGAAACAGAAAGGACATGAATTACTAAATGTCAACATAAAAAAGGTGGGCGATTGTCCTCAAATATGTGTGTCATCAAATACAAACATTTTAATTAGAATAATTGCATTAAGATAAGCTTTTGTTTCTGGGAATTTTCCATTTGTGATAAGCAACTTTGCTTGTAGTTTCAAAGCTTGTAGTCAAATTCCAACAAAAGAGGTAGAAAGTTTTTATGTGAAACTGTGAGACCATTAACTAAAGTTAAACAAAAAGGCTACTATTTCGTTTAGAGTGTGTAACTGTTGGCACTTTCAATTTTATCCAAATGACTGCACACAGCCCTACTTCAATTTCATTATGAAGGTAAAATTAGAAAAGCTAAACATTAAATCTTCTAAGAAAATGTAATTTGATTTAATGTCATTAAAAGCCAGTGCAAAATAGAGGAGAATATGAAACTGACTTAACTGCTTCTGTGCTGAATAGAACAACAGCCCTTATACCATTCCCCTGCATGTTCCCAGCTATACCTGTAGAAGCTCACTTTTACCCATTAGCTCAGTCATTTCATGGTCTACCATTTGAGGAAGACACATGTATTCTATTAGCACTAATGAATTAATGGGGGATGTGTGGTAATATGATAGCAAAATTCAGTAAAAATTCTATTTGAACTTCATTCTGTGGGATACAAACATAACCCACAAAGGAATACTCTGATCTACAGTGAAGAATAATTTGCCTACTGCTCTGGTTTGCAATTAATGAAAAGTCCTCAGGAAATCCCAATTTCTGATTAAAGAGAGTTGATTATGATTAATGTATCCAAATTAACTGCTAAAAAAGAAGCCACCTCACAATGATCTACATTGTTCCTCCAATTTTGAATTCCTAAGGCTATTCCTATCTGTTTCCTTTTCTCTAATCCTTAAAGATGTATATTTTGGTTTTAACTTTTGGCTTTTGCTTAGCCAGACAATATGTGTCATTTGTTTCCATATGTAGAAAATATTCAAGGGCCTATGAATTCTCTTTTCTCCCCTCTCTAACCTTCTGTAAAAATAGTATCATTGATGTTTGCACCAAGTTGCCATAAAACCAGGATGTCAACCTCGAATGCACCTGATTCATACGTACAAACAGCCTCACTCCAGAGTCTTTACTCTTAGTTGTTGTCCTATGCTGTTTCCCATGGCACTGGGGTGAAATTTGAGGAGAACCAAAGACATATTTTCAGGCAAATAGGGCATGGAAGGCTACTCATGTCATTTTTCAATTTGGTTTCCTTAGGTAAGTAAGTAAATACATTCTTGCAGACAAAATTTTTGTAGCATTATACATTTTTGCATTTTTCAGAGTATTTACAAATGCTTTTGTGAGGAATTTGGATATCACTAGATGCCATTTTAAAGTAGAAGTCTCTCGTGTAGTACAGTCAACCCTCAGTGTACATGGGGCGGTGGTACCAGGACGTCCACAAATACCCAAATGTATGCATGGTGAAGTCTCACACTTGGCCCTGTGGAATCTGTGTATATAAAAAGTTGGCTTTCTGTATGTGCAGGTTTTACATCCCAGGATGGCTGTATTTTCCATCTGTGTTTGGTTGAAAAAAAAATCCGTGTCTAATTGGACGCATACAGTTAAAACCCATGTTGCTCAAGGGTCATCTGTATTTATGTCAGAAAGTTTCACCTTCTATCAGAATCATATATGTAGTTTAAAAGCAGCCAGAAATTATTGTAATTTGTGAGCTACAATAGTTAGAGTTAGTCAAAAAAATTAATATTTAATTCAGTTAGGTTACACAATGTAATTCAGTAAGCTTACACAATACCTTTTCTCCTACCGGAATTTATTTCCGTACTTCTCTTATACATATTTTGGTGTTTAATTTTTAAAGATTTATTTTATTTTCTTTTTTCTTATTATACTTTAAGTTCTAGGGTACATGCACACAAAGTGCAGGTTTGTTACACATGTATACATGTGCCATGTTGGTGTGCTGCACCCATTAACTCATCATTTACATTAGGTGTTTCTCCTAATGCTATCCCTCCCCCAGCCCCCGCCCCATGACAGGCCCCAGTGTGTGATGTTCCCCACCCTATGTCCAAGTGTTCTGATTGTTCAGTTCCCACCTATGAGTGAGAACATGCAGTGTTTGGTTTTCTGTCCTTGCGATAGTTTACTCAGAATGATGGTTTCCAGCTTCATCCATGTCCCTGCAAAGGACGTGAACTCATCCTTTTTTATGGCTGCATAGTATTCCATGGTGTATATGTGCCATATTTTCTTAATCTAGTCTATCATTGATGGACATTTGGGTTGGTTCCAAGTCTTTGCTATTGTGAATAATGCCACAATAAACATACGTGTGCATGTGTCGGCATGATTTATAATCCTTTGAGTATATACCCAGTAATGGGATGGCTGGGTCAAATGTTATTTCTGGTTCTAGATCCTTGAGGAATCGCCACACTGTCTTCTACAATGGTTGAACTAGTTTAGAGTCCCACCAACAGTGTAAAAGTGTTCCTATTTCTCCACATCCTCTCCAGCACCTGTTGTTTCCTGACTTTTTAATGATGGCCATTCTAATTGGTGTGAGATGGTATCTCATTGTGGCTTTGATTTACATTTCTCTGATGGCCAGTGATGATGAGCATTTTTTCATGTGTCTGTTGGCTGCATAAAGGTCGTCTTTTTGAGAAGTGTCTGTTCATTTCCTTTGCCCACTTTGTGATGGGGTTGTTTGATTTTTTCTTGTAAATTTGTTTAAGTTCTTTGTAGATTCTGGATATTAGCCCTTTGTCAGATGAGTAGATTGCAAAAATTTTCTCCCATTCTGTAGGTTGCCTGTTCACTCTGATGGTTAGTTTATTTTGCTGTGCAGAAGCTCTTCAGTTTAATTACATCCCATTTGTTAATTTTGGCTTTTGTTGCCATTGCTTTTGGTGTTTTAGTCATGAAGTACTTGCCCATGCCTATGTCCTGAAGGGTATTGCCTAGGTTTTCTTCTAGGGATTTTATGTTTTTAGGTCTAACATTTCAATCTTTAATCCATCTTGAATTAATTTTTGTATAAGGTTTAAGGAAAGGATCCAGTTTCAGCTGTCTACATATGGCTAGCCAGTTTTCCCAGCACCGTTTATTAAACAGGGAATCCTTCCCCCATTTCTTTTGTTTTTGTCAGGTTTGTCAAAGATCAGATGGTAGTAGTCATGTGGTATTATTTCTGAGGGCTCTGTTCTGTTCCGTTGGTCTATATCTCTGTTTTGGTACCAGTATCATGCTGTTTTGGTTACTGTAGCCTTGTAGTATAGTTTGAAGTCAGGTAGCATGATGCCTCCAGCTTTGTTCTTTTGGCTTAGGATTGTCTTGGCAATGCAGGCTCTTTTTTGGTTCCATATGAACTTTAAAGTAGTTTTTTTTCCAATTCTGTGAAGAAAGTCATTGGTAGCTTGATGGGGATGGCATTGAATCTATAGATTACCTTGGGCAGTATGGCCATTTTCATGATATTGATACTTCCTATCCATGAGCATGGAATGTTCTTCTATTTGTTTGTGTCCTCTTTTATTTTGTTGAGCTGTGGCTTGTAGTTCTCCTTGAAGAGGTCCTTCACATCCTTTGTAAGTTCGATTCCTAGGTATTTTATTCTCTTTGAAGCAATTGTGAATGGGAGTTCACTCATGATTTGACTCTCTGTTTGTCTGTTATTGGTGTATAGGAATGCTTGTGATTTTTGCACATTGATTTTGTATCCTGAGACTTTGCTGAAGTTGCCTATCAGCTTATGGAGATTTGGGCTGAGACGATGGGATTTTCTAAATATACAATCATGTTATCTGCAAACATGGACAATTTGAGTACCCTTTATTTCTTTCTCCTGCCTAATTGCCCTGGCCAGAACTTCCAACACTATGTTGAATAGGATTGGTGAGAGAGGGCATCTCTGTCTTGTGCCAGTTTTCAAAGGGAATGCTTCCAGTTTTTGCCCATTTAGTATGCTATTGGCTGTGGGTTTGTCATAAATAGCTCTTATTATTTTGAGATACGTCCCATCAATACCTAGTTTATTGAGAGTTTTTGGCAGGAAGGGCTGTTGAATTTTGTCAAAGGCCTTTTCACCATCTATTGAGATAATCATGTGGTTTTTGTTTTTGGTTCTGTTTATATGATGGATTACATTTATTGGTTTGTGTATGTTAAGCCAGCCTTGCATCCCAGGGATGAAGCCAACTTGATCATGGTGGATAAGCTTTTTGATGTGCTGCTGGATTTGGTTTGCCAGTATTTTATTGAGGATTTTTGCATTGATGTTCATCAGGGATATTGGTCTGAAATTCTCTTTTTTGGTTGTGTCTCTGCCAGGCTTTGGTATCAGGATGATGCTAGCCTCATAAAATGAGTTAGGAAGGATTCCCTCTTTTTCTATTAATTGGAATAGTTTCAGAAGGAATAGTAACAGCTCCTCTTTGTACCCCTGGTAGAATTCAGCTGTGAATCCATCTGGTCCTGGGCTTTTTTTGGTTGGTAGGCTATTAATTATTGCCTCAATTTCAGAGCCTGTTATTAGTCTATTCAGAGATTCAACTTCTTCCTGGTTTATTCTTGGGAGAGTGTATGTGTCCAGGAATTAATCCATTTCTTCTAGATTTTCTAGTTTATTTCTGTAGACGTGTTTATAGTATTCTCTGATGGTAGATTGTATTTCTGCGGGATTGGTGGTGATATCCCCTTTATCATTTTTTATCGAGTCTCTTTGATTTTTCTCTCTTTTCTTCTTTATTACTCTTGCTAGTGGTCTATCAATTTTGTTGATCTTTTCAAAAAATCAGCTCCTGGGTTCATTGATTTTTTGAAGGGTTTTTTGTGTCTCTATCTCCTTCAGTTCTGCTCTGATCTTAGTTATTTCTTGCCTTCTGCTAGCTTTTGAATGTGTTTGCTCTTGCTTCTCTAGTTCTTTTAATTGTGATGTTAGGGTGTTGATTTTAGATCTTTCCTGCTTTCTCTTGTGGGCATTTAGTGCTATAAATTTCCCTCTACACACTGCTTTAAATGTGTCCCAGAGATTCTGGTGTGTTATGTCTTTGTTCTCATTGGTTTCAAAGAACATCTTTATTTCTGCCTTCTTTTTGTTATTACCCAATAGTCATTCAGGAGCAGGTTGTTCAGTTTCCATGTACTTTTGTGGTTTTGAGTGAGTTTCTTAATCCTGAGTTCTAATTTGATCACACTGTGGTCTGAGAGACAGTTTGTTGTGGTTTCTGTTCTTTTACATTTGCTGAGGAGTGCTTTACTTCCAACAATGTGTCAGTTTTAAAATAAGTGTGATGTGGTGCTGAGAAGAATGTATATTCCATTGATTTTGGGTGGAGAGTTCGGTAGATGTCTATTAGGTCTGTTTGGTGCAGAGCTGAGTTCAAGTCCTGGATATCCTTGTTAACTTTCTGTCTTGTCAATCTGTCTAATATTGATAGTGGGGTGTTAAAGTCTCCCATTATTATTGTGTGGGAGTCTAAATCTCTTTGCAAGTCCGTAAGGACTTGCTTTATGAATCTGGGTGCTCCTGTATTGGGTGCATATAATATTTAGGATAGTTAGCTCTTCTTGTTGAATAGATCCCTTTACCATGATGCAATGGCCTTCTTTGTCTCTTTTGATCTTTATTGGTTTAAAGCCTATTTTATCAGTGACTAGGATTGTAACCCCTGCTTTTTTTTGCTTTCCATTTGCTTGGTAGATCTTCCTCCATCCCTTTATTTTGAGTCTATGTGTGTCTCTGCATGTGAGATGTGTCTCCTGAATACAGCACACTGATGGGTCTTGACTCTATCCAATTTGCCAGTCTGTGTCTTTTAACTGGAGCATTTAGCTCATTTGCATTTAAGGTTAATATTGTTATGTGTGAATTTGATGTTGTCATTATGATGTTAGCTGGTTATTTTGCCCATTAGTTGATGCAGTTTCTTCCTAGCATCAGTGGTCTTTACAGTTTGGCATGTTTTTGCAGTGGCTGGTACCGGTTGTTCCTTTCCATGTTTAGTGCTTCCTTCAGGAGCTCTTTTAGGGCAGGCCTTGTGGTGACAAAATCTCTCAGCATTTGCTTGTCTGTAAAGAATTTTATTTTTCCTTCACTTATGAAGCTTAGCTTGGCTGGATATGAAATTCTCAGTTGAAAATTCTTTTCTTTAATATGTTGAATATTGGCTCCCACTCTCTTCTGGCTTGTAGAGTTTCTGCTGAGAGATCAGCTGTTAGTCTGATGGGCTTTCCTTTGTGGGTAACCCGACCTTTCTCTCTGGCTGCCCTTAACATTTTTTCCTTCATTTAGCCTTGGTGCATCTGACAATTATGTGTCTTGTGGTTGCTCTTCTCAAGGAGTATCTTTGTGGTGTTCTCTGTATTTCCTGAATTTGAATGTTGGCCTGCCTTGCTAGGTTGGGGAAGTTCTCCTGGATAATATCCTGAAGAGTGTTTTCCAACTTGGTTCCATTCTGCCTGTCACTTTCAGGTACACCTATCAAATGTAGATTTGGTCTTTTCACATAGTCCCATATTTCTTGGAGGCTTTGTTTGTTTCTTTTTACTCTTTTTTCTCTAAACTTCTCTTCTCACTTTATCTCATTAATTTGATCTTCAGTCACTGATACCCTCTCTTCCACTTGATCCCATTGGCTATTGAAGCTTGTGCATGCATCACGAAGTTCTTGTGCCATGGTTTTCAGCTCCATCAGGTCATTTAAGTTCTTCTCTACACTGTTTATTCTAGTTAGCCATTCATCTATTCTTTTTTCAAGTTTTTAGCTTACTTGCAATGATTTCGAACATTCTCCTTTAGCTCGGAGAAGCTGGTTATTACCGACCTAAGAAAAGCTAATTATCTTAAATATATATGCACCCAACACAGGAGCACCCATATTGATAAATCAATTTCTTAGAGATATTCAAAGAGACTTAAACTGACACACAATTAAAGTGGGAGAATTTAACACCCCACTGTGAATATTAGATCATTGAGACAGAAATGTAAGAAAGATATTCAGGACCTGAACTCAGCTTTGGATTAAAATAAACCTGATAAATATCTACCAAACTCTCCACCCCAGAATAACAGAATATACATTTTTCTCATTGCCACATATTACTTACTCTAAAATTAACCACATAATGAGAATTACAACATTCCTCAGCAAACGCAAAAGAGCTGAAATCACAACAGACAGTCTTTCAGACCACAGCACAATTAAATTAGAACTCAAGACTAAGACATTAACTCAAAACCATATGACTACATGGAAATTGAATAACCTGCTCCTGAATAACTTTTGGGTAAATAATGAAATTAAGGCAGAAAGCAAGAAGTTATTTGAAACTAATGAGAAAAAAAGATACAACCTACCAGAATCTCTGGGACACAGCTAAGGCAGTGTTAAGATGAAAGTTTATAGCATTAAGTGCCCACATCAAAAAATTAGAAAGATCTTATATTAACAACCTAACATCACATCTAAAAGAACTAGAGAACCAAGCGTAAACAAATTTCAAACTTAGCAGAAGACAAGAAGTAACTAAAATCAGAGCTGAACTGAAGGAGATAGAGACATGAAAGACCATTCAAAACCCCAACAAATTCAGGAGCTGTTTTTTTTGAATAAATAAATAAAAGAGTTAGACCACCAACTAGACTAATAAAGAAGAGGGGAAGATTCAAATAAACACAATCAGAAATGATAAGGGAGATATTGCTACTGACCCCACAGAAATACAAACAACCATCAGAGAATATTATAAATACCTCTATACATGCACACTAGAAAATCTAGAAGAAATGAATAAATTCACGGGCACATACACCTTCCCAATACTGAACCAGGAAGAAATGGAGTTCTTGAACAGATCAAAAGTGAGTTTTCAAATTGAGGTAGTAATAAATAGCCTACCAACCTTAAAAAGCTCAGGATAAGACAGATTCACAGCTGAAATTTACCAGATGTGCAAAGAAGAGCTGGTACCATCTCTACTGAAACTATTCCAAAGAAGTGAAGAAGAGGACGCATCCATAACTCATTCTATGAGACCAGCATCATCCTGATACGAACCTGGCAGAGATACAACAAAATAAGAAAACTTCAGGCCAATATCCTTGATGAACATTGATGCAAAAAATCCAACAAAATACTGGCAAACCAAATTCAGCATCAAAATGTGCATTCACTATGAATAAGTAGGATTCATCCCCTAGATGCCAGGCTGGTTCATCATATGCAAATCAATAAATGTGATTCATGACATAAACAAAAGACAAAAACCTAAAGACAAAAAACTAAGACAAAAACCACATGATTATCTCAATAGATGCAGAAAAGGGTTTTGATAAAATTTAACATTCCTTCATTTTAAAAACTCTCAATAAACTATGTAGTGATGGATCATACCTCACAATAATGACAGTCATCTGTGACAAACCCACAACCAATACCATATTGAATGGGCAAATGCTGGATGCACTCCCCTTGAAAGCCAGCACAAGACAAGGATGCCCTCTTTTACCACTCCAATTCAACATAGTATTGGAACTTCTGGCCAAGCAATCAGCAAGAGAAAGAAATAAAGGGCAGTCAAACAGGAAGAGAGGCAGTCAAATTATTTCTGTTTTCAGATGACATAATCCTATATCTAGAAAACCCTATGGTCTTGGCCCAAAAGCCTCTTAAGGTGATAAACAACTTCAGCAAAGTCTCAAGATACAAAATCAATGTGCAAAATCACTAACATTCCTGTACACCAACAACAGTTAAGCCAAGAGCCAAATCACGAATAAACTCGCATTCACAATTGCCACAAAAATAATAAAATACTTAGGAATACAGTGAACAAGAGAGGTGAACTAAAAACCACTGCTCGAAGAAATCAGAGATGACACAAACAAATGGAAAAGCATTCCATGCTCATGCATAGGAAGCATCAATAGTATTAAAATGACCATACTATCCAAAGCAATTTATACATTCAGTGGTATTTCCATTAAACTACCATTGACAGTCTTCACAGAACTAGAAAAAAACTATTTTAAAATTCATATGGAATCAAAAGAGAGCCTGAATAGCCAATGCATCTGATATGGTTTAGCTGTGTCCCCACCCAAATCTCACCTTGAATTCTCATGTATTGTGGGAGGGACCTGGTGGGAGGTAATTGAATCATAGGAGCAGGTCTTTCCTGTGCTGTTCTTATGACAGTGAATAAGTCTCATGAGATCTGATGATTATATAAGGGGGTGTTTCCCTGCACAAGCTCCTTCTCTTGTCTGCTGCCATGTGAGACAAGCCTTTCACCCTCCACCATGATTGTGAGGCCTCCCCACCTACATGGAACTGTAAGTCCATTAAATGGCTTTCTTTTGAAAATTGCCCAGTCTCAGGTATGTCTTTATCAGCAGCATGAAAACAGACTAATATAGCATCCTAAGCTAAAAGAATAAAGCTGGAGGCATTGCTCTACCCAACTTCAAACTAAAATTCAGCGAAGAATTCATCAGGTCCCAGGCTTTTCTTTGCTGTGATACAGTCTTTTATGGTTTAAGTCTGTTATTTGTTATTGGTCTATTTATGTGTTTTTTTGTTTTGTTTTGTTTTGTTTTTTGAGATGGAGTTTTACTCTGTTGCCCAGGCTGGAGTGCAGTGGTGCAAATTCAGCTCACTACAGTCTCTGCCTCCTACATGAAAGAGATTCTCCTGCCTCTGCCTCTTGAGTAGCTGGGATTACAATTTCATGTCACCATGCCTGTCTAATTTTTTGTGTGTGTTTTTAGTAGAGATGGGGTTTCACTATGTTGGCCAGGCTGGTCTCAAACTCTGGACCTCAAGTGATCCACCTACCTTGGGCTCCCAAAAGTGCTGGGATTACAGGCATGAGCCACCGTGCCCAGCCTCTATTTATGTTTCAAATGTCTTCATGGTTTACTCTTGGTAGGCAGACATCTATGTCTAAGAATTTCTCCATCTGTTCTAGATTCTCTGTATTTTGCTCTGACTTTATTTATTTGGGTCATCTCTCTTTGCTCTTAATTTGTCTGCAAAAGGCTTGTCAATTTTGTTTATCTTTTCAAAAAACCAGTATTTTATTTCATTGATATTTTGTATTGTTTTTTCATTTCAATTTCATTTATTTCTGATTGATCTTTATTATTTGCTTTCTTCTACTAATTTGGGGTTTAATTTGCTCTTGCTTTTCTAGTTCTCTAAGATGCACCATTAGATAGTTTATTTGAAGTTTTTATACTTTTTTGATGTAGGCCCTTGTAGGCTTAATATATAATCTTTGTACTTCTGTTGCTGTATGCCACACATTTTGATATGTCGTGTTTCCATTGTTACTTGCTGAAAAAAGTTTTAAAATTTTCTATTTATTTATTCATCAACCCACTGGTCATTCAGGGACATATTGTGTAATTTCTATTTTTTGGTATAGTCTCCAAAATCCCCCTTGTTATTGACTTCTAGATTGACTCTTTTGTGGGCAAAGAAGATACTTGATATAACTTCAAATTTTTTGAAATTCTTAAAGCTCGTTTTATGGTGTAACCTATGGTCTAGCCTCAAGAATGATCAATGTGCTGAGGAGAAGAATGTGTATTCTGCTGCCATTGGTTGAAATGTTCTGTACATATCTATGAGGTCCATTTGGTTTATAGTGCAGATTAGGTCCAATATTTCTTCATTGATTTTCTGTCTGGATAATCTGTCCATTGTTGAAAGTGTGGTGTTGAAACTTCTAGCTATTATTGTATTTGGGTCTCTGTCTCTCTTTAGCTCTAATCCAATTAGCTTTATATATCTAGGTGCTTCCGTATTGTGTGCATATTATATTTACAATTGTATATATTCTTGTTGAATTGGCCGCTTATCATTATATAATGACCTTCTTTGTCCTTTTTATGGTTTTTGTCTTGAAATATATTGTGTCCCTTGTAAGTATAATGACCCCTGCTCTTTTTTGGTTTCCGTTTCCATGTGATATCTTTTTCTGTTTATTTTCAGTCTACGTGTGTCTTTATAGGTGAAGCTTGTTTCTTGTTGCCAACATATCATCAGGCATTCTTTTTTTAATTCATTCAGCCCCTCTAAGTCTTTTGATTGGAGAGTTTAGTCCATTTACATTCAATGTTATTATTTATAAGTAAGAATTTACCTCTGCCATTTTGTGTTTTCTGCTTGCTTTGTGATCTTTTCTTTCTTCTTTCCTTACTTTCTGTCTTCCTGTTAGTGAAGGCAATTTTTGCTGGTGGTTTTAATGTCTTGCTTTTTATATTTTGTGTATCTGTTGCATGGTTTTTAATTTGAGATTACCTTGAGACTTGTGAATAATATCACTCATTATTTTAAACTAACGACAACTTAACACTGATTACAGGAACAAACAAAGAAAAAACTAACAAAAACAAAAACTCCACACTTCAGCTTTATCTCCTGGCTTTTTAAACTTTTTGTTGTTTCTATTTATATTTTATTGTACTGCCTATGCCCTGAAACATTGTTGTAGTTATTATTTTTGATTGGTTCATATTTTAGTCTTTCTACTCAACATATGAGTAGTTTACACACCACAATTACAGTGTTATGTTATTCTGTGTTTTTCATGTACTTTCTATTACCAGTGAGTTTTGTACCTTCAGATGATTTCTTATTGTTCATTAATATCCTTTTCTTCTGACTGAAGAATTCCCTTTAACATTGCTTATAGAACAGGTCTGGCATTGATGAAATTCTTCAGGTTTTTCTTGTCTGGGAGAGTCTTTATTTCTCTGTCATGTTTGAAGAATATTTTTGCTGGTTGTACTATTCTAGGATAGGTTTTTTAATTCCTTCAGCTCTTTAACTATGTCATACCACTCTCTCCCAGCATGTAAAGTTTCCACTGAAAAGCCTGCTGGTAGATTTATTGGATCTCCTTTGTCTGTTATTTGTTTCTTTTATCTTGCTACTTTTAGGATCTTTTCTTTATTCTTGACATCTGGGAGTTCAATTATCACATGTCTTGATGTAGTCTTCTTTGGGTAAAATCTGCTTTGTGTTCTATCACTTTCTTGTACTTTAATATTGATATCTTTTTCTAGGTTTGAGATATTTTCTGTTATTATCCCTTTGAATAAACGTTCTACCCTGATCTCTCTCTCTCTATCTCCTCTTTAAGACCAATAACTTGTACATTTGCCCTTTTGAGGCTGTTTTCTAGATCTTGTGTTGTGTTTCATTCTTCTTTGATTTTTGTCTTCTCTGACTGTGCATTTCCAAATAGCCCATTTTCAAGACCAGTAATTCTTTATTCTGCTTGATCAATTCTGTTCTTGAGAGACTTTGATGCATTCTTCAGTATGTCAATTATATTTTTCAGCTTCAGAATCCTTGCTTGGTTCTTATTAGTTATTTCCGTTTCATTGTTAAATTTATCTGATAGGATTCTGAATTATTTCTCCGTGTTATTTTAGATATCATTGGGTTTCCTCAAAGCAGCTATTTTCAGCTGAGTGTGGTGGCTCATGTCTGTATTCCCAGCACTGTGGGAGGCCGAGGCAGGCAGATCATCTGAGGTCAGGAGTTTGAGACTAGCCTGACCAACATGGAGAAACTCCATCTCTACTAAAAATACAAAATTAGCCAGGCGTGATGGCACATGCCTGTAATCCCACATACTCAGGAGGCTGAGGCAGGAGAATCACATGAACCCGGGAGGTGGAGGTTGCGGTGAGCTGAGATCGCACCATTGCACTCCAGCCTGGGCAACAAGAGCAAAACTCTGTCTCAAAAAAAAAAAAAAAAAAAAAAAGCCAAAAAACAAACAAACAAAAAACAGCTATTTTGAATTCTCTGTCTGAAAGATCACATATCTCTGTCTCTCCAGAATTGGTGATGGGTGCCTTATTTAGTTTGTTTGGTGAGATCGTGTTTTCCCGAATGGTCTTGATGCCTGTGGATGCCTATCGATGTCTGGGGAGTTAGTAGTATTTATTGTAGTCTTTGCTGTACCCGTCCTTCTTTGGAAAGCTTTCCAGGGGTTTTGATGGGAATTGAACATCTTGATCTGTTTTCGGCCACTGGAGTCATTTCTGCATTAGAGGGCACTGCAAGCCCAATTATGCTATGGTTCTTGCAGACTCATAAAATCCTACCTGGCATGCCAAAGGTGTCACAAACACAAAAATTAAGTATCTCAAGAAGAAATGTAAATAATGTTTTATGTTTATTCATTAATTTTCTATTTTTAAAATGCTTTGGAGAAGCATCATTAAGATACTCCTCAAATGCTGAGGACTGCCAGAAGCAGCTAATATATACCCTGAAGACATGACTCATCACCCAACAAGGTGCTTGCTATTCTGCCCCCAGAATGCCATTATTTCTCAAATTTTAAAAGTCAATCTGGTATTGAAGAAGACTTCTCAAATAGTAGCCACAAATGAATAAATAACTCCACTACTAGAATTAATGTAATGATAATAAATAATGGATAATTTAAAAGTCTACTTTGTAATGTGCTCACTGAATCAGTGTTTGATCTGTGACCAAAACAAACTAGAAATGTTTACTTAATATAGCCACCTATTTTTCCCTTGTGCTTATCTTGTTTTATTTCAAGAGGGGAAATGTCAGTGAGTAAACATGTAGCCTCATTAGCAAGACATTATAAATTACTTTATTTTATTTTTTGTTTTTTTTTCTTTATTGTGACAACTTATTAAGAGGAAATGAAGGCAACATCTATCTTTCTTAGTTTCTTCACCTGTAAAAATGAGAATGATGTTTCTGCAATATTAGATGTTATTGTCATCATCATCAATGCCATCATGATTGCCTTTACCTAAGTTCTTCACAAAGCATACCTGGAACACAGGGTTAAGGACAAATGCTTTATTCTAGTGTTTGACCCCAGAGATCAAACGAAAGTGATGGGGAAGGAAGCAGGAACAAGAAAGAGGCAATGCAAAGATGTCTTCTCTAGTTGGCTACTGATAGAGGTGATTGGTTTCTTAAATTTTATAGGACTACCTGAGGAACAATATAATCTACACCTTGAAATCTCATGTAGGCAAGGTTTGGGTGGGGAGCATACATCTACTGGCTTCTGTCCTTGATTGCTTACTGTGTTCTCACATGGGGAGTTAACTCTCATTTATCCTCAGGTTGTGAAAATATGGGCATCAAGCAGATCCCAGTGGGATCCTACATAGAAAAGCCCAGAGTAAGGAGGGAGGAGGCATAGAACACAGACCTGAGACAAAGTGTGGTCAGAAGTAACCTACAGGAAGCTGGACAGAGCTTATGCAGGACTGTTGTCCAGGTGCTGGAATAAAAGCCAGATGAAGCTGAAAGAATTCTCCATGGTACCTTAAAAGTAGTTACTATACCTGTCATTATAATCATATGTAGTCATTCTCTACCTCTAATTACCAGAGATTACCATTATTTACAAAAAAAAAAAGTCACAGTAGATGATGGTCAAGTTGTAAGTAAGGTTTTTTAATAAAAGAAAAGCATATGAAGTTTATTAGTTTTACACGTGCATGAGGATCTTTAATACTCCCTTTAACAAAACAAATTACTTTCTGTTATACACTCTTCTTTGCTTTTATTGACATTTGGATAATCCTATCCTTCCTGATTTTCAGGTTGATCTTATTATATGTTTTGTTTTCTTACTCAGAGCCACCATTTTTTTTTTTGCAAGAATCATTTATGTCACTATTCAAACATTTTTTCCTTCTTGATCTCTCTCTTTGTCCACAGTGCCTCTGATATACAGTCGGTTCCACCTACTGCCACCTAATTGCTTTTTCTGAAAGATAAATTTCATTCTGTCACTTTACTGCTCAAAACTTCACTTCCAGGTAAAAAAAAATATAGGACCATCCTGAATCTGGCCTTAAGCAATGGAGTATATCTTTTTTTCTCTGGAAAACTCATAAAGTTTCCCAAAATAGAATATTTTCTGTCTGTTTCACATGACTTTTTTTTTTTTAGCTAAATCCTAAGTTATTTCTCCTCCAGACACCTAAGAAATGCTGTGTTCACAAAACAGGTATGTTTTTTTTTCTAGGCTGACTTTTGCTCTCCACTCTATAAAAATATAGATTGAGCACTTATCATTGATACCATTTATGTAGCAATCACAGACATACTGATTTATGACATATGTCTTATTACTACCTGTGCTATTATTTGAATAGGTGCTCTTATATTGAAAATTAATAAATTTAAGCCTTTTCTTCTTCATGGGCAGGACCTATGACTTTCTTTTCTTAGTGCCTCCCAGAACATGACAGTGTCTGGGTGTCTAATTTGACATTTCTTATGTCAATGAATTCTAGGGTTTCTCAAACATGGATCCATTGACATTTGTGCTGGATAATTATTTGTTGTAGGGGGCTATCTTGTTCATTATAAGATATTTAGCAACACCCTTGGTCTCTATGTGTGATTCCAGTAGTGCTAACATCCTGACCCATGTTATCACAGCAAAAATGTCTTTAGGCATTGCCAACTGCCCCTAGAGGGAGGGGGATGATTCATCCCTCATTTACAAACAGAGGCTTACATGAACAAAGGGTGAAATTCAGCATTTAATGAAAGTTTAGTCTAAGAGAATCAGTATTTATTTCATTTAGACATGAATTGACTCTACTTCTCTTGGTCACACTTTATCAGGGTGCAAATGCGTCTTCTGTCTTCTATCCTTTACACAGGATTGAATATTTTTATGCTTTCTTCATATCCTTTTTTTTCCTGGATCACCTAGGTTTTCTTCATCAAGCTATATTTCATCCTGATTAAAACTCTATCACCTGCACGGAGTTCTTCACTAGTAGCTACTGTTAGAGACAGATTAGAAAGGAATGTAAAACCCATTTCTAGTAGTGTGTGTTAGATTGTCATTCCACATATCTAATCACCAAGTTCTAGCAGTTTTATTTCCTAAATGTCTTTCAAATCTTTTGACTTTACTCCATCCCTGTTTCAGTCCACCATCATGTCTCACTGAGATTGGTACCCTACTTGTTGGCTCTGCTACTTTCATATGGGTGCAAAAATCAGGTAAATTTATTGGAAAAGGAAAGTTGTTAAGGAGACTTGTCTTAAAACTGCATTTGCTTAAACTTTCATGTATATTTTAAGTTAAAGGTAAAAAAAATAGAGCTCTCATAAAGATTTTTACCAAAAATTTACTAATCAAGAGAATGTCAATTATCTGTTGACAATTGTCCAAGGTTATTATTATGGGTAGTATAGTAATAGCGGTAATAACACAGGTAATTGTAGAAGTAGCTTTGTTTGAGGTGAATAATGGGAGTGAGAGTTGATGAAAGCCAACAACTTGTTATCACTGTGGTTGCCCAGTCTTCCAGCAGCCATTTGGATATTCACACTCATCCTCGTCATTGATTCTTCATCCGTCAGGTATGAGCTTGTGGAGGGATTAGGGAAGACTGGACTAAAAAGGTCATTTTGTCTATGATGTGCATACACACACACACACGAATGAAAGATGTTATGACACAACTTTAAATTATGTCATATTTGTGTTTTACAACTAGAGGCAATGGCCTGTGGTGCCCTGTGAATTTTTCCATGTGTTCTATAATATATTTAGCGTAGCACTATTTTATGCCGTTGATCTTTTTGTATGTGCATTAAAGTGTTGATAGTGTACGTGGAAATACTTAAAATATATCTCAAGTTTTATGAAAAATTTTGGCAATTTTTTATTTTAAAAAGACTCATATGCTGTTAACATGAGTGTTCATTCTAGGAATGGATGCAGAAAAGAGGTTGTTAGAGATTTTTAAAATAAAGACACACTTGCATGACACCATGGTGATAGTTCTTCTGATATTTTCATATTTCTGAAATCATGATGTACCCCCATCTCTAGTCTTTTATCTGTCTTTCCTGTAATCGTTGTTCAATCTTTCCAAGCTGTTTTATCCATGATATTCCCTAAAGCATAGCACCATATGACAGCTTGCATACAGGTAGTTTATTTTGGGAAATGATCCCAAGAAACAGTACTAGGGACTGGAAAGAGTGAAGCAGGGGAAGGGAGAAAACCAATCCCAGGGTGCTTTATTCATCTAATCGCTAATCTGGACAACTGGAGCTCAATCCTACCAGTATCCTTGAGGACCTGTGTAAAATGAAACTCAGAACTGTCCAGCTTAGAGATGATTGAGGGTAGCGTTTATTCACTACTCTCCTTTTTCCATTGGTCAAGGATTGTCCTTGTAGTGTTAGCTTCCTCACACCTCTGATTTGTGTGTGAGTCAGAATGGCTTAGCAAGTTCTTAAAGGAGTCCCATGAGGTGGTGGCAAAAAAGGCTGAGGGATGAAAATGAGAGATACAGGAGACAGCTGAAGCAGCTGCTGTCAGTTTACAAATGCATGGACCTGATTTTATAGCAACGTCTGAAGTAAAAAGATGGGTTGTAAGAGTGTGAGATGGGGCCCTATGGGTATCCATTACGTAGGTGTTAGTGACGATCATGATCTTCTTCATAATGTCAAAGGAGTAAATAGATTGAACATTGTCATTTAAACTTGGAAAGTACTTACTTTGCATGACTTGATCTCTAATGAGAAAAATATTAACTACACTGCCCACAGTACTGGATTTATGAATTTTTACAAATATAAAACTCAATATTAAATGTTCATTAGATAATCAGCACTTTAATAATCTAGCATTACTTGGATCTCTACTAAGTAAAGTATGCAGTATAGGAAACCTCTCCAAACAGAAAATAATAGGAGTAGAGAGTTCCACTTTCACTTACTTTGTGGTGGATAAGGAAGGACCATTTCACTTGCTCTGGCAATGAGACAATGTTGGCTAAATTCACAAGTCATACTTTCCTTAAAACTATAAAAAATTATGGATACAAAAGTGTCTACATGCAGTAAAGTACAGAGAGGGATTACCCCTTCTGATATGAGCAGAGAGTGGGAGCTACTTTCACCTCTGAGCATACTTATTGCATCTGGGTTCCCAGGCAGTCAGAATAACACACTTGACATGGGCAGAAACACTTCTGTAAGAAGGAAAATCCAGCCAGACTTTTATTGGCTGCACATGGGCTGGGATGGTGGCTTGAAACATGCAGGAGTTTCAGATGTGTAGTGAATTCTTCCCGCCCACCAATTCTTCTCCATTGGACTTCTGCTGAATAAATGGTGGCATGGGAGCCCAAGGGCTAGACTGAAAAGCAAAGAGAAATCTCAGTCTTGCAATGCTTAGATCTCAACGTCCCGCTGGAGAAAGGGTCTTGATCTCATACTCAAGACATTTGAAACCAGGCAAAACTATCTAAAGCAACTACTCATTCCTAACCCAGCTTTAGTCTTGGTTAGATCAAAGAGCTCATCCCTCATCCTGGCTTTCTGACAGGATAAAAAGCAAGCCCTTTACAGAGGAAAACATTACTTGCTCTGGTGTCTAAGATCATTTGACTAAACATGAGACAGGCACAAAAGCAGGAATATGAGACTCACAATCAAGAGGGAAACCTCAATAAAAATAGACTTACAGGTGACCCAAATGTTGGATTTAGCAGACAAGAAATTTAAAATAATAATTACAAACATATTTAAGAATTCAGAGGAAAATAAGTATAATAAGTAAAATAAGATGGAGGATTACATTAGAAAAATGCAAACTCTGAAAAAGAACCAAATGGAAATTCTAGAAATGAAAAATACCATGTCTGAAGAAACAGAAGTAGGTCAGGCCTCTCTTGACCCACTGAGAGTCCTTACACATTGGTGATACGACTGTTTTTGTTTTCTCTGCTTCAAATACTTTAACCCAGCTTCCACACTTGGATTACGATGCCCTGTTATATTTGACCTCTTCTTACCTCTTCATGTCTTCATTCATACTTCTGACCTCAACCATAATAAAGCAAGTTTTGAAGGGATGACCCTATGCCACAAATACTGTGGCCTGCACAATTCAAGGGAGGACCTCGTGGGCTCTGGTACTCTCCTCAGAGATGTACAGTATTGCAGCCTAGACTTCAGATTTCATAAAATGTCTCTTTTTGATATGCATGGTGCTAATGACTTTTCTTCATCTGGACTTTGTCACCCCTTCACCTGGTCAATTTTTATTTATATTTTAGGTGACTTATACGTCACTTCCTCCAGGACATTTTAACCCTTTAAGTCAGAATTAAATATTTATCTATGTTCTTATATGCCTCATATGCCCCCATCATAGTTCTTAGCACCTTGCTTGTGTAAATGCTTGCTAATCTGTCTTTTCCGGCAGCCCCTAAACTCTTTGAATACACAAAAGAGATATCTCTATTTACTGTCATAGGTGAAGCATTTGGCACATTATCTGACAGATCATGGGGAATTAATAAATACTTCCTAAATAAATGTATGAATGAATCTTATGATCACATTTGGAACACTGCAATTCACAGATGAAATTATATGATATATCAGAGAAATTTACAGGTTGTATGTTTTTTCCCCGATAGTACATTTCAAATTGATATGATGAAATAATATGGGATCATAGACAATTACAACTAGGACTTTGGAAATAAACAGGGGCAACATAGGATTTCACAGAAGGGGAATTTCAACGCAACCCCTTCCAAAGCTAATGTGTTGTTAAGATTGTATACTCTGAAAGAAATAGTTCTCGAGTCTAAGTTTTCCGATTTCTAGTGTAACGGTCTTGAACTATGATCGGTATCAGGTTGTGCAATCTACAGTTCTCAGGAGGAAGAATGCACGGTGGCTTTGTTGTCTACTCCTCCAGTTGAGAGAGACTGCACAGACCTGGAGGCGGAGGAACAACATCGAGAATGAAGGAAAAAAATATGAGTAGAGCAGTTTTGTTTTCATTTTCATTTGCACTTGAATTTTTCAGAGTGTCTTTAGCTGAGGAAACAAAAAAATTATGGTTTACTAAAGACAAGGAGGTTTTAAAACAATACATTAGACACTAAAATCTTTAGTTGTTATCAGTTAGTAGTAAAGCACTAGTCTTTTTTTTTTTTTTTTTGAGAAGAGTTTCTCTCTGTTGCCCAGGCTGGAGTACAGTGACGTGATCTCAGCTCACTGCAACCTCTGCTTCCCGGGTTCAACTGATCCTTTTGCCTCAGCCTCCCAAGTAGCTGAGACTACAGGCATGTGCCCCAATGCCATGCTATTTTTTTTGTATTTTTAGTAGAGACAGGGTTTCACCATGTTGGCCGGGCTACTCTTGAACTCCTGACCTTGTGATCCAGCCGCCTCGGCCTCCCAAAGTGCTGAGATTACAGGCCTGAGCCACTGCATTCAGCTGGCACTAGTCTTTACTTTTACACTGTATTTACTTTCTCTTCACATTCCCTCCCTCCCTCCCTCCTTTCCTTCCTTGCTTCCTCTCTCACATTTTCCTTGTACAACTATGTCAGCTATGTGTGTTGTGAGTTAGCATTATCCATTTTCACAGACACTGAACTTTATGTTTAAAACATGTTTCCTTTGTTTAAAATTGTTGCTTAGTTTTTCTTCAAAGACTTTGCTCCTGTGGACTCGTGTTATTCTAAAAATTTGCTACAGTATAGTCTAGAGACAAAGTAACTTAATGTAAAATTTCCCTTATTGTTTATGTTGGTGCTTTTCAAAATTTTAAATTTCTCTCTTTCTCTGTCTCTTTTTGAGACAGGGTCTGACTCCGTCACCCAGGCTGGAGTACAGTGGCATGATCATTGCACACTGCAGCTTCGACCTCCTGGGCTCAAGTGATCCTCCTGCCTCAGCCTCCCGAGTAGCCGGGAACACAAGTGCACACAACTATACCTGGCTGGCTGGCTTCCTTCCTTCCTTCCTTCCTTCCTTCCTTCCTCCCTCCCTCCCTCCCTCCCTCCATTCCTTCCTCCTTCCTCACACAACTATACCTGGCTAACTTTTTCTTTTCTTTTCTTTCTTCTTTCTTCATCTTACTACATTCCCCAGGCTGGTCTCAGACTACAATCCCAAAGTGCTGGGATTGTAGGCATGAGCCACTACACCTGCCCTTCATTTAATTTGTATTTCTATCAATAAGTATATTTGAGCAACCATGCACCCTACAATAGAAAGATAATTATCTATACATTAGTAATATGTACCTTGTTAGTCTAAATATTAATAAAGCTTAATCACCAAATTTTGGACAAAAATTATTAGAAGTTCTAATACATTGTTCACATATCTCCATGATTCCTCTTGCATATATTCTGGGGTGTATGTACCCCAATTTGGGGCCCACTGGCAGAAAATAACTGTATTTTTTTTTTTTTTTGAGATGGAGTCTCGCTCTGTCTCCCAGGCTGGAGTGCAGTGGCGCAATCTCGGCTCACTGCAAGCTCCGCCTCCCGGGTTCATGCCATTCTCCTGCCTCAGCCTCTCCGAGTAGCTGGGACTACAGGTGCCCGCCACCACGCCCGGCTAATTTTTTTTTTTGTATTTTTTTAGTAGAGACGGGGTTTCACCATGGTCTCGATCTCCTGACCTCGTGATCCACCCGTCTCGGCCTCCCAAAGTGCTGGGATTACAAGCGTGAGCCACCGTGCCCGGCCGAAAATAACTGTATTTATAAGCTGGTGTACTTTCACTACTGACACTTGAATTGTTAATTTTTATTCTGATGAATACCATGCCTAAGGTGATAAGGAAAATTCCCGTATAATTACCCTCTTTTCACTTCTTTGTTTTGTTTGTTTGCTTGTTAGTTTTATTTAAAATTTTATTTAGATTCAGAGGGTACAAGTGCAGGTTTGTTACCTGGGTATATTGTGTGAAGCTGAGGCTTGCGGTATGATTGATCCTGTCACCCAAGGAGTGAGCATAGTACCCCACAGATAGTTTTTCAACCTTTGCTTCCCTTCCTCCTCCTCCCTTTAGTAGTCCCCAGTGTCTATTGTTATCAGCTTTACTTCCATGAGTAATCAATATTTAGCTCCCACTTCTAAGTAAGAACATACGGTATTTGGTTTTCTGTTCCTGCATTAATTCCTTAGGATAATGGTGACTACTTGCATCCACATTGCTGTCAGGGACATGATTTCACGTTTTAATGGCTACATAGTATTCCATGGTGTATATGTACCACATTTTCTTTATCCAATCCACTGATCATGGGCACCTAGGTTGATTCCATATTCTTGCCATTGTGAATAGTGTTGTGATAAACATATGAAGGCATGTGTCTTTTTGGTACAATGGTTTATTTTCCTTTGGGTATACCTAGTAATGCGATTGCTGGGTTGAATTGTGGTTCTATATTTAGTTCTTTGAGAAATCTCTGAATGGCTTTCCACAATGGCTGAACTAATGTACAGTTCCACCAGCAGGGTATAAGCATTCCTTTTTCTCCAAAGCCTCACCAGAACCTGTTATTTTTTTATTTTTTATTTTTTATTTTTTTTGAGATGGAGTCTCGCTCTGTTGCCCAGGCTGGAGTGCAGTGGCATGATCTCGGCTCACTGCAAACTCTGCCTCCCAGGTTCACGCCTTTCTCCTGCCTCAGCCTCCCGAGTGGCTGGGACTACAGGTGCCCACCACCACACTTGGCTAACGTTTTTGTATTTTTAGTAGAGACGGGGTTTCACCGTGTTAGCCAGGATGGTCTTGATCTCCTGACCTTGTGATCTGCCTGCCTCGGCCTCCCAAAGTGCTGGGATTATGATAGGTGTGAGATGGTATCTCATTGTGGTTTTTATTTGTATTTCCTAGGTATTTTATATTTTTGTGTGGCTACTATAAATAGGATTGCATTCATGACTTGACTTTCAGCTTGAACACTGTTACTGTAGAGAAATACTGCTGATTTTTGTACATTGGTTTTATATCTTGAAGCTTTACTGAAGTCAATTTTTAGTTCTAGGAGCCTTTTGGTGGAGGTTTTAGGGTTTTCTAGGCATAAATTATACAATCAGTGAAGAGAAATAATTTGACTTCTTCTATTGATATTTGAATGCCTTTTATTTCTCTTAGTTGATTGCTTGGGGTAGGCCTTCCAGTACTGTATTGAGGAGTGGTAACAGTAGGCAACTTGTCTTGTTCCAGTTCTCAAGATAAATGGTTCCATTCAGTATAATTTTGGCTATGGGTTTGTTATAGATGACCCTTATTATTTTGAGGTGTTTTTTCAATGCCTAGTTGAGGGTTTTTTTTTAATCATAAAGGGATATTGGATTTTATCAAAAGCATTTTCTGCATCTGTTAAGATGATCATATGGTTTTTATTTTTAATTCTGTTTATGTGGTTAATTGCATTTATCAATTTGTATACATTGAACCAAACTTGCATCCCAAGAAAGAAGCCTACCTGATCATGGTGAATTAACTTTTTGATGTGCAGCTGGATTTGGGTTGCTAGTATTTTGTTGTGGATTTTTGCATTTGTGTTCCTCAGAGATATCGGCCTGTAGTTCTCCTTTTTCATTTTTTTTTTTTTTTGCCAGATTTTGGTGTCAGGATGATGCTGGATTAATGGAATGAGTTATGGAGGAGTCTCTCCTCAATTTTTTGAAACACAGTAAGATTGGTATAAGCTCTTCTTTGTATGTCTGGTAGAATTTGCCTGTGAATCCATCTGGTATAGGACTTCTTTTTGGTTGGTAGGTTTTTCTTTTCATTACTGATTCAATTTTGGAACTCGTTATAGTTCTGTTTAGGATTTCAGCTTCTTCCTGATTCAGCCTTGGAAGATCGTGTGTGTCCAGAAGTTTATCCATTTCCTGTAGATTTTCTAATTTGTGTGCATAGAAGTATTCATAGTAGTTTCTAAGGCACTTTTGTAATTCTGCGGGATCAGTTGTGATGTAATCTTTGTCATTTGTGATTATACTTATTTTGATCTTCTCTCTTTTTTCTTTTTAAATCTATCTAGTGGTCTATCAATCTTCTTTATCCTTTCAAGGAACCAAGTTTTGTTTTCATTGATGCTTTGTATGGATTTTTGGGTCTTAATTTTGTTCAGTTCTGCTCTGATTTTAATTATTTCTTTTCTTATGCTAGCTTTGGAGTTAGTTTGTTCTCATTTTTCTAGTTCCTCTAGATGTGATTTAGATTGTTAATTTGAGATCTTTCTAACTTCTTGATCTAGATATTTATTGCTATAAACTTTCCTCTTAACACTGCTTTTGTTGCATCCCAGAGATTTTGATATGTTGCATATCTGTTTTCATTAATTTCAAATAATTTTTTTGATTTCTGCCTTAAATTTGTTGTTTACCCAAAAGTCAGTTATGAGCAAACTGTTTAATTTCCATGTGATTGTGTGGTTTTGAGGCATCTTCCTGGTATTGATTTCTATTTTTATTCCACTGTGTTCCAAGAGTGTGCTTGATATAATTTTGATTTTTTTGAATTTACTGAGACGTGTTTTATGACCAAGCATGTATTCTATTTTAGAGTGTGTTCTGTGTGTCACTGGGAAGAATGTATATTCTGTGGTTGTTGGGTGTAGTGTTCTGCAGATGTCTATTAGGTCCAATTGGCCAAGCGTTGAATTTAAGTCCAAGTCCAGAATTTCTTTGTGAGTTTTCTGCCTTGATGATCTAACGCTGCCAATGGGGTGTAGAGGCCCCCCAGCTATTATTGTGGGGTTGTCTAATTATTTGTAGGTCTTTAAGTGCTTGTTTATGAATCTGGGTGCTCCAATGTTGGATATTTATATACTTAGGATAATTAAGTCTTGTTGAATTGAACCCTTTATGTGATGTAATGCCTATCTTTGTTCTTTTTTTTTTTTTTCTCTTTTTGGTTTAAATTCTGTTTTATCTGATGTAAGAATAGTGACCCTTGGCCCTTGTTGTTTTTTGTTTTCTGTTTGCATGATAAATCTTTCTCCATTTCTTGATTTTTTTTTTGCCTATGGGTATCCTTGTATATGAGAAGGATATCTTGAAGACTGCCGATTGTTGGGTCTTGGTCTTTTCTTTTCTTTTTTTTTTCTTTCTTTTCTTTTTTTTTTTTGACAGAGTCTCGCCCTGTCGCCCAGGCTGGAGTGCGATGACGTGATCTCTGCTCACTGCAATCTCCACCTCCCGGGTTCAAGTGATTTCCCCTGCCTCAGCCTCCCAAGTAGCTGGGATTACAGGTGCCCACCACCACGCCCAGCTAATTTTTGTATTTTTACTACAGATGGGGTTTTACCATGTTGGCCAGGCTAGTCCCGAATTCCTGACCTCGTGATCCGCCCACCTCTGCTTCCCAAAGTGATGGTTTTACAGGCATAAGCCACCATGCCTGGCTCAGGTCTTGGTTTTTTAAAAATCTAACTTGCCACTCTGTGCCTTTTAAGTGGGGTGTTTAGATCATTTGCATTCAAGGTTAATATTGATATGTGAGGTTTTGATCCTGTCATGACGTTGTTAGCTAGTTGCTTTGTAATCTCAATTGTGTAGTTTATTTATATAATTGGTGGGCTATGTACTTAAATGTAATTCTGTGATAGCAGGTGTTCTTTTGTTTTCATGTTTAGAACTCCCTTAGAATCTCTTGTAAGGCCGGTCTAGCAGTAATAGATTCCCTTAGTGACTGCTTGTCTGGAAGATTTTATTTCTCCTTGCTTATGAAGCTTAGTTTGGAAGAATATAAAATTCTTGATTAGAATTTCATTTAAAAAATGCTTAAAATAGGCCCCCAATCTCTTCAGGCTTGTAAAATTTCAGCTGAGAATCTGATGTTAGCCTGATAGGGTTTTCTTTGTAAGTGACCTGACGTTTTTCTAGTTACCTTTAAGATGTTTTTCTTTCATGTTCACCCTAGAGAGTCTGATGACTGTGTGTCTTGGGGATAGTCATCTTGTAAATATCTTTCAAGGGTTCCCTGAATTTCTTGACTTTGCATGTTGACCTCTCTGGTGAGATTAGGGGAATTTTTATGAATTATATCCTAAAATATGTTTTCCAAGTTGCTTACTCTCCCTCCTTCTCTCTCAGGAATGCCATTGACTCATAGGTTTTTTTCTGTTTACATAATCTCATATTTCTTGGAGACTTTATTTTTTAAATTAGACTTTTCTTGATTTTTGTCTGATTGTGTTGATTTGAATAACTGGTGTTTGAACTCTGAAATTGTTTGTTTGGTCTAGCCTGGTGTTAAGGTTTCCAGTTATATTTTAAAATTCCTGTAGTGAATTTTTCAATTCCAGAAATTCAATTTGGTTCTTTCCTAAAAAGGCTATGTTATCTTTTAACTCCTGGATTATTTTATTGGTTCCCTTTAACTGAATTTCAACTTTCTCTTGAATCTCATTGAGCTTCCTTGCCATCCAGGTTCTAAATTATATTTTTGTCATTTCAGACCCCTCAATCTGCTTAGGATCCATTGCTAGGGACCTAGTGCAATCCTTTAGCGATAAGGAAACACTCTGACTTTCCTAATTTCTAGAATTCTTGCACTGATTTCTTCTTATCTGAGGGGCTGGTGCTTCCTGTTCTTTTTAAATTGCTATTGTTTGGATGGAGATTTTTGTTTTTATATTATTTTTCCCTTGAGAGTTTGACTGTGGTATATGGTGTGTACCATTAGTTGGCTTCATTTCTGGATGTTCTTTGTGCTTTCAGAGTGCCAAGGCTCTGCATGAGTTCCTTAATTGTGGTTAGTTTCCTGCGCTGGGTTTCATAGGCATTGCATAGTGAAGGAATTTGTTTTTATTTGGTGGTACAATTCAGGTTATGATACAGTAGATGGTGCTTAAGAGTAAGGTCTAGCAGATAGGCTCTGCCATACACCTGTTTTGTATTTCAGTGCATATAGAGCAGTCTTCTGGGGAAGGAGAGACAGAGGGGCAAGAAATGACTGTTTCACCAAGGTCATTCTTGGGCCTCAGGGGAGCCCTCTGCAATCACTGGTACCATGCCTGTGTTTCCTCAGCCTCAAGGGGGGGACCCTGGCAGGTTGCACTCCCCCCTCCCTTAGGGGTGGCCTGAACTGAATGTTAGGTCACTAAGAGATCTGTAGCTCCCCAGAGACCCACTGGTCTAAGCTGGGCAGTCAGAGAAAGTTGTAGGATATGTCTGTGGGTGATCTGGTGATGCAGTTGGTCAAGGGTGAAGGATCCGCTGGCAAGACTGTGATGCCACAGGTGTGCAGCTGGTCTGGTGTGCATGGCCTGGGGTTTTTAACCAGCAAGTGGCCTTGGGGCCTCCCCAGCTTGTGTTCCCCTGACTCAGTTTCCCTCTGCTGTCTGCCCCAGGAGTAGGCCTGAACAGCTAGATTTGTCCAAAGCCTTCTTCACCCAGATCACTGGGCTATTCCAGGTGTTCCATGCCATGGGGCTGCCTTGGGCAAAAGCTGTGGCTGCCCAACAGGCTACACACTTCCCACACCAGTCGTGCTGAGGGAGGGATGCTCAGCTGCCATGCCTGAACATAAACCTGTGCCTCACTGTTTTCTGTGTTCTGATAGTAGAGGCTCCTCCCCTGCTCAAGCTCTAGGCACAGATCTCAGCTCAATACCTGTGGGTGGTATACTCAAACTCTAGGGGTTTGGGAATTGGGCCACAGCTTTTTCCTCTGGCCCCTCAGGGTCAAGCACCAGTTGTACTTGGGGTGCTGAACTAATCCCAGGTTGCCAGCAAAACACTCAGTTGGGAAGTGGAGGCTGTTCTGTGTTCACTCTCTTGTGGGAGTGGCTGGACCGGTGGCCTTGGAAGGGGCTGGCAGACAAGGCGGCAGCACAGCGATCAGATGCTTTCCGGTCCCAGAGGAAAGACAATCCTGCTCTCTCCTGGCCTGACAGTCAGCAGGTGTTATAGTCACTTGGATCCAGATGGAGAGCCTTGGGGGATGAGTGCCTGGGGTCATGTTTTGCTGCAGCTGTACCATGTGCTATGACACCTTCTGAGCTCCACACAGTTTTGAGCTCTTCTTCTTCTTACTTTCCAGGCAGTTCCCCCTGCCAATTCAAATGTCTATGGAGTCATGGGATCTTTTATAGCTAGGATCCCAGAGGTCCATGATGGGAGTGTGGTGCCCTGGATTTCCTTCACTTATCCCTTCCTTAGGACTTGTTCAGGACCAGGAGCCAGTCTGACACTTGGTGACTCAGTGTAGGCTTCCCAGCTTTCTCTCTCTTCAACCTCAGTTTCTGCATCCTCCCTCTATTGACTTTCAGTATCTTCTCTGAAAAGATCTGTTCAAAATATGATGGTTTACTTCATATTTTGCTTTCTTTCAATGGGAGAGGTGTTTCCTAGCTGCATCTAGTTGGCCATCTGGTCCTTTCCCCCCATTCTAACTTTTTTATTGCTTATTGAAATACTTGATGTAACTTACCCAATGATTCTAGAATCAAGGTGAAATTATATGAAGAGTTTGAGTAAAATCTCATTTTATCATTCTGAGTTGCTTCAAAATACATTCACAATTTTTGTTACACAACCATGAACCAATTGGAAATGGCAGAACTTTTTAAATGTTCACAATGATATTTTAGAACCTCTAATTCAATTAATACCATTTGGGATTCACAGCAACATACAGCCTCTCTTGATAGACACATATTTGTGGTTGGGGGGAGTGGAAATTTTCCAGCATAATGATTTTCAGATCTGTAGCACCCATCACTCAAGAATTCTAAAAAAAGAGATACAAAAGGATAATTACTATGACACGTGTTTCAAATTTGAAAGACAATTAGCTGGAAACCTCAAACTTTCCTTTCTTATTCAACACACACAATAAAAACACTGTTTCATATTGGGTAAGCATTTTATACCTTATGAAGTACATGAATATTCATCATTTCATTTGATGTTTATAACAATCCTGTGAACTAGCTAGGGATAATTTTGTGGAAAGAAAGGAAAGAATTGATAAGGAAGAAATAAATGGCTTACAAGCAATACAACAAATTTGTATGGAACACACTAAGGACAGGTCGCTAGTGCTCTGAGATTGCCTTTCTTTAATAATTTTTTATTGTTTTGTGGCTCTTCAATGTTAATGTGATTTCTTTGCATATTTATGTAAATAAATTTTCGCAATGTTAATTAAAATCCTGACAAATTTCTGAACATAAGAACACTCTATGTAACACAAGTGGAATAAATATTATTTGTAAATCTGGCTCCCCAGCTGATTCTCCAATCTGAGGATGAAAAAATTGAAAGAAGACTCACACACTATTGTTCCACTGAATTCTCTTATTCCTAACATGACTAAGGTTACACTTATTTGCTTATCCAGTTCTTAAAACTCTTTTGAAATTATGACTTTGTGCAGCTGTGCTTAATAATCTGTTTGCATTTTATAATAATAGAATATAAAGTTAAATGTACCAATTTAGAAATTTTTTCAATAGAATCATGACATCTTATATATATATAAAATTTAAAGTGTGAAATTGAATAGGAAAATCTTACATTACTGAAAACTCAAGATAGTATTCCAGCTGACATTTAAACTTGCCTGTCTTTGCAAGGTAGGAGCTTCTGTAAAACAACATTCCCAATTCACTGTCTATCTCAAACTTAGTATCCAGTGTCTGATCACTAGAAAGAATGTTATTTACTGTTGCTTTTAGAATTGCTTTAATTCTTAAGAAAGTATTTTAATCTTTAGTAATAATCTATTATTTTATATATCATGATCTAAGATGTTTATTTGCCTTATATATGTTTTCCTTTATCAGGTATATGAAGTAATTTAAATTCTCCTTTCTTCAATACTTATTGTAGAAATGACAATAAAATTGAATCTTTTTTTCAGGATGCCTAAAATAAATATGTTTTGTTAACTCTTTTAATGAGCTTTAATTTATTATCCAGTAATGGTGAGAGTGATAAAAATATATAGTAAATGCTAGTGCAGTTCATAGATATAAAAATTATGTTTAAGGAAGAGCCTTCTTATAGATTGATTTGGAAAGAAGCTGAATTTCGGCAAAATCTATAAAGGTTGCTAGAATTTTCTTAAGTCAAAATTGATGAGCAACAACGTCAGGCAAAAACATGAAAATGAGAAAGAGTGGATGAGTCAGGAATAAGAAGTAGTTTCTTTTTCTCTTCTAAATAATATTTAAACTTCTTAAAATAAGCCTAACTATCCAACTCTAGTTTTCTAACCACACTTTCACAAAGTTCCTTCATTTTTTTTTTAAAAGGAGTTTTGCTCTTGATGGAGTGCAATGGCACCATCTTGGCTCACTGCAACCTTCACTTCCCGGGTTCAAGTGATTCTCCTGCCTCAGCCTCCTTACAGGCCGTAAGCCACCACACCCCGCCCACAAAGTTCCTTTGTATTATCTTTATAAACTATTCATTATGGAAAACATCACTCTTAATTCTCTAAGAGAAGAAAATATGAATTGTTCCCATTATGAGGGACTGCTGCAAAGCCCCCAAAATCTGTGTTCCTCTGCAAAGCTGGGAATTGTTCCCATTGTGAGAAATGTCCATTCTTCTTAATTGTCTCCCAGAAGCCTTGGGGCCATGACTTTTTGAGCATCCTGGTCACTTGGTTATAAATGTTGGATTAACTTTCAGATATCATCCCTAGAAGCTAAAACCATGTGTTGTATTTTACAGGTCATTTTTCTGTATAGTACCATATTATTCTGTTAAAGTTCTGCAATTATCTCTTTTGACAGGAGATCCTGAAACTGTTGAATGCTATGTATTATACTCCTTTTGACAGAAACTAATTTTTTAAATCACAAACACATTTCCACTATTAAAAATATAAAAAGAACCAGATGTATTGTCTAGATTTTATTGGGGAAATGTGAACAACAGTTTTACAGTGTTCTGGTTCATGGGGTAGAAGTACATTCCTGAGTGTTATTATCTGCTAGCCACAGTAGGGATCTTCAGGACACAGAGCAATCAGTCAGTGGGGTGCTCTTGAGAGGTGGAAGGCATCCTTGCTGAAGCTTCCACCAGGAGAATTAGTGTTTAGAGAAGAGTTTGAAGTTGTCTATATTTCCTTTTTGGGTTTAGGTAACATTAGGTGACTGGGACAGGAGAATTGGAGAAAGGCAGATCGATGGGTCCTCATTGTCTCTGAGCTGCTGCGATGGAAAGAATGTTGGGAGAAAGATCTGAAAGAATCTAGCCCAAGGATGCATTTTCCTCTTTATTTCCTGTGTGGCCTATCACAGGCAGGCCCCCAAAATGGCATATCTCATTTCATCACCCATGAAATGTGGTTAGTAGTAACTCACTTGACATGGTCGTGATGTACATTAAGCAGAAAGCATATCTGTAATCATTGGTAAACTATACTGCACTGGCCTTCCATGCATGCAATCCAACCTCATTTGGATTCATCTGTGTTACTCTGTTTCATGTGATTTATGATTAAATTTAAAATGTACATCTGGGTAAGACAGGTGGTGAGGAGGAATTGAAGGGAGGCTTTGATTCTGTTTTCCAGACCTCAACCTGAAGGATGAGGAAAGCTTTGGTAACTGCGATCCACTTTTCTTTCTTTTTGATTGAAGTCCAGATTTGCAAAACAGTGTCTCCAATGAGTTTTTGTGGAATTCATTTAGGGTCAGGGTGACCTTGTTCTGAGATAGGTTCTGACATATTCCATTTGACACCGTTTCCTTTGCTAAGCAATCTTTCACCTGCCAGGAAAAGCTCTGCTTCCACACCAAAGCAGGACCTCGAGTTTCAAACTGAGGGGATGACAGTCAGCAGCTTTCACCAAGACAAACCTATATCCGCTTTGCAGGAGCTTGTCAAGAATCCTGGTGACTAAGGACTGGTTTGAAAATAACTGGTATTGTCCACAGGCTGATCATAGGAGTTGATCTTTGGTGAATTTCAATGACTTTGAAGTTCCCGATGAGCATGGCTTTGCCTTCATTGGAGCAAAACCAGTCAAAACATATGAGCAAGGGGCATGTGATAAATAGAAAGCAAAGGAAAACAGGTTAATGTGTAAAACACCCTTGGGGGAGAAAGCACTCTTTATCTTTCCTAGCATGTAAAAACATTTTCCACTTGGCACATTGAGTTTCCTTAAAAATAGTACAGAATGTGATATAAAATGAGAAAAGAAACAGGAAAGTGCTCCAACAGGTTTTCAGAGAGTTATAAATTGAATTTCACCTGTATGTTGAATCTGAAAAAAGTTGTTCTAGAGTTTCATTTTTAAAGGAGAGCTTTTTACTAATGAAAAGTCATAATTGTTTGTCTTAACTTTTTTTTTTAACAAACTTCAAATAAAGTTTTGGCAAGAAGAAGCAGCTGTTCCACATTATTATTCTGTTTCTCAGAATGCATTGTTTTTCTGTTAGAAAAATGTCAACAAAAACACTTTTATTAGTTGGATCAGCAGGGCTGAGTCCGAAAAGAGAGTCAGTGAAGGGAGATAGGGGTGGGGCTGTTTTATAGGATTTGGGTAGGTAAAGGAAAATTATAGTCAAAGGGGGATTTTTCTCTGGCAGGCAGGAGTGGGGGTTGCAAGGTGCTCAGTAGGGGAGATTTTTGAGCCAGGATGAGCCAGGAAAAGGACTTTTACAAGGTAATGTCATCACTTAAGGCAAGGACTGGCCATTTTCACTTCTTTTGTGGTGGAATGTCATCCGTTAAGGCAGGGCAGGACATTTTCACTTCTTTCATGATTCTTCAGTTACTTCAGGCCATCTGGGCGTATATACGTGCAAGTCACCAGGGATGCGATGGCTTAGCTTGGGCTCAGAGGCCTGACATTCCTGCCTTCTTATATTCATCAGAAAAATAAAATAGTGTTGAAGTGTTGGGGCGGCGAAAATTTTTGGGGGGTGGTATGGAGAGATAATGGGTGATGTTTCTCAGGGCTGCTTCAAGCGGGATTAGGGGCAGCGTGGGAACCTAGAGTGGGAGAGATGAAGCTGAAGGAAGATTTTGTGGTAAGGGGTGATATTGTGGGGTTGTTAGAAGAAACATTTGTCGTTTAGAATTATTGGTGATGGCCTGGATACGGTTTTGTGTGAATTGAAAAACTAAATGGAATAAGAGAAGGAGAAAAACAGGTATTAAAGGTCTAAGAATTGGGAGTACCTAGGACATCTAATTAGAGAGTGCCTAAGGAGGTTCAGCATAGTCCTGCCAGCAAAGATTATTTATTTACTTCAAGAGTTTAGAGTGGCGGTTTGGGGATAGCACCAGGAGATATCAGCTGTGATGGCTTGGAGAAACAGTGTAAACTGGCAGTGTAAACAAGAGCAGGGCAGGTATGAGTAGTTGAGAATGGTGAATAGGAGTATGATTAGATAGAAGATAGTAGGGATGACAAGTTTTTTTGGGGCACAGTCCAAGTTGGTCTGGTGTCTGGAATGAGACTGGGGCCTAATAAAAAGGAGCGTCTATACAGGAGCTCAAATGGGCTATACCTTGTAGCATTCTGAGGACAGGCCTGAATTCTGAGAAGGGAAAGTGGTAAAAGTATTGTCTGGTATTTTTAAGTTGGTGGCTGAGCTTGGTGAGGTGTGTTTTTAAATGACTATTAGTCTGTTCTACTTTTCCTGAAGACTGAGGACTGTAAGGGATATAAAGGTTTCACTGAATACTAAGAGCCTGAAAAAATGCTTGGCTGATTTGACTAATAAAGGCTGGTCTACTCTCGGACTTTATAGAGGTGGGAAGGCCAAACCGAGGAATTATGTCTGACGGAAGGGAAGAAATGACCGTGGTGGCCTTCTCAGACTCTGTGGGAAAGGCCTCTACCTATCCAGTGAAAGTGTCTACCTAGACTAAGAGGTATTTTAGTTTTCTGACTCTGGGCATGTGAGTAAAGTCAATTTGCCAGTCCTGGGCAGGGGCAAATCCTGGAGCTTGATGTGTAGGAAAGGGAGGAGGCCTGAACAATCCCTGAGGGGTCGTAGAACAGCAGATGGAACACTGAGAAGTGATTTCCTTGAGGATAGATTTCCAGGATGGAAAGGAAATAAGAGGTTCTAAGAGACAGGCTAGTGGCTTGTAACCTACATGGAAGAGGTTATGAAATGACAACAGAATAGAATGGGCCTGTGAGGCTGGAAGGAGATATTTTCCTTGGTCTAAGAACCATTTGCCTTATGTGGGAAGAGATTGATAGGTGGAAGTTTCAGCAGGGTAGTAGGTGGGAGTGACTGATGTGAAGGAGAAAAACTGGCCATGAGGGACAGAAGGTGGAAATCTAGCTGCTAGTCTAGCTACCTTATCAGCATAAGAGTTGCCTAGAGCAATGGGATCTGACGCCTTTTGATGGCCTTTGCAGTGAATGACTCCAGCTTCCTTTGGAAGTAAAGCATCCTTGAGCAGAGGTTTTATTAAAGAGGCATTAATGATGGAGGACCCTTGCATAGTGAGGAAACCTCTTTCAGCCTATATAACAGCATGGTGGTGCAGAACATGAAAGGCATATTTAGAGTTAGTATAAATATTGATGCGTAGTCCTTTTGCAAGAGTGAGGGCCTGAGTTAAGGCAACTAGTTCAGCTTGCTGAGAGGTAGTGGAGGGAGGCAGAGCGGTAGCCTCAATAACAGATGTGGAAGATACTATTGTATAGCCTGCCTTTGCTGGTGAGTGGTGATTAGGCCTGGTGGAACTGCCATCAATAAACCAAGTGTGATCAGGGTGAGAAACAGGGAAGAAGGAAATGTGGGGAAATGGGGTGAACATCAGGTGGATCAGAGAGATGCAGTCATGAGGGTCAGGTGTGGTATCCAGAATAATGTGAGAGGCCGGATTGAAGTCCAGGCCAGGAACAATGGTAACTGTGGGAGACTCAACAAAAAGTGGGTATAGCTGAAGGAGCTGGGGAGCAGAAAGTATATGCATCAGGTGTGAGGAAGAAAATAGATTTTGGAAATTATGGGAGCTGTAGAGAGTGAGTTGAGCATAGTTGGTGATTTTTAGGGCCTCTAAAAGTATTAAAGCAGTGGCAGCCACTGCACGCAGACATGAGGGCTAGGCTAAAACAGTAAGGTCAAGTTGTTTGGGCAGAAAGGCTACAGGGTGCAGTCCCAGCACTTGTGTAAGAATTCTGACCACATTAACCATGCCTAGGAAGGAAAGGAGTTGTTGTTTTGTAGAAGGGATTGGGGTTTGGGAGATTAGCTGGACACAGTCAGCAGGGAGAGGACATGTGTTTTTATGAGAATTATGCCGAGATAGGTAACAGTTTAGGAAGAAATTTGGGCTTGACTGAAGTAATGGGGGCTGTCTGTGAAGACTTGCAGCAGTATGGCCCAGGTAATTTGCTGAGCCTGATGGGTGTCAGGGTCAGTCCAAGTGAAAGCGAAGAGAGGCTGGGATGATGGGTGCAAAGGAATAGTAAAGAATGCATGTTTGAAATCCAGAACCGAATAATGGATTGTGGAGGGAGGTATTGAGGATAGGAGAGTATATGGATTTGGCACCATGGGGTGGATAGACAAAACAATTTGGTTGATAAGGCGCAGATCTTGAACTAACCTGTAAGCCTTGTCTGGTTTTAGGACAGGTGAAATGGGGGAATTGTAAGGGGAGTTTATAGGTTTTAGAAGCCCATGCTGTAGCAGGCGAGTGATAACAGGCTTTAATCCTTTTAAAGCTTGCTGTGGGATGGGATATTGGCGTTGAGTGGGGTAAGGGTGATTAGGGTTTAATGGGATGATAATGGGCATGTGATCGGTTGCCAGGGAAGGAGTAGACATGTTCCATATTTGTGGGTTAAGGTGGGGGGATACGAGAGGAAGACACTAAGGAGGCTTTGGGTTGGGGAGAAGGGCGGCAATGAGATGCAGCTGTAGGCCAGGAACAGTCAGGGAAGCAGATAATTTAGTTAAAATGTCTTGGCCTAATAAGGGAACTGGGCAGGTGGGGATAACTAAAAAAGAGTGCATAAAAGAATGTTTTCTAAGTTGGCACAAGAGTTGGGGAGTTTTAAGAGGTTTAGAAGCCTGGCCGTCAATACCCACAGCAGTTATGGAGGCAAGGGAAACAGGCCCTTGAAAAGAAGGTAATGTGGAGTGGGTAGCCTCCATATTGACTAAGAAGGGGACGGACTCACCCACCACTGTGAGAGTTATCTAGAGCATCTGTGATGGTCCTGTAGGTTTCTGAGGCAATCGGGCAGTGTCAGTCTTCAGCTGTTAAGCTGAGAAGATCTGGGAAGGAGTCAGTCAGAGAGCCTTGGGGCCAGAGTTCCAGGGGCTTTGGAAGTGGCTGCCAGGTGAGTTGAACAGTCCAATTTTCAGTGGGGTCCCGCACAGATGGGACGCAGCTTAGGAGGAATCCCAGGCTGTGGGCATTCCTTGGCCCAGTGGCCAGATTTCCGGCACTTGTAGCAAGCTCCTGGGGGAGGAGGTTCTGGAGGAACCCCTGGCAGCTACGGTTCAGGCGTTTGGAGTTCTTGCATGCTGGAGATGTGGCTGGGGTTTGTCTCACAGTGGAGGCAAGGAATTGCAACTCAGAAATACATTGCTACTTGGCTGCCTCTACTCTATTATTGTACACCTTGAAGGCGAGGTTAATTAAGTCCTGTTGTGGGGTTTGAAGACCAGAATTTAATTTTTGGAGCTTTATTTCATGTCGGGAGCAGATTGGGTAATAAAATGCATATTTAGAATAAGACGGCCTTCTGACATTTCACTGTTTAGGGCTGTAAAGCGTGTCAGGGTTGCTGCCAAATGAGCCATGAACTGGGCTGGGTTTTTATATTTTATGAAAAAGAGCCTAAACACTAACTGATTTTGGGAGAGGTCGGATAAAGAAAAAGGAGCATTAACCTTGACTATACCTTTAGCTCCAGCCACCTTTTTAAGAGGAAATTGCTGGGCAGGTAGGGGAAGGCTAGTCGCTGAATGAAACTGTAAGCTGGGCTGGGTGTGAGGAGGGGAGGTGATAAAAGGATTATAGGGTAGGGGAGCAGAGGCTGAGGAAGAATTGGGACCTGGCTCAGCCTGGCGAGGAGAGGAGAGGTCAGATGCGTCTATAGAAAAGGAAGATTAGAAAGACTCAGTGATACTTGGGGTTGGGACTGAGGGGGCAGGTGGGAGGGAAAGGAGGATCTGGGACAGGTCACATTGGGAACAGAGACTAGGGAGAGAACAATGTATAAAAGAATGCCTGGACATCAGGCATCTCAGACCATTTGCTCATTTTATGACAAGAATTATTTAGATCTTGTAGGATGTGAAAATTGAAAGTGCCATTTTCTGCCTATTTGGAACCACTGTTGAGTTTATATTGGGGTCAGGTGGCATTGCAGAAGAAGATAAGGCATTTAGGTTTTAGGTCAGGTGTGAGTTGAAGAGGTTTTAAGTTCTTGAGAACACAGGCTAAGGGAGAAGAAGGAGGAATGGAGAGTGGAAAGTTGCCCATAGTGAAGGAGGCAAGCCTAGAGAAAAGAGAGAGCAGAGACATGGAGGGAAGGGGTTCAGGAGTTCTTACCCTCCACTATAGCGGGAAAGGGGTTGGGGCATGGAAATAAGGGGTTGGGGTGCAGAGATAAGAAGTCAGTGTGCAGAAATGAGGGGTTGGGGTGCAGAGATAAGAGGTTGGGGCATGGAAATAAGGGATCGGGGTGCAGTGATAAGGGCTTGGGGCATGGAAATAAGGGATTGGGTGGTTCTTGCCCCTAGAAAAGCGTAGAAGGGGTAGAGACATGGAGAGAAGGGGTTGGGGGGGTTCTTGCCCCCCAGAAAAGCAGTACTTGCCGCTAAGGGTGAAGGACCAAGGCAAGCATCCCCATGTGGTCAGACACTTCTGAAACAATCGTGAATAATCAGAGAGGCGTCCCTGCAATGATTAAACACCAAGGGAAGGCTGCCTTCCCGAGTCTGTGACCGGCGCTGGAGTTTGGGGTCCACCGATAAAACGTGTCTCCTTTGTCTCTACCAGAAAATGAAAGGAATTGAAATTAAGAGAAGGGAGAGATTGAAGGGTGGCACCAAAATTGAAAGGAGAAAGCGGTTGAAGGATAGTGAGAGAGGTTGGAGAAGAGAGTAAGAAGAGGCCGCTTACCCGATTTAAAATTGGCGACATGTTCCTTGGGCTGGTAGGTCTGAGGACCCAAGGTCATAGGTGGATCTTTTTCATGGAGCAAAGAGCAGGAGGACAGGGGATTGATCTCCCAAGGGAGGTCCCCCGATCTGAGTCATGGCACCACATTTCGTGTGCGTCCGTGTGAAGAGACCACCAAACAGGCTTTGTGTGAGAAATAAAGTTTTAATCACCTGGGTGCAGGCGGGCTGTGTCCAAAAAGAGAGTCAGCGAAGGGAGATAGGGGTGGGGCCATTTTATAGGATTTGGGTAGGTAAAGGAAAATTACAGTCAAAGGGGGGTTGTTCTCTGGCGGTCAGGAGTAGGGGTTGCAAGGTGCTCAGTAGGGGAGCTTTTTGAGCCAGGAAAAGGGCTTTTAGAAGGTAATGTCATCACTTAAGGCAAGGACTGGCCATTTTCACTTCTTTTGTGGTGGGATGTCATCAGTTAAGTTGGGGCAGGGCATTTTCACTTCTTTTGTGACTCTTCAGTTACTTCAGGCCATCTGGGCGTATATACGTGCAAGTCACTGGGGATGCGTTGGCTTAGCTTGGGCTCAGAGGCCTGACACCTCTCTTGCCACCTTTGTAACAATTTGTTTTCATTGCTCTTTTTTAGTTATTATGACAGCAAATTTTAATAGAGTTAAAAAAGCTTTTTGTTAGATGAAACATGAGACATAAGCAAAAGTGGAGTGAGAGAACAGTAGCATGAACTCGAACCATCTACCTGCAGAGTTCCACTCATGGCCAATCCATTTACATTTGTAGTCATCCTCTCTACCTCCCTCTATTGAATTGTTTTGAAACTATCACCAGGTATAATATTATTCACTCTGTAATTATTTTAGTACAAAATATAAAAGCAATTCAAAAATGTAATCACAGGCACAGTGTGGTGGGTCACCCCTGTAATCCCATAGTTCCAGCTGCTCAGAAGGCTGAGACAGGAGGATTATCTTGGCCTATGAAGTTGAGGCTGCAGTGAGTCATGATCACACCACTGTACTCCCACCTGGGTGACAGAGTGAGACCCTGACTCAAAATAGATAAATAAATAAATAAATAAAGTGTAACCACAGCATAATTGTCACACCTAAAATATTGTGTCTTTAATATAATCAAACATCCATTCAGTGTGCAAATTTCCCCCAAATGTCTTGTAATTTTTAAATTGGTTTGTTTGAATCATTATTCAGACAAGATTCACACATTTTGTGGAGATCCATATTGCCATGTCCTTTATGTCTTTTAACCTTTAGGTTTGCTTGCTGTCTTTCTCTCTCTCTTCTCTCTCTTTCTGTTTTTCTCTTATGGTGTATTTTCTGAAGACTAGGTCACTTTGTCCTCTGGAATTTGCCGCATCCTGAATAATGTTAACTGTGTGCCTGTTGGGTCACATCAGTTCTTCTGTCTCGTATAATTTTTGAGCCTTTGTGGTTATATCTAGTGGCTTGATCATACCCAGGTTTGATTTTCTTCAGAGGTGGTGTTGGATACTTATTGGAAGGCACGTGATTCTCATAGTCTCTTTGGTTTTGAGCGGCCATTGATGCTTATTTCTTGGACTCATTAGAGATGGGGAAACTTCTAATTCTTTCAATTCTCTTTATTTCTGGATATTGAAAGTACAACTATCAAAATTTTCCATTGCTTCTGTGGAATCTCAGAAAAACAAAAACAAAAACGAATCAATGATAGCTTTGAGAATTGGGCCAGAGCAACTGGAAGGATGGGGTTACCATCGGCTGAGATGGGAAATATCTCATCAGCATACGAACATGCTACTATTTCTCTTGAGTTTACTCTCTCATCCTACTACTAGTCCATTTTTTTTCTTTTTATAGCAAAACTGCTGGGAACATTTTCTGTACCCAGTTTCTCCCTAGTGGTCTCTCTTGACTCCTCACCGATCAGCCTTTCACTAGCCTATCCAGAGTCAGGAATCCATCAGTTCACTTTGCTAAATCCTTGTTTAGTGCACGCTCCTCATTTGTTTTGACATAACTGTAGCATTTGACATGTTGATTACTCTCTCCTCCTGAAACACTTTCCTGACTTGAATTTCAATGGCCACATTCACCTATTCTTCTCCTACCTGAATGGCTGCTCTCTGTCTGTGTTGCTGGCTCCTCCTTATCTTCCCCAAATTAAGTTCAGCTCAACCCTCTCTCCCAGACTCCAGACTCACTCCTATCTGTCTCCACTAGGATAATTAATAGACCTCTAAAAGTTAACAAATTCAAATCAGAGATCCAGATAATTCCCTGCCAAGCCTATTTTGCAATGCTTTCTGCTTCAGTGAATCATCTGTTTTTCATGTCAGAAATCTTGTAGTCATTCTTTAACTCTCATTTTTTCTCACACCCTACAATCCAGATTTTTATTAAATATTGTCAGCGCTCCCTCAAAAATGCATCTACAACCCATTCGCTTCTTACCACTCCCACAATACCATGCTCCTCATGCCACCATCAGCACTTTGCTGGATTATTGCAATAGTACTTCATGGTCTCCCCAATTTTGCATTCACCCCTTTACAGTTTAGTCACAACAAAGCAGCTGGAGTTATTCTGTTAAATACAGATAGAATCTCTCCATTGTTTAAAATTCGTCTCTCATCTCACTTAGAATAAAAGCCAAAATGCGCTTACTATGGGTTGGCCTTCAGTTTCATCTCTGACCTCATCTCTTGCCACCCTCTGTTCCTCTCGCTCCACCCTTTCCACAGTGGTATTCTTGCTTTTTCTTTAGTACACCAGTCACATTTACGCCTCTGGGCCTTTGCACTTACTTCACTCCTCCCATATGCCTGCAATTATGTTTCCTTAGATAAGTCAAGTTCTTCCTTCTGATCTTTGCTAAAATGTCACCTTTTAGAAAGGTCTTTCCTGATCTTACTATCTACAGTGTCAAACCTTCTTCCCAATTCTTCTTATTCCTTTTTACTACTTTATATTTGTAAACTTTTGCTCTTGAAAGACAGGTCCCAAATAACCGTGGCCAAGCCAGCTTATCTCCCTCTTATTGGCAATTACTAGGCAGAATGTACTGAGAATGCAACATCCTGAGATAAAGAGAAAATGTCTGGAACAACTTGAGTTGTGTCTTCCTCTTCCCAGAACAGGATATTCTGCAATGCTTGGGTCAGTAAGCCAAGAAATGCCCAGGGTACAAAACCCAGCGCATAGTGCTTTTAAGGTTCCTCAGCTGTGGTGTGATAAGGGGCATTCACAGAGGAGACTCCATTTGCCCTGGGCAGGTTTCCTGACCCTTGAGGGACTGGCTCACCATGCATCCTGGCTTCTGCTTGTCTTTGCTACCTATCTGTGAATATTAAAGTTGGTTTGCTTGACTTGTGGTGTGAGTGTTCTGTCTCACCAGACCAGATTCAGGAAACTTATCACTCTCTAGTATAGCATGTATTTTATGTATTTACATTGCTTATTTTTGGAGTGCAAACTCTACAAGGAGAGGGGTATTTTTCAATTTTTTTTTTTTGCTTCTTTCTCCCGAGCACTTAGGCCAGTACTCTCAGTATTCTCAGGTAGTAAATAATCAATACATATTTGTTAAAAAATGAATGAAGATGAGTAGTCACTTATGTCAAATAGAACAGAGAAAAATGAGTGCTTAGATTTTATAAGATAGTAGTCAGAGGTGACTTTGGCAAGACCACATATAGTGGCATGGCAGGGAAAATGCCAGTTGGAATGGGTTGAGGAGATAGAGATCATGAATGACCAACTCTGATTATATGTGAAGGGGAGGGGAGAAATTGTGTTGTAACTAGAGGGAGCATTTGTCAGAAAGGACCGACTATGGCATGCTGGTATGCCGTGAGAATATTCCCATAGGAAGGGAGAATATGATGCAGGAAGGGGAATTTTGAAGTCTGTGCAGTCAAGAACAGTCACAAGTATTGAGGTTGGCCCTAGATTTTATAAGGGAGGTTTCATCAGTTATAAAAGATAGAGTAGGTTATTTGGTACAGATGGTGGGAAAGTTGATAGAATTTTGTGGTGACAAAATGAAAGCTGAAGTCCAAATTTGATTGTCTCTTTTTCTCAGTTTCGAGGAAAACTCATCACAGCTGAGATGAGAGTACTGTGCTGAGTGTTTAACCACACTTGTGAGAGGAGTTGGATTATAGATAAAGGGAAGACATGCATACAAAAACAGACTACCATTATTATATTGTGAGTGCCCCCTTTTATTGAATAAGTACATAGATATTTACTGAGTGTCTATGATGTGCAAGAGATTAAAGTTCTAAGATCATATTTATTTTATTTTCCAGATCATCAGAAGAAAAGTGGGTTAAATTGGCCAAACATTCCCGCTCCCATCCACTGTCTGTCTTCCAATCCCTGAATCCCAAGATAAATAACAATCAACTTTCACTGTACTTTACTTTTATGTGTGCAGATCTGGCATTGTAATAAGGCTTGAATCTCTTGAGAAAATGGCAGGTAAATAAGAGCAGAGAAGAGCACTTCACCATCCTGTGTTTTCAAAATTTGCTGTAATTATTTTATTGGCTTTCTCATATTTATATAGAAAAATAAGAGCAATGTCAAGCCAAGGCCTCCAAAGAAACAGGTATAATATGCATATTTAAACAATTTCTTTTTTGTGTAATTTTCTATCCTTCCACAGGTTTTAATTCAAATAATTCATAGAATTGGCACCCACCTAGACACTGGAATCTAGCTTAACAAGAAACATTCAACTAGTTAAAAATAATAAACTTTTGTATTTTAAAATAGGAAAAGAGAAATTTACATGATTCTAACGGAAATTTCTCTTATTTTTAGTGATGTGCCTTTCCTGACCCATTAGCTCACAAGTCAAATCAATATGCTCCTCAATTTTATTATTTTTATTACGACATGGCAAAAAAATAAAGGCCCAAATGAGAAAAAGAATGCCCTGAAGAACTCAACTAACACAAGTTCAGAAGACTGGGAAACTAGATAAATAATTAAGAGACTGGCCTTGAACTATGCTGGTTGTTGAGAAGTTTCTGGGTCACTTAATAGGAATTAACAAACTTTTAGGGTCAAATAACAGATTTAAGAGTTAAAATGTGTGGAATTTCAGCTTGTTGCCTGGCCTTGGTTTCTTTCTGTGAAAAATGTGTAAATCCATGAATTAAAGAATGACTAGGGGATACACTTTACAATTGACAAAAAATGGTAAGAAAAAATAAATGAGATTAGATTTTATAAGGAAGGAAAACAATTAGGAGTTAAAAATTAGAATAGGAGCAAAAATATATGAAGGAACTTTCACAACAATTAGGAAAGAATGTATGCTAAAAACTGACAAAGAATAAGAACAAGCAATTAATGAAACTGAATTATCAATGGCTAATTCTGAAAAAAACACCATAGTCTATAATCTAGCTGTTATGAACTGATGCTCCAGTATAAGGTAGCTAGAATTCCTTTCTTTCTCTCCAGTTAATTATTTGGGACCTCCAACCTGCTATTATTGGTGCCAATAAATATTTTTTTCTTGAGATTTCTTCATTCCAAATTGTCCAAGAACCCTTCAGGTTTACTCAATCCGGGAGCATAAATCCTGCTTTCAAAAACCAGATGGGTTTGATTTGCATTTCTCTGATGATTAGTAATGTTGAGCAGCAGCATATTTGCATGTATCTGTTGGCCACTTGCACTTTTTTTTTTTTTTGAGACAAGGTCTCACTCTGTCACCTAGGCTGGAGTGTGGTAGCATGATCACGGTTCACCGCAGCCTCAGAGCCTCCTTGGCTCAAGTGATCTTATCACCTTAGCCTCCTCCGTAGCTCAGACTACAGGCACACACCACCATGCCTCACTAATTATTGTATTTTCTGTAGAGATGGCTTCTCCATGATGCCCAGGCTTGTAGTTCTTTGGAGACATTAATAAAAACCACAATGAGATATCCCCTCACATCTGTTAGAATAGCTACAATAAAAACAAAATAAAAGATAAGCGTTGACAAGAATGTTGAGTAATTGGAACACTTTTACACTGTTGTTGGGAATGTAAAATGGTGCGGCCTCTGTGAAAAATAGTACAGACTTCTTAAATATTAAAAAAGTAGAACTACCATATGATCTAGCAATTTCACTTCTGGGTATTTAAAAGAATTGATATAGAAATGATGAGGAAATATTTACACTCTCCAGTTCACTACAGCACTACTCACAATAACCAAGATGTGAAAATAAGTTAAATGTTTATCACTGATGAATGGACGAAGAAAATGTGGCATGAACATACAATGAAATATTATTCCTCCTTAAAAAAGAAGGAAGTCCTGCAAACGTGACAACAGGGATGAACCTTGACATCATGCTAAGTGGAATAAACCAGCTGCAGAAGGACAAATATTGCATGATTCTACTTATATGAGGCATATAAAATAGTTAAATTCGTCAAAGCAGAGAGTAGAATGATGGTTGCCAGGGCATGAGAGGAGGAAGGAAAGCGAGCTGCTAATCAATGGGTGTAAGGTGTCAGTTATGCAAGATAAGTAGATTCTAGAGATCTGTTGTAGAACACTGTTCCTGTAATTAGCAATATTGTGCCCTTAAAACTTTGTTAAGAAGATAGATCTTGAGTTAAATGTTCTTATCACAATAAAAAATTAAAGGGTAGGTGGGAAGGAATTGGTAATCTGCTCCATTCACTGATACTATCCTTGCTTAGTTCGCTGTCTGAAGTTGCTGTTAAAGACTGGCCATGTTCCTTCTGATGTATGCACATGAGTTTCTTGCTGTTCTACCTCCCTTACAAATTTCATTATGCCCTTTATTTGTGCTGCAAAAGAATGTGTACTTCTGTTCTAATTCAGAGGCTCAGATGGAGATGGAGTTTCCCCCTTGTGGCCCAGGCTGGAGTGCAATGGCGCAATCTCAGCTCACTGCAACCTCTGTCTCCCAGGTTCAAGTGATTCTCCTGCCTCAGCCTCCCAAGTATCTGGGATTATGGGCGCCTGCCACCAAGCCCGGCTAATTTGTATTTTTAGTAGAGATGGAGTTTCACCATGTTAGACAGGCTGGTCTCGAACTTCTGACTTCAGGTGATCCACCCACCTCAGCCTCCCAAAGTGCTGGGATTACAGGCATGAGCCGCCATGCCTGGCCTACTTTTTGTGTTCTTAAAAGAACATGCAGTTTTTTCAATATAAAAAAGTATAAGAAACAATAAGACATGGTGAAAAATTGGGAGATCCTTGATATAAATAATTCTGAAAATGCAACTTTTTATTCATAAACTCAAAAGGATAGTGAATAATAGCATAGGATGCATGGAGAGTTTGCACAGGTTAATTCTGACATGCAGATTTTGATCTTTTAAAATTGTTGTTAATGGATTGGTGATTTTTATTCTTAAGTAATATTAATTTGGATAACACTAATCAAAACATCCAAAAGCATGTTACTGGAATACCTTTAAATCAGAGCTTAGACTGTTAGCACCCTGTGATATGGGGAGGATGTATAGTCATTCTCTGGGGATTTTAATAATCTAGACTATTTTCCCAAAAATTAGAATTAAAAAAGGAACATAGAGCCACCTTTTGGTTTATTGTTATTCACTTGAATTTATAACATCAAGCTGATTAGAAAAGGCTCCTTCGATGCATCACAGTTGGAAAGCAGGAGCTTTTCTTGCATGTACTATGTCAGAAGCCCCGAATGGATTTCCATCCCAGAAATGTGGATGCCTGTGACTCTGATAGTTGAGAGTTCTCTAAGGCTGTTTTAAAAGAGGCTGGCCGGGCGCGGTGGCTCACGCTTGTAATCCCAGCACTTTGGGAGGCCGAGGCGGGCGGATCACGAGGTCAGGAGATCGAGACCACGGTGAAACCCTGTCTCTACTAAAAATACAAAAAATTAGCCGGGCGTGGTGGCAGGCGCCTGTAGTCCCAGCTACTTGGAGAGGCTGAGGCAGGAGAATGGCGTGAACCCGGGAGGCGGAGCTTGCAGTGAGCCGAGATCGCGCCACTGCACTCTAGCCTGGGCGACAGAGCAAGACTCCGTCTCAAAACAAACAAATAAACAAACAAACAAGAGGCCATAGACTTTCTTAAAAGGTGTGTATATTCAAAAGAACAATACATTTTGTTTTTCAACTCCTCCAGCAATAGGATATTTTATTTTATTTATTTATTTTTTTATACATTATTTTTTCCATTTTTTTTTATTATACTTTAGGTTTTAGGGTACATGTGCACAATGTGCAGGTTTGTTACATATGTATCCATGTGCCACGTTGATTTCCTGCACCCATTAACTTGTCATTTAGGATTAGGTATATCTCCTAATGCTGTCCCTCCCCCCTCCCCCCACCCCACAACAGTCCCCGGAGCGTGATGTTCCCCTTCCTGTGTCCATGAGTTCTCATTGTTCAATTCCCACCTATGAGTGAGAACATGCGGTGTTTGGTTTTTTGTCCTTGCGATAGTTTACTGAGAATGATGTTTTCCAGTTTCATCCATGTCCCTACAAAGGATATGAACTCATCCTTTTTTATGGCTGCATAGTATTCCGTGGTGTATATGTGCCACATTTTCTTAATCCAGTCTATCGTTGTTGGACATTTGGGTTGGTTCCAACACTTTGCTATTGTGAATAGTGCCGCAATAAACATACGTCAGCATGTGTCTTTATAGCAGCATGATTTATAGTCCTTTGGGTATATACCCAGTAATGGGATGGCTGGGTCAAATGGTATTTCTAGTTCTAGATCCCTGAGGAATTGCCACACTGACTTCCACAATGGTTGAACTAGTTTACAGTCCCACCAACAGTGTAAAAGTGTTCCTAGCAATAGGATATTTTGAAAATTAATTCCTATATTCATTCCACTTAGCCTACTTGATTTTATTTTTTTCAGACTTGACTGCTACATCAATACCTGGGGCACAGGCTAATTAAGTGAAATGTTTGGATGGAATTGTAGGGACTGTGCAAATTATTTTTCCCCCTTAAATGTCAAATGAATATAGTTTTAGATTGGTAAACTAGGTAAATAGCAAATATATAATAAAGTTAATGTAAGTATGATGCTATTCTGAATAGACAGAAGGAGAAGGCAGAAAGCAGAAACAAACTCCAATATTACAGATTACACTATTGTGGGACATGTTAGCGGAGGGGCAAATGGCTTACAATGCACAATGGTTCCTGGGGCATTAACATGTTATATTTCATTCCAGTGGCCCTAATTTTCAAGGTAAGTTAAGAGTCTAGGAAGAGAGGAGTATAAATTGCATGATTTTAATAGGTCTATCAGTGGTGATCTTATTAAAAAATATTTGCTGATAAAAGAAACTTCATTTATTTAGAAATTTTTTTAAAAAGCTTTTATTTTAAGTTCAGGGGTACAAGTGCAGATTTGTTACAAGTATAGGTTTGTTGTACAGATTATTTCATCACCCAGTATTTAGCCTAGTACCTACTGGTCATTTTAACTGATGCTCTCCCTCCTCTCACCTTCCATTCTCTGAAAGGCTCCATTGTGTTTATTTAGAAAATTCTTTTAAAAATATTTATTTATTTATCTTCATTTTATGGTATGGAGCAGAGAGTCGATAATCAGAACACTTTATGGGAAATTCTAACACGTAGCCATAATGCCAAGATGGAGAATCTGATAGCATAGCTATTAAAAATTAAGACCTCTGAAAGACTTCCATTTCGGCTAACAGAAATGCCCAAGGCAGCTAGACACTGTGTCTCCCTTTCTGTTTTAATGTAGTTGCATCAATTCTGCTATTCTGTTACAAAGCAAGCACCTAGAATGACATTTACAAAGCAGGCAAAATAAAAACAGAACAAAAACTAGAACTATCACATGCAAAAGTCTTGACCCATGCTAAGACACTGTAGGTAATGTTGAAAGAGCTTTGGGAAAATTTAAAATCTGGCTGCTCAAAGTATGGTTCTTTTTTTCCCCACTTTTAAGTTCAGGGGTACCTGTGTAGAATGTGCAGGTTCATTACATAGATAAACATGTGCCATGGCAGTTCGCCTCACAGATCAACCCATCACCTAGGTATTAAGCCCAGCATCCATTAGCTATTCTTCCTGATGCTCTCCCTCCTCCAACCTCCGACCCTCCAACAGGGCCCAGTGTGCTTTGTCCCTCTCTCCCATGTGTCCATGTGTTCTCATTATTGAGCTCCAACTTATACATGAGAACACATGATATTTAGTTTTGTGTTCCTGCGTTAGTTTCCTGAGGATAATGGCTTCCAGCTCCATCCATGTCCCTGCAAAGGACATTATCTGGTCTCTTTTTATGGCTGCATAGTATTCCGTGGTGTGTTCTTTCTCCAGTCTATCACTGGAGGGTGTTTAGATTGGTTCCAGGTCTTTGCTATTGTGAATAGTGCTGCAATGAACATACACATGCATGTATCTTTATAATAGAATTATTTATATTCCTTTGGGTATATATACAGTAATGGGATTGCTGGGTCAAATGGTATTTCTGCTTCTAGATCTTTGAGGAATTGTCTTCCATAATGTTTGAACTAATTTCCTGTCCTACCAAGAGTATATAAGCATTCCTTTTTCTCACAACCTCATGAGCATCTGTAATTTTTTGACTTTTTAATAATAGCCATTCTGATTGGTGAGAAATGATATCTCACTGTGGTTTTTATTTGCATTTCTCTAATGATTAGTGATGTTGAGCTTTTTTTTCAATGTTTTTTGTCCACATGTATATCTTCTTTAGGGAAGTGTCCACTTACGTCCATTGCCCACTTTTTAATGAGGTTGTTGTTGTTGTTTTTTTCCTGTAAATTTGCTTAAGTTCCCCATAGATGATGGATGTTAGACCTTTGTCAGGTGAATAGATTGTAAAAATTTTCATCGCTTCTCGGCCTTTTGGCTAAGATCAAGTGTAGATTGTAAAAATTTTCGCCTATTCTATAGGTTGTCTGTCCACTTTGATGATAGTTTCTTTTGCTGTGGAGAAGCTCTTTAGTTCAATTAGATCCCATTTGTCAATTTTAGCTTTTGTTGCAATTGCTTTAGGCATTTTTGTCATAAAATCTTTGCCTGTGCCTATGTCCTGAATGGTATTGCCTAGATTGTCTCATAGGATTTTTATAGTTTTGGGTTTCACATTTAAGTCTTTAATCCATCTTGAGTTAATTTTTGAATAAGGTGTAAGGAAGGGGTTCGGGTTCAAAATTTTTTTTGCATCTGGCCAGCCAGTTCTCCCAGCACCATTTATTTAATAGAAAATCCTTTTCCCTTTGCTTGTTTTTGTCAGGTTTGTTGAAGATCAGATGGTTGTAGGTGTGTGATCTTATTTCTGAGTTCTCTATTCTGTTCCATTGGTCTGTGTGTCTGTTTCTGTACCAATGCCATGCTATTTTGGTCACTGTAGCCTTGTAGTATAGTTTGAAGTCAGGTAGTGTGATGACTCCAGCTTTGTTCTTTTTTCTTAGGATTGTCTTGGCTATTCAGGATCTTTTTTGGTTCCATATGAATTTTAAAATAGTTTTTTTTTTTTCTAATTCTGTGAAGAATGTCAATGGTAGTTTAATGGGAATAGCATTGAATCTATAAATTACTTTTGGAAGTATGGCCATTTCAATGATATTGATTCCTTCTATCCATGAGTGATACAGTTTGGCTGTGCCCCTGCCCAAATCTCAACTTGAATTTTATCTCCCAGAATTCCCATGTGTTGTGGGAGGCACATAGGAGGAGGTAATTGAATCACGGGGGCTGGTCTTTCCTGTGCTATTCTCATTATAGTGAATAAGCCTTACAAGACCTGATGAGTTTATCAGGGGTATCCGCTTTTGTTTCTCCCTCAATTTTCTCTTGCCACTGCCATGTAAGAAGTGCCTTTTGCCTCCCACCATGATTCTGAGGCCTCCCCAGCCATGGGGAACTGTTAGTCCAATTAAACCTCTTTTTGTTCTCAGTTTTGGATATGTCTTTATAAGCAGTGTGTAATGAACTAGTACAGTAAGTTGGTACCAGTAGAGTGGGGAGTTGCTGAAAAGATACCTGAAAATGTGGAAGTGACTTTGGAACTGGGTAACAGGCAGAGGTTGGAACAGTTTGGAGGGCTCAGAAGAAGACAGGAAAATATGGGAAAGTTTGGAACTTCCTAGAGACTTCTTGAATGGCTTTGCCCAAAATGCTGATAGCGATATGGACATCAAGGTTCAGGCTAAGGTGGTGTCAGATGGAGATGAGGAAGTTGTTGGGAACTGAAACAAAGGTGACTCTTGTTATGTTTTAGCAAAGAGACTGGCAGCATTTTACCTCTGCCCTAGAGATTTGTGAAACTTTGAAGTTCAGAGATATGATTTAGGGTATCTGGTGGAATAAATTTCTTAAGCAGCAAATCATTCAAGAGGTGACTTGAGTACTGTTAAAGGCATTCAATTTTATAACGGGTGCAGAGTGTAAAAGTTAAGAAAATTTGTAGCCTGACAATGTGATAGAAAAGAAAAACCAATTTTCTGGGGAGAAATTCAAGCTGGCTGCAGAAATCTACATAAGTAACAAGGAACCTAATGTTAATCCCCAAGACCATGGTGAGGATTTCTCCAGGCCATGTCAGAGACCTTCATGGCAGCCCTTCTCATCAGAGGCCTGGATGCCCAGGAGGAAAAAGTGGTTTTGTGGGCCAGACCCAGGGTCCCCATGCTGTGTGCAGCCTAGGGAGTTGGTGCCCTGTGTTCCAGCCACTCTAGCTGTGGCTGAAAGGGGCCAACATAGAGTTCGGGCTGTGGCTTCAGAGGGTGGAAGTCCCAAGCCTCAGAAGTTTCCATGTGGTGTTCAGCCTGCGGGTATACAGAAGTCAAGAATTGAGGTTTGGGACCTCCACCTAGATTTCAGAAAGTGTATGGAAATGTCTGGTTGCCCAGGCAAAAGTTTGCTGCAGGGGTGGGGTTCTCATGGAGAACCTCTGCTAGAGCAGCACAGAAGGGAAGTGTGTGGTCGGAGCCCCTACACAGAGTCCCTACTGTGGCACTGCCTAGTGGAGCCATGAGAAGAGGGCCACCATCCTCCAGACCACAGAATGGTAGATCCACTGGCAGCTTGAACCGTGCATCTGGAAAAGCTGCAGACACTCAATGCCAGCTTGTGAAAGGAGCCAGGAGGGAGTCTGTACCCTGCGAAGCCACAGGGGTGGAGCTGCCCCAGACTATGGGAATTCACTTCTTGCATTGGTGTAATCTGGATTTGAGACATAGAATCAAAGGAGATCATTTTGGAGCTTTAAAATGTGACTGCCCTGCTGGATTTTGGACCTGTATGGGCCCTGTAACTTCTTTGTTTTGGCCAATTTCTCCCACTTGGAATGGCTGAATTTACCCAATACCTGTACCTCCATTGTATCTAGAAAATAAATAGCTCGCTTTTGATTTTACAGGATCATAAGTGGAAGGGACTTGCCTTGTCTCAGATGAGACTTTGGACTTGTGTACCTTTGGGTTAATGCTGAAATGAGTTAAGAATTTGGGGGACTGTTGGGAATTCATAATTGGTTTTGAAATGTGAGGACATGATGATATGGTTTGGCTATGTCCCCTCCCCGCACCCAAATCTCAACTCAGATTGTATCTCCCAGAATTCCCATGTGTTGTGGGAGGGACCCAGGAGGAGATAGTGGAATCATAGGGGCTGGTATTTCCTGTATTATTCTCATGATAGTGAATAAGTCTCACAAGATCTGATGGGTTTATCAGGGGTTTCCGCTTTTGCTTCTTCCTCATTTTTCTCTTGCTGTTGCCATGTAAGAAGGGCCTTTCACCTGCCACCATGATTCCAAGGACTCCCCAGCCATGTGGAACTGTAATTCCAATTAAACCTATTTTTGTTCCCAGTCTTAGGTATGTCTTTATCAGTAGCGTGAAAACGAACTAATACAATGAGCATGGAATGTTTTTCTCTGCTTGTGTCCTCTCTGATTTCCTTGAGCAGTGGTTTGTAGTTCTCCTTGAAAAGGTCCTTCACTTCCCTTGTTAGCTGTATTCCTAGGTATTTTTTTCTTTTTGCGGCAATTGTGAAAGGGAGTTCATTCATGATTTGTCTCTCTGCTTGCTTGTTGTTTGTATGTAGGAATGCTAGTGATTTTTGCATTTGAATTTGTACCCTGAGACTTTGCTAAAGTTGCTTATCAGCTTAAGAAGCTTTTGGGGTGAGACAATGGGGTTTTCTAGATGTAGGATTATGTCAGCTGCAAACAGACTTCCTCTCTTTCTATTTGAATGCCCTTTATTTCTTTCTCTTGCCTGATTGCCCTAGGCAGAACTTTCCTATGTTTCTGGTGAGAGAGGACATACTTGTCTTGTGCTGGTTTTCAAGGGGAATGCTTCCATCTTTTGCCCACTTAGTATGATATTGGCTATGGGTTTGTCACATTTGTCATATATGGCTCTTATGATTTTGAGATATTTTCCTTCAATACCTAGTTTGTTGAGAGTTTTTAACATGAAGGAATACTGAATCAGATCAAAAGCCTTTTCTGCATCTGTTGAAATAATTATGTGGATTTTGTCTTACTTCTGTTTATATGTGATGAATATTTATTTGCATATGTTGAACCAACCTTGCATCCCAGGGAGGAAGCCTACTTGATTTTGATGTGCTGCTGGATTTGGTTTTCTAATATTTTATTGAGGATTTTTGCATCAATGATCATCAAGGATATTGGCCTGAAGTTTTTTTTTTTTTTCTGCATGTCTGTCAGGCTTTCGTATCAGTATGATGGTAGCCTCATGAAATAAGTTAGGGAAGAGTCTCTCCTTTTCAATTTCTTTCGTATAGTTTCAGTAGAAATGGTACCAGCTCTTCTTTGTACCTGTGGTAGAATTCAGCTGTGAATTCATCTGGTCCTGGGCTTTTTATGGTTGGTAGGCTATTTATTACTGCCTCAGTTTCAGAACTCATTATTGGTCTACTCACAGATTCAATTTCTTCCTTGTTCAGTCTTGGGAGGGTGTATGTATCTAGAAATGTATCCTTTATATATATATATATATATATATATTTTCTAGTTTATGTGCATAGAAGTGTTTATACTATTCTCTGATGGTTGTTTGTATTTCTGTGGGGTAAGTGGTAATACACTCCTGATCATTTCTGATTGTGTTTGATTCTTCCTTCATTTTTTCTTTATTAGTATAGCTAGCAGTGTATTTTATTAATTTTTTCAAAAAACCTGCTCCTGAATTTGTTGATTTTTTTGAAGGGTTTTTGTGTCTTTATCTCCTTCAGTTCCACTCTAATCTTGGTTATTTCTTGTCTTCTGCTAGCAATGGAATTTGGTCTAGGTTCTCTAGTTCTTTTAGTTCTGATGTTACATTTTTAACTTAAGATCTTTCTAGCTTTTTGATATAGGCATTTAGTGCTACAAATTTCCCTATTTATCATGCTTTAGCTATGTCCCAGGAATTCTGGTACATTGTATCTTTGTTCTCACTGGTTTCAAAGAACTTCTTGGTTTCTACCTTAATTTCATTTTTCACCTAAGAGTCATTCAGGAGCAGGTTGTTTGATTTTTATGTAGTTGTGTGGTTTTGAGTGAGTTTCTTAATATTGGGTTCTAATTTGATTATGCTGTGGTCTGAGAGCCTGTTTGTTATGACTTCAGTTCTTTTGCAGTTGCTGAAGAGTGTTTTACTTCCAATTCTGTGATCAATGTTAGAGTAAGTGCCATGTGGAGATGAGAAGAATGTATATTCTGTTGCTTTTGGGTGAAGAGTTCTACAGATATCTATCAGATCCACTTGATTCAGAACTGAGTAAAGTACTGAATAGCTTTGTTAATTTTGTCTCTATAATGAGTTTAATATTGTCAGTGGGGTGTTAAAGTCTCCCATTCTTAATTGTGTGTGAATTTCTCTTGCCGTTGCCATGTAAGAAGTGCCTTTCACCTCCCACCATGATTCCGAGGACTCCCCAGCCATGTGGAACTGTAATTCCAATTAAACCTATTTTTGTTCCCAGTCTTAGATATGTCTTTATCAGTAGCATGAAAACGAGCTAATACAATGAGCATGGAATGTTTTTCTCTGCTTGTGTCCTCTCTGATTTCCTTGAGCAGTGGTTTGTAGTTCTCCTTGAAAAGGTCCTTCACTCCCCTTGTTACCTGTATTCTTAGGTATTTTTGTCTTTTTGTGGCAATTGTGACACTTTCAAAGTCTCTTTGAAAGTCTCTGAGAACGTGTTTTTGAATCTGGTTTTCCTGTATTGGGTGCATGTATTTTCAGGCTAGTTGACTCTTCTTGTTGAAATGACCCCTTTACAATTGTGTAATGTCCTTCTTTGTCTTTTTTGATCATTATTGGTTTAAAGCATGTTTTGTCAAAAACTAGGATTGCAACCTCTGCTTTTTTCTGTTTTCCATTTGCTTAGTAAAATTTTCTCCATCCCTTTACTTTGAGCCTATGTGTATCATTGCTTGTGAGATGGGTCTTTTGTGAGATGGGACCCTTTTAAAGTGACCTGGCCTTTCTCTCTGGCAGCCATTAACATTTTTTCTTTCATTTTGACCTTGGAGCCTCTGATTATTATGTGTTTTGGAGATGACCTTCTTGTGGAGTATCTTACTGAAGTTCTCTGCATTTCCTGAATTTGAACGTTGGCCTGTCTAGCCAGGTTGGGGAAGTTCTCATGGATGATATCCTGAAGTATTTTTTTTCAAATTGGTTCCATTCTCTCTGTCTCTTTCAGGTATCCCAATCAGTCATAGGTTCAGTCTCTTTATATAATTCCATATTTCTCAGAGGTTTTCTTTCATTTCTTTTCGTTCTTTTTTTCTCTATTCTTGTCTGCTTGTCTTATTTTAGAAAGATAGTCTTCGAGCTTTGAAATTCTTTCCTTCACTTGGTCTATTCTGCTATGAATATTTGTGATTGCATTGTGAAGTTCCTGTAGTGTGTTTCTCAGGTCTAACAGGTTGGTGTTTCTCTCTAAACTGGCTATTTTGGCTGTCAACTCCTGTATTGTTTTATGATGACTCTTATCTTCTTTGCATTGGGTTACAACGTGCTGCTTTAGCTCAGCCAAGTTCATTATTACCCACCCTCTGAATTCTACTTCTATCATTTCAGCCATCTCAGCCTCAGCTCAGTTCTGAGCCCTTGCTTCAGAGGTGTTGCAGTCATCTGGAAGAGAAGGGGCCCTCTGGATTTTTGAGTTTTTGGTGTTTTTGTGCTGATTCTTTCTTACCTTTGTGGACTTATCTACCTTTGATCTTTGGGGATGCTGACCTTTTAATGGAGTTTTGTGGGGTCTTTTTTGTTGCTGTTGGTTTCAGTTTGCTTATTTTTCTTTAAATAAGCCACTCTCCTGTAGGGTTGCTGAAGCTTGCTTGGGGTCCACTCCAGACCCTAATTGCCTTGGTTTTTCCCGTATCTAGAGGTGTCACCAGTGAAGCTTGGGAAACAGAAAAGATGACAGCCTGCTCCTTCCTCTGGAAGCTTCACCCAGCGGGATATTGACCAGTTGCCGGCCCAAATGTGCCAGTAGGAGGTAGCTGGAGACCCCTGTTTGGAGGTCTCACCCTGTCAGGAGGAACAGGATCAGGGGCTCACTTAAAGGAGCAGTCTGGGTGCTTTTTGGTAGAGCAGGTATGCTGTGTTAGGGATCCTTTCAGACTCTGTTCACTATGGGCTCTTCAGGGCCCACAGGCTGGATTGACTGAGATGCCTGAACAGCCACCATGGCAGCCTGCCCCACCCATGGGACACTTTGTCCCAGAAGAAAATTAGAGCTCTGTTGGTCATAGAATATGGGAAGGGGTGGCTCAAGGCCCCCAGCTGGGAAGACCTGAACCATGAGGAGGAATGGATTAAAGTTCTGCTTAAAGAAGATATCTGTCCATGATCTGGCAAAGTGGCTGTGGTGCACTGGGGGTAGCCTTTCTTGGCTGGATTGTTTGGACTTTCAACGCCAGATGAAATGGCTGAGTCAACCAAAGAGTGGTGATCATGGCTTGCTCCTCCTCCAGGGCCTCTGCCCCAGGGAGAGATCAGAGCTCTGTTCATAGGAAACTGGCTGGGATAATTGAAGCCCTGGCAGGGAGGTCCTTCCCAGTGAGGAGGAATGGATCAGGGTCCCATTTGAAGAAGTAGTCTGGCTATGATCTGGTAAAGCAGCTGTGCTGCCTTGGGGGGCACCCTTCCTTGACCAGGCCATTTGCACTCTCCAAAACTGGCAGGCTGGAACAGCTGAGTTGACTGGACTATAGACATGGCAGCCACTCCTCCCCTGGGGAACTCTGTCCTGTCTCAGGCAGGCTCTACCCTGTTGCCTTTGGCTCGCTGGAATTCCAAACCAGTGAGTCTTATCTTGTGAGGTGCCATGGAAGTGAGGCCCGCAGAATGACACTGCTTGGCTCCTTGGATTCGTTCCCCTTCCTAGGGGTCTGTACAGACCTCCTGTTTTGCCTGAGTTGCAGACATGTTTGTTGGAAATCCCAGGGCCAGAGTATGGAAAGCTCCTGGGTCTCTGTGTGTGACTGAGCAGCTGCTCTGCTGAGACTACAGTTTTATGTGTCGGACCCAAGGTCCTGGTGGTGTGGGCTCACGAGGGGATCTCCTGATCTGAAGGTTACAAAGATCTGTGGGAGAAGCATGGTTTCCCAAGTGGGGTCACACAATCACTCATCGTTTCCCTTTGCTGGGGGTGGGGGTTCCCTTGGCACCATGTTGCTCCCTGGTGGGCCTTTGCGCCACCTTGCTTTTCTTCATTCTCCATGGGCTGAGTTGTTTGCCTAATCAGTCCCAATGCAAGAATCTGGATATTTCAGTTGAAGATGCTGTATTCACTCACCCCTTTGTGAGTGCCATGGACTGCATATTCTTCTAATCAGCCATCTTATGGCCAACTCCTAGAAAATTCTTTATGTTCTCTTTATCTTTCATTATTTTTTGTCTTATAAAGATCAGGTTATTTGGTAAAGTGATGGGGAGAGATTTGTTGCTGTGTTTTCCTTTAAACCCCACAATGGTTTCTCCCAATGAAAGCTTATCTAGAGGTCTAGCTTATTGCATGGAACTTCGACAGTTGGAGCAATGGTATAGGAAAAAGATCTGGACTGCTATCTGATTGGCATCCTTGATCCAGTTCTCTTGTTGGCCCTTAATACAACTTTAGAGCCCTCCTGGCCTCTATGAGAATCTGGTTTTAACCACTGATTTGAAGTATAAAGCAACACAGCATTGCTCTCAGAAGTAAATCCATATATCATCCAACTGACCACTACCACTTTAAAAACTTCACTAAAAATCTGTAAGCTTATAAATTATGGCCAGCTTTCAGGGGTTTATAATTTCTATCAAGAAAATACTTTAATTTCAACATTTCCAGTAAGATGATTGTGCTCTCATCTATTGGAGGCAAATTTAACATAGTATTACCAATAATTAAGGTCATGAAAAATTTAGGCACTTACACACAGGGTTTCTTATTTTAATGTGAGAAAAAATAATCTGTGGTTTGGTATCAAGGAACCAAGGTTACAGAGTACAGGTAACATGAGAAATAGGAGACTTTTTTTTTAAATTTATGGAAACAGGCAGATTATTTTAAGTCCTGGCAAGACAAAGGAAGCTTTGAGACTTGCACCATGCAGTTATTACAAGACGCATTGAACACTTAGAACTAAGCTATCCTCAGGAAAAGGCAGCAAAAATGTAACTGAATTCCTCCAAGGTTTTGATCTTAATGAAAACTGATTCTACATCAATTACCTTATGCTCAAACCAGTTGGATGGTAGGGGTACAGGGTCTTATGTAATTCGTGAGGCCCAGTAAAAATGAAAATGTGAGGCCTCTTGTTCAAAATTCAGGAAAAACATCCTGCTAAAGGTGTTAAAATTTGTTTTTTTTCTTCACTTCATGTTTCTCTCTGAGTTTATTTTTATTTGCTATTTAATGTCAAAGTAAAAATAAAATAAAATTTTAAATCATTAACATAATTTTTACTGTTAATCTTTGTCTCATACAATGACAGTTTTAATACAAATTTCAGAGAATCTAATGCTTATGAATCAACAAAATGACACAATTCAGATTTGGTAGAATGTACATGCAAATATATTTTCTGAAACAGTGCAAACACTACCCTAAACTAATGCAACTGTTTTCGTATCACTTTTCGATATGCGCACATTCTAGTACTTTCTACTTTCAGCCTACTGATAATTAAGGAAGGACTAAAAGGAAAAAGAACTATGGTTGCTCTATTGAATTAGTCCATTTTTACATTGCTGATAAAGACATACCCGAGACTGGGAACAAAAAGAGGTTTAATTGGACTTACAGTTCCATATGGCTGAGGAGGCTTCAGAATCATGGCAAGAGGTGAAAAGCACTTCTTACATGGTGGTGGCAAGAGAAAATGAGGAAGAAGCGAAAGTGGAAACCCTGATAAACCCATTGGATCTTGTGAGACTTATTCACTGTCATGAGACTAGCATAGAAAGACTGGCCCCCATGGTTCAATTACCTCCTCCTGGGTCCCTCCCACAACACGTGGAAGTTCTGCGAGATACAATTTGACTTGAGATTTGGGTGGGGACACAGCCAACCATATCACCTTTCTTTCCCTTTCCTTCTATATTACCATTTTCAGCATGAGTGGCTGGTTAACATAGGAAAGCAATGTAAGTAAGAAAAGATATGGTAGGATTTGCTGTCTAATTTCTATCTTTTAGCTTGCCTTCTTTCTGTATTTGAAACAAGTTCTTGTTTGAACTGGAAGTGTGGCCTGTCTGAGCTATCAACATCCACATTTATTCAGTCACATAGGTAACGAGCTTATCTTGTACTCTCTTTAAATTTTGCTGAACTCCTGTACATTGTGAGTACACCAGAATTTTCTGCTCAGGGCCATTTTGCAAATGGCAAAGGGATCTAAGTAATCATTATAATTATAATTATTGTTGTTATTGTTTGTTTATAGAATTCCTTCACCTTGGATTGGCCATGCCCTCAGATATTTCTCTTCTTGGGCACATTGTCCATGCCTTCTGTTTCTCCTCTGCTCAGCGCTGCCTATTTTATTCATCATGTCCGGTGTTTCTCCTCCTAGTTGACTTACTGGTAAAAGAAGAGATCAGAATTAACGGGAGAAGAAGGCATTTAGGAGGTGGTAAATGCAGCTTTCCCAGAAATACTGCTTTCCATCCTCCTACCTTTCTGTTTTGTCTTTTTGTGAAACTTACCACTTAGTCATATTTAGGTTTTTCCATCATGTTTAGAGATTTTTCGTCACCTAGAGAACACAGTGATCCTCTAGGCATATGGCTCTAGTGGTTGTGATTAAACTTTGTGTTTTCTCAAAATTTTAGATTGTAATACATTTTGGATTAACCTTTTGTAGGCTTGATAAGGTCATCCAAAAATGTCCATATTCTAATCCTTGGAACTTGTTGCAAAGCAGATAACTCTACACTGGTTGCTGCTTCAGCCCACTGTATCTTGGAATGCAGTTTCTGCTGCATACATGAATCTGAGGAGAAAGAATACACACACAACACACTGAATGAAGCAACTTTATTACTCACATATCGGCAGCGAGGGACAGTACAAGCCTGGGATTCATGGAGCTCATCCAAGGCTCAGAAAAGCTACCTAGTGTGGAATCTCATCTGTGTGTGGCCCATGTTGCACTGTAGCTGAGGGCCCTGGAAAAGCAGCCTCTCCTGGGCTTTGTCTTTCGTGAATTTAAGTTACTGGGCTTAAAGTATTGTAGGACATCTTGTTCTAGAAAAAATACGAACAGGTCCCAGGCTGTTCTGGTCAGTTCCTCCTTATCTCAGGAAGTTAAATTTTGAAGAGGACAAATAAACAAACCTTAGCACAAACTAATAGGATAATTATGGTCCTCATATAGATTATTTCTAGGTTACTTTTACTAACCTGGTCTAATAGAGTTAATTAAAATTAATTTCATTGGGTCATTTAAACAAAGTTCAGAATACAGTGATGATGGAAATAGGAATTTATTTTGGTCTGTTACCTAATTTTAGCATATTTGATTATCAACTATGACTAGAAGATGTGTATGATACAAAGAAGAATATTTGACCTCATGGGGTTTATAATCTATTAGTGAAATGAAACAAATACACAAATAACTGCAAATCAAGGCAAAATGTAAGTTCAGAGAGAGATACAAAGTGATATTGGAGCTTAATGTATAAAAGTAATATATTCCAGATGACAGGATGGAAGGTTATCAGAGTGGGCACCATTATACAGCCTTTACTTGTGTTGAATTAGGGAATGGGAAGGATAGGTGGAGACAGCAGGAGTAGTGAAGGAAAAGGATGTTTTATTGAGAGAAGTAATATAAACTAAAAAATGGTGGCAAAATAAAACAGGTATTTTTTTTTTTTTAATTTAGGAAGAGAGGAAGAGACTGGTTTGCTTGAAATATGTGAAAAAGGGCCTAACAGGAGATTGGATGGAAAGATAGACACCAGTTCAAAGTTTAGAGAACACTGAATGCCGTGCTTAGAAGTTTTGGACTTGGGTCTACAGGCAAAGAAGTCTGATGTGTTTGAAAAGCCAAGAGTATTCATAGCATAAGTAGAGATTTTTGAAAGGAGGAGTTAAAAAATTTCAGGATGAGCAACTTTTATGTCTCCCATATATTGAGGGGAATGGATTTTCTGAGAGTGAAAGAAATTGAGTGGTAGAAAATCTAAAAGAAGAGGAAAACTGAACAATTACAGCTGCAAGTCTAAAAGGGAATTAGCTAGAATTATTTTTTAAGGTGGTTTGCAAAGATGAATAATGAGGGAACATATACTTGATAAAATATAAAGCATGAAACAAGGCTGAGATAATTAAAATATCATGAATTTGCAACATGACCTGGCTGACTGATAAGTGGATCAAAATACATAGTTCAGAAATAGATTTGAGTAAATTGGAAAAGTTAGCATATGATGGGGAGAATATCATGAATCAGCAGAAGAAAGGATGATTTTTTTTTAATATATAATGTTGGATCAACTTTGTAAAATTGCTAAAATTTTACAATTGTTAAAAACCTGGCTAAACTTGTAAAACAATCCAGTATTTTTCTTATTCCATGTATCAAAAATTGCAGATGAGGCCGGGCGCGGTGGCTCACGCTTGTAATCCCAGCACTTTGGGAGGCCGACGCGGGTGGATCACGAGGTCAGGAGATCGAGGCCATCCTGGCTAACACAGTGAAACCCCGTCTCTACTAAAAAATACAAAAAATTAGCCGGGCGTGATGGCGGGCGCCTGTAGTCCCAGCTACTCGGAGAAGCTGAGGCAGGAGAATGGCGTGAACCCGGGAGGCGGAGCTTGCAGTGAGCCGAGATTGCCCCACTGCACTCCAGCCTGGGTGACAGAGCAAGACTCCATCTCAAAAAAAAAAAAAAAAAATTGCAGATGACTGTTTTCAGGCTGGAACATTGGTCTTCACACGTCGACTGGAATTATAGGGGTCTCCTGGGTTTCCAGCTTGTAAATGGCAGATTGTGGGACTTCTTAGCTTCTGTAATTGCATGAGCTGATTCTCTGCAATAAATCTTGTTTTATTTATACTTATATATTTTACTGGTCCTGCTTCTCTGGAGAAACCTAACTAATACAGATATTGTTATTAAAAGAACCCCAAAATTATAAAAACATAGTAAATAAAAATAATGGATATTTTGCTAATTCTTGAGGTGGTTCTTTGTAAGCACAAAAAAGTCATAACTTAAAGAAAAAGACTAATAGATATGAATCTCATATATATATAATATATATAGGTAGAAAGGGAGAGAATTATAGAAAGACATTAACCAAAGTGTTAATAATAATTCTCTCTAGATATTCAAATTTGGAGTCATTTCCTTCCTCATTTGTATACTTCTCTATTTTTTTTACAGGAAAAGAAATTCTTATGAGTAAACTAACTTTTAATTTTAATAAAAGGTAAATTAAAAAGTGATTATGAATTAGAGGTGTTTAAATTATAAGAAATTGGGATAAAATGAAGTGAATATGTCACTGCTTTGGCAGCCGATGTGTCAAAGTGGAGAAAACGATTGGGACATCTACTAAATATTAAGAGATAAATAAAGTGGGTGGTAGAGGGGCTTCTAAGATGCTGGTGAGAAACTGGTTAAAGGGACAACACGTGGGCTTCAGGGCAGACTAGGAGGCAAAGAAGTAATGGAGAGACAGATTGGTCATGGAAGAAATAGTGCTTGAGAGGACAAATGACCCTGGATTCCTTAGGATGGACCTGATGGCAGGTTAAGGGAAATTTCTGAGTTCTGGATTTCAGAAGTTAAAACATTGAGAGTAATGGGATTCAGAGTAGAAAGAATTAATATTTCCTTTAAGGAGTTGAAGTAAGTTTGCCAAATGAATGTCATTTGAGTTGTGCAGAGTAAGCAACTGTCACCCAGTATTTTCCTAGAGGGTATTATTTGAAGAGAAAACTTACAATGGTCTTAAGTGTTAAGAATTGGAACACTGTGTTTTATATATTTGTTAATATTAATAATATTATTACATTTATTTATTTAATTGACTAGCAGATGTGTGAGCTTAACAGGGTAAATTAATTATTTTCCACAACTCACAATCTTTCGTCACCCCCAAGTCTTTTTACTGATACAAAATATTTTACACGTTTATGGGGGTACATGTATTTTTTATGTACATAAAATGTATAATGACTAAGTCAGAGCCTTTGGGGGTATCCATCACCTTGAGCATTTATCATTTCTGTGTGTTTGGTTACATTTCAAGTTCTCTCCTCTATCTACTTTGAAACATATACTATATTGTTGCTAACTATAGTCACCCTAGTCTGCTGTTGCATATTGTAGGTTGTTTCATCTATCTAACTGTATGTTTGTACCCACTAATCAACCTCTCTGTTTCCTGCTCCCACCCACATACTCTTCCCAGACTCTCGTATCTATCATTCTGTCTTTGTAATGACATAATTGCTTTTAAAAGGTAATGACATTAATAAAATTTAAACCATTGCACAAAGCCTGTATTCAATCTCAGTTCAATATACCAAACTGTCCTTAAATTTTGCGTTGTATTATACTATCTTTTCCATTTTCTATGTTAAAAATAGCATTTAACTTTTCTTCAGGACTCATATTGGCAATATTGTTTTGTCAGCAGAAATATTTGTGCAGTTAAGATTTTTTTTTTAAGTTACACAGTCTTGGCATGTGGAAATATATTTAAAATTGATTAGCTTTAATGTGATCAGCATTATCCCTTGTGTTAGGTGACCTCTAAGAGTTATATGAGTTGAAATACAGTTCTTTGATTAATAAAGGATTCAATGAAAAAATATGAATTGAATTTTGAATTTGTTTTTACATCTGTAATAGAGAAGAGAAGAAATGAATCCTACAAAAATTAATAACCTTTCTCTGTTGATAGTTCAGAATCTCCAGCAACCCCTCATAAAACTCAATTTTTATACTTAGGAATCTTTATCTTCTGAAGTTGGCTTTCATTACATTTTATGTGATTGCCTATTTACAACCTATCTTCAAATATTATCTTCTCTTAAAGGTGAGAAGTCAGTCTTATTATCTTCTTTTATGCACATAATGAAATTAAAGCTTGACAAGGTTAACTGATTAAAACAAGGATACATAAAAAATTGTAAATACGTGCTTAGTGTTAAAGTGCAATATAGGTTCATTTTGCAGAACCACATTTTGAAAATGCGTAGCACATAAATGACAGTATAGTTTTTCCTAATTCCATTGAATCAAGATCCTTAACAGTAGGTCATATGAAAAATAAGCAACAGCACTCTAAAGGCAAATCATTATATTGACTTAATTTCTTCATGTTGATAAGGACTAAATCATAATTTTTGATATCAGTTAGTTTTTTATTTGGAATTCTCTTCTCTTAAAAAATATTTAATGATAATTGAAACAGCATTGTGTTAGTCCATTTGTGTTATTATAAAGGAGTATCTGAGACTAGGTAATTTATTTAAAAAAGTGGTTTATTTGGCTCATAGTTCTATAGGCTGTACAGGAAGCATGGTCCTGGGTCTGTTCCTGGTGAGGGCCTCAGGAAGCTTCCACTCATGGTGGAAGGCAAAAGGGGAGCTGGTGTATCACACAGCAAGAGCAGGAGCAAGACAGAGAGAAGTGGGAGGTCCCAGACTCTTTTAAACAACTAGATCTCTTGTGAACTGAGTGAGAACTCACTTATCACCAAGGGCATGGTGCTAAGCCATGATCCAAACACCTCCCACCAGGACCCATCTCCAACACTGGGAATCACATTTCAACATGAGTTTTGGAGGAAACAACCTTCCAAACCATATCAAGCATATTCTGGAAAAATTGAAACAGCTAATTGGAACAATATAGGCAATGTTCTACATTTTCCAGTTAACTATTTTTGTTAAAAACCTGAAATAAACTGGAATCAAAGAAGATTTTGTATAGTAGTTAGAAAAATTTCTCATACTTGAAACTCTAAATTCTGCACATAGGCTTCCTAATATTGGTCAGTGTTACTTTTGCTTGCAAATTATTTCCAACTTGTAAATCTTTTTTTTTTTTTTTTTTTTTTTTTTTTGAGACGGAGTCTTGCTCTGTCGCCCAGGCTGGAGTGCAGTGGCGCAATCTCGGCTCACTGCAAGCTCCGCCTCCCGGGTTCACGCCATTCTCCTGCCTCAGCCTCTCCGAGTAGCTGGGACTACAGGCGCCTGCCACCACGCCTGGCTAATTTTTTGTATTTTCAGTAGAGACGGGGTTTCACCATGTTCTCGATCTCCTGACCTCGTGATCTGCCCGCCTCGGCCTCCCAAAGTGCTGGGATTACAAGCGTGAGCCACCGCGCCCAGCCCCAACTTGTAAATCTTAACTGCAAAGACACACTGACCGATTTGTGATGGTTCATTCACTCTGACAGGCTGAACGGTGTCCCCTGAAAATTCATTTGATGAAGTCCCAACCCCCAGTACCTCAGAATGTAACCATATTTGGAGATATGGCCTTCAAAGAGATAATTAAGGCTAAGTGAGTTCATATGGATGGGTTCTAATCCAATACTCTGATGAGAAAGACACCGGGCATGCACATGCACTGAGAAAAGGCCACATAAAAACATGGCAAGATGATAGCCATTTGTAAGCCAAGAGGAGAAGTCTCAAGGGAAACCAAACATGTTGGCGTTGTAATCTTAGATTTCCACCTTCCAGAACTGTGAGAAATTAATTTCTGTTGTTCATGCCAACCAGTCTGTGATATTTTGTTATCTCAGTCCCAGCCGACTAATACGTTCACTAACCAATGATGACTTCCAAAATATTCTATAAGATTGAAACTTCAAGTTCTGTAAATGAATCAGTGCCTTGCCTTGCCATGTCTTCTGCACTAAGGTAAATGAAAGGTTGACTTTTCTGGACCCCCTGTGGATGCAGAGCCTGTGCTACCAGTTCTGGAGTGTTTAATTGGTTGTGTAGGAATCTGTAGAATTATTTTCCCCCATCCAGGTGATTGTGGGAACATGAGGTAGGATATTTCTCTGACTTACTGAATAATTTTATCCACAAATTTTTGTGCTATGAAGCCATCAAGATTGGGAAGGTGGGGGTTTATTTGTAACCACAGCATAATGTAATGTATTCTTGCTGTTGCAATTGTATATTAAATTTGTTAAAAGTGAGTGATGGCTGACTAATACTGTCCTGCAATTAAGGAAGACATACAAAAAAATCAGGTATTGGCTAATGGATACATGACCAGCAAAAACATTCCAATACTTTGTTTTTGCAAATTGATGCTAAATCTGCAGATAATTTCATCATTCCTATTCATCTCCATAGGACAGCATTAAAAATATTTTATCCATATCAAGGGAAGGATATTTAAAGGCCTAGAGCTGGCAAATATGACTCTTCACTGTTTGTAGAACAGGTTTGGCAAGATTCCTAAACATCACCATTTATAAAATCATAAAAACCCTCTATTCAATATGAAACAAAGCCAAAGTTCATTTGCACAGTTTTGCTGCTGTAATTGAAACCACTTAGGGCTGTTTATTGTTCTAAGACCAGAAAAAATAAAGACAGCATAAACAAGAAACTGACCCAGTGTGATGCTATCGGATGAATCAAAGAAAAACAACTAAGTTTTTACATACACAGTTGAGCTCATTCTCTCCCTGACTGCGATTAACTTGCCAACATGAAGCTTTATATTATCTTTTTTGAAACTGGGATGAGGGAAAGGGCAAGTCCACAGCAGTTATAAAGATAGCTCTGTCTCAGTATGTTTCTCTTCTCTCTTTCTCTTTTAAAATTTACATGTTACAACATAAATCTGACTAGGGAGAAAATGAAGCTAGTATTTTAGTACAGCCAGTCATTCCATACTTTATAAAGAAAAGACAAAATGTTTTTTTCTTTACTAACAAAGTTTGGTTAAGAAATTGAATGTGCCTTACATAAAGACAATACATTTGAAGCAAACCCAATAAAGGCCAAAAGTTAAAATATAGTGAACTGATTCACAAATATTCAAACTCTTAGAAGACACTAGCAAACTGGAACAGGGCTTGCAAATTCAGAAATTAATGGAAAGCAACTGAGTGGTTGTCGTCATTCTAAGAAGACCTTGGGTCGTTCCTTCTGCTGTGTTTGGTTTTCAGTTTCAATCCTGTTGGTTGAATGAGTGTGTGAATGAGATTCAGGTAAAAGAAACAAGATGGCAAAAGGAGTTTGCAGAGTGAATCCAGTTAGCCAGCCAGACACCACTGAAGGGCTGCTTGAATAAAGCCATCAGCTACATCCATCAATAGCCAGACATTCGACATCAGGTGTGAGGACACTGGAGTTAGATTCAGGAGAGAGGAGACAAGGGTTCTGCTAGCTACAGCTTCAGGTGGAACAGTATCCAGCTGTGTGGAGCCCTGATTGAAGCATCCACCCATCATTACACAACAGTGAAGTCCGGGGGGAAGGTGAGTGACAGGCTCCTCCTCCATCTTGGCATGTTATTTCTTTGCTTTATTTGATATATGTAGAGTATGGTTGGGAAATTACTGAATGTCTAGAATTTAGAGGCTGGGTTTACCTGAAAGATGATGTTTTATTATGGAAGAGAGTAAGATAATTCTTCAATTCTTCCTCCTTCCTCCTCATTCCTTCCTCCTCCTTCTCTTCCTCCCCCTCCTCCCTTCTTTCACTGGCGTCTGTGTGAACAGACCACCAAACAGGCCTTGTGTGAGCAACAAGGCTGTTTATTTCACCTGGGTGCAGGCGGGCTGAGTCCAAAAAAAGAGTCAGTGAAGGGAGATAGGGGTGGGGCTGTTTTATAAGATTTGGGTAGGTAAAGGAAAATCACAGTCAAAGGGGGTTGTTCTCTGGCGGGCAGGGGTGGGGGTCACCAGGTGCTCGTGGGGGAGCTTTTGAGCCAAGATGAACCAGGAGAAGGAATTTCACAAGGTAATGTCATCAATTAAGGCAAGGACCGGCCATTTTCACTTCTTTTGTGGTGGAATGTCATCAGTTAAGGCATGAACAGGCCATTTAAATATCACTTCTTTTGTGATTCTTCAGTTACTTCAGGCCATCTGGATGTATACCTGCAGGTCACAGGGGATATGATGGCTTAGCTTGGGCTCAGAGGCCTGACATCTTCTTCCTCCTTTTCCTCCTCTTCCTCCTTCCTCTTCCTCTCCTTCTCCTCCTTCTCCTTCTCCTTCCTCCTCCTCCTCCTTCTTCTTCTTCTTTTCCTTCTTCTCCTTCCTCTTGCTCTTCTTTTCTTCTTATAATTCTTCTCCTTCCCCTCCTCCTCCTCTTTCTTCTTCCTCTTTCTTCTTCTTCCTCTTCCTCTTCTTCTTTTCTTCTTCTTTTTCTTCCTCATCCTCTTCCTATTCTTCTGCTGCTATTTTCTCCAGACATCCAGTGGAAGATGGATTCAGAGATGGTAGATTCATATTCACTATGTAACAGCAACAAACTTTTGCACAATTTGAGTTTTATTGTATACATTATTGCTTGCTGTACAAATACTTATTGATACCTGCTATAAACAAGGCACTGGGCTAAGGAATTTTTTTTTTAAACTTTTTAACTTTTCAGTACACAATTTATTATGGCTGTATGTTGCCCTTTTCACTAATTAAGTACAAATTTGATTAACTTTAAATACATTTGTTTATTAAGGTTTAGTTTAATATGAAAAGTATAATCTGCCATCTATTTGGGATTGGCTTATCTGTAGTGGTTTTATTAGAATTATATGTTTTCAATTCTTGTTTTATCTTCATTACTGTGCTCCTGGGCAGAGTACCCAATTGACTGTTCTCTTTCTGTCTCTCCCTTTTAAATCTACCACACCTATTTTGGTGCCTACAGTATGACAAAATCATAGGTATATAATAAAAATTTGGAGAATAAATTATTATGTGATTTTCTAGACGTTCAACTTGAAAAAAAATTGCAAATCACTTCAGATTTGGAAACAATCTTGGAGGAGAAGGGTTCAGAGGAGAGTAATATAAATCATTTATAAGCAGAAGTGATTTTATAAGAGAAAATAAAGGGTATAAAATATGCATAATCTGGCCAAAGAACAGAGAGGAGAACATAACGTTTGAAAAATTTAGCAAAGAAAATTATTTAACGTGGTATGAAGTAGTAAAACTATAATGAATAAGACAGCCTAAAAAGACAAAAAATTTTGGCTAAACATCAGGAAAGCAAAAAAGATATACTTATTAGTAATGAGAATGATGTAATTTTGAAACACTTCCAAGAAATCTGAGTGAAGTCTTGCTTGCGAAATCATTTTAACACTCTAGTGTATAAGATACTGTAAAATGTCACTGTCCTGTTCAGCTTAAAAAGCAAACTAGAGCAGCTTGCAATATACCAAATACAAGCTCAGTCTTCTTCCTGCTATGTCTGCACAGAAAACCGTTCATTGGTAGGTGTTTCAGATTTTTGTGATATTTATGTCTTCAGGACCCAAATCTTTAGTTCATGACAGGAATAGAAATGGTTAAATAAAGTAAAAAATGAAAATGCATTTTATTTCTAGGCAATATTAAAGTACTTTTAATTTCATAGGTCACAAGAAAGCCAGATTACCATTCTTTGTTTTTGAGGATTATTGCGGATCTCCTTCCCCTGAGCCAGCTTGTATCCTGACTTTCCTTTACCTTTGTTGGTCTGGCCTGGTCTACCCAAGTTTATGTTGAGCATGCATCATGGGAAGGACCATTCAAGCCTTCTTCTTGGAAACTTGATTTTCTTTCATATTGTTAGAAAAGCTGAAGCTACATTACCATGCCACATGAGAAAAATCAATAACAGCACCGGTGACCCAAGTCTATCTATATAGATAGATAGATAGATAGATAGATAGATAGATATATCTATATATCTGTTTCTCTCTCTCTCTCTCTATATATATATATGGTTTCTAGAAAAAGAGAATAGAGAAAAACATATATGATTTCTAACATGTAATCAGGTGAAAAGGCAGAATAAAAAATGCATGAGAACTGAAAATACAATATACAACTCATTTCCTTGCTATAGTAATTTTTTAAAAGTGATTTGATTACCTCTTTAGAAGTATTCATAGGATTTGCATTTAATACTCAGGGATACATTATTTTAGATTTTGTTTGCTTTTCTCCCTAGACTATACTATAGTAGAAATTCTAACAGATGTAATGTAAACCAATTATCACTTTGGAACTATCAAAGGAAAAAGCTAGATGGTGGAATGCTAGTCTTCAGATGGTTTCATTGAGTGCAGTTAAATAATAGTATCTTACATTTTTATAGCTTTTTAACTTTCAAATGATTTCACATATATTTTCTCACTTGATTAGTTTTCATTTATCATTTAAAGAAATCATTTGGTGAGGGAGGGTCAATCCACAGTTAAGAAATATATATATTGATTTATTTCTACGTGGCTTTTGTATACAGAGATTTCTGTGTTTAGACAACCAGAAAAATATTAAGAGAAGAATTAGCAATTTAACAAATCATATTTCCATTAATGCTTGTATTTACAAAGCTAATTTATTAAGGCTTTTAGCCACTTGAAATTAGATCCCAAGAGATATTATTTTATATTTATAAATCTTGACTTTTCACTATAAGTTTTCACTATAACTTTTCACTGTAAGTGACTTTTCACTGTAAGTACCTTAACTTACAGGTACTAAAACCCGATCAGAGACAAAGCCCAATTGTACATTGTAATTAATAAAGACAATCCACAGTCTACAAAAATGAAATCAATTTTTTTAGAAATTGATTTTAGTTATATCATGGTTTTATGTATAAAAATGAAAGCAAAAACTTAAAAATGACTGAATCTAGTTCAGGTGGAATTGTGCTTGGTAAATAAAACAACTCTCACTTTTAATGACATTGATAATATTGAAGTTAAGACAATAGTTTACTCAAACAATTGTCTGAAGATAATAATATGCATTTTATATAGAATTTTAGGCAATAAATTTGCTAATTGGTCATCCCTGCCATGGTTATTTCGTGTTGCTTTATAACTATATTATATATCTATGTTAGTCTGTTTTTTATTGCTGTAACAGAATATCCAAGGCTGGGTAATTTATTAAAAAGAAAGAAGATTATTTGGCTTATGATTCTGGTGGCTGAAAAGTCCAAGAATGGACAGCTGCATCTGGTGAGGGCCTCATACTGCTTTCACTCATGGCAGAAAGCAGAAGGTGAGCTGGTACGTGTGCAGAGGCCATACGGTGAGAGAAGAAGCAAGAGAGAGAGAAGCCAAGAAAGCCATACTGTTTTTAAACAACCCACTCTCATTGGAACCAATCCATTTTCTCAAGTGGGAGAACTCCCTCATCCCTGAGGAAGGGCATTAGTCTGTTCATGAGAGGCCTGCCCCCATGACCCAAACACCTTCCATTATATCCCACTTCCAACACTGCCACATTGGGGACCAAATTTTCAACATGAGTTTTGGCCAAACCATGTTAAAATCATAGCAAAGTGGAAATTGCATGATACTAAAAAGTGGTTCTATAGCATTGGAACACTCTTTTTGCCTTCCATTCTGGAGTTAGTCTTTTAATTTTAATTCTTAAACAAAGGGATGATACTCGGGCATTAAAATTTTCTGTTGAATACAGGGCAGTAAATCTTCATTGAAATAGCTTATTTAAATAATGTCAAACAGAATGGTTTTCTTCCTTTTCTTCAAGCACTTCAGTGTTATAATCTCTCCTAAGACCAGCCACTTACAGCACAGATCTTACCTTGCTCTGCAATAATTGAGGGCAGTAAAGGGTGGGATGGCAGGGAGTGATTTACTCCTTGATCTTGCCTGAGGTGGGAATCAGAGAAGACCTAACATTTGGCCTGCATCTGGAAGGAAGAGGGGGACTTAGTTCTGCAAGACAAAGAGGGAAAGAAATACTAGGTGTAAAGGCATACAGATGTGGATTTGAGAGAAAGCAGAGTGTTTGGGGTTATGCATTGCCAAGTAAGTAAACTCTAGGTCCATATGGTGTGTAAAGCTGTATTGGATTGCTGGGGCAGTGGGTGGCAGCAGAGGAACAGACCACTGGAATTCAGAATTTAATTTAAATAAAAGTATGTGTGTGTGTGTGTGTGTGTGTGTGTGCATGCGCATGCATGTGTGTGATTTCTGTATGCATATAGGTGATGGGGTTCAGGCCATGCTACCTTCAAACCTTTTAAAGTAAGGAATTTGAGAAAACCGAAGAAGTAGGAAAAGTCCTCTTTGAATTTCTGCTGCCCTTCTTCCTCAAAGCAGGTAATAAGTCCTAGGCAGAATTTTCTGATCTTCCCCTGAAGCAGGTCGTAAGATCCTCATTTGAGAGATGCCCTCCCTATACCTGGAGGAAAGGAACATCCTTATATCTGAACACACAGGGACACAGAGAAGGATATGAACAAACAGGCCTTGCTAAGTTCCCCTGGTTTATTAGGGGGGTTCATAGCCCCTTTGTCCAATTCTACATCTTCATGACTAACTACTTCATCAAACTTAGCATTATAAAAAAGATACAGGTACACTTTGGGAGGTCAAAGCAGGCAGATTACTTGAGCTCAGGAGTTCAAGACCATCCTGGGCATTGTACAAAAAATTAGCTGGGTGTGGTGGTGTGTGCCTATAGTCCCATCTACTAGGGAGGCTGAGCCCAGGAAATCAAGGTTTCGATGTGCCACGATCACGCCACTGCACTGCAGCTTGGGTAACAACAAGAATGTATCAAAAAGAAAAAATACACAGGTAAACTCATTTTTCTGGGTCTTCATTTCCTTAATAAGGAAAACTTATATTAGTGTCTTGTAAAACTTATATTAAATACATTTGTATGGTTTTCTCCTGTTATTCTGGCTTTTATGATCAGGACTTCAGCCATAAATCTAGTGATGAATGAGGAAACATATTTCTTGTCCTCTACATAGGTATTATACTGGGCACTGAGGACACAGAGAAGAATAAGGGAGCTTTACCCTCAAGAATCCTGCAAGTCTACCTGCCACAAACTGCATCCTGCCCACATCAAGCCCCTTGGTGTGTCCTGACAGATTGGATGGGAGCACTCCCAGATAAAAAGTGGTAGGAGTTAGTACAAAACCATCAAAACTTGGGAGGACGTAAGGTCATTGAACTCATTTCCCCACTGGTAAAGCAACATTACTATTCTCTTTTGCCTTGTAAGGTTGTTGTGAGGATGATATAAGATGATTGATGTTAAGGGTTATGTAAACTCTAAGAAAACTATACAGATATAATGAATTAGGGTGCAGCTCAGAGGTAGGGCATTCAATGCAAAAAGTGACAGTTAACCACAGTTAACATCTTCATTGTAGTGGATAGACATTTAAAAACCAAGTCAAACAGCGACTTCTATAGCTCCATCAGGTCATTGAGAAAATAGCCTGCACTATCTGGAACCAAAAGTGTACAGATTATGAAGAAATACTGTTTTATTAAGTTATCTCTCTTCAGTATTTGGATAACATTTTGAGGGCCCTCTATTTTGTTAACCTCTGTGGATAAAGAATTCAGAATTACATTCCTGTATTGTATGAGGAATTTCACTTTATCAACATCTGACATAACTGTAGAAAATGCTGATGGTTTTGAAACAGTTTGTTGCTCAGAAAGTCACCCATCACTAAAAGCATTAGAGACCCTTATCAAATAAAAATTGATTAAACTTATGACTTCCCAGAAGTCTATTAATGCAGATTAATGAGTTTCTGGGAGATTAGAGTTAGAGAGTTTTGATATAAAAAATGCACTGAAACTAGCAGTATGCCATGTTAGGGAAGAGCAAAGGAAAAATGATATTTCAAACTTTCTATCTGATCATCTAGTCTTTATTTAGTGTGCAGCTATAGAATGCATGCTTTAAACAACAATGATGTTAAAATACCATGAATATTGTTTTAAAAACTAATTTTCTAGTGAGCATAGATATGTAATTTTATTCTTTAATATGCAAAATGTTGGTTATCTTCAAATAAGCTGAACTCTATATATTGAAGATTGCTACAATTGTCACTGGGCTAAGAAATTGATGCCCATAAATACTGCACTCCTATTTGTTTCTACATCTTGTTTTATATTACAGTTTTTTTTTTTTCAACATAGGTAAGCTTGGTTTGGTTCATTTATTTATTTATTTATTTATTTATTTATTTATTGTTATACTTTAAGTTTTAGGGTACATGTGCACAATGTGCAGGTTTGTTACATATGTATCCATGTGCCATGTTGGTGTGCTGCACCCATTAACTCATCATTTAGCATTAGGTATATCTCCTAATGCTGTCCCTCCCACCTCCCGCCACCTCACAACAGTCCGCGGAGTGTGATGTTCCCCTTCTTGTGTCCATGTATTCTCACTGTTCCGTTCCCACCTATGAGTGAGAACATGTGGTGTTTGGTTCTTTGTCCTTGTGATAGTTTACTGAGAATGATGGTTTCCAGTTTCATCCATGTCCCTACGAAGGACATGAACTCATTTCTTACGGCTGCATAGTATTCCATGGTGTATATGTGCGACATTTTCTTAATCCAGTCTATCGTTGTTGGACATTTGGGTTGGTTCCAACTCTTTGCTATTGTGAATAGTGCCGCAATAAACATACATGTGCATGTGTCTTTATAGCAGCATGATTTATAGTCCTTTGGGTATATACCCAGTAATGGGATGGCTGGGTCAAATGGTATTTCTAGTTCTAGATTCCTGAGGAATTGCCACACTGACTTCCACAATGGTTGAACTAGTTTACAGTCCCACCAACAGTGTAAAAGTGTTCCTATTTCTCCACATCCTCTCCAGCACCTGTTGTTTCCTGACTTTTTAATGATAACCATTCTAACTGGTGTGAGATGGTATCTCATTGTGGTTTTGATTTGCATTTCTGTGATGGCCAGTGATGATGAGCATTTTTTCATGTGTTTTTTGGCTACATAAATGTCTTCTTTTGAGAAGTGTCTGTTCATGTCCTTTGCCCACTTTTTGATGGGGTTGTTTGTTTTTTTCTTGTAAATTTGTTTGAGTTCATTGTAGATTCTGGATATTAGCCCTTTGTCAGATGAAAACTTTCTCCCATTCTGTAGGTTGCCTGTTCACTCTGATGGTAGTTTCTTTTGCTGTGCAGAAGCTCTTTAGTTTAATTAGATCCCATTTGTCAATTTTGGCTTTTGTTGCCATTGCTTTTGATGTGTTAGACATGAAGTCCTTGCCCATGCCTGTGTCCTGAATGGTGTTGCCTAGGTTTTCTTCTAGGGTTTTTATGGTTTTAGGTCTAACATGTAAGTCTTTAATCCATCTTGAATTAATTTTTGTATAAGGTGTAAGGAAGGGATCCAGTTTCAGCTTTCTACATATGGCTAACCAGTTTTCCCAGCACCATTTATTAAATAGGGAGTCCTTTCCCCATTTCTTGTTTTTGTCAGGTTTGTCAAAGATCAGATAGTTGTAGATATGCGGCATCATTTCTGAGGGCTCTGTTCTGTTCCATTGATCTATGTTTCTGTTTTGGTACCAGTACCATGCTGTTTTGGTTACTGTAGCCTTGTAGTATAGTTTGAAGTCAGGTAGCGTGATGCCTCCAGCTTTGTTCTTTTGGCTTAGGATTGACTTGGCGATGTGGGCTCTTTTTTGATTCCATATGAACTTTAAAGTAGTTTTTTCCAATTCTGTGAAGAAAGTGATTGGGAGCTTGATGGGGATGGCATTGAATCTATAAATTACCTTGGGCAGTATGGCCATTTTCACGATATTGATTCTTCCAACCCATGAGCATGGAATGTTCTTCCATTTGTTTGTATCCTCTTTTATTTCATTGAGCAGTGGTTTGTTGTTCTTGAAGAGGTCCTTCACATCCCTTATAAGTTGGATTCCTAGGTATTTTATTCTCTTTGAAGGAATTGTGAATGAGGGTTCACTCATGATTTGGCTCTCTGTTTGTCTGTGATTGGTGTACAAGAATGCTTGTGATTTTTGTACATTGATTTTTTATCCTGAGACTTTGCTGAAGTTGCTTATCAGCTTGAGGAGATTTTGGGCTGAGACAATGGGGTTTTCTAGATATAGAATCATGTCATCTGCAAACAGGGACAATTTGACTTCCTCTTTTCCTAGTTGAATACCCTTTATTTCCTTCTCCTGCCTGATTGCCCTGGCCAGAACTTCCAACACTGTGTTGAATAGGAGTGGTGAGAGAGGGCATCCCTGTCTTGTGCCAGTTTTCAAAGGGAATGCTTCCAGTTTTTGCCCATTCAGTATGATATTGGCTGTGGATTTGTCATACATAGCTCTTATTATTTTGAGATACGTCCCATCAATACCTAATTTATTGAGAGTTTTTAGCATGAAGGGTTGTTGAATTTTGTCAAAGGCCTTTTCTGCATCTATTGAGATAATCATGTGGTTTTTGTCTTTGGTTCTGTTTATATGCTGGATTACATTTATTGATTGGCGTATGTTGAACCAGCCTTGCATCTCAGGGTTGAAGCCCACTTGATCATAATGGATAAGCTTTTTGATGTGCTGCTGGATACGGTTTGCCAGTATTTTATTGAGGATTTTTGCATCAATGTTCATCAAGGATATTGGTCTGAAATTCTCTTTTTTGGTTATGTCTCTGCCAGGCTTTGGTATCAGGATGATGCTAGCCTCATAAAATGTGTTAGAGAGGATTCCCTCTTTTTCTATCGATTGGAATAGTTTCAGAAGGAATGGTACCAGTTCCTCCTTGTACCTTTGGTAGAATTCGGCTGTGAATCCATCAGGTCCTGGACTCTTTTTGGTTGGTAAGCTATTGATTATTGCCACAATTTCAGAGCCTGTTATTGGTCTATTCAGAGATTCAACTTCTTCCTGGTTTAGTCTTGGGAGGGTGTATTTTTCAAGGAATTTATCCATTTCTTCTAGATTTTCTGGTTTATTTGCATAGAGGTGTTTGTAGTATTCTCTGATGGTAGACTGTATTTGTGTGGGATCGGTGGTGATATCCACTTTATCATTTTTTATTGCATCTATTTGATTCTTCTCTCTTTTCTTCTATACTGGTCTTGCTAGCAGTCTATCAATTTTGTTGATCTTTTCAAAAAACCAACCCCTGGATTCATTAATTTTTTGAAGGGTTTTTTGTGTCTCTATTTCCTTCATTCCTGCTCTGATTTTAGTTATATCTTGCCTTCTGCTAGCTTTCGAATGTGTTTGCTCTTGCTTTTCTAGTTCTTTTAATTGTGATGTTAGGGTGTCAATTTTGGATCTTTCCTGCTTTCTCTTGTGGGCATTTAGTGCTATAAATTTCCCTCTACACACTGCTTTGAATGTGTCCCAGAGATTCTGGTATGTTGTGTCTTTGTTCTCATTGGTTTCAAAGAACATCTTTATTTCTGCCTTCATTTCACTGTGTACCCAGTAGTCATTCAGGGCAGGTTGTTCAGTTTCCATGTAGTTGAGCAGTTTTGAGTGAGTTTCTTAATCCTGAGTTCTAGTTTAATTGCACTGTGGTCTGAGAGACAGTTTGTTATAATTTCTGTTCTTTTACATTTGCTGAGGAGAGCTTTACTTCCAACTATGTGGTCAATTTTGTAATAGGTGTGGTGTGGTGCTGAAAAAAATGCACATTCTATTGATTTGGGGTGGAGAGTTCTGTAGATGTCTGTTAGGTCTGCTTGGTGCAGAATTGAGTTCAATTCCTGGATATCCTTGTCAGCTTTCTGTCTTGTTGATCTCTCTAATGTTGACAGTGGGGTGTTAAAATCTCCCATTATTACTGTGTGGGAGTCTAAGTCTCTTTGTAGGTCACTCAGGACTTGCTTTAAGAATGTGGGTGCTCCTGTATTAGATGCATGTAGGTTTATGATAGTTAGCTCTTCTTGTTGAATTGATCCCTTTACCATTATGTAATGACCTTCTTTGTCTCTTTTGATCTTTGTTGGTTTAAAGTCTGTTTTATCAGAGACTAGGATTGCAACCCCTGCCTTTTTTTGTTTTCCATTTTCTTGGTAGATCTTCCTCCATCCCTTTATTTTGAGTCTATGTGTGTCTCTGCACGTGAAATGGGTTTCCTGCATACAGCACACTGATGGGTCTTGACTTCTTACCCAATTTGCCAGTCTGTGTCTTTTAATGGAGCATTTAGCCCATTTCCATTTAAAGTTAATATTGTTATGTGTGAATTTGGCCCTGTCATTATGATGTTAGCTGGTTATTTTGCTCGTTAGTTGATGCAGTTTCTTCCTAGCCTCAATGGTCTTTACAATTTGGCATGTTTTTGCAGTGGCTGGTACCGGTTGTTCCTTTCCATGTTTAGTGCTTCCTTCAGGAGCTCTTTTAGGGCAGGCCTTGTGGTGACAAAATCACTCAGCATTTGCTTGTCTGTAAAGTATTTTATTTCTCCTTCACTTATGAAGCTTAGTTTGGCTGGATATGAAATTCTGGGTTGAAAATTCTTTTCTTTAAGAATGTTGAATATTGGCCTCCACTTTCTTCTGGCTTCTAGAGTTTCCACTGAGAGATCATCTGTTAGTCTGATGGGCTTCCCTTTGTGGGTAACCCGACCTTTCTCTCTGGCTGCCCTTAACATTTTTTCCTTCATTTCAACTTTGGTGAATCTGACAATTATGTGTCTTGGAGTTGCTCTTCTCGAGGAGTATCTTTGTGGCCTTCTCTGTATTTCCTGAATCTGAATGTTGGCCTGCCTTGCTAGATTGGGGAAGTTCTCCTGGATAATGTCTTGCAGACTGTTTTCCAACTTGGTTCCATTCTCCCTGTCACTTTCAGATACACCAATCAGACGTAGGTTTGGTCTTTTCACATAGTCCCATATTTCTTGGAGGCTTTATTGGTTTCTTTTTATTCTTTTTTCTCTAAACTTCCCTTCTCGCTTCATTTCATTCATTTCATCTTCCATCACTGATACCCTTTCTTCCAGTTGATTGCATCAGCTACTGAGGCTTCTGCATTCTTCACGTAGTTATTGAAAGTTGGCTTTCAGCTCTGTCAGCTCCTTTAAGCGCTTCTCTGCATTGGTTATTTTAGTTAAACATTCGTCTAATTTTTTTCAAAGTTTTTAACTTCTTTGCAATTGGTTTGAATTTCCTTCTGTAGCTCAGAGTAGTTTGATCATCTGAAGCCTTCTTCTCTCAACTCATCAAAATCATTCTCCATCCAGCTTTGTTTCATTGCTTGTGAGGAACTGCGTTCCTTTGGAGGAGGAGAGGCACGCTGCTTTTTAGAGTTTCCAGTTTTTCTGCTCTGTGTTCTCCCCATCTTTGTGGTTTTATCTACTTTTGGTCTTTGATGATGGTGATGTGCAGATGGGTTTTTGGTGTGGGTGTCCTTTCTGTTAGTTTTCCTTCTACCAGATAGGACCCTTAGCTGCAGGTCAGTTGGAGTTTGCTAGAGGTCCACTCCAGACCCTGTTTGGCTGGGTTTCAGCAGTGGTGGCTGCAGAACAGTGGATTTTCATGAACCGCAAATTCAGCTGTCTGATTGTTCCTCTGGAAGTTTTGTCTCAGAGGAGTACCCGGCCGTGTGAGGTGTCAGTCTGTCCCTACTGGGGGGTGCCTCCCAGTTAGGCTCCTTGGGGGTTCAGGGACCCACTTTAGGAGGCAGTCTGTCCATTCTCAGATCTCCAGCTGCGTGCTGGGAGAACCACTACTCTCTTCAAAGCTGTCAGACAGGGACATTTAAGTCTGCAGAGGTTACTGCTGACTTTTCGTTTGTCTGTGCCCCGCCCCCAGAGGTGGAGCCTACAGAGGCAGGCAGGCTTCCTTGAGCTGTCATGGGCTCCACCCAGTTCAAGCTTCCTGGCTGCTTTGTTTACCTAAGCAAGCCTGGGCAATGGCGGGCGACCCTCCCCCAGCCTCACTGCAGCCTTGCAGTTTGATCTCAGACTGCTGTGCTAGCAATCAAAGAGACTCCATGGGTGTAGGACCCTCTGAGCCAGGTGCAGGAAACAATCTCCTGGTCTGCCATTTTCCAAGACCATTGGAAAAGCACAGTATTATGGCGAGAGTGACCCGATTTTCCAGCTGCCATCTGTCACCCCTTTCTTTGACTAGGAAAGGGAACTCCCTGACCCCTTGTGCTTCCCAAGTGAGGCAATTCCTTGCCATGCTTTGGCTTGTGCACGGTGTGCTGCACCGACTGTCCTGCACCCACTGTTTGGCACTCCCTAGTGAGATGAACCCGGTACCTCAGATGGAAATGCAGAAATCACCCGTCTTCTGCGTCGCTCATGCTGGGAGCTGTAGACCAGAGCTCTTCCTATTCGGCCATCTTGGCTCCACCCCTATATTATACTTTTTGGAGAAGTTACCCACCACCCAAAAAGTGAAGGGTAAGATTCCTCTGCTACCCCACTAAAAACTTCAGAATCAGATTAACTAATTCTTCAAATACTGATAATTTTTAAAAATTGTATTTAAAAAATATATTGGTGACTTTAGAAAATAATTAATAATTTTGTTAAATTAAATAAGTATAGCCACAAGTATAAATTATTGTTTTATTCACATTTTCATTTCAGCCATTGAAGAGAGATTAACGTTTTTCTCCATTAAGCTCATGTAAATATCTTGTGAGCTCATCTGTACATACTTTATAGTTTGTATTGCTGTTGTGAACGTTTTCTCATTTTTTATAATATTTTTTCACTGGTTAGTGTTCTGATGAGGAGCAGCATTTCTCAATAGCCTTATAATTAAGGTTTGGAGTTAGATTATTCTTCATTATGGGGGGGCTGTCCTGTGCATTGTAGGATATTTAGCAGCATCTCTGGTCTGTACTCACTATATGGCTATAGCACCCACCTCTCACACTGCCCTACTGTGATAACCAGAATGTTTTCATATTTTGTCAAATGTCTGCTAGCAGGAAAAATCATCCCCATTTTGATAATCGTTGCCACTGAGGAACAATTTTTGTTATTGTTCTTGTTGTTTTGCATGTTAATCTTATATTTGACAAACTTGATGAACACATTTAATAGTTCTAAGGGTTTGAGGATTCTTTTGGTTATGCAAAAATTATTTACCAACTGCATATAGAGATATTTTTACTCTTTGTTTTCCAACTACTACACCTTAAGATTTTTAATTTTTATTTTTTATTGAGACAGGGCCTTGCTCTGTTGCCCAACGTGGAGTGCAGCGGTGTGATCATAGCTCACTGTAACCTCATACTCCTGGGCTCAAGCGATCTTCCTGCCTCAGACTCCCAAAGTGCTGGGATTACAGGCATAAGCCAGAGTGCCTGGACTTTTTCCCCTTATATTATTGCTTTAACTAGAATCTCATGTTCGCTCTAGAACTATAGTAGCAGTTCTGAGCATCCTTGTCTAATCACACACCTAGTTTCTTCGTTAAGTATGACACTTGCTGTAGTATCATAGTTTCATTAAAGCAGGGAAACTATCTGCTTTCAGTTTAGTATGAGTTTTTCTCCTTTTCTCAAAATCGTATGTAGGCCTTGAATGTTATTTTTTATATATATATTTTTGCATTTATTTAGAAGATTGTGTTTTTTTCTCTCTTATTTCTGTGGTAAGCTGAATTGCACAGATGAGATTAAATCATCTTTGCATGATTGAAAAAATTTCTCCATGAGCATCATTATATCTGTATCTCTAAACATCACATTTTTTGGATTTGGACTAGCTTTCTTATTATATCTTACTTCATATTTAGTTTATTTATCAAGATTATACCAACTTCATAAACTAGTTGGCAAATTCATTTTCCTACTTTCTTATAAAAGTTTATTAAAGTTTATCTGTCTTGTCTATTTATTTTTCTTGTAATGTTTTCTGCTTAGTACTTGTATATCTCAGATATCTTTTATCATCCTCTAACACCCACTTTTTTCTGGAACTGTCTGATGTATTCACAAGAAAAGTGAATCTGCTTGGTAGAAGAGAGATTACCGAGGCCATAGTTTGTTCTCTTCCAAGATATTTTAATGTATTTGGAGGCCTTGTTTAGAGCAAAAAGTTTCTGGCACTGCAGGCTGGACCAGCTACTTTTCATTTACTGATTTCAGCATCTTTGATGTTGAAAGCATAGTAGGTGAACAATGGAGCCAGTCATGTGAGATCTACTGTCTTTTTCTTTGGTAATCACTCTTGTGTTCATGGTCTAGGGGCATTTCCCTTTTGGTGTTTGATTTTATAAACATTTTACTACATTTTGCTATTTTGGCTTTATTTCCTCAGATGACAGGAAGATTCTGGAGTTCTGATTCATTTCATAATTTTGCTCAAAATGTTTATTTGTTTATTTGTATTATTGTGGGTAAGGGCGGTTATTAGACACATTTTCTTAATCCTTGTTGGTCCTAGAGTGGTTTTTCTTGTCACGGGACTAGAATGGGGTCATGTCCAGATCCACCTTCTGAGAGCACAGGCTCTCTGGCTGGAACCTGAGCCAGACCAAGCTTCTTCTATTCTGGAATGCAACTGCTGTGTTCCTAAAACACAAACCAGTTTTATAATTTTTAGTGATTTCTATGACAGTGAGTGAGTAATTCTCATCCCCAAACTCAATAGCAATGCAAGGACCATTTCGTGATTAGGTTTCTAAGATTTGTAATGGAGGATGAATTTGGACCTCAAGTTTTATAGGTGAGAAATTAGAGGGCACTGTAATACCCAACCTTGCTTTTTCCTTATTCACCTGGCCTTGTTTCTCCCTTAGCTAAGAGAACCAGACAAACTCCATCTTGGCTCTTTCACTGGCAGCCCCTTCCTCAAGGACTTAACTTGTGCAAGCTGACTCCCAGCACATCCAAGAATGCAATTAACTGATAACATACTGTGGCAAGCTATATCCTCAGTCCCCAAGAATTCGTCTGATTGATAACGCCCAAAGCCCCGCGTCTATCACCTTGTAATAGTCTTAAAGCCCCTGCACCTGGAACTGTTTGCTTTCCTGTAACCATTTATCTTTTTAACTTTTTTGACTACTTAACTTCTGTAAAATTGTTTTAACTAGATCCCCCCCCCCCTCCTAAACCAAGATATAAAAGTTAATCACTCCCCTTCCTTGGGGCCGAGAGAATTTTGAGCATTAGCCATCTCTCGGTCGCTGGCTAATAAAGGACTCTTAATTCATCTCAAAGTGTGGCATTTTTCAAACTCGCTCGGGCACAACACATTAACATGCTAAGTTATCTGCTTCAGGAGCAGCACACAAGTAACCAAAATGCAAAATGGGTTATATTTTAGGAGCACAGCAGTCACACTATAATGAAAGAAGCTTGGTCTGGCTCAGGATCAGAAGGTAGATCTGGACATGACTCACCTCTATTCCCTATCAGGCCAAACTCTTAAGTTATTTTCACAGTTCCCTCATCTCCTGCCACACTACCCAGCACCTACTCCCAACTCCTGCCAAGATATAGGGCTATTGGTAGCACCTATGTTCATTTTGCAGGTTAAGCCATGGATGTAGGTGATCATTACCTCCTCTCCCACGTTTTTGGATATATGTAGCAGTTCATTTTTGTGGTTTGCTAAAGATTTATTATAATATATATGTATTAGCTCTTGGCCACTCTAGTCTAGTGTTCTGGTTTCTTATTTCCTCAGGTTGGTTAAATTACACTTCTTCCTAAAGTCCTGTGGCTTTTCTGTGAGTGGCAGAGTAGAGAAATAAATAAGTTCAAAGACAAATTAACATCTTATAGTAAGAGTGAAAACAGAGACTGTTTGTGTGTTCTGCTCACGTCCTTCATAACCATCAGGTGATCTAAAACTATTTCTGTGTGGAAAGTATTCACTAGCTCAAGACCAGGAAAGGAACACAAAGACTCATATTCTAGTAAAACTATAGGATCAGAACATATAGAAATGTCTTTAATGGGATTCACAGACTCTGAGGGGAGAAGAAAAAAGTAATTTGAAGGAGGTCAACCTGGGAGAAAATCAGCTTCCTGGTTAATGGGAATGAATTTACCATGTAATGAACATACTAAATACAGGAAATATACCCTGATAAATACTATCTGGAGTGAGTAATCTCAGCTATGTCTCATAATATTCAAGAGAAACAACAATTTCTTGAATGCAGAAAGTGCCTCATTTATGATTCTTTTCTTTAAATCTGTGAAGTTAGTTTAGATGGGATCTGTGGTAGCCGTAAAGTGTGTATGCCACATAAAGAGGCATCTACTTAGGGCGATGGAGTACAATGTTGAATTTGAAGAGCATGGATTCTGCAATTCTATATCCAATCTTTCTCTTGCAGATCTTATTTGTAGGAATCAAGTTATAGGAAAAAAAGAAAGCTATTTTTCACTTTTGTTACTTGTGTTCATCCCCTGAAGCAGGTAACTCAGCATGTTATTTAGGAAAGATTCCTTATCCTCTGATTTATGCCATCCCCACTTCGGTGTAGTTTACTATTCTTTATTTCTATGTCTCAGAATCCATTTCATCATGAAATGAAGTCCTCAACGTTCATTCCACTTGTCTTCAGTTTTGTGTCTACGACTTTTCTAAGGGTCAATCTTATTCAACTAGCTTTACTGATTTTGGAATTCCCGGTCCATAGAAGTAATAAGTTACAAATTGAAAGGGAATGGACAGAACAAGAAGGTGCACTATAGCAGTAAGATGTAACACCTCATGATGATGATTGATAGCATGGGAAGAGATGAAAAAATGATAAAGAGTAGATTTAAAGTTAAAAGCTTAGGAGCTTGGCTGTTTATGTATGATCAAGCAAGCTTCCAGAAGTCTTACAGCATCTCTGTCATAGAGCATGAAAATAACTTAGGTTCATAGCAATAACCGTAATTCATCAAGAATAAATTAAATAATGCCCAATGTATTTCAACATAGAATGTAAGAAGTGCTGTTTATTTCACAAATATTTTATTTAAAAATAATTTAAAAGGTATGCATTCAAAAATTTAAAGAGGATAGTTCCAGTCATCTTAAAAACTAGCATAAATTTGTTTTGAATGATGGATTAAAGATTACTGTTTTATTTTTAACCATTTCTTAAATTGGCATTAGAAACATTTATTACACTTCCTTTTGCAAAATTTATGTTCACATTATTTCAAACATTCCTAAGAAACCATTTAAAAACCATATATGTTAAGTATTTTCAAAGGAAAGCCATATGTCTTGAAACAGCAGATGTAGAGATTCAGGAATTAGAGCCCCATTCTTTACACATAAATTGCTTTGGACAATAGAAAATTCAACTTTTAAAATTAACATATTAAGACAGTGAATTGGGGAAACATATTTTATTACCAGCTAAAATCAAAATTGTTCTAAAAAAAATCTTAAAAAATGGCCTAATGAAGATGTTAGGTACTAGTACAGTTAAAGGATGGAATTTAGTCTTTTTTTTTTTTTGTGATGGAATCTCGCTCCGTTGCCCAGGCTGGAGTGCAGTGGCACGATCTCGGCTCACTGTAAACTCCGCCTCCTGGGTTCATGCCATTCTACTGCCTCAGCCTCTCCGAGTAGCTGGGACTACAGGCGCCTGCCACCATGCCTGGCTAAATTTTTTTGTATTTTTAGTAGAGACGGGGTTTCACCATGTTAGCCAGGATGGTCTCGATCTCCTGACCTCGTGATCTGCCCGCCTCGGCCTCCCAAAGTGCTGGAATTACAAGTGTGAGCCACCGTGCCCGGCCAGAATTTAGTCTTATTTATCCTCCGTTATTTGTCAAATATCACCTATAAGCAAGAAAGGCAACATAGTAAAGCAGAAAGAGCCATGAATTTGGGGCAGGGTGAGTAACATACTGCTGGCTGAGTGATATTAGGTAGCGTACTTAACCTGTACCTGTTTCTCTTGGTACATTGGGGATAGTAAGTTGACTACAGTTTTTTAGGTTTCCAGATATTTCTGTTTATGTTATTTCATTTATTTCTTTTTTCAGTTACTTCTTAGAAGAAGCCCTTTATGTATTATTTAAGTATTATCACCTCAGTATCCTCTTTCAATGTCACCAAAATAAGGAAGCTCAAGTTGGTGGTGTTAAGAAATTTTGCCATAAAAGTCATAGGGCTGATATTGTGGACAGCATCCTAGATAGATTTGCTAACTCAAACTCCCATGCTCATTTTCCTTCTCCATAAGCATCTAATTTCCTACCAAATGTGAGAATAACATTAAAAAAAAGTACATGAAAACTGACTAGACATTTATTATCTATTTTTGAGCATTTAGCCTTGATTTCTATTGACTTTCACCTCATGAGATCATTCTCAAGATTCTACATTTTAAAAAATGTTTTGCCTATAGTTTGTAGGAAATGGGGTTGCAAGAGAGAAAAGAAGCTGGGTATGTGGGGTTTGTTATACTAGTCTCTACTTATTACATGATTGACAACTTAAGTAGAGAAAAAAAAAACATTGTGAAAGTGTTATGGAATGAATGCCTGTGTTCCCCTATCCCCAAATTTATATGTTGAAGCCTTAACCTCTAATGAGATGTTATTTGGAGGTAGGGTCATTAGAAGGTAATTAGGTTTAAATGAGGTAATGAGGGCAGGGTTCCCATGATGGGATTGGGGTTCTTATAATAAGAGGAAGAGAAGGGAGGGATCCACCCTCCCTCTCCCCCCTGCCCACTCCATCTTGAAGGAAAACAGAAAGAAGCAGCCATCTGCAAGCCAGGAAGAGGGCAAATGCTGGCACTCTGATCTAAGATTTGCAGCCTCCACAACTGTGAGAAATAACTTTTTTTTGTTTAAACTGCACAGGCTACAGTATTTTGTAATGGAAGCCTGAGGTGACTTAAGAAAAAAGGCAGCAAAACCTTTACACGTGCCACGGTTCTCTCTCTTTTTCCTTGGCTTCTCAGCTAAACTTGCAAGAACAACTGTATCACTGACTCATTCTCCTTTCTCTGGGCATGGCACTGTGGTCCATCATCCACCTCCTCTAGACCTTTGAAACTGCAAAAAGGTCACCAATAAACTCTGTATTGAACAACTAAGAAAAAATCATAATTCTTACTTTGCTTGATATTTCCTTGGGATTTATTATTGTTACCCAATGTTGAGGCACACAGTATTTTCTGAATAAATCAATTTTTTCTCTTGAATTTTATGACAAGAAATGAAAACTTTTCTGTTTTTTTCTTTTCAGCCCTACTAGTTGACTCTTTCACTGCTTTTGCCTTTTGTGTAGATATCCCTCATACATCCACATTTGGTTCTCTTCCTTTTCAGCCTTCACATAGTCTCTGAATGATCTCAAGCTTGTCTAAAATTTCCACCATTCATAGCTTCCATTTCCACAAATAGCTAATGATTTCCAAATGTGTGATCTCCTTTCAAGATTTTGATATCTAAACTGTAGCCTAGCTACTGGATATCTCCATCTGTGTATCCTCACGAAACTCAAACTCAACATGTCTGTGAAGTTTCTAAAATATGTCCACGTATTTTTGACATTCCTCCCTTCAACAGTTGAAGCTTAATTTCCTACCCTTTGAGTGTGAGCTGGACTTAGCAACTTGCTTCTAATGAATGGAATATAGCAGAAGGGATGTGTGACTTCTAGCTAAGTCATGGCAGGCATAGTCACTTCCTTTTTGCTCTCCCTTGGATCACTAGCTTGAGGTAAGCTAGCTGCCATGTTATTAGTACCCACCAATAACTCTGTGGAGAGATTCGTGAGGTAAGGAGCAGGCCTCCAGCCACGGTCACATGGGTGAATGTCTTAGTCCATTTGTGTTGCTATAAAGAAATACCTGAGGCTGGGTAATGTATAAAAAAAGGGGTTTATTCAGCTCACATTTCTGCAGGCTGAACAAGAAGCGTGGCACCAGTATCTTCTTCCAGTGAGAGCCTCAGGCTGCTACAACTCATGGTAAAAGGTGAAGGGGAGCCAGCATGTGCAGGGATCACTTGCCAAGAGAAGAAGAAAGATAGAGAAAGGGAAGGTGACAGGCTCTTTTAAATAACTAGCTCTTGCAGGAATAGAGTGAGAAATCACTCACCACTCCCTCAGGGAGGGTGTTAATCTATTCATGAGGGATCTGCTCCCATAACCCAAACATGTACCAATAGGCCCCAAATCCAACATTGGTGATCAAATGTCAACATGAGATTTGCAAGGTACGAGCATCCAAATCATAGCAGTGAGTTTGGAAGCAGATTCTTCAGTTCCAGCCAATCCTTCAGATGCTTATAGTCCTGACCAATATCTTGACTGCAACCTCATGAGTGGCTCAGACCCAGAATCATCCAGGAAAGCACTCCTAAATTTCTAACCCATGAAACTGTGAGATAATAAATGTTCACTGTCTTAAGTCATGTTTTGAGATGATTATGCAACAATAAATAGCTACATGGTGTTTAAAAGTGAACTAATTATTGTTTCTATATCACACACTTGTGTTTTTTTTCTTTGATTCTGTAGATCCCCAAACCAGAAATATCCATTTTGTTCACCTTTCTTTTTCTCCTCCTCCTCCTCCTCCTCTTCTTCTTCTTTCTCCTCCTCCTCCTCCTCCTCCTCCTCCTCCTCCTCCTCCTCCTCTTCTTCTTCTTCTTCTTCTTCTTCTTCTTCTTCTTCTTCTTCTTCTTCTTCTTCTTCTTCTTCTTCTTCTTCTTCTTTTCTTCTCCTTCTCCTTCTTCTTCTTCTTCTTTCTTTCCTTCTTCTTCTTCTTCTTCTTCTTCTTCTTCTTCTTCTTCTTCTTCTTCTTCTTCTTCTTCTTCTTCTTCTTCTTCTTTCTTCTTCTTCTTCTTCTTCTTCTTCTTTTCTTCTTCTTTCTTCTCCTTCTTCTTTCTTCTCTTCTTCTTCTTCTTCTTCTTCTTCTTCTTCTTCTTCTTCTTCTTCTTCTTCTTCTTCTTCTTCTTCTTCTTCTTCTTCCTTCTTCTTCTTCTTGTTCTTCTTCTTCTTCTCCTCCTCCTCCCTCCCCCTCCCCCCTCCCCACTGCCCCCTCCCCTTTCCTTTCCCTTCCCTTTCCCCTTCTTCTTTTTTTTTTTTTTTTGAGTTGGAGTTTTGCTCTTGTTTCCCAGGCTGGAGTGCAATGGCAGGATCTTGGCTCACTGCAACCTCCGCTTCCTGGGTTCCAGAGATTCTCCTGCCACAGCCTCCTAAGTAGCTGGGATTACAGGCACACACCGCCACACCTGCCTAATTTTGTATTTTAGTAGATACAGGGTTTTACCACGTTGGCCAGGCTGGTCTCAAATTCCTGACCTCAGGTGCTCCACCCGCCTTAGACTCCCAAAATGCTAGAATTACAGGCATGAGCTACCACATCTGGCCAGCCTTTCTTGAGCAGTCAGCATGTTTTGCTGACTTAACATTCATAATATCTTCCTCTTCTCTGATGCTCTATGACTTAATACCACATTCTAAGCCCTCATCTTTGGTTATTTGTCTTCTAGACCTTTTCAACATCAATCCCTCTTGCTGTATTTTTATTCTTTACCAAAATAGTCTACATGTTGGTCTTTCAGGACTCTTACCTAAAAATTAATATGTTTACTTCCTTGCTAAAAGTTCTCTAGTATCTATCCCCATTTTCATAATGTACAATTGTCCCCAAACACTGTGAACAATTGTTTATGTTCATGTGTAGTATTAAAGTAAAACATTGGGCTGGGCGCGATGGCTCTGGCTGGTAATCCTAGCATTTTGGGAGGCTGAGGTGGGTGGATCACTTGAGGTCAGGAGTTCAAGATCAGCCTATCCAACATGGTGAAACCCTGTCTCTACTAAAAATACAAAAATTAGCTGGGAGCATGCTTGTAATCCCAGGTACTCAGGAGGCTGAGGCAGGAGAATAGCTTGAATTCAGGAGGTGGAGGTTGCAGTGAACCAAGATGATGCCACTGCACTCCAGCTTGGGTGACAGAGCGAGACTCCATCTCAAATAAATAAATAAATAATAAAAATTAAAAAAATAAAACATTGTGGGGGAAGTCAGAGCTGAGTGAAGCCTGTGACTTTACTCAGGAAAATACAACCTCCTAAGGAAGGCAAAATGTGTATTTTTTGTATTTAAATAGCTATGATAGAAATGAATATCATGTTGGTGGAATAACCATGAATGTGATTCAGAGTAAAAGAATTTCTAGTTAAGATGATTGAAAAGGCTTCATGTAGGAAGTAACATGAGCTGAATGTCATAGCTGGGAATTTTTAGACCAGGGAAAATATTCCATGCAGTAGGAATGATCAAGTATGTCTTGGGGTTTCAAAGAAAGTTGAAGCTTTCACTTGGGCTGATGCGCAGCATTGGTGGAACAGTGAGAAATAAGTTTAGAAGCATAAATGGGGCTAAGTGTGGAAAACTTTTAATGCTAGGCTGAGAAATTCAGGTGAGAATTGAACACCATAGAAATTTGTGCAGAAGGAAATGGCTCGATCAGAACTGTGAGTTAAGAAGACTGATTTGTAGGCAGTAAGTAGATTGTGAAGAGCAAACCTGGGTGTAATAAGCCTGATGAGGGACATATTACATCAGTCCAGGCAAGAAGCAAAGAGAGTCTGAGACATGGTGAAAGTAGTGGGAATAGAAGTGGGAAAACGATGCTGGAGCTGGTACTTAGATGACATTGGCAACTAATTGAATATGAAAAGGGAAGAAGAAAAAGAAAGAGGCAAATCAATTGAAAGTTTTGAATATGTGCTATTTGAAGAAATTAAAGAAGTTATGAGATGTTGGGTAGATAAAGGGTAAGGTCTTAATCTGACTTTATATATACTAGTTCTGGGAGGAGGGGGGAAAGAAACTACTGTTTGAGGCAACAGTAAAATGACCAAGATGGGATAAAATGAACCAGTGTAAAAATAGCTCATTTAAAAATAAGCTAATCTGATTATAATAGAGTAAACTTGAAGTCCACAGTGCATATTCTTTCTATTTCCAATTCTATCACTTCAACTGACTTCCTACCCAATTATCCTAGTTGCAGTTATTATTGCTGTTTGCCAAATGGAAAGGCATGTGACTAAGGCAGTCTGAAACTAGGCTACAACTGAACTTCCAAATGCCACAGGTCCATGGGCAAGCCCAGGCCAGATTAGCAAAGGCTGGTACAGACCAGTAACTGCTCATAAGAATTGTAAACGAAATAACTGGTTGTTGTTTAAATTACTTAATGCTGAGATAGACAACCAATTCGGTCACCTTATGATATGGTTTGTCCGTGTCCCCCCACCAAATCTCATGTTGAATTGCAGTTCCCATAATCCCCATGTGTCGCAGGAGGGACCTGATGGGAGGTAAATAAATCATGGGGGCAGTTACCCCCATGCTATTCTCTTGATAATGAGTGCGTTCTCAGGAGATCTGAGAGTTTATATAAAGGACTTTTCCCCCTTTGCTTGGCACTTCCGCTTCCTGCCGCCCTGTGAAGAAGGTGCCTTTCTTTCCCTTCGCCCTCTACCAGGATTGTTAAGTTTCCTGAAGCCTTCCCAGCCACGTGGAACTGTGAGTCAATTAAATCTCTTTCCTTTTATAAATAACCCAGTCTCAAATATTTCCTTATAGCAATGTGAGAATGGAATAATACACCTTATTTCTTCTTGTATTTTAAGATTTCCCTAATTTTACATATTAGATTGCCCAAAGGGCATGTACTATCTTATATGTGTCTTAATCATTTTTATACAAGTGTCTATTCCAGTACATTCCAATCAAACTCATTGAAGTTGATCCTAATGTTATCAGAAAATGTTGGCATCTCTTCCCCAAACTTGAATAAAATGAAAAAGAAATATTTGAAAACCTAGGTAGCTAAGTAGATAGGTAAATGAGGCTTGCCTAGTCTTTGTCTAAATGTGACTGATGGCAGATGGATGCTGACTGGCACTTGTTGTCACCTATTTTTTTCCAAATGATTCTCATTTATCAGAGTTTGAGCTAATATATTTTTCCATTTCAAAATCATATTTCACTTCCTAGTCCAATTTTCCACAGATTTACCTTTTGGCTCTTATGTAAAGTAAAAGTTTTCCGAAAGGCACAGCACTATATTTAATAGCTATTGCTAAGCAGAGGCAACCAGAACATTACTGAAATCAAATTAATTGGCCAGAGGAGACTGAGCCTGGAAGAATTTTAGATTAAAAGTGGTTTCTTTTTTTCACTGCTGTCTGGAACAATATATTTCAAATAAAACTGTTTTACGTAAAGGTTCTGTTGCAATTCAATCCTATAGAGATTTTTCTCTCCTTACAAAACATCTAGTGTATTTTTCCAATAAAAAACAATGACTTGGGATCCTTTGTATCTCCTTCTACGTTAACTTCACATATTTCCCATGATGAAATTAAAAATAGCTCACCTGTTTTATGCATTGTACTAGGAGTGCCTTTATAAAAGTACATTTTAAAGGTTTATAATTATGTGCATATATTTTAGTATATGAGTCTATAGGTACTAAGGCATTTGAGAGATGAGAGAAAGCAAAGGAAAAAACAATCAAAGGAATATATACTTGTTAAAATCTACTTGAGTTCTATTGAAGAGTTGTTTCAGAAACTACACTGGTGAAGGTAAATGTTCACTTTTGAAATCATTGAAGAGGCTTCCAAGATTGCATACATATCTATGGGGTTGAAGCTTTATGAATGTGTTTATATTATTTTGATATATTTTTTTCTGTAAGAATAGTAAAGCCTGTAACTGTAGGAAATGAGAGACATATTCCTTAAATGACTGTCCCATAGCTCTGAAAAATGGTAAGAACAGAAGGTTATCTCTTCTTTTTAAGCTAGGCATTAGTTTATTTGGGTCCTACTGGATATACTTTGAGATATATTTGTGTTCTATTTTTCCCTAATCCTTCTGAAGATTGGCTGATACAGAACTTCAATTTTACTTTTTTTTCCAAAAACAGGTTTGATATGTGATTCTGATGGAATGAGGTAATGAGAAGGGAAAAAATATTTATCAGAATAGGAAATTGAAAGAAAACTGTTTTTTTTTTTTCTTTAGAGATGTGGTTTCCCTATGTTGCCCAGGCTGGACTCAAACTCAAAATCCTCCAACCTCAGCCTCCCAAACAGCTGGGACTACAGGCATGGCCACCATACCCAGCTACAAAGTTTTATTAAAAAACATATATATATATATATACATATACACACACAAGTGTATATGTGTGTGTGTATATATGTACATATATAGAGAGAGTAGTTCCAGTCTCCTCTTTCAGTTCAGTTAATGGAAGTAATCTCCTGAAACATAAAAGATACAAAAAGAAAACATTTAGTGAAAATAACTAAGGTTGAGATTTCATTTTGACAGTTGTAGGAATTTGTCAGGGTGAAAATGACTGTTAAAAAAAGGACCTGGATCAGAGTCATAGAAACGTAGTTAAAACAAATGTGGTATCTTTATGTATTTTTTCTTAAAAACCACTTTGCTTGTAATGCTGGAAAGAAAAGGCTTGGTATAGACAAGGCTGTAATCAGAATTCAAAACACAGTTAAAGTTCATGAACACAGATCTTATTAATAGATTTGCGGACATTAGATTAGGACTTGGGTTAAATTTAACTTTAGAATTTTCCCCTATATATATATTTTTAAAAATAAAGCCAATAGAAAAATTAAAAGAATAATATTACAAATACCCATAGAAACTTTACTTATGTTAACAATTCACCAGTTGTTAACACTTTGCCATCTCTCTCCACGTCTTTTTTCAAAAAATTCTTTGCAAAGTACATTGGTAATATCAACACTTGGTCCTTTAGTATTTTAGTAGGCAGCCATGATATAATCACAAATGCATGATCAAACTCAGAAAATTTAATATTGATACAGTAATATCTAATATATAAATTATACTCATATTTACTCGCTTGAGCCCACAGTGTTCTTTTTAGCTATTTTTATGTTCAATTCAGGATCTGATTAATGATCTCATAGTATATTCATCATTTTTAAAAACATCTTGAACCTAGGACAGTCTCTTTACACTTTTTTTTTCATGATTATGGTATTTTTAAATAATCTGGGCTGGTTGTCTTACAAACTAACTCACAATCCAGATTTGTCCAGTTGCTTCCTTATGATCAGACTCAAGTTAAACATTTTGTCAAGAATAATACAGATGTACTTCCCATTGCATTAAATTAGAAAGCTAATGAAGTCTGTTTTTTTTCCTTCTCTTATTGGTGATGTCAAGTTTGATCTGTTGGTTAAGGTAGTATCTACAACACCCCCCCCCCCCCATTGTAAATGTGCTTTCTTCCCCTTGGTCATCAATGTGTATTCTGTATGTTGATACTTTGTAATTTATGTGAAATCCTGATCCTCAACAAATTATCAGCTAAAGGTGTTAGCCAACTATTGATAACTAAATCAATTCAGACATTGATGTTTGAAAATGATCTAATTCTTTTAATTTGGTCATTTCACATTAAGGAACTGGCATTATTCTACAAAAAAGAGCTTCCATCCACTCTTCTTTTCAGGATGCCTATGGATGTACTAAATATATTCAGAGTATATTTAGTCAAATTATTTTCTCATTCAATATTTGAAAACTCACTGTCATCATTCTTTTTGATATTTACATTAGCCAAAAATTAGTGAGCATCTTTCAAACTGGTTCATGTGTCTTTTACACATGTCCTTATCGGTACTTAATCCTTCTGTAATGGAGGCTGGCCTTTGCCACTCAAATCTCCACTTTATTCCTCAGTTATCCCAAAGGTTGAGGGTTAAAATTTCTTAGCTGTCTACTCATTCGGAAACTTGTCCTCGATGGACAGTAGCTGCCTCATTCAAGATCATACCCCCTTTCTGGGATTGGGTTCCCTGTGGGAGAGGTGGTAGCTTTCAACCAATGACTGGTTAATCATGGCATATTAAAGGCTTGACCCCTTTCTTTAATTCTGAAGAGATTTGCCAGCTTCAGAGCATCCTGTAAATTTGGCTGAGGGCTTGTTGTGATTTCACACACCACCTAAATTTGCTTTCGTTTCCTTCTCCCACTGTTGTTGATCCCAAGAGCATTTCTTAATGAACCCTCAATTTTCTAAATGTCATCTGAGCCTACTTACTACAGAACTAGGCCTGACAGTTGATCTGAGAATGGTCCAAAAATGGAGAGGCTAAAATGAGACTTAGAAGCTGGATCACCCATTATTCAGTGGACAATGAGGTAGAGAACAAAGATGCTGTGACACAAGATGGAAATTATAAAGCTTTCATCATAGGTAAACTGGGATGCTATACTGGTGGAAGGAAATGCAATATTAGGTACAGGGTATTAATCATTAGAGATAAATGAGGGAAATAGTTATTATAAGGGCAATGGTATTGGACAGTACTTGCTGGGGGCAATTGATGTTTTGGGAAGCAAGAATGAAAGACTTAAAAAGATTAACTATCAAAAAAATGCTAAATGTGATAGCGAAAGGAACTCTTCGGAAACACATAGAGAGATTCCTATTTCTTGCAGCCGGAGGGCAGAAAAGGCTGAGGATCAGGTTCAGGAACTAAGCACAGCAGAGCTCCAGAGAAAGTAAAATTCCCCAACTAGTTAGGTCTGCCATGACAAAAGTAGGGCCCTGGCTGCAATAAATGAGACCCAGAGATATTGGATGAAGATATTTGTTTGGTGCATTTGAAAATCTCATCCCCTCAGATTTCCTGGACCCTTTGAGCCTGCAGAAGTGCCCACCACTCCTTTAAGAGCAGCCTTGCTTGAAGGTGACACAGAGGCACTACCGGATAAGACAGCATGTGTCCCCCTCAGCATTTGTGTCTACCGTATGTGCTGGCCACTAACACAATTAACTAAAGCCAAGTAACTAAGTGTATTATTGCACTAGTGGAGAACTGACCTACAAGACCTAGCTCAGATGTATGGGAAAGAGAATGGAAAATACATGGGATAGGATATTGAGATTGCATTCTCAGGATGGAAGATTATGAGGGGTGGGAAATAAAGCCAGAAAAGGGAAAGTTTATGGACGTGCTTTTTCAGGATACAACATTTAACACACTGTCAAGAACACTAACATATGGTGCTAACATGCCCCTGGAATGTCTTTGGGAGGCTTGGAAAACTCAATGGCTCACAAACCTTTAGTAAAGTTTTGTTAAACAGTATTCTCAGTGTTTACTTTCAGAAGTATGATACTGCACTGAATCCATGTTTGAGATAGAGTTATGTTGAAAGAAGGCATAGTTTGCAGGAGATGTCTATGATAAGACAGTAAGTCAAAACCACAGCACATTTGTGAGATATGTAAGCATCCTCTGGAAATTCTTGAAAATATTAAGATAGAGAAACATGATTCCAAATGGATTTTTCTTGTAGTCATTCAGGGTGGGGATTCAGATGCTTTAACTGAGTAAAAAATATTATTTGATACACAGCCTCTCATGCTGAGGAACGGAGGCAGAGAATTGGGGAAGATACTCAGATTGTACCAATTTGTAAAACAGAACAAATTAGTGGCCTCTGATTAAATGGATTTAGGGGAGGAAAGTTGCATCTTCTCGACACCAGCCCCTCCTTAGGAAAGAATATACCCCCTGAAGTCCCTGGGGAGAAGGGATTGAAACCTCTGGACTGGAGCACATCTAAAATTCTTTCCAATTTTACAATTACACAAACATGAAAGAATATTCTGTGTCACACACTTTAATGGTGTGAGTGGGCTTTCTTAATTGTAGCCTAATCACTGGGGTTTGACTTACAATTTAATGTAATTTCTAGTATGCCATAGAGAATTTGTAGGAGAAACTAACTCATCAATTTAAATTAGATAAGGCATAAGGGCGCCTTAGTGGCTCCAAAACCCCATTGTCCCTTTATGACAATATAGCATAACTCTGAGATTTTACCTATAAGATATAAAGGATCATGTAACTGGTAGGAAGACTATGCTGTAGTCTACATTATACACACTATTAAAATAACAAGAAAATATGAGAATCAAAGTACTCAAAATTTTTAAAAATAAATCAGAAAATTCTTCTGGAGAAAAAGGTATTTCCTCTAAAAGTGGTTTGTATGTAATGGACTGCATTCCCACAAATTCATATGTTAAAATCCTAAACTCCAACATGAAATATTAAGAGTTACGGCCTTTGGGAAGTAATTAGGTCATGAGAGCAGAGCCCTCATTAATGGGATTTGTGGCCTAATAAAAAGGACTCCAGAGAGCTTTCAAGCCCTCTTTTCACCATGTGAGAATACAACAGTTAGGCAAAGGTCTGCAACCCAGAAGAGGCCACTCTTCAGAAACCAATCATGCTGCACCCTGTTCTTGGACTTCCAGCCTCCAGAACTGTGTGAAATAAATGAAATAAATTTCTGTTATTTATAAGCCATTCCATCCATGGCATTTTGTCATCACAGCCTGATTTGACTAAAAACAGTGTGCCTTATCAAGATTAAATTGAAAGCTAACTTTGGAATGAAACAAATTGGCTTTGATATACATTTAATAGATGTACAGGAAAATAGGTTTTAATGGGAGAAAGCAAGTAACATATTACATATTCAAGCATTTACAGCAATGTAAAACCAAAAAGTTTAACTGAAATTTCTATAAGTCTCATGAGGGAAGACTTGCTTGGGGTAGGAAAGTGAAGATGCTGCAAAACATAAAATCAATAGATACCGGGCTTTTCAAAGTATATGTGAGGAAGGCCTGACTTGACAATTATGTTCAGACAAACACCTCCTATTTATTACTAATGCAGACAGGCATTCAGCTTATGGAAGAATCATAAAGTTAAAAATATTTTATTTAAAGGAAAGATGTGTATGATGCTTACAAGTACTTTTTTTGGAAATAATAATATATATTGATCATTTGTTAATGCTCAGCTTTCCTTGGAAGGCATTTGAGCTTCACTGAAAAATAAGAAAAATCCAAGTGAGAGGTTATATATCTGTCTCACTGCCTGGTTGGATTAAACCAGGCACAATGCTATAAGATTGTTGGCTCCAAACCAGAATTTTTCAAGATTAAAGTTGATGGCTCTTTTATATCCAGCCAAAATTTATTATCTCTAGAAACAATACGTATGCCTTCATCAGTTATGGAAATTCTACATGATCCTGGATATGGTACTTCATAGAAAGAACTGAATTCATTTGTTCATCATTACCCCAATGTGGCAAATTGACTTAGAGGAAAAGAGTTTCTCTACTAACTGAAAAGAGGTAACAGTCAAGGAGCTCATACCCTGTGTAAAGGCACAGAAACATAAAAAGCAAAGGTTTTGAGTTATGGGTAAGAACACTAATAGCCCACAGTCCTGTCTATGTGAGAACCTCACACCTAGAGATTTGATTAAATAGCAGCCCCATGTAGAGACAGGATACTCCCCCAACACACATACACATACCCACATAGAATTGTCTTCCTTCTCTCCAAGACAGTATGAATGGGTTGCGAAACAGACCCATGAGTGTAGGTTGGTCAGCATGAGCTTGTATACCCACTGAACTAGGAATTTGAACAAGGAGACAGAGAAAATTTGGCTAATATTTTCTACATTTCTCTGAAAGTAGTGGAGGATTTAGGTTTGTGGAAAATGAATAATTGTACTTGGGAGAAAGGGTGAAATCAAAGGTATAGAGCTTGAAATGTGTGTAGCAATTCAGGGCCAAAGAAAGGGGAAAGAAAAGAAGAAATACAAAAAAAGGCTGAGGTGATCTGAGCAGAGAATTTTATATGGCAGTGACTGAAAGAAAAATAAGGCCTCACAGAATATATGAGATTGGTAACTGAAGAGTATAAATTCTGGGCAATTAATCAATAATCCAAGATCTCTCAAAACCATAAGGCAAGGGAGTGTTATCATCAGAGCAGGACGCATGGAACCTAACACAGCAGTGATGTGCAGGTGAGGTCAGGGCAGAAGTACTTGTGGGGGAAGTTCCTAGGGGAAGGACAGGGGTCTGGCCAGGAAAACTCACCCCACAAAACAGAATCATAATTTGATACTGTTATTGGTACCATCTTAATATGTCATTTCATCTTGTTATTCCTTCTTCTTCACTTTATTCTACTCTGCCATATTCCCTTTCTATCTCCTATCCCACTGTACATCTTGCCATTGATACTTTATGATTACTGTTGTAAAATTTCTTGAATAATGACTCCTCTCTCCTAAATCACTGTCTTTCTAGCCTCACTAGTTAAGTTTTCTGAAGTAATAGATTTTTTTTTTTTTTTGCTAAGAATATATTTTACTCTGAAGTGTGAGAGGTAGTACTTTTTCCAGGATATAGAAGCTTTATTAATTTTCAGAAATCATTAAACTATAAAAATGTTATTTAAAAATTTTACTTTAATTTTAAGTTCTGGGGTATGTGTACAGAATGTGCAGATTTGTTACATAGGTAAACATGTGCCATGGTGGTTTGCTGCACCTATCAACCCATCACCTAGGTATTAAGCCGAGTGTGCATTACCTATTTTTCCTAATGCCCTCCCTCCCCCTGCCCCACCTCCTGACAGGCCCCAGTGTGTTTTGTTCTCCTTCCTGTGTCCATGTGTTTTCATTGTTCAGTTCCCACTTATACGTGAGAACACATGGTGTTTGGTTTTCTGTTCCTGTGTTAGTTTGCTGGGCATAATGGCTTCAAGCTCCATCTATGTCCCTGCAAAGGACATTATCTCATTCCTCTTTATGGCTGCATAGTATTCCATGGTGTATATGTACCACATTTTCCTTATCCAGTCCATCATTGATGGGCATTTGGGTTGATTCCATGTCTTTGCTATTGTGAATAGTGCTGCAAGGAACAGACATGTGCATGTATCTTTGTAATAGAATGATTTATATTCCTTTGGGTGTATACCTAGTAATGGGATTGCTGGGTCAAATGGTATTTCTGGTTCTAGATCTTTGAGGAATTGCCACACCATCTTCCACAATGGTTGAACTAATTTGCATTCATTCCCGCCAACAGTTTAAAAGCATTCATAATTCTTCACAACTTCACCAGCATCTGTTGTTTCTTGACTTTTTAATAATCGTCATTTTGATTGGCGTGAGATGGTATCTCATTGTGGTTTTGATTTTCATTTGTCTAATGATGAGTGATGTTGAGCTTTTTTTCAAATGTTTGTTGGCTGCATAAATGTCATGTCTTTTTTGAGAAGTGTCTATTCATGTCCTTTGCCAAGTTTTTAACGTTTTTTTTTTTAAAATTTGTTTAAATTCCTTGTAGATTCTGGATATTAGACCTTTGTCAGATGGATAGATTGCAAAAATTAGAAAGGTCAATTCTATTCTCCAAGACTGTTTTGGCACTGCTTGTATTTCTCCTTCATGAACATGCTTAATAACTTTGCTGCTTCATATATCATTAGATTGAAGAATATTGAAGAATATAAGCATCTGCCTTTCATAAGTACATACTAATATCAGAGAAGCCCAAACATAATGATGAAAGTAATAATAAAATAAAAGAAGGAAAAGAAGGATATGTTTAATTCTTAGAAATCTTACTCTTTGATACATATATAAGTGAGTCTTAGCATTTTGGAGAGATTCCTTTAATGACTCCTCTTCAGGTTTATTTAAGCATCAGGTGTCAAATGATTATTTTCCGGCTCATAAGAGACAAACACCCTAAAGTCCAAAATGCTGAGGGATGATTAAACAATAATAGAAAATAAAGACAAAAGAACTGATATCTTCATAAAATTAAACTGGAAATACAGAAAGGACTTATCAGAATTTTATATATTCACAATTTTTCAGCACTTTTTTTTTACTTTTAAAAGAATATTCTTTTTTTAATCTTTTTTTATTATTATTATACTTTAAGTTTTAGGGTACATGTGCACAATGTGCAGGTTTGTTACATATATATCCATGTGCCATGTTGGTGTGCTGCACCCATTAACTCATCATTTAGCATTAGGTATATCTCCTAATGCAGTCCCTCCCCCCCTCCTCCCACCCCTCAACAGTCCCTGGAGTGTGATGTTCCCCTTCCTATGTCCACGTGTTCTCGTTGTTAAGTTCCCACCTATGAGTGAGAACATGCGGTGTTTGGTTTTTTGTTCTTGCAATAGTTTACTGAGAATGATGGTTTCCAGTTTCATCCATGTCCCTACAAAGGACATGAACTCATCCTTTTTTATGGCTGCATAGTATTCCATGGTGTATATGTGCCACATTTTCTTAATCCAGTCTATTGTTGTTGGACATTTGGGTTGGTTCCAACTCTTTGCTATTGTGAATAGTGCCGCTATAAACATATGTGTGCATGTGTCTTTATGGCAGCATGATTTCTAGTCCTTTGGGTACATACCCACTAATAGAATGGCTGGATCAAATGGTATTTCTAGTTCTAGATCCCTGAGGAATCGCCACACTGACTTCCACAATGGTTGAACTAGTTTACAGTCCCACCAACAGTGTAAAAGTGTTCCTATTTCTCCACATCCTCTCCAGCACCCGTTGTTTCCTGACTTTTTAATGATGGCCATTCTAATTGGTGTGAGATGGTATCTCATTGTGGTTTTGATTTGCATTTCTGCGATGGCCAGTGATGATGAGCATTTTTTCATGTGTTTTTTGGCTGCATAAATGTTTTCTTTTGAGAATTGTCTGTTCGTGTCCTTTGCCCACTTTTTGATTGGGGTTGTTTGTTTTTTTCTTGTAAATTTGTTTGAGTTCATCACAGATTCTGGATATTAGCCCTTTGTCAGATGAGTAGGTTGCAAAAATTTTCTCCCATTCTGTAGGTTGCCTGTTCACTCTGATGGTAGTTTCTTTTGCTGTGCAGGAGCTCTTTAGTTTAATTAGATCCCATTTGTCAATTTTGGCTTTTGTTGCCATTGCTTTTGGTGTTTTAGACATGAAGTCCTTGCCCACGCCTATGTCCCGAATGGTATTGCCTAGCTTTTCTTCTAGGGTTTTTATGGTTTTAGGTCTAACATGTAAGTCTTTAAACCATCTTGAATTAATTTTTATATAAGGTGTAAGGAAGGGATCCAGTTTCAGCTTTCTACATATGGCTAGCCAGTTTTCCCAGCACCATTTATTAAATAGGGAATCCTTTCCCCATTTCTTGTTTTTGTCAGGTTTTTCAAAGATCAGATAGTTGTAGATATGCGGCATCATTTCTGAGGGCTGTGTTCTGTTCCATTGATCTATGTCTCTGTTGTGGTACCAGTACCATGCTGTTTTGGTTACTGTAGCCTTGTAGTATAGTTTGAAGTCAGGTAGCGTGATGCCTCCAGCTTTGTTCTTTTGGCTTAGGATTGACTTGGCGATGCGGGCTCTTTTTTGGTTCCATATGAACTTTAAAGTAGTTTTTTCCAATTCTGTGAAGAAAGTCATTGGTAGCTCGATGGGGATGGCATTGAATCTATAAATTACCTTGGGCAGTATGGCCATTTTCACGATAATGATTCTTCCAACCCATAAGCATGGAATGTTCTTCCATTTGTTTGTATCCTCTTTTATTTCATTGAGCAGTGGTTTGTAGTTCTCCTTGAAGAGGTCCTTCACATCCCTTATAAGTTGGATTCCTAGGTATTTTATTCTCTTTGAAGCAATTGTGAATGGGAGTTCACTCATGATTTGGCTCTCTGTTTGTCTGTGATTGGTGTACAAGAATGCTTGTGATTTTTGTACGTTGATTTTGTATCCTGAGACTTTGCTGAAGTTGCTTATCAGCTTGAGGAGATTTTGAGCTGAGAAGATGGGGTTTTCTAGCTATAGAATCATGTCATTTGCAAACAAGGACAATTAGACTTCCTCTTTTCCTAATTGAATACCCTTTATTTCCTTCTCCTGCCTGATTGCCCTGGCCAGAACTTCCAGCACTATGTTGAATAGGAGTGGTGAGAGAGGGCATCCCTGTCTTGTGCCAGTTTTCAAAGGGAATGCTTCCAGCTTTTGCCCATTCGGTATGATATTGGCTGTGGGTTTGTCATAGATAGCTCTTATTATTTTGAGATATGTCACATCAATACCTAATTTATTGAGAGTTTTTAACATGAAGTGTTGTTGAATTTTGTCAAAGGCCTTTTCTGCATCTATTGAGATAATCATGTGGTTTTTGTCTTTGGTTCTGTTTATATGCTGGATTACATTTATTGATTTGCGTATGTTGAACCAGCCTTGCATCCCAGGGATGAAGCCCACTTGATCATGGTGTATAAGCTTTTTGATGTGCTGCTGGATTCGGTTTGCCAGTATTTTATTGAGGATTTTTGCATCAATGTTCATCAAGGATATTGGTCTGAAATTCTCTTTTTTGGTTGTGTCTCTGCCAGGCTTTGGTATCAGGATGATGCTAGCCTCATAAAATGTGTTAGAGTGGATTCCCTCTTTTTTTATTGATTGGAATAATTTCAGAAGGAATAGTACCAGTTCCTCCTCATACCTCTGGTAGAATTTGGCTGTGAATCCATCAGGTCCTGGACTCTTTTTGGTTGGTAAGCTATTGATTATTGCCACAATTTCAGAGCCTGTTATTGGTCTATTCAGAGATTCAACTTCTTCCTGGTTTAGTCTTGGGAGGGTGTATTTGTCGAGGAAATGATCCATTTCTTCTAGATTTTCTGGTTTATTTGCATAGAGGTGTTTGTAGTATTCTCTGGCGGTAGATTGTATTTCTGTGGGATCAGTGGTGATATCCCCTTTATCATTTTTTATTGCATCTATTTGATTCTTCTCTCTTTTCTTCTTTATTAGTCTTGCTAGTGGTCTATCAATTTTATTGATCTTTTCAAAAAACCAGCTCCTGGATTCATTAATTTTTTGAAGGGTTTTTTGTGTCTCTATTTCCTTCAGTTCTGCTCTGATTTTAGTTATATCTTGCCTTCTGCTAGCTTTCGAATGTGTTTGCACTTGGTTTTCTAGTTCTTTTAATTGTGATGTTAGGGTGTCCATTTTGGATCTTTCCTGCTTTCTTTTGTGGGCATTTAGTGCTATAAATTTCCCTCTACATACTGCTTTGAATGTGTCCCAGAGATTCTGGTATGTTGTGTCTTTGTTCTTTCTGGTTCCAAAGAACATCTTTATTTCTGCCTTCGTTTCGTTATGTACCCAATAGTCATTCAGGAGCAGGTTGTTCAGTTTCCACGTAGTTGAGCGGTTTTGAGTGAGTTTCTTAATCCTGAGTTCTAGTTTGATTGCACTGTGGTCTGAGAGACAGTTTGTTATAATTTCTGTTCTTTTACATTTGCTGAGGAGAGCTTTACTTCTAACTATGTGGTCAATTTTGGAATAGGTGTGTTGTGGTGCTGAAAAAAATGTATATTCTGTTGATTTGGGGTGGAGAGTTCTGTAGATGTCTATTAGGTCCACTTTATGTAGAGCTGAGTTCAATTCCTGGGTATCCTTGTTAACTTTCTGTCTCATTGATCTGTCTAATGTTGACAGTGGGATGGTAAAATCTCCCATTATTATTGTGTGGGAATCTAAGTCTCTTTGTAGGTCACTCAGGACTTGCTTTATGAATGTGGGTCCTCCTGTATGGGGTGCATATATATTTAGGATAGTTAGCTCTTCTTGTTGAATTGATCCCTTTACCATTATGTAGTGGCCTTCTTTGTCTCTTTTGATCTTTGTTGGTTTAAAGTCTGTTTTATCAGAGACTAAGATTGCAACCCCTGCCATTTTTTTGTTTTCCATTTGCGTGGTAGATCTTCCTCCATCCCTTTATTTTGAGTCTGTGTGTGTCTCTGCACGTGAGATGGGTTTCCTGAATACAGCACACTGATGGGTCTTGACTCCTTATCCAATGTGCCAGTCTGTGTCTTTTAATTGGAGCATTTAGCCCAGTGCATTTAAAATTAATATTGTTATGTTTGAATTTGATCCTATCGTTATGATGTTAGCTGGTTATTTTGCTCGTTAGTTGATGCAGTTTCTTCCTAGCCTCGATGGTCTTTACAATTTGGCATGTTTTTGCAGTGGCTGGTACTGATTCTTCCTTTCTATGTTTAGTGCTTCCTTCAGGAGCTCTTTTAGGGCAAGCCTGGTGGTGACAAATTCTCTCAGCATTTGCTTGTCTGTAAAGTATTTTATTTCTCCTTCACTTATGAAGCTTAGTTTGGCTGGATATGAAATTCTAGGTCAAAAATTCTTTTCTTTAAGAATGTTGAATATTGGCCCTCACTGTCTTCTGGCTTGTAGAGTTTCCACTGAGAGATCAGCTGTTAGTCTGATGGGCTTCCGTTTGTGGGTAACCCGACCTTTCTCTCTGGCTGCCCTTAACATTTTTTCCTTCATTTCAACTTTGGTGAATCTGACAATTATGTGTCTTGGAGTTGCTCTTCTCGAGGAGTATCTTTGTGGCGTTCTCTGTATTTCCTGAATCTGACTGTTGGCTTGCCTTGCTAGATTGGGGAAGTTCTCCTGGATAATGTCTTGCAGAGTGTTTTCCAACTTGGTTCCATTCTCTCCATCACTTTCAGGTACACCAATCAGACATAGGTTTGGTCTTTTCACATAGTCCCATATTTCTTGGAGGCTCTGTTCATTTCTTTTTATTCTTTTTTCTCTAAACTTCCCTTCTCACTTCATTTCATTCATTTCATCTTCCATCACTGATACCCTTTCTTCCAGTTGATCGCAATGGTTACTGAGGCGTCTGCATTCTTCACATAGTTCTTGAAACTTGGCTTTCAGCTCCATCAGCTCCTTCAAGCACTTGTCTGCATTGGTTATTTTAGTTATACATTCATCTAATTTTTTTTCAAAGTTTTTAACTTCTTTGCCATTGGCTTGAATTTCCTCCTGTAGCTCAGAGTAGTTTGATCATCTGAAGCCTTCTTCTCTCAACTCGTCAAAATCATTCTCCATCCAGCTTTGTTCTGTTGCTGGTGAGGAACTGCATTCCTTTGGAGGAGGAGAGGTGCTCTGCTTTTCAGAATTTCCAGTTTTTCTGCTCTGTTTTCTCCCCATCTTTGCAGTTTTTTCTACTTTTGGTCTTTGATGTTGGTGATGTACAGATGGGTTTTTGGTGTGGGTGTCCTTTCTGTTTGTTAGTTTTCCTTCTACCAGACAGGACCCTCAGCTCCAGGTCTATTGGAGTTTGCTAGAGGTCCACTCCAGACCCTGTTTGGCTGGGTGTCAGCAGCGGTGGCTGCAGAACAGCGGATTTTTGTGAACCGCAAATTCAGCTGTCTGATTGTTCCTCTGGAAGTTTTGTCTCAGAGGAGTACCCAGCTGAATGAGGTGTCAGTCTGTCCCTACTGGGGGATGCCTCCCAGGTAGGCTGCTCGGGGGTGAGGGACCCACTTTAAGAGGCAGTCTGTCCGTTCTCAGATCTCCAGCTGCATGCTGGGAGAACAACTACTCTCTTCAAAGCTGTCAGACTGAGACATTTAAGTGCAGAGATTACTGCTGACTTTTTGTCTGTCTGTGCCCTGCCCCCAGAGGTGGAGTCTACAGAGGCAGGCAGGCCTCCTTGAGCTGTGGTGGGCTCCACCCAGTTGGAGCTTCCTGTCTGCTTTGCTTAGCTAAGCAAGCCTGGGCAATGGCGGGCACCCCTCCCCCAGCCTCACTGCCACCTTGCAGTTTGATCTCAGACTGCTGTGCTAGCAATCAGTGAGACTTTGTGGGCGTTGGACCCTCTGAGCCAGGTGTGGGACACAATCTCCTGGTGTGCCATTTTCCAAGCCCGTTGGAAAAGCTCAGTATTAGGGTGGGAGTGACCCGATTTTCCAGGTGCCGTCTGTCACCCCTTTCTTTGACTAGCAAAGGGAACTCCCTGACCCCTTGGGCTTCCCAAGTGAGGCAATGCCTTGCCCTGCTTCGGCTCGCTCACGGTGCACTGCACCGACTGTCCTGCACCCACTGTTTGGCACTCCCTAATGAGATGAACATGATACCGCAGGTGGAAATGCAGAAATCACCCGTCTTCTGTGTCGCTCAGGCTGGGAGCTGTAGACTGGATCTGTTCCTATTCGGCCATCTTGGCTCCACCAGCCTATATTCTCTTTAGTTATCAACTAGAAAGGCTTGTTTTACTCTGTTGGCTATTGTGCATGTGGATGAAGCTGAATTTTCATGGTGGTGTGGGGGAGGAGAGGGATTTTTGTGAGATTAAGAGCAGGTTATTTACAGTGTTCTCTTCATATATATTACAAAACAGTAGACATGAGCTCTCCTTTCTCTATGATCTTACCAGTAAACTACTATTAAAAGATGGGTGTTGTTAATTGGTGCCTCACCAGTCAGAGAAGTCCAGTTATTGTCATTTTGACCCCTTACCACACCTCATATCTACCATATAACTCTGGCGACCTTCAGTTCTGCTTCTAAGTGGGTCTCCCCTGTGGAATTGCACATGAGTTTTTGATTTCAGAAGTTACAGGGCAGTGAAGAGATTGCATTTAGCAGAGGTGTTACCAGATTAGTGGTCACTGTGCCCTCACAGAATCTTAAACCTGTATCAACAATGTGTGAGGTTGCACAAGATTTATTTTGTAGCATTTACTTCTTTTTGTTTTTCCTTCTTTGCACCCTCTGGTTTTGTCTTAGTACTTTTAGACATGCTGTTATTATTATCATTTTCTTGTTCACACATTTTCCACCCTCTACACCAATCCTTATCCTTCGTTTTTGTCAAAAGTCATCTCAAAGTTAATTTCTTACCAGGGGTTATTCATAAGTAGCTTGGCTTGATATTTTTGATAACTTTATTGCTATAAAATTCTAAAATGAAATTTGAGCTAGATTAAGCTATACCGATTGTATTAAGTTCACTTACATGGTGTTCCCTCGTGTGTACTTCAGTTGTTGTTTCAGTGGAGGTTCCTGTGTCTCTAAATAGTTTCGAGAATCCCTGAAGTGAGGAATGGTGTCATGGATTTCTTATACTTCCTTGTGTCTCCATACTGTCCTTTCCTCAATAAAGAAACATTGCTAGCTTACTGCCCTGGACCAGGATATAGCAGCCTCTTCATAGAGAGGTCTTTTAATAGGACAAAGGTGCTTTGGAGAACCTGGAAGTTTTCAGGGGATTCCCCTAAGTGTCTCCTTCAGTCCTGAATTTGTTCCTCCCGAATGCCACTTTTCAGGCTCACCTGAGTGTATCATCTTCCAGCCATTGAGGACATCTTGCAAATTCTAAGCTCTTGTTGTTTTTTCTGCCTTTGCTTCAGTAGCAGAGCACACACACTCCTAATGATTTCCATAATATGACGGTTTGTGAATGTTAATATCACTCAAATTGAAATGCCTGTTTCTTTGTGTCTAATCCTTACTGATCTCCTGCTGAGTCCTACGACTGGGCTGTGAAAAGTCCCCCAAATTGTGCAGCTGTTTAATGGCTCTCACTTATTCATTGCAGCACTCACAAATGACAGATCACAGAAAATCAGAAACTCAAATGTCAAAACAGAATGAAAATTTCATCAAAATCCAAAAAGCCAGGATTGTTCTGACTTTTTTTCTCTTAATTGCACCAATAAAGAAACAGCTCGATTTACCTTGGCCATCATCAAAATGCAAATGATCATGAACTTGAAAACCTTAAAGGGAGATTTTCCAAAACTGGCTAATGGGAATAGGGGAGGCTGTGAGAATGAACTAAATACTTCTTAATCATCTATTACTATACATCAGCCATGGTAGTAAGGACTTTTATATAATTGTCTAAGTATATTAAATCAAATCTCCCTGTACCTAAAACTTGTTTTTTTCTGCTTCCCACCTGGGCCTTCTCTTTTCCTGAGACAGTAACCAAAACAATGTACTGAAAAGAAGGCTTAGGAATAAAGAAGATTTTAGTTCACCACCTGTGGGCCATCAAAGACAATTGATAATGACAGTTACAGTCACCTAAAACAACCCTCAAGGTAAAGTTAATGAACCTAAAGATCTAATGTACAAATGAGGACTACAGTTAATAATAGAGTATTGTATTTGGGATTTTTGCTAAGTGATTAGATTATAGTTGCTCTTGCCATGGGTGGGTGGGGGGAAATGAATACTTATGTGAGATAATGTTAATTTGCTTCACTCTAATAACTCTTTTACTATCTACATGTATCTCGTAACACCATGTTTTATACATTAAGTATACACAACAAAATTCATTCAAACAGATAAAGTTAATGACTGACAATTGTTTAAGAGGAAACATAACACATAATTTTAGAGACATTCTCACTTCATAAATAATATTTTACATATATGATTTATTTTGTAGGATTCTCTTTAATACAAAAGTAAGCAACAAATTTGCAGATACTGTGAAGCAGAATATAATAAATTAAAAAATATTTGTATTCCTTCAACAGAGAGCTATGTTCAGCAATGTATAGGCAGCTGTTGCTGCATAACATCTGCTCTAACATTGGGAGGTTTAAAATATGAATCATTTAAATCACTCACATGTCTACCAGCCAGCTTAGGGCGAGCAGATCTAGGCTAGACTTAGCTGGGTTTGCTTCCAGACCTCAAGTCTGTGGGTTGGATGAACTCTTCCCCATGTTTTCCATTCTCCTTGGGGCAGTGGGCTAGTCAGAGCATGACCTTCATGCACTGGCAGAGGGGAAAGAGAACAAGTAGCCATCGGGCAAGCACAATTCATGTTTTCACACTCCTTCTGCTAACATTCCGTAGGTCACAGTTAATCATATGGTTAATCCTAAAATCAGTAGGACAGTGAAATATACTATATCACGGAGGGAAGAACAGAGAAGTGAAGATGTCCTGAACAATAATTCATGATGTTCCTTCTTCTAGGCTTTTCTCCATCTTATAAACAGTACGAATATATAGTGCAAAGTACTTCTTGGATTCGGTAACTTAGCTAAATGCTCTTTCCAGTCTCCTGGCCTTTTCTTATGCAGTTCCCTCTGCCCGAAATGTCCTTCTAGCTTTCTGACTAAGTCCTACTTATATTTTAAAATTCTCTCAGCATCATCTCCTCTAGAAAGATTGGACTAAATGCATATCCTCACTTTTTATGTAGTTCTTGGCATATTAGTTTGGAATTCTCTGCTTATATTTGTCTCCTGTGGTAGATAATAAGCTTCTTTAGAATAAGTTTTAGGTCTTAATTCTAGACACTTTGTAAGGTTTTCTTGAACTGGAATGCAAGCATATGTCCAATGTATGTTCTTTCCTTACCTAGTTGTCACCTATAGCTGTTTTCGAAGGGGTTTAAGGAAACGTATACACGTTATTGGACTAATAATGAAAACAATACCTCCCATCTGCTCAGGTTGTTAGAGCCTATAAGGTGCATCTATAGTCACATAATTTGAAACAAGAAACCTCTCCCTGTCCCCAGTTCCCATATTTTTACTCATCTTTTCATTATCCTCTATTAAATCTGTCCTCTGACCTCATTGTGCCTGCCTATCCTCTGTCCTAGTCTTTGATTCTTGTATTAATAAGTGATGATGTAGAAATTATAAAACCATGAACAGTCTTTAAATTTTTAATCTCAGTTGCATTCTGAAAGAAAGTCATTTGGTAATCTTTCATCTTGTCAATGATCTATTCATCTCATCTGCTACTATAATTCTTTACAGTAATTTGAGTCTCCTAACTAATGTCCCAACCCATTTTTTTTCCCCAAATACTTACTTGGAGAAAATAATTGTAGGAATTATCTATTTTGTCCTTATCAGAAAAATGTATGCAGTTGCTTGTACACACAGTGTTCTTTGCCCTGGTGCTTTGGCACTTTTACTTCCTTGACCTGGAATCCTGACACCTCTCCTCCCTCTCAGAAGCTCTTCATTCATAATTACTTCATCCACATTCTCCTTAGATACACATTTTGAAAACATTAATGTCAAATCCGTAAATTATAATTATTTGTTTATATGTCACCAAGTAGAAAATGAGCTCCTGGGATGTGATCATTTTAGGACCAGCAGCCCCTGTCATTCTGTAGTTTTCTGACCACTCCACAGTAGCTCTGTACCTATTGCCCCAACTGGGATGTGGTTTGGAGTGAGATGAAGTGTGAATCTCTTTCCTCAGCTTTGGGTGCATGGCAAGAGGGTGAGATAGAAAGTAAGGACAGACATGGAGAAACATGTCCATTTGGACTTTGAAGGCAAGGGAGTTAGAGCCAAAATTGAGATTAAGGGATCATGAGTTGCAAAATACAGACAGATTATGGTAGCGTAGGATCTACTGGGTTATCCTGCAGGCTCTTGGTGAATATTTGAAGGTTGTCAATCATTTGTGGGGTACTAGATGTCTCTGATCTAGAGTGTATATACACACCACACTTACCTATTATAAGGCTCAGTTAGAATGTACAAATGAGTAGAGTGCATAATAAATACTTAACTGACTGAGCAAATTGGGTATGACAGGTATTATTATTGTTTTTTTTAAATACATAGAATTAGTACTTTACTCAAGGGCTCAAGTTAAGGATATGGAAAGCACCCAGATTCAAACTCAAGTCTTCTTTATTTAAGCAAGTTTCATAACATTTCTAACTAGTTTTTGAATTTATTTCAGAGAAAACCTTTGTCAATTAGGTGCAACTCTCTCCCATCCTTCCCACTTTATACTCTTTTCTTTATACTCTTCCCACTTTATACTCTTCCACTTTATACTCTTTTCACAAACATCCTATGAATTTCTTCAATATTCCTTTGTTGGCATATTTCAAGAAAGGCAAGGTAAATCTATGAAGAATTCCAGAGTGTCACAAAGCTATAATGGGCACAAAAGTAAATAGATATGTACCCTGAACTGTATCCATCTCTTGCTTTAGAACACATTAGAAATTTGATAAAATCCAACATCCCTTCATGAACAAAGCCCTCAAAAAACCAATCATCAAAGGAACATACCCCAAAATAATAAGACCCATCTATGAAAAACCCACAACCAACATCATACCAAATGGAAAAAGCCAGAAGCATTCCCCTGAAGAACTGAAACAAGACAAGGATGCCCACTCTCACCATTCCCATTCAACATAGTACTAGGAGTACTAGCTAAAGCCCTCAGAAAAGAGAAAGAAATAAAAGGCATCCAAGTAAGAAAAGAAGAGACCAAACTATCTTTGCTGACATATAATTCTATACCTAGAAAATCATAAAGACTCCACCAAAAGGCTGCTGGAACTGATGAACAATTGCAGTAAAGTTTCAGAACACAAAAATCAATGTACAAAAATCAGTAGCATTTCTATACATCAGTAATGTTCAAGATGAGAGCCAAATCAAGAATACAATCCCATTTACAATAGCTACCAAATACATAAGTAAAATATCCAGGAATACATCTAACCCAGGAGGTGAAGGATCTCTACAAGGGGAACTACAAGACACTGCTAAAACAAATCCTAGATGATTCAGACAAATGAGAAAAAAGTTTCAGGATACAAAAGCAAAGTACAAAAATCAGTAGCATTTCTATACACCAGTGGTGTTCAAGCTAAGAGTCAAATCAAGAATGCAATCCTATTTACCATAGCCACAAAAAACTAAGTTACCTAGGAATACATCTAACCAAGGAGGTGAAAGATGTCTATAAGGAGAGTATTATACAAAACACTGCTTAAAGACACCATAGAGTACACAAACAAATGGAAAAATGTTCTATGCTCATGAATTGGAAAAGTCAATATTATTAAAATGGCCATATGGCCTAAAGCAGTCTACAGATTCAACACTATTCCTATCAAACTTCCAAGGTCATATTTTACAGAATTAGAAAAAAAAATTTTAAATTTTATATGGAACCAAAGAGGAGCCCAAATAGATAAAGCAATCTGAAACAAAAAGAACAATGCTGGAAGCATCACATTATCTGATTTCACACTATTTTTATGAAGCTACAGTAACTAAAACAACATGGTACTGATACAAAAACAGATACATAGACCAATGGAACAAAACAGGAAAAGCAGAAATAAAGCTGCATACCCACAGTCATCTGATCTTCAACAAAGCTGATGAAAATAAGCAATAGAGAAAGGATTCCCTGTTCAATAAATGTTGCAGGGATAATGAGCTAGCCATGCAGAAGAATGAAACTGGACCCCTACCTTTCACCATATACAAAAATTAACTTAGGATGGATTAAAGATTTAAATATAAGACCTCAAACTCTAGGAATTCTAAAAAAAAAACCCTAGGAAACACCATTCTGGACATTAGCCCTAGGAAATAATGTATGACTAGGTCTTCCAAAGCAATTGCAACAAAACAAAAATTGACAAGAAGGACCTAATTAAAGTAAAGAGCTTCTGTACAGCAAAAGATACTATCAATACAGTAAGCAGCCTATAAAATGGGAAAAATATTCATAAGCTATGGTTCTGATAAAATCTAATATCCAGAATCCATAAAGAACATAAACAATTCAATAAGCAAAAACCAAATTACTTCATTAAAAATGAGCAAAAAACGAACAGATGCTTCTCAAAAGATGACATACAAGCAGCCCACAAACATGAAAAAATGCCCAACGTCAATAATTATCAAAGAAATGCATATAAAAACCACGATGAGACACTATCTCACATCAGTCAGAATGGCTATTATTAAAAAGACAAAAAAATATGGCCGGGCACAGTGGCTCACACCTGTAATCCCAGCACTTTGGGAGGCTGGGGCAGGAGGATCTCTTGAGGTCAGGAGTTTGAGACCAGCCTGGCCAACATGGCAAAACTCCATCTCTACTAAAAATACAAAAATTAGCCAGGTGTGTTGGTGCGTGCCTGTAATCCCAGCCACTTGGGAGGCTGAGGCAGGAGAATCACTTGAACCCGGGAGGTGGAGGTTGCAGTGAGGCAAGATCATGCCACTGCACTCCAGTCTGGGTGACAGAGGAAGACTGTGTCTCAAAAAAAAAAAAAAAAAAAAAAAAAGTCAAAAAATAGCAGACGCTGGTGAGGCTGTGGAGAAAAGGGAATGCTTATACACTGTTGGTGGTACTGTAAATTATTTCAGCCACTTTGGAATGCTGTTTGGAGATTTCTCAAAGAATTTAAAACAAAACTACCATTTGACCCAACAATCCCATTACTGGGTATATATTTAAAGGAAAATAAATCATTCTATCAAAAAGACACATGCCCTTATATGCTCACTGCAGCACTATTCACAATAGAAAAGTCATAATGTAGGTGCCCATCAACAGTGGATTGGATAAGGAAAATGTGGACATAGACACCATGGAATGCTACATAGCCATAAAAAAGATCAAATTCATGTCCTTTGTAGAGACATGGATTCAGTTGGGGCCATTATTTTAAGCAAATTAACACAGGAACAGAAATACCCGATGTTCTCCCTTGTAAGTAGGAGATAAATGCTGAGTACTCACAGACATAAAGAAGTAACAACAGACACTGGGGACTACTAGAAGGGGCAGAGGAGGAATGGGCAAGTATTGAAAAACTACCCACTGGGTACTCTGCTCAGGACCGCATTCATACCTGAAACCTCAGCATCATGCCATATACCTATGTAGCACACCTGCATGTGTACCCACTGAATCTAAAAAGCAAACAAACAAAAAAAGTTAACATTATAAAAAAAGTTAAAAAAAAGAAATTTTAAATTCATTTGAAGGGTCCAACACCAAGGTATTTTTGTTTTATCTGCTTGATTTCTCCCAAGAGGATCTTTTCTATCTGCATTATTTACCTTTTATTTTTCTGATACCAATTACAATTTTTTTTCAGTATCTTCATTAGGAATGATTTTTAATTTACCCAATTTTCTGAGTAGGTGTCATGACTTAGTTTGACTTATGTTAAATTTTAAGAAAGGGAAATTAACCTCCATGTTATTTCTTCAAATTTTCCCTTTTGCCTAAAATGCTATGTCAACCTGAAACATTTGAGAAAATTCCACTTAATCTTTAAAACCATTTCAAATGACCTCTCCTCCTTCCACTCGAGTAATCGTTGCTTCCTTTGTTCAAAACACCAGGTCAGTACTCTTTCTATTGCATTCAATGAAATGTCATGTTTATCTGTCTCTTGTGTAGAACAGGCTTTCCTACAGAACATCCTGTCGTGGCTGTGTTTAGCCAGCCCTTATTGCATGTATGCTAAGTAAGCAAATGAGGGCTGACGTCTCAAAGGGATTATTAAGAAAATAGGTGCAAAACGGAGGAATATTCATGAAATTCAACAAACATTCATAGTGAGTATGTAGGCCATATGTTTCCACAAGCCATTGTTGTTAGGAGTCTGGGAAAAATAAAAACAATTGGAATAAAGACATTGGTTTTCTTCCTGAGGTGATCACCTGCTGATTGCACCATTCTGGAAAAATGAGCAAAAACATCAATTTTGAGTTAATGTGGTGAAGGTAGAGGTGGAGAGCAATGCTCATTTCAGTCAGTAAAGCTGGCAGCGAGTGTGATCTCTGCACAGGGCAGAAAATCACCCTGAATTACCTGAAAATTTATTATTAACCAAGCCCCACATAAGGCCCAGGTGAATTCAATAGGAAGTACATTTCAAATAGATGCATTTATCTATTCATCTGCCTCAATCTAACTTACAATTTGCAATTATAAACATTTTATTAATCAGTTAACAAGGCATATTTACAAGGCACATTAATTCACAGGTTACAACAGTAAAAATTTTAAAGGCAAACTTGTTATTTTAGCAAGGAAAAACTAATGCTGTTTATTCCAGTGCTCAGTTTTTACATTAAAGTGTTGGATGGAGAATTAGGTTTAAAATGTAAATCAACCACCATGCTAACAAATGCTTTAGTTTATTGCTAATAGTTTAAAAAGTGAATTGTTGATTGAGTCTGGATGACATATGATAGATGCAACATAAATGTAGATAGATGCAACATGAGTGTCTATATTTAAAAAATACACAAGCCATAGAAGAATATAATTAAAGTTAATCTTTCATGTTAGCATATTAGCTTCCTGTCTTTGTCATCTCTGTGAAATGTGATCATAATAGCTTCACTAATCCCAAGAGTCAAGTTTAAAAACACATAATCGAGAGAAAGGATGTAATGTTTAAGTTCTCAGAAGCATTTACAATCAACTGTTCTATAATATTTCAGTAACTAAATAAGTAACTGAAAAGATACTGTAATTTGGAAAAGATAATGTAATCCTGGTTTCCTGCATCTGTGAATTTTAGGTCTAAATTGTGTGACTGATGGCGAATAATTATCCCAAGCAAATTTCAATTTAATCACAGATAAGCTTTCTTCTCTTGGTCTAAAAGTCTCCTTATATCAGGGTAAGTTTGAATCTTTGGATTGATAGAGTTTCCTGTTCAAGTTCTCATCTATTAGATTGAACCAAATGCAAGAAGCCACTTAGATGGTTTGTACTGTTAAGTTCCCTTTCTTTTACCTTTTTCTGCCTTTCTGAGCCAAAATGGAGTTCTCAGTCATTCTTTTACTTAACCTGACATCGACCATCTCATTAAGTGTGAAAATATCAGACGCACAATCAATGTTTGCTGAAACTCCCATGTCCTAACAGATAATCCAAAACCTCACGGTTCAATAGCAAATCTTACCTGATAATCACAACCCTACTATCATTTTAAAGACTGCCAGAAACATGTAAATCTGACCTTATGTTTTCTGTCTAGCAGTGTTGCATATGATTAGCGTCTAGTGCCTGGAGCTTTAGCAAAAAGTATTGATTATCTTTCAAATAATGCCGTGGGTAGTAAAATGTTGAATGTTGCTGCAGGTAAAATGTGTCCTGTCAAATAATCATCAGCAGCCAATTCATGTGTGTATTTGAGGAGATAATTCACATTTGGCAAGTCATAAACCAACAGAAAGAGATATTAACATTAATTTGAGCATTCTTATTAGTTCTGAATACTTGTCACACATACTCTTGGAAACACCTTGGCTTTGGATATTTATTCACATTAATATTATTATATACATTCTCTTAGTTAAAAACTACGCGAAAGGTAATTATCATTTCCGTACTGTTTAATTTCTCACCTATGAAGGAAAATGGCCAACTTTAAAAATCACCCTGAATGTATTATCTAGTCCAAATAGTAGCTACTGAAAAATGCTTAGATATTATGTCAGAGGCCTCAAGCTTCAGTGGGAAGTCTGTGGGAAAATGATCCTCATTCAGGTCTGGATTTGGCAATGAACAGCTTGAGACTGCAAGCAGGTCTCTGGCTCTCTGCATTTCAGTCATTACAAAGTGAGGAGTCTGCTCTAGATTATATCTAAAGTCATTTTGACACAGGATTCTTTTGGTGCCTCTTCACTAGCCAGAACTCTTCACAGCCAGTGGTGCCCCTGCCTGGGCATTGCTTGGCTCCTGACTGGCTGTTGGGCTTGCTCCACCCACTCGGCCTGGCTGGCTGCACTCAGCTTGTGCCACTGGCCAGGATTCTGCACCTGCCATGGTTCTGTGCTCAGCCTGTGGCTGGCCTGGGCATGCTGTGACCATCTTTCACCTTGGATGCTGGCATCTGGATGAGGAGGATGCAGCAGTGCCCCCAAACTAGGAGATGCCAGCAACTGCAGAACCCCAAGGGGTGTTATGGCTCTTGCCTGGGGAGTCCCGAGGTCTGAGCCCAAAAGAGTCACTACTGCCGTCTCTCCTTCCTGCTGCCCACGGTGCCATGAGCAGGAGGGACATGTTTCAGTTCATTTGTGTTACAGCTCATTCAGTGCAACCCAGCTACAGCCCACGACTCCAGGACTGGCCCAGCCCCACCACTGCTTCCTGTCACATATGTGGTGCAGCCACCCAGTACTGGTGGAAGGCACGAGAACTACAGTGTTACAGCACCTTTTGCACCCACTGTTCAGTGGGTCCTGGGTTCTTGTCTCATGTCCAAGGAGAATGAGATTATGTGGACAACCAGAGAGTGAGCAAGGCAGAGGAGGGTTTTCTTGAGCAACAGAACAGCTCTTGATACAAGATGGGACCTGAAGTGCATAGCCCCTACCCAAAGGTGGGTAGTCTCAATGTGTCACTGAGTCTGGGGCTTTTATGGGCTCAGAAGGGGGAAGTGTGTGTTGATTGGTCCATGGCCTGGAAAAAGCACCATTCAATTGGCTAAAAGGCATTGAGGAAGTTCTCACTCCAGTTTGGACTCTGGCAGCTCAGTTTTCAGGCTTTAAGCTGTCTTTGGCTTAAAGGTCTGGTTTCACCAGGGACCTGCCCTGTCTGCCTAGAAATTTGTCTGCCTCCTGATGCTATCAATTTCCAATTCCAGAAAAAAGAACTTTTAAAATCAGCAAATTCTAATTTTCAAGCCATTAGATTCCTTCTCGCTTTTCCTGTTAAATTATTTGGTATGTTTCAGGAATTGAACTTTAATTAGTCATTAAAGTGATTACTGTTCTTCAGCCCTGGCTGACTCAATTATGGCAACCTATTTCTTAGTGACCTTTTTCTGCCTAAATTAAGCAAAACATAAACAAGATCCATGTATTACATCAGGGAAAGAATATGTGAATAAACTAAACAAAAAAGTATGTAGTTCTCATATTTGAGACATTTTTATTCTCAGAAAGTCAATGTTGTGCCTTTAGTCTCTGCTTTTATGATGCAGGAATGTGGAGAGTGATGGGCAGGGGTGAAGTATTCAGATAGCTACACAATTGATTCACATTACCAGAACTACGTGGGAACCATAATGTTTTCAAGAGGTTTTTCAGTTAAGGTCTGAATTGCTACCATTTCACCTCGGGAGGACTGAACACTTACTTAATTTTATGTTTAATTTCATTAAATAGCACTTAATACCTACAATAAACTATGTTGGAAATGGCTAAGCAGAGAGATAAATTTAAGGCAGCTTATAACTTTATCATTATCAGGTACAAAAGAAGAAGACTATTTCTTTGTATATAATTAAATTTACATTTTATGCCATAACAGTTGAAAGGAGAATTGTTAGTCATTTAAAGAGGCACTTTAAAGATTAACTTAATGACACATATTTTGACTATTTAAAGAGGCCTAAAAGAACAAAGGGGAGTTTTATTTGGAAAAATCTTACTTCTTTGTAGCCGTTATCAGAATGTATTAATGGGGCTTTGTGCTGGATAAATAGGTTTGTGTGGGTGGCTGTGGGGAGGGAAGTGAGGTGGCATTTACTCAGCGGCCTTTCATTTTCTAAAATGGAAAATTCTATCAGTTACCATAAATTAAGTTTAATTTAAATCATTTGGTATCAAATATCTAAAAACAATAACTAAACTTAAAAGGAGAAAAAGATAAAATGAGAGTAAGAAAAAGTGGCAAAGAGCTGAAAACTCTTCTAAAGCAAAACCCCAGACTGAAATTATAAATCTCTTAAAGCAGTGTTTCAGTAATTTGGGTTATTACTCATGCACCAGCCAAGCTCTGAATTACAAGGGCGTGCAGACAGCACCCTGCCTCAGGGTTATGCAGCCAGATCTGTCCCCCTTGGTTCTGCTGCTGACTCTCTGAGAGAGACCCGGAGCAATCTTCAAGGAAATTCAAAAGGGAAACAATTGGTAGATTGACAAGATGAGAAGGAAAAAGAAAGGATGAAGGGAGAGAGGTAAGGAACAATCTGCATAGCACAGAGAAGACCTGAAGGAAGAGAGAAAAGTTAGGATGTATGGCATAAGTGGGAGAAAAAAGTGATTTAAAGTCTTTCGCAATCTTGACATCTGTACATCCCAGAAGATTTAGAATAGGAAAGCAACCGCGGGAGCTTCTGAGTTAAGCAATTTCTTTACTGAAAGAATTTACCAATCTTTGCAAATCAGAAAATCAGGATTGTTTGAAATCATCATTATTATTATTTTTGGCAACGTGGGATCCTACTACGAGTTGTTTATGTTTTATAAATACTATTTTCAATCTCACAGGTTTTGACTACTTCCACTTAGTCAAAACTACATTGTTAAAACATTGTGAACCTCTATAAAAGATTTGAAATAAAATTATTTGTCATTTCAATGAGGATTTTAGTACTGGTTGTGCATTATTAAATCTGCAACATTAACATCTGAATTTAAACTTCTGAATTAAGAGTAATGCTTTGTTTCAAAGCAATGTAATAATACAACATTCATACTCTCCTGGCTGGAAATTGGTAAAATATTAATACACTCAGTAAATTTTACCTTTGAAAAGCCATTCCTTTTACTATGGCTTAGATATGGTTTGTTTGTTCCTTCCAAATCTCTTTTTGAAATTTGATCCCCAATGGGATACAATTTGGAGGTGGGGCCTAATGGGAGGTGTTTGTGTCATACAGCCAGATCCCTTATGAATAGATTAATGTGTTCCCACAGGGGTGAGTTGTTTCTCTATTAGTTCTCTTGAGAATGGTTGATAGAAAGAACCAGCACCTCTTCCCTTCTCTTCTTTCCTCCCTTGTCACATGATCTTTACACCCTTCACCTTCCATTATGACTAGAAGCAGCTCGAGGCCCCCACCAGATGCTGTGGCCCAGTACTTAACCTTCCAGCCATCCAGAATTGCAAGCCAAATAAACTTTTCATCTTTACAAATTACCCAGCCTCAAGTATTCCTTTATAGCAACAAAAAATGGAATAAGATGCCTTTGTTTACAGCATTGCTAATTCGATGGGACAAAAAATTGGGTAAGAAAATGTTTTAAATACTAAGACAATTTTCATCAAAAGCCACAAAGCACTTTAAAAGTACCCACTGCACTAAGAACACCCATTATACTAATTAGAGATTATTTAAATTTATTTTTCAAATAGTTGTGTAAGGGTCTTACTGGGTCCTCTGTTAGCCCAATTGAATTAGTGAATATATATATAGGCAATATTTGCTACCCTTTGAGTAGGTCATTGTGGCAAGTACTGTTAGTTGCTTATCCAGTATATACTTTCCTCTTCTTATGTGAACAAAACCTGGATTTTATATGACGCAACAATATCTTCAGGTGTATATTCTCTTTTCCAGCTTCCTTTCCAGCTAGGTTTGACCATGTGACACTTATAGTTCTAATGCTTTGAATGGTTATATGTAATCAATAAAATCAAAGTGAATGTTTCCTAGGGATTCTGGGAAAGCTTTATCTTTCTTGATGAAAGGGCAGAGTGTCTAGTACTGCTTTTCACATTTCTTCAACATTGTAATATTGATGCAATATCTGAAGTAGCATGAACTGGAGCTTGCAACCATGCAGTAACAAACATGAAGATGAACGTCAGCACTGTTATAATGGTGGAGTGAGAGAACGGAAAGATATAAGGTCCTGATGGCATCTCAGAACAGTCAAACTAATGCTAGAAAATGCCAATCTTTTGACTTCTCGTTTTTTGAGAAAAATTAATTCTGTTTGGCCGGGCTCACAATGTAATCCCAGCATTTTGGGAGGCCGAGGCAGGTGGATCATGAGGTCAGGAGATGGAGATCATCCTGGCTAACACGGTGAAACCGTCTCTACTAAAAATACAAAAAATTAGCCAGGTGTGGTGGCGGGCACCTGTAGTCCCAGCTACTTGGGAGGCTGAGGCAGGAGAATGGCGTGAACCCAGGAGGTGGAGCTTGCAGTGAGCCGAGATCTCGCCACTGCACTCCAGCCTGGGCGACAGAGGGAGACTCTTCTCAAAAAAAAAAAAAAAAAAAGAAAAAGAAAAATTAATTCTGTTTGTTAAAATCACTCTTAGGCATTTTGTCACTTGTAGTCAAAATCCACCCATAAGTGGAAAAATAATGAAAAATGAGGAAAGAAAAGGCAAAACAGTAAAAGAAAAGATAGAAAAGATACGACTGTGAGAGAGAAAAGTAGCAGGAGTTTCTCTTGGAAGAAAAATAAAGGGTAAATTTAAAAAGAAATTTAATAGTCAACTTGAAAATGAATATAATTTATATTCTTAATCATCTGCATTAGTCTGCGTGCCTTAATTTATTCAAATATTTTTAAATGCCTGTAAAATAACAGATAACACTCTTTTATAAAGATGTGGGCATTTAATTTTGGGAAGAAGGTGGTGAAGCTTGGAGGAGTAAACACAATCTGAATTAGTTAATGTGAATTTCCACGGGATAGGTCTGTCCACTCTGTGGATATTCTCTTTTGGGTTTTCTGAGACAAAACACATGTTTTTTTCCAACTTGTCAAAGTGGATTGTAAGCATAAAAAGAAAAATAATTAAATTGTATTTATTTGTTGATGAACATTAGTTTTTACGCTTACAACATTTCTAGTTTTTTTAAATGGCAAGATATACATTCATTTTGAAAAGGCATGAACATCATCAGTCTTGTCAATTTCTTTCAGAAGAAACAAATTTTCTTCTAATACTTTCTTCCCCATACATCCCTCTCCTTCACCACCCACAGAAACGTACTCTGAAAACTCTTTCACTTGATCATAGCCAAAAAGGCTAAGTAATTGAAAACTCTTGCAATGAATATATATATATATATATAAAATATAAATTTATTGCCAAAACACAGGTATTTAACTTTTTAAATGTACTCATTCTCTCACTACTCAGAGGAATTCACTATGAATATTTTACTTACAGTTCTTTCAATTGTGTATCTATTTATCTGACTGTTCTCATCCTCACCAAATTGTGTCCTACAGATATGTCGTAGGGTTTATTATAACTTTGAATCATGATTATGTGCTTAGAGAAGTATATTTCCATAGACTAAGTGGCATTTTTTGGGAAACAAGCTATTGAAGAGCCCATCACACCCCAGCAAATAAGTAGAAGGGAGAGGGAGCTATATAGGGATGAATGTTAAATGCAGAAGCCGTGAATAATTGAAAGATGCCATTAATAATAAACAAGGTTAGAAGTCACTAATTAGAATAGGGCTTGCAAACTGATAGCTTTTTGGCCACATCTGGCTTGCAGATGTTTTTAGTTTGGTTCACAGAATGTTATATTTAAAAATGGAGTTAGGGGCCAACATTGATAAATTGATAGATTTCACATACAAAACCTGAACTGACATTTTGTAGAATCCAGAAGAATTGGCAAATCAAGGACCACAGTCCTACTTGGAAAATATTGGCTGGAGCCAGCAGCGGATACTCAGTGACATGGATTTTGTGTTCTCTAGTCTCCCCATTGCTTCACATCCAATCTGGGTTCTACAGGCCTTTGAATTTACAAACACTAGAGGGCAGTCTAAATGGTGATTTCTTCATAATTTATTAATGATCTTTTTTTTGAAAGCATACCTCTCACTGAACCCACAACTACATAGGACAGAGCAGGGATCACAGTTTTTCTTCTTTTTGATCTGCTTGACTTGTTGACTTATATTACAGATTCTCTTAATTACTTGATGATTGGCCATAATCTTTGATGGATAGAAAATTTTAGTTTAAAATATTTTAGCATAGAACGTGGTAAACTGAAAATGTATTTTAAAATACCATGTTTCCTAAAGAATAATGTAACAGCAGTAGTAATTGACAGCTTCCATCAAGTTTTCATATTAATTGAATCACTGAGAGGCCATTGGTTTGGTTTCAGAAATGAAAAATGAAACGATTTTCATTTAAACAAAAACTCCAGTGTTTTATATTCAACCTGCCAGAAGAACGGGTCTTTCTTTCACTCTAGTCCTATGTGGATGGTAGGGGTAAAGAGGAAGACAGAAGTGCTATTAAAATTCGTAATTTGTAAGCAATATAGCAGTGGTGACCTTTGTATCAAATGCTACATCTAGTTCTTCTGAGATGAAGACCATATTCCTGAATAAATAAAACTCTTCATCAGAATGAACTATAGAGTTTAAGTACTGCTTTATAACATCCAGACAAAGGAGGAATACAGGCTATAAGACAAAGAATGCCCTATGGAGCCTTAGAAATTAAAAAACAATCTCATAGGGGTAATGGTTTTTAAAATCCACATATGGATAATGATTTGGAATAGTTGGAAACTTTCTCCTGTCTTATGGCCCTCTCGGTACCTTCTAAAGTTTCATGCCCTCATAGTGGAGAATGGGAGAACTAAGGGCAAAAGGGATTTCCTTTGTATTCAAATCACCCATTTTAAATGCATACAATATGTTTTCCATTTCCCATTTTGTGAAATCTGCTTTTTTCAGCTGTCTTTTTCTTTTAAGGAGAGAATTAAAGGGGCTCTCTTTGGGACAACTGACCTTGACTTATCAGTTATCTAGGTTTCTGCTGAGTACCATTTGTTTCTCATTCATACCAGATAAAGCATTAGAGTTTAATGGGGACAGAAAGATAAGGGTTGGGGGGGGCAGGAGACAAGAGAGCTCGCAAGATCCATTTTTAGGTGGTAGAACGGAGCTGGATGTTATGTCTTCTTGGGACAACATGTCACTCAGAAATGACACTTTGCTTCCTTCTTACGTGCTAAGAGAGGTTTGAATCTAAGGGCCAGGCCTCCAGGAATTCGTTGATTTATCCAAGGCACTTTGCCAAATGTAATGGCTTTCGCCCAGTCAACCTTAGCAGGTCTGTATTCCTCAAGCACAAGTTATTGTAAAGAAGCAAAACAGACAATGCAGCCTAACAGTCAAGGATTTTCAACAAAATACATAAAGATATTTATTAAAATATAGTGGGGAATTTATTATTTTCAAATTAGTTATATGTAGATATATATCTTAGAGGAAAATATCATAAGCAAGATTTCAAGAAATACACTTTGTAGGTATGGATTGATTTCTTTATGCTTTTTCCAGCATTTTAAGTTAATATTAATTTCCTCTCCACAAAGTTTATTTCCAAAGCTAAATGATTACAGCTTTAAGTCACCCTCAACTTTTGTTGTTTAGAAGACTTTAGCTTCTTACAATCAGGCATCTTCACCAACATATGGGCAACCCAAAGCAAGCTGAGTACTTTTTCAGGCAAAAACATAACTAGGAAAGAGGTCACAATTAGTCTCTCAGCCCACAACATTTTAATAAGCCAGCTACACCGTTTGGATATTTAAGCAATACATTTGTTATTCAGTTAGCTTTATGAGACAGACAAGACTTTAACTTCTTCATCAGTAAACCCTAGCTAAGTCTATCCTCCTGCCCTGTGGTAAGATTCCAAACGTCAACAATAATTGTTTCTTAAAAAAATCAGGACGTAAAATCATCAGATGAGATCATAGATGTAGTCTCTCATTCCAGCTTCACTGATAGTTATGAGATACCAGTTGGAATAGAGGAGAGGTTGAGGAGTGGGGAACAGGAGAGAGAGAGAGAGATTTACTGGAAGGGAATTGATCAAGTCCACCACTAGGGTTTGAAGTCCTCCAGGTAAATATTTGTGGGAAGCACCTGCCTAGATAATGATTTGGAATGGTTGACAACTTTCTTATGTCTTATGGCCCTCTCTGTGGAGGGCCATAAGTTTCATGCCCTCATAGTAGAGAAAGAGAGAACTAAGGGCAATTTGGTTACAAATTTATTACAAAATTTATTACAATTTGATTACAAATTTATTACAAAATGTGTGGTTCCACATGAAGAATAGTTATTTGTTAATGATGATTTAAAATAGAAGTAGGGAAGGGTACTTATTTTTTAAAAATATTGTTCAATCAGTGCACTTGAAGTTTTGTTACGGGGTTGAGGCACTATCTCTTTAGCTTCAGGTCTAGGATCCATCTCTTCCTGTTCTTCGTTGTCAAATGCATCATTCTTGAATAACCTCATTTCTTCCTCCATGAGGAAAAGAAAGCAATGCTGATGTAGAGAGGACAGAGATCAGTCTGTTCTGCAGAACTTAAAGACTTAATTAACCTGACCTCAAATATATACCATTATTGTCACGAATTAAGCAAAAAGAAATTTTAAGCACAGTTGAAAGAGATTAACATTGACCAAGATTTATGTCCGTTCATCAGCCCTTTAACATTACAGCTTTATTATCAAGACTACTTTTCCTAAGTCCATGTAAGCCAGGCCCCTTCCTTGGTCTGAGATTAACAAAGTTTTATGCTTTCGTGTGCCATTTTCACATTTTCTAAGCCCTTCTCCCATACCTGAGAATTCAGTGCATTTTATGTGAAGCATCTGAGTCTGAACTGAGCCCCAGTTCTCTTCTGGGGGACACTTTTCAATATTCTACTCAGTGGGTGAGGTGGACCAGATATTACAAGGAGCTCTGAGATCTGTTCCTATGGGGTTGTCCCTGATCCCCTTCCAGGTCCTAGTTCCAGGAGCCCAGACTGGCAAGGAGATCATTCTCACTGGCCAGAGTGATGGGTTTTTTGTTGTTGGTGGTGGTGGTCTATTTGTTTGCATGGTTGCATGAGACTGGACAGCTGTGTTAGTGTATACACACTGAATTTGAGTGACCCTCACACACATTGTGGACTGCAGGAAGACTTTAAGGCTGTGGGCCCCCCATGTTCATTACCACCCCTTGGGCTTAAGCAACAGTGTGGGCTAACACAGTGGCTCATGAACACGTCTGTTCCAACAATAGTGCAGTCTCCAGTCTCTGGCACCCATACACAGGGGTAACAAGCAGGCATCATTTACCCTGTGCAGCCCGACCACTGACATTCAGAGCGGTTACCCCAATCCTTCTGAGGCTCCACACTGCATGTCAGGTAATCCTCCAGAAACGGCCTCAGCCCCTCTCTCCGTCTACGTCCCCTGAGGACTTTAAGACAATTTTCTCCTTAACACTAATGCTTCACTGATGTCATACTCTCCTGGGTTGGTCTTAACACATGGTTGACAAGGGACAGATATTCCTTGTACAAAATGAGATCATTCTTATCACCCCACATAGAGACTTGTCTATCCTTTCTGCTGGTGGCAATACGTAGAAGTGAGTGTGTGAAAATATGTTGATATGTGACTGCAATATTGAATTCCAAATGGCAAATATAACATGACCAGAAAGCAAATTACCATTTAGTTTCTTGCATCCTCTGTGTAAGACTTGCACTTATGGTCATCATCAACAAAGCATAGTAGAACTTTTGAGAGAGACAATGAGTGCTGATGATTATGGGCAGCATGATGGTTGATATAGCACCATGAGTAATGATATAATCAGCAGTAAGTAAGTAGTTTAAGCATGTTCTTACTTATCAGTGGGAGCTAAACATTGAGTACACGTGGACACAGAGAAGAGAACAACAAACAACAGGGCCTACTTCCGGGTAAAGTGTAGGAGGGGGGTGAGGAGCAAAAAACTACCTATCAGGCACTATGTCTATTAGCTGGGTAGTGAAATAATCTGTGTGCCAAACCTCCGTGACATACAATTTGCCTATATGACAAACCTGCACATGTACCCCTAAACCCTAAAATAAAAGTTAAAGACAAATAATAAAAAATAAAAGTAACACGAAGATATTGCTTCAGTACAAACAGGTTCCAAAGAACAATAACATCATGAGTAATAATAGCATTAACAGTTAATGTGTTAAAGGGATTAGCGATCTCTGTCCTCTCTACATCAAGTGACCACAGCTACTGCTACTCAGTGAAGATTCCTCACCAGTATTGAAACATAACAAGGGACAAAAGTCCTCCCAGAAGCTGGTATTTCCCCCTTTATCCCAAGAATGTAGTACTAAAAATGTGGTTGGATATGATGGCAAATTGTGAACTTAGAAGACAATTTCTGCCCGTAATTTTCTCCTATTGAGGCTCCCCTTTCATAATCTTATTAGATTTCGATTCTTTTCCTCATTCTCCTACTCCCTTTATTCCTCTTCCCAGTACCTGAGTTCTATATATTTGCTCCAAAGTTGTAAAATGAAGTTAAGTAGAAATTGCAAATATATTTTTCTTGTGAAACCTCGACAGAGGGCAATTGGCAGTGGAAAGTCTAGGGATTTGTTAATAATTCAGAAATGTAAGCCATGATCCAGAGTTTCATATTAAATAGATCCAAGGGAGGTACCAAAAATCTTCAGTTTGAAAAACTACCCCTACTGATTTTGATGGAGGTGGTGTGAGAAACATCCTACTTAATATAACAGGAAGTCATGGCCGGGCGTGGTGGCTCACGCCTGTAATCCCAGCACTTTGGGAGGCTGAGGCCGGCAGATCATAAGGTCAGGAGTTCAAGACCAGCCTGGACAATATGGTGAAACCCCGTCTCTCCTAAAAATAATAATAATAATAATAAAATTAGCCAGGAATGGTGGTGCACACCTGTAATTCCAGTTACTCGGGAGGCTGAGGCAGGAGAATTGCTTAAACCTGGGAGATGGAGGTTGCAGTGAGTCGAGATCACGCCACTGCACTCCAGCAGTGATTGGATAAGTCATGATTGTATAAAAAAGGTCATGATTGTATAAGTCTTTTTATTTATTTATTTATTTATTTTTTATTGTACTTTAAGTTGTAGGGTACATATGCACAACGTGCAGGTTTGTTACATAGGTATACATGTGCCATGTTGGTTTGCTGCATCCATTAACTTGTCATTTACATTAGGTATTTCTCTTAATGCTATCCCTCCCTCTGCCCCCAACCCCATGACAGGCCTGGTGTGTGATATTCCCCTACCAGTGTCCAAGTGTTCTCATTGTTTGATTCCCACCTACGAGTGAGAAAATGCAGTGTTTGGTTTTCTATCCTTGTGATAGTTTGCTCAGAATGATGATTTCCAGCTTCATCCATGTCCCTGCAACGGACATGGACTCATCTTTTTTATGGCCGCATAGTATTCCATGGTGTATACATGCCACATTTTCTAAATCCAGTCTATCATTGATGGGCATTTGGGTTGGTTCCAGGTCTTTGCTATTGTGAGTGGTGCGGCAGTAAACATACGTGTGCATGTGTCTTTATAGTAGCATTATCTATAATCCTTTGGGTATATATCCAGTAATGGGATCACTGGGTCAAATGGTATTTCTAGTTCAAGATCCTTGAGGAATCGCTACACTGTCTTCCAAAATGGTTGAACTAATTTACACTCCCACCGACAGTGTAAAAGCATTCCTATTTCTCCACATCCTCTCCAGCATCTGTTGTTTCCTGACTTTTTAATGATTGCCATTCTAACTGGTATGAGATGGTATCTTATTGTGGTTTTGATTTGCATTTCTCTGATGACCAGTGATGATGAGCATTTTTTCATGTTGGCTGCATAAATGTCTTCTTTTGAGAAGTGTCTGTTAATATCCTTTGCCCACTTTTTGATAGGTTGTTTGCTTTTTTCTTGAAAATTTGTTTAAGTTCTTTGTAGATTCTGGATATTAGCCCTTTGTCAGATGGGTAGATTGCGAAAATATTCTCCTATTCTGTAGGTTGCCTATTCACTCTGATGGTAGTTTCTTTTGCTGTGCAGAAGCTCTTTAGTTTAATTAGATCCCATTTGTCTGTTTTGGCTTTTATTGCCATTGCTTTTGGTATTTTAGTCATGAAGCCCTTGCCCATGTGTATGTGCTGAATGGTATTGCCTAGGTTTTCTTCTAGGGCTTTTATGGTTTCAGGTCTCACATTTAAGTCTTTAATCCATGTTGAATTAATTTTTGTGTAAGGTGTAAGGAAGGGATCCAGTTTCAGCTTTCTACATATGGCTAGCCAGTTTTTCCATCACCATTTATTAAATATGGAATCCTTTCCCTATTTCTTGTTTTTGTCAGGTTTGTCAAAGATCAGATGGTTGTAGATGTGTGGTGTTATTTCTGAGGCCTCTGTTCTGTTTCATTGGTCTATTTATCTGTTTTGGTACCAGTACCATGCTGTTTTGATTACAGTAGCCTTGTAGTATAGTTTAAGTCAGGTAGCATGATGCCTCCAGCTTTGTTCTTTTTGCTTAGGATTGTCTTGGCTATGCAGGCTCTTTTTCAGTTCCATATGAACTTTAAAGTAGTTTTTTCCAATTCCGTGAAGAAAGACATTGGTAGCTTGATAGGGATGGCATTGAATCTATAAATTGCCTTGGGCAGTATGGCCATTTTCACGATATTGATTCTTCCTATCCATGAGCATGGAATGTTTTTCCATTTGTTTGTGTCCTCTTTTATTTCATTGAGCAGTGGTTTGCAGTTCTCCTTGAAGACGTCCTTCACATCACTTGTAAGTTGGATTCCTAGGTATTATTCTCTCTGTAGCAATTATGAATGGGAATTTACTCATGATTTGGCTCTCTGTTTGTCTGTTATGGTGTATAGGAATGGTTGTGATTTTTGCACAATGATTTTGTATCCTGAGACTTTGCTGAAGTTGCTTATCAGCTTAAGGAGATTTTGGACTGAAACGATGGGGTTTTCTAAATATACAATCATGTCATCTGCAAACAGGGACAATTTGACTTCCTCTTTTCCTAATTGAATACCCTTTATTTCTTTCTCCTGCCTGATTGCCCTGGCCAGTGCTTCCAACACTATATTGAATAGGAGTGATGAAAAAGGGCATCCCTGTCTTGTGCCAGTTTTCAATGGGAATGTTTCCAGTTTTTGCCCATTCAGTATGATATTGGCTGCGGGTTTGTCATAAATAGTCTTTATTATTTTGAGATCTGTCCCATCAATAGTTTATTGAGAGCGTTTAGCATGAAGGGCTGTTGAATTTTGTTAAAGGCCTTTTCTGTATCTGTTGAGATAATCTTGCAGTTTTTGTTGTTGATTCTGTTTATGTGATGCATTACATTTGTTGATTTGTGTATGTTGAACCAGCCTTGCAACCAAGGATGAAGCTAACTTGAACGTGGTGGATAAGCTTTTTGATGTGCTGCTGGATTTGGTTTGCCAGTATTTTATTGAGGATTTTTGCATCGATGTTCATCAGGAATATTGGTCTAAAATTCTCTTTTTTTTGTTGTGTCTCTGCCAGGCTTTGGTATCAGGATGATGCTGGCCTCATAAAATGCGTTAGGGTGGATTCCCTCTTTTTCTATTGATTGGAATAGTTTCAGAAGGAATGGTACCAGCTCCTCTTTGTACCTCTGGTGGAATTTGCCAGTGAATCTCTCTGGTCCTGGACTTTTTTTGGTTGGTAACCTATTAATTATTGCCTCAATTTCAGAACCTGTTATTGGTGTATTCAGAGATTCAACTTCTTCCTGGTTTAGTCTTGGGAGGGTGTATGTGTCTAGGAATTCATCCATTTATTCTAGATTTTCTACTTTATTTGCATAGAGGTGTTCATAGTATTCTCTGATGGTAATTTGTATTTCTGTGGGATTGGTGGTGATATCCCCTTTATCATTTTTTATTGAGTCTCTTTGATTCTTCTCTCTTTTCTTCTTTATTAGTCTTGCTAGTGGTCTATCAATTTTGTTGATCTTTTAAAAAAACCAGCTCCTGGATTCATTGATTTTTGGAGGTTTTTTTTGTGCCTCTATCTCCTTCAGTTCTGCTCTGATCTTAGTTATTTCTTGCCTTCTGCTAGCTTTTGAATGTATTTGCTCTAGCTTCTCTAGTTCTTTTAATTGTGATGTTAGGGTGTTGATTTTAGACCTTTCCTGCTTTCTCTTGTGGGCATTTAGTGCTATAAATTTCCCTCTACACACTGCTTTGAATGTGTCCCAGAGATTCTGGTATGTTATGTCTTTGTTCTCATTGGTTTCAAAGAACATCTTTACTTCTGACTTCATTTTGTTATCTACCCAGTAGTCATTCAGGAGCAGGTTGTTAGTTTCCACATAGTTGTGTGGTTTTGAGTGAGTTTCTTAATCCTGAGTTCTAATTTGATTGCACTGTGGTCTGAGAGACAGTTTGTTGTGATTTCTGTTCTTTTACATTTGCTAAGGAGTGCTTTAGTTGAAGCTATGTGGTCAATTTTGGAATAAGTGAGATGTGGTGCTGAGAGGAATGTATATTCTGTTGATTTGGGGTGGAGAGTTCTGTAAATGTCTATTAGGTCTGCTTGGTGCAGAGCTGAGTTCATGTCCTCGATGTCCTTGTTAACCTTCTGTCTCATTGATCTTTCTAATATTGACAGTGGGGTGTTAAAGTCTCCCATTATTATTGTGTGGGAGTCTAAGTCTCTTTGTAGGTCTCTAAGGACTTGACTTATGAATCTGGGTGCTCCTGTATTAGGTGCATATATATTTAGGATAGTTAGCTCTTCTTGTTGAATTGATCCCTTTACCGTTATGTCATGGCCTTTGTCTCTTTTGATCTTTGTTGGTTTAACGTCTGTTTAATCAGAGACTAGGATTGCAACCCCTGCTTTTTTTTGCTTTCCATTTGCTTGGTAGATCTTCCTCCATCCCTTTATTTTGAGCCTATGTGTGTCTTTGCATGTGAGATGGGTCTCCCGAGTACAACACACTGATGGGTCTTGACTCTATCCAATTTGCCAGTCTGTGTCTTTTAATTGGGGCATTTAGTCCATTTATATTTAAGGTTAATATTGTTATGTGTGAATTTGATCCTGTCATTATGATGATCCTGGTTATTTTGCCTGTTAATTGATGCAGTTTCTTCCTAACATTGATGGTTTTTACAATTTCGTTTTTTTTTTTTTTTTTTTTTTTTGCAGTGGCTGGTACCGGTTGTTCCTTTCCATGTTTAGTGCTTCCTTCAGGAGCTCTTGTAAGGCAGACCTGGTGGTGACAAAATCTCAGCATTTGCTTGTCTGTAAAAGATTTTATTTCTCCTTCATTTGTGAAGGTTAGTTTGGCTTGATATGAAATTCTGGGTTGAAAATTCTTTTAAGAATGTTGAACATTGGCCCCCACTCCCTTCAGCTTCTAGGGTTTCTGCAGAGAGATCTGCTGTTAGTCTGATGGGCTTCCCTTCGTGGGTAACCCGACCTTTCTCTCTGGCTGCCCTTCGCGTTTTTTCCTTCATTTCAACCTTGGCGAATCTGACAATTATGTGTCTTGTGGTTGCTCTTCTCGAGGAGTATCTTTGTGGTGTTCTCTGTATTTCCTGAATTTGAATGTTGGCCTGCCTTGCTAGGTTGGGGAAGTTCTCCTGGACAATATCCTGAAGAGTGTTTTCCAACTTAGTTCTATTCTCCTCATCACTTTCAGGTACACCTATCAAACGTAGATTTGGTCTTTTCACATAGTCCCATATTTCTTTTTTACTCTTTTTCTCTAAACTTCTCTTCTCACTTTATTTCATTAATTTGATGTTCAATCACTGATACCCTTTCTTCCACTTGATTGAATCGGCTATTGAAGCTTGTACATGTGTAACATAGTTCTTATGCCATGGTTTTCAGCTCCATCAGGTCATTTAAGATCTTCTCTACACCGTTTATTCTAGTTAGCCATTCATCTAATCTTTTTTCAAGGTTTTTAGCTTCCTTACGATGGATTCAAACTTCCTCCTTTAGCTCAGAGAAGTTTGCTCTTACCAACCTTCTGAAGCCTACTTCTGTCAACTCGTCAAAGTCATTCTCCATCCAGCTTTGTTCCATTGCTGGCGAGGATCTGTGATCCTTTGGAGGAGAAGAGGTGCTCTGGTTTTTAGAATTTTCAGCTTTTCTGCTCTGATTTCTCCCCATCTTTGTGGTTTTATTTATCTTTGGTCTTTGGTGTTGGTGACCTACAGATGGGGTTTTGGTGTGGATGTCCGTTTTGTTGATGTTGATGCTATTCCTTCCTGTTTGTTAGTTTTCCTTCTAACAGTCAAGTACTTCAGCTGCAGGTCTGTTGGAGTTTGCTGCAGACCCCGTTTGCCATGGTATCACCAGTGGAGGCTGTAGAACAGCAAATATTGCAGAACAGCAAATATTGCAGAACAGCAAATATTGCTGCCTGATCCTTCCTCTGGAAGCTTTGTAGAGGGGCACCCACCTGTATGAGGTGTCAGTTGGCCCCTGCTGGGAGGTGTCTCCCAGTTAGGCTGCACAGGGTTCAAGGACCCACTTGAGGAGGCAGTTCTCAGAGCTCAAACAACATGCTAGGAGAACCACTGCTCTCTTCAGAGCTGTCAGACAGGGACGTTTAAGTCTGCAGAAGTTTCTGCTGCCTTTTGTTGAGCTATGCCCTGCCCCCAGAGTTGGAGTCTATAGAGGCAGCCAGCCTTGCTGCACTGCAGTGGACTCAGCCCAGTTTGAGCTTCCCGGCATTTTACCTACTGAAGCCTCAGCAATGGCGGTTGCCCCTCCTCCTGCTGGGTTGCTGCCTTGCAGGTCAATCTCAGACTGCTGTGTTAGCAGTGAGCAAGTCTCAGAGCGTGGGACCCACCGAGCCAGGTGTGGGATATAATCTCCTGGTGTGCCGTTTGCCAAGACCATTGGAAAATTGCAGTATTTGAGCAAGAGTGTCCCATTTTTCCAGGTACAGTCTGTCACGGTTTCTCTTGGGTAGGAAAGGGAAATCCCCTGACTCCTTGCACTTCCCGGGTGAGGTGATGCCCCACCCTGCTTCAGCTCACCCTCCGTGGGCTGCACCCACTGTCCAACCAGTCTGAATGAGATGAACCAGGTACCTCAGTTGGAAATGCAGAAATCACCCGTTTTCTGCATTGATCACGCTGGGAGCTGCAGACTGGAGCTGTTCCTGTTCCAATTGTATAAGTCTTAAGAGGCTGTTCCAAATCGCTACATGTATATTAACTGTGACCTCATCAGGAAAATACCCAATATTTTGACATAGCACTTTAGTACTGGGGGATAATCAGACTAAAGAATATGAGAAGTGGGGAATTTTTAACAGAGGAATAATCAGCCTAGATAATGTAAGAAATAAATGGCCAGTGGAAGAATTATTCTTAGCTATAATGAAAAATTTGGTGCCATTTAAATCATAAATGTGTAAGCATTAGTCTTGTAATTTTGTTGATAGTAATGAACACAATTTAAAATATAAATTTTCCTGTAATTTGAAGTATGTACTCTTTATTTTTTGTGGTCTGCACATTTTCTTTCAAGCACAAATCCTGTGTGGCCAAAACTCTCAATGCCCCCAAAGTTCTGATGACACGCACTGTGGTTAACGTGAACCACTTTTAATTCCTCATCCAATGTTTCTATGTATTTTTTTTTAAAAAAGAAAAATAGTCTTCACACATGTGCCCATGTTTTGACTAGTGGAAGACAAACCCCTCTCTGTCTCAGTGATTTCTTTAGTGTTACTCAAAATATACATAGAGCAAGGAGTGGCAGGGCAGAGGTAACCCAAATCAGTTCATTTGGTTTCTGGGACACATGCAGGTGCCAATCAAATGGACTTTGCAACATCAATGGATAGATAAAATAGTTTAAAGTTAATTTTAATGATGTGGAGCTAATGACTGAATGTTTGTGTTCCCCTAAAATTTATACATTGAAATTCTAACACCCAAGGTGATGGTACCAGGAGTTTGGGCAGTGATTAGGTCATAAGGGTGCAGCCTTCACAAATGGGATTAGTGCCCTTACAAAAGAGACCCCCAAAATCTACCTCACTCTTTTTATTTTTTTATTTTTATTTTTTGTGACAGAGTCTTGCTGTGTTGCCTAGCCTGGATCACAGTGACATGATCTCAGCTCACTGCAGCCTCCACCTCCTGAGTTCAAGTAATTCTTCTGCCCCAGCCTCCTCAGTAGCTGGGATCACAGGCATCCACCACCACACCCAGCTAATTTTTGTATTTTTAGTAGAGATGGGGTTTCACCATGTTGGCCAGGCTGGTCTCAAACTCCTGACCTCAAGTGATCCACCTGCTTTGGCCTCCCAAAGTGCTGGGATTACAGGCGTGAGCCACTGTGCCTTGGCTCCCTCCCTCTGTCTTCTATGTGAGGACACAGTAAGAAGGCAGCCATCTATGAGTTCTCACCAGGCACTGAATCAGCCAGTACCTTGATCTTGGACTCCCAGTCTTCAGAATCATGAGAAATAAAACTTGTTGTTTAAGCCATCCAGTCTATGGTATTTTTGTTGTAGCAGCCCAAATAGACTAAGATATATAGCATTGATTTATTTTGAAATTTCTTTTAAAAAATAAAATCCATCAGAAATAATTTGCTGTTATTTATGTCCCTCCTCTGTCTAGACCAGATATTGTGTTGTATTCTCACTTTATTTTACCATAAAATGGTCCTCCCATCTCACTAAGTCTTTTGCTGTAACAGTCAAACTTCACTTCTATTCTCAGCAGTCAGGAAGACTTTGGCTCCTAGGTTTTTGTTTTGTTGGTTGGTTTGCAGCGCCCTAGCTCTGTGGATGTTTAACCAACACAAATCTTTTTAAGTACTTACAGCAGCACTTGTACATGACTAATAGTTTAGGTCCATTCAGTGTTACATTTAAATTGCCCAGTGTAAAATTCAAAATGGGTGCTTAGGAGGTTTCAAACTCTGATAAATGTTGGGAAATGTGGTGTTTTTAATGCCTTAACTGCTGTCATGCTGCTGTGCAGAGTCACCACGTGGCACATTCCTAGGTTTTGGACCCACCTGTGAGTCAAGAGTCAGAGGAAAGATTTCAGAAAATAAGGACTTCTGTGCACAGAATTCAGTTATTGCTTGGGAAAATAAATGTAATTTATATTCATGTGTTGTACAATCTAATTACCTATAAGGTAATAATGTCTGGAAAATATTCAAAGAAGGGCATAAAATAAAAAGTTCAGGGAAACCTCAAGGAATAACTTGATGGAGAAGAAAAATAAAGAGGCCTGAACTAAAACTTTATAATGTGGATGAATGTCTAGATACTCTTTAATGTTACTCTGATCCATTCTATTCTATTCTATTCTATTCTATTCTATTCTATTCTGTTCTGTTCTGTTCTGTTCTGTTCTGTTCTGTTCTGTTCTGTTCTGTTCTGTTCTATTCTATTCTATTCATAAATGCTGGCCAAAATTAGTGTCATGATTCACCAATAATTATTTCTGCACAGTATGAACACACTGTTCTAAAGACTAAAGTCTCTACAGGGAAATCATGGGACATAACATTAGAGGCTTAGGAAAGAGATGAGAATAGGCCTTAAAAGACATTTCTAGAAAGTAGTTTAAGTAATTATTAGGCAATTGTTAGAAAATAACGTAATAGTCACTGAAGGTCTTTGAGTTTATATAGAATTATCACGGCAAACTTTTAGACAGATCTATTGGCAAAGTGTAAGGCAGTATTGGAGAGTTTGTTAACATGCTGTAGGAATTAGTCTAAATAAGAAATCACCATTAGAGTAGAAATGGAGAGAACAAAAAGGTGACATAGCAGAATTTGTACAAAACCTATTTGAATGGAAAGAGGTAAAGAGAGGAAGGAGTCAGACAGCATCAGCCCTTCTTGAGTGATTAGAATATTTGGATGTTATTATGGGCTGGATTGTGTTTCCTAGAATTCCTATGTCGAGGTTCTGACCCCCAGTATCCTATGAATGTGAGAGACAGGATCTTTAAAGAGGTAATTAGGTTAAATAGGCTTTCAAGGAGGGTCCTAATTCAATCTAACTGTTATTTTTATAAGAAGAGAAGATCAAGACACATACAGAGAGTGGAGAGTGGAGAGAGAACAGGGGTGCCTGTGCACGTGTACTGAGAGATGGCCACCTGAGACCTGAGAACGTGGCAAGAAGGTGGCCACCTGCAAGCTTAGGAGGGAGTCCTCAGAGGACACTAACCTTGCCAGTGCCTTGATCTTGGACTTTTAGCCTCTAGAAATGTAAGGAAATGGATTTTTTTGTTGTTTAAACCACCCAGTCTGTGGTATTTTGTTATGGCATTTGGAGCAAACTAAGACAGATATATAATATTAACAGAGACAGATATTAAGAAAAGGGATACGTTTGGGGTTAGGTGGTAGGGAGAAAGGAACAGGTTCTGACTTTGGATCTATTGAGGCTGAAATATCAATGAGATAGGCAAAAAGGCAATGAGAAGAGAAACAAGTACACGTGATTTTAAATTTGCTCAAAAACAAATAAAGTAAAAGTAAATAGCTTTTTTTGAGAAAGATAGTTTTTCCCCATATTTTTTGAAGGCGTCCATAAAATGCCACTTTCTGAGATGTGAGATTTTCCTTTTGCAATTTTGTCAACTAGAGGCTTCAAATTTGTAATTCAACTTTACAATATGCTTTCATTAAAAACATTGGTTGAAGGCCAATAATAATGTGATGATTTAATTTAAAGTAACATTTTGCAGTTTTCATTAGTTATTAAGATGTCTTTAGAGATGCAGCAGCAACAGCTCATATGTAGTATGCATAAGGAACTGAAGGAGAAAATGAAATACTTGGTTAAAACCTGTGAAGGATATATAGCTTTTTGTGGCAGGCAATTCCATAGCTAATTTTAATTTTAGACCGGCTTTCCTTCTTTACCTGTATCTAAGTATGAACAACAATAGCAACAATAAAACCACAGAGACCAAAATGCACAAAGAAATTTATTTAACTCTCTTTTAAAAATTTTGTTTGAAATAAGATTACATGTTATGAAAATTCCAAGTCTGTTAAATATCTTTTATTCTGCTTGAAAGAATCAGTCTCAGTTTTAAACAAAAATCTTATATTTACTTTTCTTTTCCTTTTGTTTATCTAGAAAAAAATTCTGTAGCATAGTATGCATAGTTCTGCTCACTGCTTTTTTCACTTAACAAGTCCTTAAGAGCTTTCTGTATTTGAAAATAGGGCTCTTCCTCAATTTTTACTCACAATTGAATAATGTTCCATTGTACGAGTTCCCATAATGTCCTTAATCTGTCCTTTTTGGAGGATTTTTAGATTGTTTTCATTTATTTTTGCCATGGCAAACAGTGGTGCTGTAAATAGTTTTGAGTATATATCAATGTGGTAGGGAGAATTTTAACCCTATAATTTTCAACATCTAGTGTTATGTTGTATGCATGTTATATTGCATGGTACAAGGAATTGTGCAGATGAAATTGTGGTCATGGATCTTCAAATAGGAAGATTACCTAGGTGGGCCTAATGTAATCACACGGGTTCTTAAAAGTGGAAGAGGAACTTTCGCAACTTGAGTTGACTAGAAGAGGTCAGTCAGAGTGACACAATATGGACACAGAGGCAGAAGAGATTTGAAGCATGAGAGGAACTTGACCCATCTTTGTGGCTTTTAAGATGAAAGAAGTGAATCGGAATTCAGGGACCCCTGGCAGGTAGCCTTTAGAAGCTGGTGACTCTTCTTAGCTGACAGTCAACAACAAATAAATCAATCAATGAATAATTGAATAAATGAATGGATATATAAATAATTGGGGTTCTTTTCCTTAGAACTGCAAAAGACTGAATTCTGTAGAATTTGAATAAGCAGAAGCTTCAGATTAAAGTACAGTCCTGTTAAAACCTTGAGAGATTCTAAACTAAAAAAACAGCCAAACCCATCTGTCTTCTGACCTACAGAACTGTGAGATAATAAATGTGTATGCTGAAGTTTAAATTTGTGGCAATTTGTTACAGCAGTGATAGAAAACCAATACAAGGATGTTAGCAATAGAAAACAAATACATGTGTAACCTACATGGTAAATTTCTAAAGTGGAATTATTGGTTCAAAGAGTTTGTACAATGATAATTTTAGATTTTTCAAAATTGCTCACAAAAATGTTAGAGCAAGTCACCCGCCCGTGATCAATGAGAGTCCAGATTTTTCCACTGGTATCAGGCTTTTGGATGTTTGTTACATAGATAGAAAGTGGTATCTCAATTGTCTTTTAATTCACATTTATCTTATTATAAGTAAAATTTTGCATCTTTCACATTTTAAAAATACCACTTTTATTTCTCTATATATGAACTTTTAGTTCATATCTTTTGTTCATTTTTCAGTATGATTGGCCAATGTATCTTGTTGATTTGTAAAGCTGTTTACATACTGTAGAAATTTGTCCTTTGTCTGTAGGCTATATCTTCCCCTCAGTTGGACATTTGCCTTTGACTCTGTTCATGGTGGTATTTTAATTCATATTTTTTATTTTAGTTTTTAAAGAGTCAAATGTATTTGTCTTTTATTTAATAGCTTACAGATTTGATGGTATGCTAAAAAGGTCTTTCCTAGGTAAATGTTTTAAACAGGAAATTTACTGATTGTTTAAAATTACTTTTTGGTTTTATTTTTGAAATTTAAATCTTTGATCTTCTCATAGAATGAATAATAATTATTTTTTCTACTGATTTAAAATGGCACTTTAATCATGTTACAAATTCCCATTTGTATTTTGCATATTTCTCATCTTAGTCTGTTTCTTTCATGATTCTCTCTACTCATGCACTAACAACATACTTTAAATCATTTAACCTTTAAAATCTGTCTTAATATCTGGTAGTGCTATCTGCTACATTGTTCTTCCTTTATTATTGTTCATAATCTTTAGAATCACCTTGCTAATTAAAAAATGTATGGCTAGTGATTGTGTTATTAATAAATTTATAGATTAGCTTGGGGAGAATATTTATCTTTATGATGTTGAGTCTTTTTATCCAAGAACCAGACTTATACTTTTATTCATTCCAGTACACTTTAGTCTCCTAAATATAAATTTTCACATTTACTCTTATTTTTATTTTTAGGTGTTTATTGCCATCATAAATGATATCTTCCATCATATCTTCTAACTAGTTGTTGCTTGTGAGTATAATGTTGTATGTGTGTATGTAGATATATATATTATATAATATGTATATTTGTTTTTCTGTATACTCTTTTCTTAGTCATTTAATAAACTTTGTTTTCCTATTCATTCTATTTAAGTGTAAAATTTGAGAATTTTACTTCATTATAATGCAGTCATTAATATTATTAATGATAATATTACCATAATTATCATTTATGTGATCATTATAAATGAATGATAATATTACTTCCTTATTTGATTTTATTTTTTCGAGACAAGGTCTGGCTCTATCACTCAGGCTGGAGCGCAGTGACACGATCTCGGCTCACTGCAACCTCTGCCTCCCGGGCTCAAGCAATTCTCCCACCTCAGCCTCCCTCTTGAGTAGCTGGGACAGGCACATGCCACCCTGCCTGGCTAAGTTTTTTTTCTTTTCTTTTCTTTTTCTTTTTCTTGTTCTTTTTTTTTTTTTTGAGATGGAGTCTCGCTCTGTCCCCCAGGCTGGAGGGCAGTGGCACGATCTCGGCTCACTGCAAGCTCCGCCTCCCGGGTTCAGGCCATTCTCCTGCCTCAGCCTCCTGAGTAGCTGGGACTACAGGCACCCGCCACCATGCCTGGCTAATTTTTTGCATTTTTTGTAGAGACTGGGGTTCACCATGTTGTCCAGGCTGGTCTTGAACTCATGAGCTCAGGTGCTCCTCCCGCCTCTGCCTCCCAAAATGTTGGGATTACAGGTGTGAGCCACTGTACCTGGCCCTTTCTTTTAAATTGTAAATGTATAATATTGTTGCTTGTCTAATTGTGTTCAGAAAGATTGAACAGCTATTGTAATAACTCCCAGTGTTTTAGAGTACTACTCAGCTACAAGTACTATCCTGAGAGCACCTTTTTCCTTTGAACACCGTGACTTAGACAATTTGCTGTGCTCCTTTGTGAGTGTCTCTCCAACACAGGTTGTCTCTCCAAGCCTGGTTCCAAGTGCTTCTAGCTTTTTCCCTTTTATCATTTGTCTAAGTGTCAGGCTCCATCTTGACTGCTGGGTAATTTAGCCTTTGTATGATTTAATGATTTCCAAACTTGGGTATGTGTCAGAATTAGGCAAGAGACTTAATGAAAACAAATTAGGAAGCTTCAAAGGATATCCACTGAATCAGAAATTTGGGAGTACAGTCTTTTTTAAAGGACATCCCAGGTAATTTTAATGCCATTACAAAAAAAATCTCATCAATCCAAGAGAGTGTTTCTCAGCCAACAACATGTTTTCCTCTCAGAGAGCATGGGCAATGTCTGGAGGCATTTTTCATTGTCTCAACCAGAGGTGGGGAGGGCTCCTGGCTTCTAGCATGTAGAAGTCAGGGGTGCTGTTAAACATTTTGCAAGACAGAGAACAGCCTCCACAACAAAGAATTTTCTGACCCAAATATTAATAGCAATAAGGTTGATAAACCTAGTCCAAGACCTGCACCTGCAAACCATCAGGTAACAAACCAATGTTACCAATGTTACTACTGACCATTGCAAGTAACATGTTGTTTAATGATTTAAAATAGTACAAGGTATATAAAGTTACAATACACTATGCCAAAACCATATGATCTGATCCTTGTTATGAGCTGAAGGATAGGCTTTCAATGAAATTGTTAAGAATTAGAACTTTAATTTTGGTAGACATTATGACCCTATAGTCAGAATCTTTTCTCCCTAACAACAGAACTTCAGTTTGGTTGAGGGTAACAGTATATCTCCATTGAAGCTAGGAATGGCTGTGTGAAACAGATCTACAGAATGAGATATAAGTGGAAGTACTGGTGGTGCTTCCATCAAAGCTCAAGACAGCTAGGTTAAGTTGGCACATACCTTCTGTCTTTTGTCTTCCCATCTTCCTGCCTGGGACATTGATGTAATGTTCAGGATGGACATGCATCTTGTGACTATGAGGTGACAGTGATGTTAGTGACATCTGAGTGGAAAGAAGATGAAGCCTAGATCCCCGAACACATTCAGACCTGCCACAGCAACTTAGCTCTGAACTCCCCTCAAGTAAGACAAGTAAATACCCTAATCTGTCATTTTTTTCAGCTGAATGTAATTCCTTACTATGCAGTTTTCATAATTAAGATACATAATGTGAATAGAGCTAATCATTATTTTGAAACCATTATAAAGTGTTAAAATGTCTCTTATAGTAGTAAAAGATTGTGATCTTTAGAGATGACACTATTTTTTAATAAGTAAGGAAAATAACCTAAGTGCTTGGGGCTTGAAAGTGAGATTTTCAAGGCACAGCTTGAAAACAAGGCATGAGTTAGCAAGTGATAAGGATTACAAAAATATTGCTGAATTCCTCTACGTGAAAAATTAGCTTGAAATTGTGTGTAGGGGGAGTGAGCTCAGGTTATAGTGGTAGATGAGACTGGACAAATGGCTGAAAAAAATTTAAGAGTGGGGATATGTAATATTTAATTTTAAGGTATTTGCATGACTTTGATATAGAACTCTGACACCAAAACATTCAATAATGTCTACTATATACTTTGTATTTGTGGGTGTTTTTGTTTATTATTATTTAAGTGAAATTCAAGAAAAAAGACGCCAAATTTCATATCTAGATTGGCAGAAAGAAAAGAAATAAAAATTGTTGAATGGGAGCTGAAAATCCCATCAATAATTCGGCAGAAATGAGAATGGAGGAGGTATATGGGAGTCTGAAGAGAGAGGAAGAGAAGAGAGTGGGCTTGGAGAAAGAATGCCAAAGCAAGGCAGAGGATGCTGGGCAAAGGAGCATGTTGGAAAGAGAAAAGGCTGGGAATAGAGTGTCAGAGGAAGAGGGGTACAGAAGCACTCATAATAGGCTAAAGGAGTTGATATCGATGGAAATCAAGTGTGCCTGGATAAGAAAGCCAAAGGCAGAGGGGAAATTAGGACGCTTTATGCAAACATCTCAGTGATTCTGGATATGTAAAACAGAGTCCTGCTATAAGAGCTTTCATTTTATTCTTTAAAATACATTGTTATTTTACTATAGTCGCCATGATTTACAACAGATATCTTGAACTTATTCTCCCTTAAACGTTCAAAATTGTAACCGATTTCTTTTATGTGTTGACCAACATCTATCCGTGTTTAACAGTGCTTAATTTTTCTCCTGCTACATTTAATAAAAGATATGGAAGTCATTATGGGAGTAGAGGGTCTGAAAAAGTAAACTGCCTTCCCTTTGATTAAATTGTTGCTGAAAGAGAATAGAGAGAAAGAAAATCACTGCCCAGAGTTAGGCAGCCATGAGAATTTTACCTTCAGGCCTGAGAAGAAGATGGTGTAAAATGTGAAACATGAGCTAGGATATAAAATCTATTAAAAATGAATGTTATGAATCAATAATAAAGATTTTCCAAGGCATTCGCTTTCTTAAGTTTGCTCAGAAAAAAACACCTTTCCAAATAACAGGTTTAAAAATTTTGTTCTGCCTTAAAGAAAAGTTACAATTTTGAACATTCATACTTAAGTGAGGAGCGGCGAGCCACCACCACGTGGAAACTTCAAGAAAACAAGAGTGTGACTCAAGTGTTTTTCTGTGTCTGTAGCAAAATCCTGATACCTGTTGTCACACCATCCAAGTTTGAATAAATATACCTAAGGGAGGGGAACTCTTACATGCTAAGATTTAAAAAAAATATGTTGTGAAATGACAAGGGAATGTCACAGCTAGTATAAACAGAGTAACTAGATGAATCTATTTTAGAAAATTAGACAGTATAGCCACAAACCAAGAATATGTGGCTTCTAAAACTTGTCCATCAATTAAAAAAGATACACTATTTCATAAAAACCAAATTACATTTCTCACTAAGAAAGTTATGTATTTCTACTTTGAGTTTCATCCTAGTCTGTACACGTGTTTTAAGTTAATTTTACAAAGCAAATGGAAATATGGAAAGGAAATTAGATAAAGTATCTTTTTACTGAGCAAAACCAAAATCAAACAAATGAGTAAATGCACACCAAAAAATCTACCCTCAGAGAATATTAAGTCAAAGAACTGTAGAAAAATACCCTGGATTCAAAAAAGAATTCCAAGAAAAAAAATTATAAATTGAAATAAACAGGTATGCCTGTTTCTAAACTTTGGAGTGCTAGTCTTGGGGAACATAAATCTAATTATAGATTTTACTTCATGACACTTAATGCTCTTTATTTAAGAGAAACTAGCTGGAAAGTCAGATGTCGTTTCCACCTATGGCTACCTAATATAATTTTCCCATAAAATTTTGCATCAGTGTTGTTTAGTGCAATGGGCACATTAGCCAAGGGAACAAGTTACTACAGACACCTATGAAATCACTATTTCCATAAGTTTTGGATTCCGACTTATCCCATGAATGGGCCTTTAGATTTTGAAGGTGTCTAGATTATTTTAATGTAGTTGGCACTTGATACTATGTGGAAATTCAAATAAATATTCGACTCTGGGAGAAGAGCTCAACTCTAGTTCCTGAGGCAGAAACGAGTTTGCCTTAATTTCTTCCTCTATATTAACTGCCTGTAGAAGTTTGAAGGACTAAAAATAAACAAATGAATTGCATCTCTCATTATTTATTTAAATATAGGAAGTTATTAAAAAATTTAATATCATTAACCTGTCAAGTACAGTGTTCTTCATCAGAGAGTACTATTTGTAACAATAACTTTATGGATTAAAAGCAATTATATGCACAAATTGCTGCAGGAAGAGAAAGATAATGAGAAAATGTGGACTCCCCTAGAAATAAATCAACAAAAAAGATAGGAAAAAAGATATGGCAAGGTATCTCAGACCTTTCAGAAATTAGCAATTTAGTGGCTTGATATTATGGGTAAAAGACAGGTGGTCAAGTATGTTCTAACCATTCTTTTCAACTAGGCATTATACCTGGCACGAGGTGAGCAAATGATTAAGGGACTTACTTCTCTTACTCTTGGTTTACTCGTTTACCCCACAGGTACTTTTTGAGCATTTAGGGCTTTTTTTTTTTCCTTCTTGTTATTGTGTGACACATAGGTGACAGCAGAGAAAAGCTGAACCACATTCCTGTACTTCAGGAATTGTAAACATTGGTAGGTCAAATTTATACTGAAAAAATCAAGTGGAAGATTTGTAATAACCTGGTGATTTGGATCTTTAGAATTAGATAAGCTAAAACATTTGGGACAAAAATAAAGAACAGTCATTTTCTTGCCCAACTATTTTCTGAATGATCTAAGTGAAGGTGACATCAGCGAAGGAAGATGTAAAGGTAGGATTTCAAAATTGATAAAAATTAATAGCCATTTCCTCTTTGATGATGTCTTCATTTACAAAAGAAAACAATACAAGCAATAATAAGTTATAGTGGACTTCAGAGTGGACGTCGAAAGAAAGATTTCAGCTGTCACTCATTATTATTATTTATTATTATTATTATTATTATTATTATTATTATTATTTTGAGACAGAGACATGCTCTGTCACCCAAGCTGGAGTGCAGTGGCGCGATCTCAGCTCACTGCAACCTCCATCTCCTGGGTTCAAGCGATTCTCCTGCCTCAGCCTCTCGAGTAGCTGGGATTACAGGAATATGCCACCATGCCCAGCTAAATTTTGTATTTTTTGTATAGACGGGGTTTCACCATGTTGACCAGGCTGGTCTCAAACTCGTGACCTCAGTGATCCTCCTGCCGCAGCCTCCCAAAGTGCTGGGAGCCACCATGCCTGGCCTATTATTTTTAATTGGATTAACATTGAGTTTATCATTAATGCCATTTTAGTGCCTATCTTTTTGTAACATAAGACATTATACATTTCAAAAGGGAAATATCTAATAGTAGTTTTCCTGTGGAGATTTTACTTAATTTTAAAGTATAACTTAAGGAAAAAGTTTAAAAAGTTATTTTGAAGCTGTTTGGCTATTGCTGGTTTTGAATGAAAAAAGCTGATTTGGAGAAAACAGAGTATATATCTTTGACCTCCAAATTTTTCACTCTATAGTTTTGTTTTTCAATCTTCTGCGCTTAGGCATAGCAAAATATCTTTGATCTCACCTCCTATTATTCGATATATTTTGCTGCTATTAATATCCAGACTTTCCTAATCTGCTCGAGATCTATTCTCTTAAATCTTTGAAATCTTCCTGGACTGTCCAACTGTCACGTCTAAAGGCTGCCTGAAGCAAGTATTTGATTCTGGCTTATGTGGCTATTTATACATCCCATATTCAATTTGCTGTCATAGCCCCATCGTATGTCCTGGTTAATTCCCACTGTTATTCTTCAGTTGCTGACAATTCATTTTTTAACCATTCTCTGATTACTTTCAAGTTGATATTCTTAAACTTGAGTCCTTTGATGTCTTGGAATTTTGGTCCTGTCCATTCATGTGTAGTTCCAAACATAGTATTAGGTGATTAACATGCTGATTGCAAACCTAGAGCAATAATGCTCTCTTGGAAAATCCTTGCTTTAAACTTGGGACACAGTGAATCTTCTTTATACATTTTTTTTTTTTATACTCACGGAAACGAAGGCTATTTCTGAGATAATGTGTTAGAATCAAAAGCACCAAGCAAGGAGTAACTCACTCCAGAGAGGTTTTATTTATTTTTATTTTTTAAAAAAGAGATCTGAGTTTAGATTCTTCAACTTTCATGTTTTAATCATCCATCCATCTTTCCTTCAATCGATCAATCAATTCATCTATCAAATATTTCTGTGTCAGTCGTTGTCCTAGATATTCTTGGGGAGATAATAATAATTTAGATATTCTCACTAACTTCATAGTGCTTGGAGTTTAATTAGCAGTATGAATAAGCAGTCAGGAAATTTAGAAATGTGTCTGTGGGGGGGAGAGAGAGACAGTGGGGGGAGAGAGAGAGAGAGAAAGAGAGAAGGAGAGGGTGTGGTAATATATAGAGAGGCAACTACTTGAGATTTGTGAATTTAGAGAAGGCATCCTGAAAGAAGGTCTATTTAGGCAAAACTCTGAAGTTAGATTGACAATGAGAGTTGCGTAGAGAAATGACCTGTGCAGGAGCAGCAGCATAGACATTGGAGGAACTAAAAGCAGTTTAGCGTAATGTGAGGTAGAAGGAGGGAAGGAAGGAGAAAAGTAGACTGGAGGGTTATCCGGGATCCTAATTACGAAAAGCCCTATAGGCAAAATGAAATCATTTAAGCCTCAAACAAATAACGAAGAGGAGTTAATAAAGTGCTTTGAATTGGGGAATGATGAGAGAGACTGGAGAATAGATTTGAAGGAACAAGCAAGGAGGTGTGGAGACCAGTGTGAGGCTGTTGTGGGAAACTAGGCAAGAGATGATGGCTTAAATGAGAATGGAAATTCTAGGACAGATAGAAATTGATGGATTTTTAAAAACTAACAGACAATTGAAAATAATTAAGGGATGATTTAATATTTGAAGTAAGGATGAAACTGATTTTAACAACTATGCTATTGTGTTGAGTAAACAATAGGCATACCATATACTAACATATGGAATATAAGTGTATAAGCAGTTTTGAATGACTGGGGTGATAGGTTATTCTGGGACATGTTGATATTGATATGTGATTGGGGCTGTCAAGTGAAAATGTCATTGTAAGTAGGAAGACATCTTCTCACTCTCATGACAGAGCTCTGGATGGGAGATAAAAATTTGGGATACATTAACACATAGTAGTTACTAAAGTGATGGGAGTTAAGGTGGTACATGGAGAGAGTAACAGAGTGAAAAGAACTTGCTAAACTGCACTTTATGGACAATAACATTTAAGGACAGAACAGGAATCTCTGTCTCTCTCTTTCCCCCCTTATTTACACACACACACACACACACACACCAAGATGTGATGAATACAAAAGAAGCATGTGTTAAAAAAGGAAGGAATAAATAATGTGTCTAACACTTCTGAAAAGTAAAATAAGATAATGGGTGAGTGACCATTGATTTTGGCAATATATAGGCCGTTACTGACCTTGGGAGTGAATTGGGGCAGAACCCAGATTATTATGGATTAAAGAATGAATGGAAAATGAGATCGTGAGAGAGAGAAATCTTTCAAGATTAGCTATGAGTGAATGAGAAGAAAGAATTAGGGTAATTACTAGATTAGGTTGCAGGACAAAGATGGAGATATAACTACTTCATACTCTGACAAGCACTGGTATCATAGAAAACTGTAGTAGTGTAGATTTTATAATAAATGAGTAAGGATGGCAAGTTCCTTCAGGCTGGATCTTCTTGGCACTGCATTTTTGTGAACATCATTACGATCCCTAGAATGGCTCTCAGTTATACGGATTCCAAAAATTGATCTTACTTATATTAAACTATATCATGGGTTAGTCAGAATATTGATTTTATTAATTGACTTTATTTTATTTATTTATTTATTATTTTTTGAGACAGAGTTTCACTCTTGTGGCCCAGGCTGGAGTGCAATGGTGTGATCTCAGCTCACTGCAACCTCTACCTCTCGGATTCAAGTGATTCTCCTGCCTCAGCCTCCCAGGTAGCTGGGATTACAGGCATGAGCCACCACACCCGGCTAATTTTTTGTATTTTTAGTAGAGATGTGGTTTTGCCATGTTCATCAGGTTGATCTCGAATTCCTGACCTCAGGTGATCAACCTGCCTCTGCCTCCCAAAGCGCTGGGATTACAGGCATGAGCCACTGAGCCTGGCTAATTGATTTTATTTTTTATAAAAGTTTTAAATTTACAGAAAGATGGAGCAGATAGTAGGAATAATTTGCATATATCCTCCCTCTACCATTCAGTCTCATGCACAGTTTCCCTTGTTGCTAACATCGTACGTTAGTAGTTTGTTAAAATTTATGAACCAATATTGATAATTACTAACTGATGTCCATAATTTATTCTGATTTATTCTGATTTATCACGCTTTCCTTTTTTTTGGTGACCTTGATAGTTTTGGGAAGTGCCGGTCAGATACATTGTTGGGATGCCTTTCTATTAGAATTTCATGTTTTTCTCACTATTGGACTAGAGTTATAGCTTTTGTGGAGAAAGATCACAAAGGCAAAGTATAATTTCTAATCACGTTACATCCAGGGTATGTACAATTTACAGCATTTATGAGTATTGATGTTGATTTTGATGGCTGATGTAGTGTCTGTCAGGTTTCTTTGCTGTTTTTCTTATCCTCTTTCTTCCATACTGTATTCTTTGGAAGAAAGTTACTATGTGCTTCCAAGACTTAAGGATCTGGGACTTATGCTTCCCCTATTTTAGGGTGAAAGGTCTAAATAAGTTATTTGGAATTCTTCTGGCTAGATTTGTTTCTTCTCTCCCATTTATTAGTTTATTTAATTATTTATATCCATGAGGGCTTATGGATATTTATTTTATCCAACACTACTTTATTTTATTGCTCCAATTGCCCCACCTTTGGGCACTGGGAGTTCTTTCAGTTGGCTCCTGTGGCACTTTGACATACCCTAATCATTGTGAGTTTGTGTGTGTGTGTGTGTGCATGTGTGTGTGTATGTTTTGAGCACTGTGTTTCACCTATTCATTCCTCTCGCTCTTGTCTTCATGCCCTAAGCTCTGGCAACCATTGATATTTTTTGTCTCTGTAGTTTGCCCTTGCCAGAATATGATATAATTGAAATCACACACCATGTAGCATTTTCAGGCTAGCTTCTGTTACTTGCAATATGCATTCACATGCATTTAAATGTAGCTTGCATTTAAGCATGACCTACCTTCTTGTGGCTTGATAGATCATTTCCTTTTATCACTGAATACTGTTCCACTATTTGGATGTCCTAGTTTGCTTATCCATTCACGTATTGAAAAACATCTTGGTTGGTTCCACTTTGGGTAGTTATAAGTAAAGCTGTTATAAACATTTGAGTACAGGTATTTTTGTGTACATAAGTTTTCAAGAGAATTGGGTAAATAACTAGGAGCCTGATCATATGGTTAGACTACGTTTAGCTTTGTAAGAATGTGCCAAACTGTCTTCCAAAGTGGCTGTACCATCTTGCATTCCCACCAGCAATGAATGAGAGTTTCTTTTGCTGTGCTTCATTGTCAGCATTTGTAATTGTCAGATTTTTGGATTTTAGTTACTCTAATAGGTGTATAGTGGTATCTCATTGTTTAATTTGCAATTATTTAATGAAAAATGATGTTGCACATCTTTTCATATGGTTATTTGCCATTTGTATGTCTTTTTTGATGAGGTGTATGTTCAGGTCATTTGACCATTTTTTATTGGATTGTTTGAGTTCTTATTGTTTTTATTTTATTTTATTTTACTTTAAGTTCCAGGATGCATGTGCAGAATGTGCAGGTTTGTTATATAGATATATATGTGCCATGGTGGTTTGCTGCACCTATTGACCCATAATCTATGTTTTCTCCCCCTGCCCACAACCCCCCAATAGGCTCTGGTGTGTGTTTTTTCCCTCCATGTGTTCTCATTGTTCAATTTCCACCTATGATTGAGAATATGCGATGTTTGGTTTTCTGTTCCTGTGTTGGTTTGCTCAGGATGATGGCTTCCAGCTTCATCCGTGTCTCTGCAAAGGACATGATCTCTTTCATTTTTTGGCTGCATAGTATTCCGTGGTGCATATGTACCACATTTTCTTTATCCACTCTATCATTGATGGGCATTTGGGTTGGTTCCATGTCTTTACTATTGTAAATAGTGCTGCAATAAACATATGTGTGCATGTGTCTTTATAGTAGGATGATTTATATTCCTTTGGGTATATACACAGTAATGGGATTGCGGGTCAAATGGTATTTCTGGTTCTAGATTCTTGAGGAATCACCATACTATCTTCCACAATGGTTGAACTAATTTACATTCCCACCAACAGTGTAAAAGCGTCCTTATTTCTCCACAGCCTCTCCAGCATCTATTGTTTCTTGACTTTTTAATAATTGCCATTCTGACTGGCATGAGATGATATCTCATTGTGGGTTTTGATTTGCATTTCTCTAATGACAGTGATGTTGAGCTTTTTTTTCATATGTTTTTTGGCCATGTAAATGCCTTCTTTTGAAAAGTGTCTGTTCATATCTTTTGCTCACTTTTCAATAGGGCTTTTTTTTTTCTTGTAAATTTGTTTAAGTTCCTTGTAAATTCTGGATATTAGACCTTTGTCAGATGGGTAGATTGTAAAACTTTTCTCTCACTCTCTAGGTTGCCTGTTTGCTCTGATGATAGTTTCTTTTGCTGTGCAGAAGCTCTTTAATTACATCCCATTTGTCAATATATTCAGGTTATTTGACCACTTTTTATTGAATTGTTTGAGTTCTTATTGTTGAGTTTTAAGAGTTCTTTTTATATTTTGAATACAAGCCCTCTATGAGATATGTGTTTTGTGATAATTTTCTTACAGTATGTGGCTTGTAATTTTATTCCATTAACAATGTCTTTCATAGAGAAGTTTTCAATTTTAACAAAGTCAACTTTTAGTTTTTTCTGTAATTTATGCTTTTGATAATGTGTATAGAAACCCATCATCAAAGATTGTCTTGATTTTCTCTTATATTATCTTCAAAAATTTTAGTTTTGCATTTTACATTTAGTTTACAATCTATTTTAAGTTAATTTTTGTGAAAGCAGTTACGTTTCATATCTAGATTTTGTTTTTATATGGATGTCCACTTGTTCCAGTACCATTTGTTGAAAAGACTATCTTTTTCTTCATGTAACTGATTTTGTTCCTTTGTCAAAGATCAGTTGGCTATGTTTTTTGAGTTCTTTATTCTAATCTATGTGTCTACTGCCAATATTATACTGTCTGGATTACAGTAGCTTGTGCTCAGTCTCGATGTCAGATAGAGTTTGTTTGCTAGTTTTTTTTCCTTCAACATAGTGTTGGGTATTCTGGGTCTTTTCATCTTTTTCATATAAACTTTGGAATTTGTTGATATCTGCAAGGTAACTTGAAATTTTGATTGGGATTGCCTTAATCTAGTGATTAAGTATACATGAGTATGGAATATCTCTATTTTTTCAGATATTCCTTGGCGTTTTTGATGAAAGGTTTATAGTTTTTCTTGTATAGATCCTGTATATATTTTATTAGATTTATGCCTGAGTGATTTATTGTCTTTGGTGCCAATGTAAATGGTATCATATTTTTCATTTAAAATTCCTATTGTTCGTTGTTGGTATGTAGAAAAGCAAATGACTTTGTATATTAACCTTGTATCCTGCATTCTTACTATAGTCATTTGCTTGCTTCTGGGGATTTTTGTTGATTTTTCGGAGTTTAATACATAATTATGTAATCTCTAAACAGAGACAATTTTATTTCTTGTTTCACAGTCTGTATACATTTTATTTTTACTCTTTGTCTTATTGTGTTAGCTAGGACTTCTAGCACAGTGTCAAAGAGGAGCTGTTCCAAGTGGAAATGCATCTGGTTTCTCACCACTGAGTATGATGTTAGCTGTAAGTTCTTTGTAGATGTTCCTTATCACATGGAGAAAGTTCCCCTATCTTCCTAATTTGCTGAGAGTTTTTACCATGAATTGATTTTGGATGCCAGGATGCATCAATCTTTTTTCTGAATCAACTGACGTAATCATATTTATTTTCTTCTGTAGCCTGTTTATATGATTGTTTACATTAATTGATTATGACATGTAGTGCCAATTTTATATACCTGTGATAAATCTCACTTAGTCATGGTGTGTGATTCTTTTTATATATCGTTGGATTTAATTTGCTAATAGTCTCTTGATGATTTTTGCATTTCTGTAAATGAAAGATATTGGTTTGTACTTTTCTTTCCCTAGAATAGTCTTTATCTGGTTTTGGTATTCATTTTTAATGGTGGTATTTCTAGTTTATGAACTGGTACTTTTAACGGTGCAATAGTTTCTATTTTATTCAGTTAAATTCAATTTGATTTAATTCAGTTTGATTCAACTCAATACCATCATTAAATAATGTATAAGGCAGTCTGTTATGTACTGAGGCAGATTCAGAGATAGATAAAACAGATTCCAGACTTCCTGAGTTTGGCAATCAGATTGAATATATTTCCTTATAAGGCCAAACTCTAGATCATATTAGTTGGTAAAGAATGAAGAAAGTTCTTTAGAAGCCATTTAACGAAGCTTTGGTAGACAAATGAATTTATGTAGGTACCTTAGAATATTTGCTCCTATGGAGCATGGATTTAACCTATTTTTGTTTCTATTGTACCCCGGGCTAGAAAATCTCCGTGTATATAGTAAATACTAAGGATATTTTTAGTGAACAAAGGAATATATTGTTGGCATATTTCTAGATGATGATCTGTAAGTGGTACTCTGAATCTGGGCATCTTTAACTGTCCTCAAAATGTTTTTAAGTGCTAAATTTAAGTGTTTTTCTTGATCATTTTATGTATAACTTTCATCACAACATGTTTTTCTTGTGACAACATTTTAATATCATTGCAATTGCCAACCACGAAGATTTTTTAAATTATGTTTTGATATATTTTTATTGATCCTTAGAGGGGATATAAAGAAAATAATTTTATTACCAAATTGCTCTATTTCCTCATCACAAAATGGTTCATTCTTATTTTGATGATATTCTCACCTCACCTCATACACAGTGCCGAGTCCCCCTTTCCCTTCTCGGTGAGGTCACTTACAGAGAGCACAATCCAATCATTATGTGCACTACCTTAAGTAAAAAAAAAAAAAAAAAAAATGCCTTTTCACTGACCTATGCTTTTTTCCCCCCCAGAATTATGCCTCTACTGTTCTCTTAGTTCCTTTGCTGTACAATAAAGTACATTGGCTACATGTACCTATTGGGGACTTAAAATGTGGCTAGTGACACAAATTGTAACTATAATATTTTCCATATTAAATGTATTATTAAAATAAATCTTACCTGTTTGTTTTACTTTTTAAAATGTAGCCACTAAGAAATTTAGCCAGGCGCGGTGGCTCACGCCTGTAATCCCAGCACTTTGGGAAGCTGAGGCAGGCGGATCACAAGATCAGGAGATCGAGACCATCCTGGCTAACATGGTGAAACCCCATCTCTACTAAAAATACAAAAAATTAGCTGGTCGTGATGGTGGGTGCCTGTAGTCCCAGCTATTCGGGAGGCTGAGGCAGGAGAACCACTTGAACCCAGGAGGTGGAGGTTGCAGTGAGCCAAGATCATGCCATTACACTCCAGCCTGGTGACAGAGTGAGACCCCGTCCCCCCCAAAAAAAGAAATTTAAAATTACATATGTGGCTCACATATTTCTAACGAACACGTTGGAGACTCTTAAGGGTATGTGGAGCTGCTAGTCATTTGTCATTGGAAGTAAGCTAATTATGGCTTTTAAATTGCTCACAATCCATCTGGCGATATTTTTAGATGCCCAGAGAAGAGCACAAGTTGCTTGTCATTCAAACATTAATATATCCAACAGACTTTTCCAATAGTGGAAGGAATTGATAACAAATTAGATGAGCTTATTATTCATAAAAGAATATGATGCTGATGAGTCAAAAAAAATATCTAGGAAATGTAGATGAATTGTTATTGGCCCCTAGGTAGGCAGTTTTGCCTCCTTTAACATGAGTATTATATAACGTTAGACTCTATTCCTAAGATTTCTGCTTTGGATCCTAGACCACATTCAAGTTAGTGTAGTTTTTCAGCCACTTTTTAAGTAGAAGTGGCAGCTTTTGTTTTGCCTTTTAATTATTCTCATTATCTGTACTAGTAACCCTTGAAACCTAGTAAATTATTTCTCTAGCCTTGATGTTTGTGCTTTCTACATTCTGTGGACCATCACACAATTTTCCAAAGTTGTTTTTTATCTCAGCAAGTTTCTTTTGTATAATTTATGCCTCATTTATATTTTCACATAAATAAAATACTCTAGCTCATTCATCATTTTGATTGCCTTCCTCTGAAACATTTTCTATGTTTAAACTATTCTGGATTAGAGAAACCTCAGTACAGTCCCTTTCTTTCCTGAAAATAAGTGCAGACAATCTCCATTTCATGATCAGCCTGTATTCCAAAAGGACAAGCATCGTGTTGCAGCTTGAGTTTCCATCCCAAGGTCAGCTCACTAATCACATTGTATACAAAGTAGCGTGCTGTGTCAATAATGCTACAAACCTAACACTGCATACTAAAAAGTTTCTATGAAAAATCAGTCATGCATTTTCAATTTTGGATGGCAGTAATTCATCTTCTTTTACTGTGATGGAGTAACAGAAGTATCCTCCTCAACCCTCTTATCCTTTGGAAAGAGAAATGGAAAATCTTCCTAAATGAATTATTGTAGGTCCTATGGCCAATTTAGGGATTTGAGCACTGAAGAGACAGTGATAAAAATCTCACTTTTTAGTGTTCCTACTGTCCTTAATTTCTTTTGTTTGCTTTTCTTTCTTTCTTCCTTTCTTTATCTTTCCTTCCCTCTCTCCCTTCCCTCCTTCCCTCCTTCCCTCCTGCCTGCCTTCCTTCCTTCCTTCCTTCCTTCCTTCCTTCCTTTATTCCTTCCTTCCTATTACTCACTTCTTTTATTCACAACCATTATCTATGGCTTAGAAGTAAAGTGTTTGTTCATTATACAAAAATATAGTGTTAACTATTTTTCTTTATTCTCCATTCCTAAAACAAACACAGTCATATCTGTCTATGTATTTTGGCTTTTATTGGCCATTTGTAGAGATGAGTGAATATTATTCTTTCCTATTTGACATTACTCTTTTGTTTTTACTTAGAGGTGCATATAGATGATGAAGATAATCTTAGTGCAAAAGGGACTTAGTGCAAAAGGGACTTAAAGAACATCAATCCACATTTCAGTGGAAAATCAGTCTCAGACCACACTCTTTATCTTATTAGAGGAGCTGTACCAAAGGCACTAGCTCTCAATAAAGAGAAGCTCTTTTTATGGAAGCCCGGGTAAGGTTTAGTGAGGACTGCTTGTGTGAATGACCAGGACTGGCAGACAAGCTGGATAGAGATGGAACAGCTTCTAAGATTCTAACATTTCCTATTTCTTCATCTTTTTTTTCTCTTCTGTCATTGACTAATGGACAAACTGACAAGTGGAGAGAAAATGGATCAATAAAAGGAAATTTTAGGTAGTTTGAAGTCAATGAGTAAAAGGAAGATTAAAAATTTTCTAGGTTTTTTTCGTATTTTGGATGTATATCTACATTATCTCAAATTTATTTTCCTTGACAAGCTTTATGTATCTTTGTATAATCACTTTATCTTTTTTGAAAAGGTACTTTAAATATGCCATGGTTTATTCTCAGTTAAATCTGTGCTTATGGAATTCAACTTTATGGAAGTAATATTCATTGAGTTGCTATTACTACAGTAAGTACCATTTGAGAACCTGAAAGAAGGCTGAGATGTTTAAACTAGGGTCCTTGGAGTTCATAAGCTTGTAATTCATATTAAAAACCATGATTCTTCTTGGTTTTTCACCTTAGGTGAAAAAAAGTGACTCAAGGTCATTTATGATACATGCAAATAAACAAATTTACAGATTTCTTGTCTACAGAACTTCATTGATTTCTTAACTTGATGTATGTATTGTAACTCTCAAAAAGGGAGATGCAGTATTCATTATTCAATGATATTATTAACCAGAGAATTCTTTTTTAAACATCACTTTCAAGAATTATGACATTAGGAATACATTATGAAAAATGATAAAATATATTTCAGTTCAGTATCATTTTCCCATGTTTTAAAGCTGTACATGCTCTAAAATATAAATCTAAGATCTCAAAGGAGAAGGAAGTTTTTAGTTTTTTATATTTATTCTGCTGCAATTTCATTAGCATTACTTATCTGAAATCAACCTAAGAATTTAACTGAAAAAAGGAATTCGGTAACAAAACAATATATGATACTAACTTATCTAGCTACCACCCTCATTTTTATAAGTGAGAAACCTCAGGTCCATACATTCCTTCAAATAATTTTTTATAGATCTTATAACAAGTTGGGGGTCAGAACCCCCGTCCAGTGTTCTTTCATATTCCCCAAATGACAGTGAATATGTCCAGTAAAGTTTGGATATAACAAAAATGGCCTATGATACAGATCTATCTATCTCTTATCATTTTTTCTCATGTTACATTAAGGAGTTTCATCAAAATTTCAGTCCTATGCAAATTTCTTCATTAGAATAATATGCTATAATATTTCCTTTTCTAATTAAATTGATTGTGCTAATGTATGTTAAGTAACTTTGTTTTTGCTACATATTTCTATTGTTCTCTGTTTCTTATGGTTTCTTTTTCTCATTATTGGCTTAAAATTCTCATGTGTTGGCTATTGTGAGGAAAGAGTATGATTACAGACTGGAGTGAATCACAATTATATTTGAATTCTAACTCCACCATTTGCTAGGTGTGTGACCTTGGGCAGCTGAAAACACTTCTGTTAGCTGAAATTTCCTTGACAAAACTATAATGTCACAGCTGCTTACTTCATGAGTTACCAAGAGGTTCACAGCTTGCTCTGTTCAGACTTCGGGCAAAGCTTTCTTTTTGCTTTTGGTCCTGAAGCTGTTCTTTGTTTCCCTTCCTGCCTTCCTCCCTTCTTCCCTTCCTCCCCTCCCCTCCTGTCCCCTCCCCTTCCTCCCTCTCTCCCTCCTTCCCTCCCTCCCTCCCTGCCTTCCTGCCTGCCTGCCTGCCTTCCTTCCTTCCTTCCTTCCTTCCTTCCTTCCTTCCTTCCTTCCTTCCTTCCTTCCTTTCCTTCCTTCCTTTTCCTTCCTTCCTTCTTTCGTTCCTTCCTTCCTTCCTTCCTTCCTTTCCTTCCTTCCTTTTCCTTCCTTCCTTCTTTCGTTCCTTCCTTCCTTCTTCCCTTTTGGTTGTAGCAAACAAAACCTCAAGTATCCTTTGGGGATGTCATTTCTTAACCTGCATTGGATTAGATGAGTTTCTCCAGAGACAAATCTATTTTATGACTCAAAGTATAAGACCATTTTTTGCTTTAAGGCCAATAACTTTATGACAGTAGATTGGAAATCACAAACAAAATAGTCTGTGGAAACACAGAAAGTTTAAGAAATGTTATTTTTTATAGTTGTCCCACATCTAGAGATGCCAACTCTTTTGTTTTCTCACTATCTAGAAATCTGTATTAGATTTCTGCTACTAACTTTTCTTTCTAAAGATATGGTTCATTAGATTACACCTCTCCTCTCTTTAATTTTGCTCCAGGAATGAAATGGACATTCTTACTCATCATACTATAAGCATCCAGGTAAATGATTGCTCACTTCTTTCATCTAATGAGGAATTGGCTTTCTTGAGAATCTCAATACAGTGTACCTCCAACCTTAACAGACTGCTGTAAAACACCCTGACCATTCTTTACTATAAGCACTGAAGAAGACAGTATGTTGACCATGAGGCACCTGGCCTGGCTCATCATATGCCATCAAGAAATGCTAATTTTCCATTTCCTCTTTTCTCTTTTTCAAAGAGTTATTTCAAGAAAGAAAGGAGAGGAGAGGATGTTACAAATTCCATGTAAATAAAATTTGTCACTAATTCTATGAACTAATTAATATCATAATTTGATTCTCTTACCTCTTTTTAATCTCTCTGTATTAGTCCATTTTCATGCTGCAAATAAAGACATACCTGAGACTGGGCAATTTACAAAAGAAAGAGGTTTAGTAGACTGTCAGTTCCACATGGCTGAAGAGGACTCACAATCATGGCAGAAGGTAGGCACATTTCACATGGTGGCAGACAAGAGAAGAGAACTTGTGCAGGGAAACTCCCCTTTATAAAACCATCGGATCTCATGAGACTTTATTCACCATCAGGAGAACAGCACAGGAAAGATGTGCCCACATGATTCAATTACCTTCCACCAAGTCCTTCCCACAACACATGGGAATTGTGGGAGCTACAATTCAAGATGAGATTTGGGTGGGGACACAGCCAAACCATATCACTCTCTTACTTTCCTCTAGCATACTTCTGACTGTTCTGACTTAGGTTTAGCTACCTTACTCTTGGGATTTTCAGTCCTAACATCTTCCCTTTATTTGTGCTTTTAATTCATTTTTTTGCTTTGATTTTTTTTTCTGCTTCAGCTTCTCATTTAAATATGACTTTAACTCTCTTGTTTATATATTCATCCAAAATGTCATTTTGCCTAAAATGTCAATTTTTTGGTTTGTCTATCCACAATTTTGGTACATATACAAGCTCTCCACACTTTCTACTCTCTACTTCTCATTAAAGTAGTTCTTGAGTTTTATAAGCCAGAAACAACCAAATTGTTTCTGAACATCCAGGGATTGCTTTATCAGTGCTCCATCGTAGATTTTTTCCCATAATTGGTCCCAGGATATTATGCCAAGCAGGTAGAGAGAGAAAGTCCTAAAGAGCATAGTTATACCCAAATCCCTAATTAAGAAAAAGCTGAATAGATGTGTATATTAAAAATCAATGACGTACAAATGACAAAGTTTGCATTTGAACACTTGTCTGTGTTCTGCTTTCAGGGAGTGTCCAAATACCCAAACTTTTGCTCATTTAGGAAGACATTCTGCCTTTAAAAAAATTTTAGACAGGAAAATTTTTGCTGCAGCTTTATAAAAGTTGAAATGCAAGCCAAAATACTCAGGCCGATACCCATGCAAATATGCCATTTGCTATATGTATTGTTAGAATTTGGAGTAATTTCATCACTCATGACAGGTAACTCTCAAATGGCACTGTTATTAAAATTTTCATTTGTTATTTTATTAAATCAGCCAAATAATGTAGTTAAAATTGAGTGAATCAGTGAAATTATGAATAAAATGACGTTCATATTGTTAAAGTAGTTTGGCATTTTTAAATTCTAAATTTCTGCACTCCCGTAGTAGCAGAGGGTACTGGCATTATAATATTTTCTTTTGTCCTTTGAGTTGTTGCTACTGTCAAAATAATGCCATTTTTAAGTGTGTCATGTAACTCTTGGTAAAATAATTAAGAAAATTATTCTCTAAATTAAGGATCGCATATAGCTTTAGCCTTACTAGATATTCATTTTATTACCTTTGGTTCGATTCATTGAAGTGTGGAAAGTAAGTGGAAGTAGGAGAAAAAAGTAAAGTGAAAGTAAAATATTTAAAGTAAGAGACAATAAGTGAAAGTAAGAGAAAATGTTAAGGACCAATAGACTCTGGCCCCTTGGAGGGAAGTTGGCATTTTACATTAGAAACAGAAATCTGGCTCTCATTTTATATGTTCTTAGAAACTTGAAAATGTAGGCTAGGGTTACTGTAAGAGTCTTGACATTTTATAATTTGAATAGAAATCAAGATTATAAATGAAAGTATATCTGTGAGGTATCTGGGACTCTTCCAAGTCCAAAAAAGTGACCTAAGGACTAATGGTGAAGAGAGGGAAATAACAGATTGTGGTGAATCTACCATCATTATGGAATTTCTGTTCTTTCCCATGTCAAATTTCTGTGTATTGCACCACTTACTGTTCTTCGGTGTTTCCATCTACCATTAGAATTTCATCCTATAGATAAGCATCAGATTTCTATAAAAAAAAATACTAAGCTATTCCAGGTCAAACTAGGGATTTCTTTTCCATAATTTTTCCTTATTTTTGTTTCTTTTCATTTTATTTATTTATTCTTAAATTTTATTTTAATTTCATGGGTACATGTGCAGGAAGTGCAGTTTTGTTATATAGGCAAATGTGTGTCATGGGAGTTTATCGCACAGATTATTTCATCACCCACGTATTAAGTCTAGTATCCATTACTTATTTTTCCCGATCCTCTACCTCCTCCTAACCTCTGCTCTTTGATAGGCCCCAATGTGTATTGTTTCCCTCTATGTGTCCATGTGTTCTCATAATTTAGCCCACACTTATAAGTGAAATCATGCGGTATTTGGTTTTCTATTCCTGTGTTAGTTTGCTAAGGAAAGTGGCCTCCAGCTCCATCCGCGTCCCTGTAAAAGACATGATCTCATTCTTTTTTATGGCTGCATAGTATTTCATGGTATATAAGTACCACATTTTCTTTATCCAGCCTATCATTGGTGGGCATTTAGGTTGATTCCATGTCTTTGCTATAGTGAATAGTGCTGCAATGAACATACACATGCATGTGTCTTTATAATAAAAATATTTCTATTCCTTTGGATATATATCCAGTAATGGGACTGTTGGGTTGAATGGTATTTCCATCTTTAGGTCTTTGAGGAATCACCACACTGTCTTCTACAATAGTTGAACTAATTTACACTTCCACCAACAGAGTATAAGTGTTCCTTTTTCTCCACAACCTTACCAGCCTCTATTATTTTTTGACGTTTTATGATGATAATAGCCATTCTGACAGGTGTGAGCTGGTATCTCATCGTGGTTTTAATTTGCATTTCTCTAATGATCAGTGATGTTGAGCTTTTTTTCATCTGACTGTTGTCTGCAGGTATGTCTTCTTTTGAGAAGTGTCTATTCATATATTTTCACCCACTTTTTAATGGTTTTGTTTGTTTATTTCTTGGAAATCTGTTTAAATTCCTCATAGATGTTGAGTATTAGACCATTGTCAGATGCCTAGCTTGCAAACATTTTCTCATATTCTGTAGGTTGTCTGTTTACTCTGTTGATAGTTTTGCTGTGCAAATGCTCCTTACTTTAATTAGATCCCATTTGTCAATTTTTGCTTTTGTTGCAATTGCTTTTGGTGTCTTTGTCATGAAATCTTTGCCTGTGCCTATGTCCTAAATGGTATTGGGTAGGTTGTCTTCCAGGATATTTTATAGTTTTGAGTTTTACATGTAAGTTTTTAATCCATCTTGAGGTAATTTTGGTATATGGTGTAAGGAAGGGGTCCAGTTTCCCTCTTCTGCATATGGCTAGCCAGTTATCCCAGCACCATTTATTTAATAGGAATTCTTTCCCCAATGCTTGTCTTTGTCAGGTTTGTCAAAGATCAGATAGTTGTAGGCATGCAGTCTTATTTCCTGGTTCTCTCTTCTTTTCTATTTGTTTATGTGTCTGTTTTTGTACCAGTAGCATGCTGTTTTGGTTACTGTATCCCTTTAGTGTAGTTTGATGTCAGGTAGTGTGATGCCTCCAGCTTTGTTATTTTTGCTTAGGATTACCTTGGCTTTTCAGGCTCTTTTTTGGTTCCATATGAATTTTAAAAGAGTTTTCTGTAGTTCTGTAATGAATGTCATTGGTAGTTTAATAGGAATAGCATTGAATATATAAATTGCTTTGGGCAGTATGGCCATTTTCATGATGTTGATTCTCCCCATCCATGAACATGAAATGTTTTTCCATTTGTTTGAGTCATCTCTGATTTCTTTGAACAGTGGTTTGAGTTTCTTCCTGTAGAGATCTTTCATCTCCCTAGTTAGCTGTATTCCTAGATATTTTATTATTTTTGTGGCAATTATGAATGGGAGTTCATTCATGATTTGGCTCTCTGCTTGCCTGTTGTTGATGTATAGGAAGGGTAGCGATTTTTGCATATTAATTTTGTATCCTGAGACTTTGCTGAAGTTGCTTCTCAATTTAAGGCCTAGACTTCTACCTGTCTTGGCTTTCAACATGTCTTTCTCACTAAGACTAATCATTTCTAGCTTTCGACATAAAGTGGGAGACATGTGACTTTCACTTGAAGAACTAGAGGCCATTGAAGGGTTATTAATTGGTTTAATTTCAATATTGTTGTGTCTCAGGAAATAGGGAGGCCCATGGAGAGGGAGAGAGAGGGAGGAATGACTGATCAGAGAGGAAGTTAGTTAGAACACACACAACATTATTGTTTAAGTTTATCATCTTGTAGAGGTGTGGATGTGGCTCCCTCAAAACAATTACAACAGTAACATCAAAGATCACTGATTACAGATCACCATAACCAGAGAAAAAATACAAGAAGCTTTCAAATACCATGAGAATTAAGAAAATGTGACACAGAGATGCAAAATGAGCACATGCTTTTGGAAAAATGACACCGATAGACTTCCTTGACACAGGGTTGCTGCACAATTTCAATTTGTAAAACAATGCAATATCTGCAAAGTACAATAAGATAATTTATACTTGTAAGATGTAAAAGGATCAGGACCACAACTAAATACTAAGATTAGTATTTCTGAAATTCTCCCTATTGCTCGTAATGTATATTTAATGCAGTAATATACACCCATCCAGAACACAGAATATTTTCAACTTCTTGGAGTAATTAGTTCTTTGCTTAACTTTATACTTTCTTCAAATATTAGTATCATCTAAATCCAATATTTTATGACATGGACTTTATCCATATTCTTCAAGTATAGTTTTATTTTAGCCATATTTTCTGAAAAATTCTCACATTTTTAGATAAAGATATCTACATTTTTTATCCTTAAATGAAAATGAGCTCATTATTCACTATGGATGCCTTTCTAGGAATACACTTTCCGGGGTTCCTTTTTTCCCTGAGATGTGGATTTCAGAGCTTCCAAAGACAACATACATGTTTTAGTAAACAGGCAAAACCATGTAATTTTTAAAATACTGTTCTTTAGTAGGCTATTTTCTTCTAGGAGCAGTTATATGATTCACATTTAACTAGTGATTTTTAATTTCTTTTTTTTTTTTTTTGAGAATGGAATCTCACTCTGTTGCCCAGGCTGGAGTGCAGTGGCATGATCTCGGCTCACTGCAACCCTCTGACTCCTGGGTTCAAGAGATTCTTCTGTCTCAGCCTCCCAGGAAGCTGGGATTATAGGTGCATGCCACCACACCTGGCTAATTTTTGTATTTTTAGAAGAGACAGAGTTCCACCATACTGGCCAGGCTGGTCTCAAACTCCTGACCTTGTGATCCGCCCTTGACAGCCTCCCAAAGTGCTGGGATTACACGCATGAGCCACCGTGCCCAGCCTAGTGATTTTTTAATAAATAGATTCTCTTTTTTTCCAAGTGAAAATATCACTGTTCTGCCATCTTATTGAACTGAGTATGACTTTTTTGGCGGGGGGTGGGGGCAAATTTGTGATTTTTCTGTATGAGAAAGCTTAGAGATTTAGAGATTTCAGAGTGTTTTCTCTTCTTTTTTACCTAAAACTGTATTTCTTGACTTTATCATGACTGACATCTGGGAAAACAATTTGGTTCTATGATGATTAATCCCCTTTTAAGTCTATTTATAACACAGGAACTAATACAATTTTACATTCGTATGAAACTTGTAATAGAAAATGTGAAAGTATGACACCAACAGTAAAGCTCTCAGGATTGTATTTTAGCCCATGAATCATAAAGTTAAGCTACACTAAAAAAAAAAAAAAAAAAGAAAGAAAAAAAGAGAAAGAGAAAGTAAAAAGTTTAATCATGAGAACTTTGTAGTTACAAAGACTAGCAAAATGAATTTGTTCACGGATCACTTCCTGGCGGTGCTGTCCAAATTAAAACCGTAAACCTTTTGAAGTCGAACTTTTTTTTTAAGTGGTTAGTTTGAAGTTTTGGCAGTTGGTATGAAAATTCCCAGTGTACATGTGAATACTTGATGGATAATGACTATATATACTACAAGAACAGACATAAAGTATGTCTCCATCTACATCTGTCATTTTAAATCATAATTAGTATAGTTCTACATTGTTTGAGTTACATGATATCATTTGGTTTTAAAGGAAACAAAATACTTCATCAGAAGAAAAATGTGTAAATGTTGAGTCAGCAGAGCCTTAAAGCAAATTTCCTGCATCTTAACATCAAGATAATCTTGCAGAGACAAGTGTTTTAGAAACTTGTGGAGCTAAAATAACAAGGGCAAGTGTCACATTGTTTCATGCAGTTGAATAAAAGTGAAGAGCCCTTGCTATAAACATTGTAGCAAAAAAAAAAAAAAAAAAAAAAAAAGAAAAAAAGACTCATGGTAAGATGCATCTATTTCATTACTGTCTCTAGTATACTAGCCACATTTGGAGCATACAACACGTAGCATCAAAGAAGAGGTTAGAAACTACAGGAATTTGATTTTTAGAATTTCTTTGCAGTGCTTTTCATTTTCTGAAAGAGAAACAGACAATGTGTTTCCAAGGAATTCCTGACTCTCTTGAATGGTATTTGGTATGGATCCTCAAGTATGTCATCACTGCCCTTTGGTAAATAAGTACCTCTTTTAAAGAGAAGGGCAAACTTCTGCAGTCAGATAATCATACACTTTTCTGTCAATACTGATTTTGGTATGGGTGTGAGGAGGGCTGAGAATGGCTGTGTTCTTTTGGATTCTCCCACACTTGGGGAATTTTTCCTTAGGCAACTTTGGATGGATCCATGCTGGGCCTTTGAGGAGTGAGCTCAGAAGAGGAGATTGAAAAGCAATCTTTTTTCATCACCAAATGAAAATGCAAAGAGATATGTTTGTGGAACAGAATGTAATTAGCCAAAGTGGAATTGGGCCAACTAAGCAGCATTAACAGGCTAAATGTGTCCCCAGTTCTTGGGGGCTTCCGAAGATGGGCTCATTCTTGACTGCATGGAGAAAAGGTAGAGCATCTACAAGAGTCTAAAATGGGTAAAGGGAAGACTCGACAGGAGAAAAACAGCTCAATTCTCTCACAAATTAAAGATGACAACTAAGGCTAGCCACCCCTTCCCCAAACTAAAAATCCATGTGACTAATTTTTCTAAGCAGTCACTGGAATGTTCCTGCTGGGAATAGGACAGATAATATATGTAGCTGGCACTCTCACTCAGGAGGAACTATTGTTCCATTTGGGGAGTGGAAGCCAACTCCCTTCAAGACTTAAAGAAAAGCTAATTTAGGACATGGCTGAAAGCAACCGAAATGAGAAAGGGGAAAAAAATCTCAAGTTTCTGTGCAGTGTGCCAGCTGACCAAATGTAAAATAAAACAAAATAATTAACCCTCAACCCCTGCAAAAAAGAAAAAAAAAATCGAGAGAAAAAAAAGAATGAAGCATTTGTCATTGGACTTGCTCTGTGCTCATTTTGGCTTGCTTCAGATACTTTTCCAAGTTTAAATTGGAAGGTTTATGACTTTCAGGTGCAGAAATATTCTTTTCTAGGTGTTATTGCTATCTATTTCTACCAAGCCTTTTAATAAGAAATCAAAGAAATAGTCACTTAAGGAAAGAAAGAAGGATACAAATGATGGCTGACCCCCATGATAAAAGGTAGGACAAATACAGTACATTTGCCTAAAGGGGGAAATATTTCTTTGGTTAGTAGAAAGAAATCTGCAAATAGTACCTTTTAAAATATGGTATCTGGAACTCTAGTTTTCGTCGAAAACACTAGAAACACTAGAATTAACAACTTGATTAACTGAAAAAAACTATTCATATAAAAATATCTTCAGGTTTTATATTTTACCAAATGAAACATAAGCCTGCAATTTCCTTTTAGGTAAAAAGACAATATAAGTCTTAGAGATAAAGTTGTATTTACATGCTTTTATAATTCAAAAGCAATTTTGATTTTAGCATCAAACTCTTTCAAATTTTGACTCATCATAAGAACAAATGCTTCAAGGCATTGTTTTAGTTTTTAACTCAAACAGTTACGTGTGAAACTTGAAAGAGATCTTCACAGTGTTGTTTTCAAGGACATTTCATACGTGTAATATGGGCTGTGCAGGGAACACTAGGCTGAATGTTGAAACAATTGGATTTGAATCCCAGCTGAGTGAGAGTGGACAAATTGCATAGCCATCTAGAAAATGATGATATTTGACTTCTTATCTCACAAATTTATTAAAAAAATGTAATACATGGGAGAACGTAGTAAAGCCTACGTAGTAAAACCTAAAGTTTAAAATAGATAATATTTTCCTCAGAGTTTGCCCTTTACTCAGTGCACTTGCTTTGTATTATGATCTTCTCTTCGACTCTTTGTTTTTAGCTTATTTTTTTCAATTGTACTTAGATTTCATTGAAAATTTATTAAAGAAGAATTAAATGCATAGTCGTTTACATCATTCAGTTTTTTCTCTTCATTTATTTTTGTTAATTTCTGGAATTAATTTTAGAGACTTTGATTCAGATCAGGTGAGTAACTCTGAAACCACCCCCTGTTGACTTTACCACAATATACAGAAATCATAGATAGGAATGGAGGCAAGGGAGGCCAATATGATTTTAAAGTGATTGCAACCACCTAACATTATGTATGAAAAAATGAACACTTATGCTTAAGTATGGGGAGATTAGAAGAGGTGGGGAAAAATGACACATGAAAAATGGGGGCAGGTCTAGTAAGAAAAGGGCAGTGACATGGGACTGTGGAATCAGAATCAAAGAACTTTGTAGAATTATCTAGTAACACCCAGGATGTGATACCTGAATCTTGTAAACAACATCTCTGATGAGAAATTTTTGTATTGATTTTTACCTTTCATTTGAGCCAGAGCTCTTGTTTGTAGAGCAGTGTGTCTCAAATTTTGAAGTATATGTAAATCACCTAGAGACTTTTTAAAAATGCGTAATCTGATCAAAAGCTCTGGGGTGGTGGCATGGCTAGCGAAAAGATTCAGTGTTTCTAAAAGCTCTCAGTCAATGTCAAAGCTGTCTCTTCTCAGACAACGATCTGAGTAGCTAGGCTGAATGTCACTATAATTATTTTTTCCTTCACAAGTAACACTCCAAGAGTAATATTTATGTTGGAGAAATTGTAGTTATAAAAATTTTGTCCAAGAAAAGTTTCTATTTTTGTATAGCTTTGTTGAGGTGAAATTGATGCACAAGAAGGTAACATTTTAAAGCGCACAATTCGATTAGTTTTGACATATGTATACAACTATGAAATCATTATGACAATAAGGATAATAAACATTTCTATCAATCTCAAAGATTTCTTCATTCCCCTTTGTGATTTATCCCTTATTCTACCTACCCCCATTTCCATGCATCCACTAATCTGCTTTCTGTTATTTTAGATTATTTCATATTTTCTAGAATCATATAATATGTACTCTTTTACTATTTAGCCCCTTTTACTTCTTTCATTAAGCATAATTATTTTGAGATTCATTCATTTTTGCCCATTACTTTGAAAATCAGGTTGTTTGCCTTATTATTCAGTTGCTTCTATCACTCTTTTTATTACTGAGTACTATTATATTGACTAGACATACCACAATATGTGTATACATTCAACTGCAAATAGATGTTTGTACAGTTACTACTTTTGGGCTATAACATACTAAGCTGTGATAAGCATTCATGAACATGCCTTTGTATTGGCATATTCTTGTATTTTTCTAGGTAAATTCCTAGGGTGACCTAGGTTTAGAATGACTGAGTTGTATAGAAGGTGTACATTTAACTTTTAAAGACATTATCAAATTATCAAATTTTCAAAAGTGATTTACAATTTTTTTTTTCACATTCCCACCAGCAATATTTATGAATTCTGGTTGCTTCTCCTCCCATTTTTCAGTTGGTATGAACAGTCTTTCATTTTAGCCATTTTAATGGGTTTACAGTGCTGTCTATTGTGTTGTTAATTTGCATTTCCCTAACGACTAATGATTTTGAAAAGCTTTTCATATGTTGATTGGCCATTCATATATCTTCATTGGTGAAGTGTCTGTTCAAATCTTTGCCCATTTATGAAAATTGGGTTATTTATTGTTGAGCCACACAAGTTCTTTATATTTATTCCAACTCAGGGGTTGGTATACTGTGTCTGTAAAGGATCAAACAGTGAATATTTTAGGCTTTATGGGCCATATGATTTCTGTTGCAGCTATTCAACTCTGGCCTTCTATCATGAAAAAGAGCTACATACACGACATAAATAATGTTCATAAATGAACATAACTTTACTTAAAAAAATGGCAGACCAGGTTTGCCCCATGCCTTGGTTGGCTGATTCCTGTTCTAGCTGGAAGTTCTTTATGAGATATACATTTTTAAAATATATTTTCCCTGTTTGTGGTTTGTCCTTCCATTTCCTAAATAATGTCCTACAAAAAACAAAGGTTTTATACCTTTTTAAAAAATCCAACACTTTATTGATATTTTCAATAGGTCATTGATATGGTTTGGCTGTGTCCCCACCCAAATCTCATCTTGAATTCACACATGTTGTGGGAGGGACCCATTGAGAGGTAATTGACCCACAGGGTCTTTCCCTTGCTATTCTCATGATAGTGAATAAGTTTCATGAGATCAGACGGCTTTATAAGGCAGAGTTCTTTGCACAAGCTTTCTCTCTGCCTGCCGCCATCCACGTGAGATGTGACTTGCTCCTCCTTGTCTTCCGCCATGATTGTGAGGCCCCCCCCAGCCATGTGAAACTGTAAATACATTAAACTTCTTTCTTTTGTAATTGCCCAGTCTCGGGTATGTTTTTGTCCACAGTGTGAAAATGGACTAATAGAGTCATAATCTTCATGTTCTCTTTAGAAATCTTTGCCTAATCGTAGACTTACTTGTAAAGTATTTTTCTGAAGTAAGGGATGATTGATGTTTTCTCTTTTACCCCTAACTGGACATACAGTTGTTCCAGAGTTATTGGTTGAAAGAGTATCCTTTTTGTGGAATTGCTTGGTCTCTTTGTCAAAACAAATTTACCATATGTGCATTTTTTTTTTTTTTACTTTCCAGTTCCACTGATTTGCATATGTTTATGTAACTTGATATGAATCTAACACTAACTTGATTAATTGGGGATTGAAAAATAAGTCTTCAAGTCAGGAAGTATAAGTCTTTCAACTTTGTTTTTGATTGTCAATCTTTAGTTATTTTAGCACTTTCGTATTTCCATATAATTTCATATTAAAGGCCTGTTGGAATTTTCACTGGGATTCATTGAATCTATAGCAGGAGTCAGTAATGTACAGTCCATGTGTTAAATTCACCCGAGTCTGTCCTTGTAGTGCTTTCAATCTAAAAATAGCTATAATTACAGTTTTAAGTGGTTGCAAAAAACAAACCTAAGCAAAAAACAAAGAATGTATAATAGAGATGATATATAGCTTGCAAAGCCTAAAATATTTACTATCTGGTTCCTCATGGAAAAAGTTTGCCAACCTTTGACCTTGGTCAACCTGGAAAGAATTTAACATTTTAACAATATTGGATCTTCTGATTACTGGCTGTGCTACATTTCTCCATTTATTTAAGTCTTCCTTTATTTTGAGGATAATATTTTGTAGATTTCAGTGTATAAACCTTCCACAAGTTTTGTCAAATTTCAGTCTTACATATTTAATATTTTTATGTTTTTGTAAATGGTATTAGGTTTTTTTTCTATTTCATTTTCTGCGCTTTTTTGCCACTATATTTAGTTTTGTAGTATTGAAATTGAGTTAAGTGATTTTGCTAAACTCACTCATTAGTTTTACTAGCTTTTTAAAAAAATAAAACATTTTCTACCTAAATCTCCTTTTTTAACATTACACTTTTTATTTACATTTTTCTTTATTGAATTTACTAGCATCTACAGCATAATGTTGCATAGTAGTAAGAGGGAACATACTTGCTTCCAATTCTGGTTTTCAATCTTAAGGAAAAAGCATTCAGTTTTTATGATTAAGCATGATGTTAGCTACTGATTGTTCTTAGATGCCATTTATTGGGCTGAGGAAGTTTTCTTCCATACTAGTTTCCTACAACAGCTTTAACAAATTACCACAAAGTTGGTGTGTTAGCACAACTCAAAATTATTTTCTTGCACTTCTAGAAGCTAGAGATCTGAACTCAGATATACTGGGACAAAACCAAGGTGTCACCAGGGTCATGTACCCTCCAGAAGCTCTAGGGAGAGAATCTATTTTCTTGCCTTTTCCAGGTTCTAGAGCTGCATTCCTTGTATTCCCTGGCTCTGGATTGGTCCTTCCATGCTCAAATGCTCATGCAGAGGTCATCATATCCCTTTCTTCTGACTAGAATCTCCCCCTGTCTCCCTTTTATAAGAATACCTGTGGCTGTTTTAGGACCCACATAGATAATCCAGGATGATTACCTCATTTGAAGATTTAATCATACCTGCAGAGTCCCTCTTGCCATATAAGGTAACACTCACAGTTTCAGTGATTAAGAGTCAATTATTCAACCTACCACAATTTCAATTTCTATTCACTGAGTTTTAAAGTCATGAGTTGATGTTAAATTTTGTAAAATGCTTTTCCACTTCTATTGAGAATATCTTTTCTTTCAGTTTGAGTCTGTATTATGGTGAATTATGCTATTTGATTTTCCAATGCTAAACAAAACTTTTATTTCTGAGATAAATCCCACTTAGTCATGATGTATTAGTCTTTTTAATATTGTTAAATTTTATTTTCTAAAATTAGGCTGACAATTTTAGATCTGTGTTCATGAGTGTCATTGTATATATAGCTCATCAGAATGAGCTGAAATAAAAGCTTGTACTATTTTTCCTTAAATGTTGTAGAATTCACAATGAAGTCTTATATACCCTAGATTTTAATTACTGTGACGGTTGTGGTACAAATCCAATTTTTAGAGAGATAAAGGGCTATTTATGTTATCTAGTTTTTCAGGAATGAGTTTTGTTAGTTTATTTTTTAAAGTTCATTTCATCTAAGTTGTTGAAGCAATTGGCATGCAATTATTTATAATATTCCTTTAATGTTTGTAGCCTCTGTAGTGAGTTTTCTTCTCTCATTTCTGATACTGGTAATATACATCTTCTCTCCTTTTATTCTGTCTAGAAGTTTATCCATTTTATTGATTTCAAATAAGCCACTTTTCTTTTAGTTGATTTTCTATGTCTGTTTCTGTCTATGTCTCTGTCTCTCTCTATATATGTGTGTGTGTATGTGCATGTGTGTATAGATAGTTTTATGTATACAAAGTGATATAGATTTATGTAACTTTACTATTTCATCGATTTGTGTAATTTTCTTTCTTCTGCTTATTTTTAATATAATTTGCTCTTCTTTTTCTAATTACTCATTGTGGAAGCTTAGTACATAGATTGTAGACCTTTCTGCTTTCCTTATATGTACCTATAAAATTATAAACATTTCTCTAATAACTGCTTTAGTTGCATCCCCAAAATTTTGACGTAATATGCTTTCATTTTAGTTTAGTTCATATATTTTCTAATCTCCTTTGTGATTTCTTCTATGACCCATCAATTATTTACCATTAGGTTGTTTCATTTCAATATATTTATGAAATTTATATATTTTGTTATTAATTTTTAATTTAATTCCGGCTAGATAATGTATTTTGCGTGTTTTAAAATCTTTTACATTTATTGAGACGTGCTTCATGAGTCATAATATGCTCTGTTTTGGTGAATGTTAGAAGAATATTCTAAAAGAATGTGTCTTTTGTTTTATTTTTCTTATTTGGAAATTTGATTTTGATCTTTCTTTCCCCCATGTCTCTCCTTATTATGCTTGTTTTCATGTATTTTCCTGGACATAATGAGCATATTTATAATGACTGCTTTAATTTTCATATCTATTAATTCTGTCATGTCTGTCATTCCTGTATCTGTTGGTACTGATTGATTTTTCCCATTTTTGTCTTATGCCTATTTTTTAATTGAAATTTTACATGTGACATTCTAGAGTATTTGCATTCTTTTTAGTAGTTTTGAACTTTATTCTGTAAGACAGTAAGTTGCTTGAAAAGAAGCTGATCCTTTCTAGGTGTGCTTGAAGCAATGCCCTTCTGAGGACTCTACTCAATGCCCCATGAATTAGGGAGCTTTTCACTCTGCATGTACTAATCATGCTCATGCTCATGACGAAGCCTCAAGGGGAGCCCTTTGCAGACCTCTGAGGTTCTTTCTTAGGTAGTTGCCTCTTTCCAGCATGCTGCCCTGTGAATTCTAGATGCCTTGGCATCTCTGAACTCTGTACTTGTATTCTCAACTCAGCAGTATCATAGGCTCTCTCTGCATTTCTTCTTCCTGTGCTCTAGCCTGGAAACATTCATAGTTAGCAAGATGGGACAATTGTAGGGCTCACTTTATTTTTTTCCCTTTTCTCAGAGGTTATTGTTCTGTACTACCCATTGTCTAATATCTGAAAACCATTGATTCTTTATATTTTACTTTATTTTTTAGTTGTTTGTTGTTTAAAATGGGAGGGTAAATCTTAGCCCTATTACTCCATCAGGGCTGGAGGCAGAAGCAAAAACAGATTACTTCTTAATTGTATTCTTACTATAGACATATTGAGAGATGTGCCTTAGGTGGGCTAAACATTTAGAAAGTGTCAAGAGATTCATTATTTTGAATGCTATTGTGTATGCATATGATACCTTTAAGTCTTGTTGTGTGGTACCTGTTTGAAGACACAATAACCAAAGTTAAATCCAAATATCTGCATAGTGTCTACATCTGTGCAATTGAACATCACTGAAGAAAATCACAGAAGTAAGACAGCTGTTCTTCCTTAAAATCCATAATCATTAACTCTATATTATTAAGATGAAAGGCTAATATCAAGGTTATAAAAGAAAACAAAAGTTTTAATAACATAGAATAACTTGAAAAGTTGAATCTAATCTTTACCTTCATAACTGAACAGAGGAATACTTTTCTGAAGTGAATCCCATATACAGCTCTTTTCAAACCTATACTGGTATAGAAGATCATTAGTGCAGGAGATGTTTCTGTGTTTGTGAAAACCAGCTCAGGCACATAAAGCTGTGAAACAGACAGACAAGGGTTTATTTTGGCACATGGGATTCTGAGGACATCAGAACAATTAGAAGAAGAGGTAAGAACCGAATTGAACTGGCAGGCCACACTATTGCCTCCACTGGCAGAGATTTGTTAGAAATGTGATATCAAAGCCCAGCTGTTGGCCCAGGGGAAAGCCCCGTGGAGCTATTAGCTACTGCAAAAAGAAATGGAAAATGGGCTATGTGAAAAACACATACACACAAAAAAAAACAATTTTTTAAAATTTTAATGTTTTTATTCTTGTTGAGATTTTACCAAGATATCTAGATTGCATTTGTTATTAATATATTAATTGGATTTCAAGTGGGATTGTCATTAATTTATACAAAATAAGTGTACAGATGTGTATCATACTCCTTTCTTCTCTATGTCTGACATACTGACAGCTTGAGCATATAATAATGATGAGAAATATACTCCTAGGAAATTCATTGGCATTTGACGTCTATTTAAAACCAAACCAAACAAGACAAAACAAATACCTTATGGAAAGTAGAAATTAACTCTAGATTCAGACTGAAATAACATCAACAGTGACTTATAGTCTTGCTTTTTTTTTTAGATTACAGCATTTCATACCAACCTTATTTTACTAAATACAACTTCACACATTATAGTTATATTCTGGGCAGATAATAGAAAATAGTTATATTGTAAGTTCAAGGAACAGTGTTAATGTCTTATCAAATGCTACCTATTGAATATTGGGTCATCTTTGTCATCTTCTGTTTCAATTTCTGTTGTTATATTAGATAAGATCTTTGATCACTGGTGCAACTCAGGCAATATTGCTAAATTCTCTTGAGGCAAATGTTTATTAGAGACTTCAAGGAGTTTTCATGGGTCAAGTAACACTAGGTTGGGCTCTGAGTGGAGCTGCAGTGGGAGTCTTGTTTTATTCAGTAAAAAAAGATATAAGCTACGTTTGCAAGTTCTCATCATCTGAGGAATTTTAATTTATTTATAATATGATGTTATTAGTCAGTATAATGTCTGGCAGGTAATGCTGTTAGAACACAGCTCACCAATAACATAATTTCAACTAAGTAAATGTGGTGCAGCTGCGAAATGTTTAATGTCTCCTTGTCCACAGTCAGTGACTGAGTCAGCAGAGGGTCAGAAATAGAAACAGAAAATTCAATATCTTATATATCTTCAATATCTTTGCAGCACACACAAAAAATATTCCATGAGATGAACAACACACAACACCGCTGAGTCTTCGTGCCTCCCACTTGATTGCATTAGCTTCCCTTCATTGGTTTTTGCCCCAAGTTAATTTTAGTTATTAGATCGGCGAAAAACATGGCCATGTCCTTGGGGCCTCTGGACATGCACACTGAAACAAATCAATTATTCGAAATGCCACAGAATAAATACTATAAGAATAAGCTCCTTGGGAGAAGAAAGGTGTCATATAATTCAAAGCAATTTATAAATATCTGCTTTCAGACACGGTGTGAGACTGATCCAAACTTCTTTGAAGGGAGTTTAAACAGAGCTGTCGATATTATGATTACATTTTCTCTTGTATCATGCCTAGAGTAATGTTCAGGCAGCAGAGTTCAAGTATTTTCTCTAATATTGGATGAACAGTGTAAAAATAATGTAATTACTTATAAAGGGACATAATATAGAAAATTACTTTGACTCAGATAGCTATAGCTTGTAAAATAGAGATTTATTCCCACTGGGATAGTGGAATCTTTGTTGACATTTCAATGCTGCTCTTTGACTACTGAAAAATATTTATAAAATAAAATAAGATTCTAAAGATTTTAAAGTAAATGAATTTTAGATTATGTGAATATGATCAAAGTTCTAATCTATTACTACCAACACGCTGAATGCTAGAAAAGGAAATTCTGAAAGCTGAGATAACAGGAATTACAAGGAAGACTTTGATAAAAAATACATACTAAATAAGTGGAGTAAAATATTGATATGTACATATAGATGTATTATATATAAGATATATAATACATGTATATGTATATAATAAATGTATATATGTACACACATACACAAACATACATAGTCCTTCTTTTATATATATGTATATATACACATATAGATTTATACAATTTATTATATGTTGTAGTTATAAGAATTGGCTGATATGATTATAGAAGCTGGTAAGTCCAAAATCTGCAGTATGGGCTGGTAGACTAGAGACAACCCAGGAAGAGTCAATGTTGCAGTTCAAGTTCGAAGGCCTCTAGTGGTAGAATTCCTTATTGTCAATGAAGGGCAGTCTTTTGTTCTATACATGAGTTCACTGATTGGATGAAACTCCACCCCCCCGCCCACCTCCCCCGCACATCAGGGAAGGCAACCTACTTCACTCAAAGTCCACTGATTTAAATGTTAATCTCATCCAAAAACACCCTGATGGAAACATCCAGAATAATGTTTGATCATATATCTGGGCATCTTGGCCTAGCCAAGCTGGTACATAAAATTCAACATCAGACACTTGTAATGAATTTGAATGAAGGAATGGGGGAAGAGAAAATGTTGGGTTATGCAGAAATTGTTGCCCTTGAATGGAAGGAAAAAAATAGCAGTTTTAGGAATAATGGAGTTGTCCAGCTATTGTAAACTGTTATGATGCACTGAAAAAAGAAAATGACTAGTTTGTTTTTAGCTAATGATCAATTTAAGGCATACTGTTAAAACCAGAGGGGCTCTGTGGCAGTTTCTAAGGAGATTCTTATCTCCTACATTTCCAGACTTTCTGTTATAAAAATGAGGCCCAGCATCTAATTGTAAGTGTAGCTGAGAAATAATGAATGTCTAGCCTTGGCAGACTAGAAAATATAGACACAACTTTAAGCACTTCAGATATGGCTATTGATTTGGTGAATGTAATCTTCTTAATGCCAATCAATACAGATGATTAAATGCAACTTGCTTTCACATGGAAAAGACAACTATACACATTCACTTGCCTCAGGTTTGTGTTAAGTCCTTTGCTTCTGATCACAGTTTTGATTGTGTTGACATCAGATAGAACACATTATTGGCTTTAACCAACGGGGCATGAAATGTATGGCTAAGTTTTTCGTCTTTCATTTCCTGGGAGATTAATGCAAAATAATTTTCCTAATGCTCCTCAGAAAATACATTAGAATTGAGTTTTAGTCACCTGTTATGGTAGCCAACTCAACAACCTGTTCTTATATTTGCTATTCTTCCTTCCCTGTCTCACTCACTAATTTTTTCATTTCTGATTAGTGAATTTACTTCCCAAATAAACTACCTACATTCAAGCCTTAACCTGAAGGTTTGTTTTGAGAAATCTAGGCTAAATATATCACTACAGGTCTAAATAATAAATACATCTACCTTGAGTCATGTTATTCTCCTCCATTTGAAAATAATGATTTTAGCATATTTTTTCTTCTCTTCTGTTTTCTCTGCCACCTTGACAATTGTTATTATAAATTCATTTTTGGTTTTCTATCTCAACTTAAAATATTTTTATTAGGAATTCCAATTTTAGAAAATTTCTATTAACTTTTCATTACATAAAATTAAACCATGGTACTCTGAAAACTCCCTTCTCCCCCCCATTGTCCTTGTTTTTCCCTCCAGAACTCTTATGGGATAGATGTTAGCTTTTTGAATCTAATCTTTATATATCCTATGAATTTTCTCTTATACTTTTACTCTTTATCTTTTTTGATCTAATTTATAAGAGAATTTCTAGACTCTGTCTTTTAGACTCCTACTTAAGTCTTTAGTCATGTAATTTTTTTGTATTTAGTGATTTTTATTTTAAGTGGAAATTATATTTTTTAAGAGAAAAATAATACAAACTTAGTTTATAGTTCTTTATGCCCTTCTTTGTGTATTATCTAATCTCCACTCACTAACTGCATAATACGTAAGGCTGTCAGATTTAGCAAATACAAATACAGGGCACCCAGTCAAATCTGAATTCCAGAGAAGCAACAAATTAATTTGTCCCTTCCTTGTCAATAAATTACCTTTACATAGGCATGTTTCATGCAATATTTGGGTCCTACTTAGACTAAAAAAAGTAATCATTAGGCATCTGAAGTTCCAATCTAGATGGGTGTCCTGTATTATATCTGGAAATCCTAAGATAGGACTTTAGACTCAGAAATACTCATTTGGTGATTTAATGGAAATTAATTTTTTATTAATAGTTTCTATGAACTCTTTGATTTCTTATCCTTTTATGTCTCTAGCAGTCTCTTTTTATGAAGTCAGCATTCTCTTTATCTACTTGACATAATCATGGATTTGAAATAAAATGATCTTCTCTTATTGAATTATTGCACTTTTATTTAAAATCTGTTTGATTTATTCATTTTTCATCTCTTCCTACCTGTTGAATCTCTTTCAATGTTTGGTTCCTTTTTTTGACTGTTTAACAATCATGCATGCAGGGCTATTTTGATTAGGATAGGTAGCAGCATTACTTTTTATTGGTCACTGTGTGTGTCTGTTTTACCAAAATGACCCCCTTTTAGAGTATATTGACAAAGAGTTGACACCTCTCACATGAGCTCCATGCATAATTTTATTTGATTAATGCATGAGTGCATCATTCACCAAAATATTTGAAGACCATTAAGTTTTATGTATAAAGAGTGAAAAGATCCAGTTTGATTTGGATGTGTTAATTTTGAGTAAACAGTGTCTGTGTTAAAAATTGAACTAATCAGCTGGAAATTAATCTGGAGTTTGGGTGAATTATTGCAGATCAGACAGAGATATTGAAATTACTTGTTTAACATTAATGAGCAATAAGAAATCATCTAAAGTTGGAAAACTCATTGGTAATAGTAAGTACATAGAACAACACAGAATATGATAATGCTGTAACTGTGGTGTGTAAGCTACTCTTATCCTAAGTAAAAAAAAATAAACAATGAACTAATAAAAAATAATTACTACAACAACTTTTCAAGGCACAGGCAGTATAATAAGATATAAGTAGAAATAACAAAAAGTTAAAAAGTAGGGGGACAAAGTTAAGATGTAGAGTTTTTATTAATTTTCTTTTTGTTTGTTTATGCAGTGTTAAGTTGTTATTGGGTTAAAATAATGGGCCATAAGGCAGTATTTGCAAACCTCATGGCAACCTTAAACCAAAAAACATACAATAGAGACACAAAAAATGAAAAGAAAGAAACTAAATCAAACCATCTACACTAAAGGAAGACAAGAAGGAAAGAAAGAAGGAAGAGAAGGCAACTAAAAAAAAGAAAAAATAAATAACAAAATGGCAGGAGTAAGCTCTTACTTATCAATAACGACTTTAAATGTAAATGGACTAAACTCTCCAATCAAAAGACATAAGATGGCTGCATGGATGAAAAAAAAATCAATCAATTTGTTGCCTACAAGAAACATACTTCACCTATAAAGACACACATAGAATGGAAATAAAGGGATGAAAAAAGATATTCCATGCCAGCAAGAGCCAGGGAAAAGTAGCAGTAGCTGTACTTAGACAAAATAGACTTCGAGACAAAAGCTGTAAGAAGAGTCAAAGAAGGTCACTATATAATAATAAAGAAATCAATTCAGCAAAAAGATATAACAATTTTAAATATATATGCACCCAACCCTAGACCATCAATATATATAAAGGAAATATTATTAGAGCTAAAGAGATAGGTAGGCCCCAATAAAGTAATAGCTGGAGACTTCAACACCTCACTTTCAGCATTGGACAGATTTTCTAGACAGAAAATCAACAAAGAAACATTAGATATAATCTGCACTGTAGACCAAATGCATCCAACAGATATTTAAAGAACATTTTATCCAAGAGCTACAGAGTACACACTTTTTTCCTCAGCACGTGAATCATTCTCCAGAATAGACCATATGTTAGGTCACAAAACAAATCTTAAAACATTAAAATATTTGAAATAATATCAAGCATCTTCTCTAACCACAATGAAATAAAATTAGAAAACAATAAAAATAGGGATTTTGGAAACTATAGAAACATATGGAAATCAAACAATAGGCTCTTGAATGGCCAGTGGGTTGATGAAGAAATCAGAAGGAAATTGAAAAATTTCTTGAAACAAATGATAATGTAAACACAACATACAAAAACCTGTGAGATACAGTAAAATCAGTACTAAGAGGGAAATTTATAGCTATAAGAAAAACTTCAAATGAACAATCTAACATTTCATCCTAAAGAACTAGAAAAGCAAGAGCAGACCAAACCCAAAATTAGTAGAAGAAAATAAATAATAAGGATCAGAGCAGAAATAAATGAAATTGAAATGAAAAATACAAAAGGTCAATGAAACAAAAAGTTGTTTTTTTAAAAAAAAATTACACAAAATTACAAACTTTTAGCCAGAATAACTAAGAAAAAAAAGAGGAGATCCATATAAATAAAATCAGAAATGAAGAAGGAGACAGCTGATAATGCAGAACTTCAAAGGCTCACTAATGGGCACTACACGCAACTATATGCCAATAGATTGGAAAATCTAAAAGAAATAAACAAATTTCTAGGTACATACAACCTACCAAGATTGAACCAGGAAGAAATCCAAAACATGAAAATACTGATAACAAGTAATGAGATCGAAGCTGTAATAGAAAGTCTCCCACTAAAGAACCTGATGGCCTCACTGTCAAATTCTACCAAACACTTAAAGAAGAACTAATACCAATCCTACTCAAATTATTCCAAAAAATAGAGGATGAGAGAATACTTTCAAACTTATTCTATGAGGCCAGTGTTACCCTGATACCAAAACCAAAGACACATCAAAAAAAGAAAACCACAGGCCAGTATCTCTGATGAATATTGATGCAAGAATCCTCAATAAAATACTAGCAAACTGCATTCCACAATACATTATAAAGGGCATTCATCCTGACCAACTAGGATTTATCCTTGGGATGCAAGGATGCTTCAACATATGCAAATCAATCAACATGATACATCATATCAACAGAATGAAGGCCAAAAACCTTATGATGATTTCCATTGTTTCTGAAAAGGCATTTGATAAAATTCAACATTCCTTCATGATAATAACCCTCAAAAAACTGGGAATAGAAGGAAGATACCTCAATATGTTTAAGAACCATATACAACAGAGCCACAGGTATTATTATACTAAATGGGAAAAAAAACTGAAAGCTTTTCCTCTGAGATCTGGAAGATGACAAGGACGCCCACTTTCACCACTGTTATCCAACATACTACTGGAATTCCTGGCTAGGGCAATCAGACAAGAGAAGGATATAAAGGGCATCCAAATTGGAAAGAAAGAAGTCAAATTAACCTTGTTTGCTCATGATATGATCTTATAATTAGGAAAACCTAAAGATTGTAAGAAAACTGTTAGAACTGATAAACAAAGTCAGTGAAGTTGCAGGATACAAAATCAACATACAAAACTCAGTAGCATTTCTATATGCCTACAGTGAATAATGTGAAAAAGAAATTAAAAAGTAATGACATCTATAATAGCCATGCATAAAATACCTAGGAATTACCCAAAGAATGGAAAGATCGCTATAATGAAAACTATAAAACACTAATGAAAGAAATGGAAAAATATTCCATGTTCATTTATTGGAAGACTCAATATTGTTAAAATGTCTATACTACCCAAAGCAAAGTACAGATTCAATGCAATCCCTATCCCAAAATACAATAATATTCTTCAAAGAATTAGAAAAAAGATCATATAATTTATATAGCACCATGAAAGACTCAGAATAGCCAAAGCTATCTTAAACAAAAAGAACAAAACTGGAGCAATCACATTACTTGACTTCAGATCTTGCTACAGAGCTGTGGTAAACAAAACAGCATGGTATTGGCATAAAAACAGACACGTAGACCAGTGGAACAGAACAGAGAACCCAGAAATAAATCCACACACCTATAGTGAGCTCACTTTTGACATGGTGCCAAGAACATACACTAGGGAAAGGAGAGTCTCTGAAATAAATCGTGCTGGAAAAACTGGATATCCATATGCCGAAGAATGAAACTGGACCCCTGTCTCTCACCGTACACAAAAGTCAAGTCAAACTAGATTAAAGACTTAAATCTAAGACCTCAAACTATGAAACTACTACAAGAAAACATTGGGGAAAATCTACAGGATATTGGTCTGGGAAAATATTTCTTGAGCAATAACCCACAAGCACAGGCAACCAAAATTCCCTGTTTATAAGTAGTAGATAAATGTGAAAAATTTATGGGTATTCCATCTTGGTTTTTAATGTCAGTGTTCACATGGTGAGGATCATAGACATCTATTGGAATTTCATATAAAAAAAAGAGCCAGGAAACAAATGTAGGTATGTATTTGCTATCTTTAGATGTGTTCTTGAATTTATGATTGGGAAACTAAATGAATCAGGGTTACATTGTTGCATTATTATACATTTATGCAATATTTTTGTTTGGTCAGTAGTAAAATGAATAAATTGATGCCCTTGGTGAACAAAACAGTAATTTTAAACAATTTAAGAAATATAAGAAATAAAACAAGTATGCCACAGAGATGTATTAACACGTTTTCCAAAAGATTTTACGGCTTCTACTAAATTTTTTGTGATTTATTCAAAAATCGTATTTCTTTGTTAAATACTTTGCGCTTATCTGAACATAACGGGGTTAAAGGTTTGTCTACCAAAAGTTATGCACATTTTCATGGTTTAGCATGATGGCTGTTCCCAGTGGAATTTTATCTCTTAGTTTCCCTTGAAGCTAGGTATGACCTTGTAAATAATTCTGGAATGTGAGAGGAAGTGATGTGTTCAAGCTCTAGGTACGACTTTTAAGAAGCAATGGTGCCTGTCTCATACACCTAGAGCCAGGTCATAATGTTGAAGCCCTTAGGAGAGAGCAGAGTCACAGTTTAGAAAAAGTTTGGGTCCCTAAATTATAGCATGAGGAAGAGTCTTCACCAACCAGGAGCACACACTTAACGACTGAGAAATAAACTTCAATTGTATTAAACTGCTAAAATTTTGATTTTATTTATTACTTTACCTTACCTTACCCTAAATAATTTAATATTCCTATTTGATACTTTACTCTTTTACTAGTGCCATCATGTCTTATATAAGTAGTCACAAGTTAGAAATACTGTTATTAGAGAGGGATAAAAACAATTTTTATATTACCTGATGCTTAAGTAATTTCCAAAAGACAGCATACCAGTTATAAACATACCAAATATTTTTAGAGAATTATTTTTGCCAATATTATGATCTGTGTTCATAGATTTCTGAGGATTATAAATTTCTTCTTTTAGCAAAAACTGACTTGCAAAATGAACAAATACAGTTTATAATAAATTTGACCTTGCCAAGTAAGATAATTTTTTTCTTATCTTTCAATACTATGGAATTCATTTTGAAAAAGATTAAGTGAATACCATAAACAGAGCTAACATTTTATTTTCCTTACCCTCTTTTTTTTAAAAAAATCTTGGTCAGTAGCGTGTAAATATGTATTGTTACATAACAAGTAAAGTAAAAGAAAACTAAAATAGAAAAAGAGCCCATCGTTTAATAGTGTCAAGTATCATAGACCTTAAGTAGAGGAAACCATTTCAGGTTCTAGTAAAATAAAAAAGTGATTCATGGCCGGGCGCGGTGGCTCACGCTTGTAATCCCAGCACTTTGGGAGGCCGAGGCGGGCGGATCACGAGGTCAGGAGATCGAGACCACGGTGAAACCCCGTCTCTACTAAAAATACAAAAAATTAGCCGGGCGTGGTGGCAGGCGCCTGTAGTCCCAGCTACTCGGAGAGGCTGAGGCAGGAGAATGGCGTGAACCCGGGAAGTGGAGCTTGCAGTGAGCCGAGATTGCGCCACTGCACTCCAGCCTGGGCGACAGAGCGAGACTCCGTCTCAAGAAAAAAAGAAAAAAAGTGATTCATGTAACTTTCTCTGCGTGTGCACATGTGAATACACATGCACATGCTTGTTCAGAGACAGGAAATTATAAAAGGGGGTATAGTGGTAAGAAAAGAATGGGAGAATTCCATTTAGAGATTATTCACTGAATTCATCAGTTAACACATCTTTTATTCTCTTACTGTCTTTTTGGAGTATAAACCAAAATTTTGAAATACCCTCACTATTTCTAGAGGTATGTATTGTAAAGCAGTGATATTTCTGGCATATCATCAATCATATGAAAACATTTTATGATAGAAACAAAATTCAACACTTTCCAAGAATGATAGTTATATGCCTTTGATTTATTTTTATTTTATTATTTATTATTTATTTTTTTAATTTTATTATTATACTTTAAGTTTTAGGGTACATGTGCACAATGTGCAGGTTTGTTACATATGTGTACATGTGCCATGTTGGTGTGCTGCACCCATTAACTCGTCATTTAGCATTAGGTATATCTCCTAATGCTATCCCTCTCCCCTCCCCCACCCCACAACAGGGTGGGAATTGAACAATGAGAACACATGGACACAGGAAGGGGAACATCACACACTATGCCTTTGATTTTACTAAAGCCACTAAAAACCCTGGCACTGATGGAGAGCCACTGTAGAGATTCCACAAACAGGGACCTGTGGATATTGTACCATACTGAGATGGGAAGTTTCTGAAACAGGAAGGTATAGAGGGAACCAAAGGCAACCGGCCAAGCTACTAGGTTATTTTGTGCAATTATTTGCTGAATAATGTCCATAATTATGAAGAAGTACAAATACTTGATAAAAACTGATCTTGGTGTATATAGTAGCCAGAAATATTTACTCTTTGGTCTACCTTCATATGTTTTCTGAACACGGGAGGAGAAATAAGGAGAAGGAAAAGTCACATTGCCTTGAACATAAAAATATGTTCTAAAAATAATTTTTAGGCCGGGCTCGGTGGCTCACGCCTGTGGTCCCAGCACTTTGGGAGGCCGAGGCGGGCGGATCATGAGGTCAGGAGATCGAGACCATCCTGGCTAACACAGTGAAACCCCCCTCTCTAATAAAAATACAAAAAATTAGCCGGGTGTGGTGGTGGGTGCCTGTAGTCCCAGCTACTTGGGAGGCTGAGGCAGGAGAATGGCGTGAACCTGGGAGGCAGAGCTTGCAGTGAGCCGAGATCGAGCCACTGCACTCCAGCCTGGGCAACAGAGCGAGACTCTGTCTCAAAAAAAAAAAAAAAAAAAAGAAAAGAAAAAAATGTTTAGATGAATATATAGTGAATCTAATTTTCAGCATGATGGGTTTGCAGTGCACAACACATCTAGGTAGAAGTTTTAGCTGTCTGGTTTTAAACTGGTCAGTTGAATATCTTAATACTGGGAATTAAATAAAGTGCATTTCAGCCATATAACATTCGTTATTTTTATTACATTTTATTTTATCATGTTATGACATAATTTCTGTATGTGTATTTTTGTTCACCCTAAACTTGTACTCCACACTAGAGGGGCTAACTAGCTGAATGAATCAAAGAATGTGAGTTTTCCTGATCCTATGATGTAGATACCCTTATGTAATATCTCCAGCCGATCAGGCAAGTTCTAAAATAATATCGGGACTGTCTACCACTATCAAACTAAGCCTTCGAGATGAATACTTTTTTCCTCAAAATAGGAAATAAGAAAGTTTTGTTGTTCTTTGTATAGTTTTCATCTTTTGCTTATTTCTCAGAACTCTTTTAAGTTAGCTAATATATGTAAATTTATTGACAAAGAAGAGAGAAAGAATGTGCATAGATTTCCCTAAATTAAAATTTTCAAATTTTACATTCTATTGTAAATTTCTTGAGGGTAAAAATTATATTTTTTATATAAAAATATGCCAGTTTTCAATTTGTTATCTTTCTATTGTTTCGAGGTTATCTCCTGGGTCACATAAAAACACAATCCTGGTGTGGTTACGTCCATATCTCTTTCTCCAGGTGTTGTGCTAAAAACTCTTGACTGTAAATGAGTCCATGTCAATCAGCAATCCAAACTAAGAAGTCATTTTGTAATCATTCTTTAAATAGGTAAAAAAATAACCCACTAATTGTTCTATTAAGCTTTCACCCCCTTTCCCTAGAATTATCTAGCAGGATGCTGTTATGTCTCTCTCAGTGTAGGCACATTATGTCAATATGACTGATGGCAAACAACTTGCTTGGCACACTCAATGTTTGCTCTCTGTTTTCCCTACAGTCTTTGGCAGTTTGTTATCTTGAACTCCATTTGTAAGCTTTAAAATGGAGAAGTGCCAAAAGTATGTCTGATATCATTCATATATACATATATTTTTTAATTTCAAAAAATGAAAAATGGGCAAATATGTGGAAGACCTAATGAGAACATGCCCTTAAAGTCTTCACGGAAATCAAGAAAAAAGAAAGCCAGTGAAGGCTGAAGTTGCCAAAATAATTGTTTTCTTTTCTTAATATAATAAGTTGATTAAGGGAGAATATAATTTAAATGTTTAATATTTTTTAGAGGGACACCACAATCCTTGCCTATGCAAAATTAATTAAAAATTAATGCAGCATGAACAATTATATTCGAGTAAGGTAGCTATTTTTGGTAACATTTTGTTTGTTCATTGTTCAATACCAGAAGGGGGAGAAGAGCGAAATATATCACATTAGATCATCAGATTTCTAGGCAATGTCTTCTTATCTTTTGTAATGGTCAATTTAGTTCTAAAATTCAAAAGTATATGATAGTTTTTTTTGTTTTTAACACAATAATTGCATTATTCTTACCGTGTTCCACAACATATTTTTATCTGGGTTTGGGGTACATAGCAAGGGAATTAGTGTTAAGATCTTTATTATACTTATATATATATTCCACCCTTCTTTATACTACAAAAAACAAATATGTATTATGCTGTTTGTTACAATTTGGAGGTAAGCAGTGAGACAGAGCTATATATTTCCATAATAGTGGTAACTTTGTTTAGTCATTACAATTCAGGATTAGAGGGGTCTTAGAAACATGGGAGTTAATATATGTAGTGTTTAGAGGGTGCTGAAACTTAACTACCTAAGTCATAATAAATGCATATATAAAATGTAATGCTAATTTTGAAATTAATAATACAAAACAGATTGAACCAGAGAGCAGAGTTCAGTAATCAGTATACTTTCTTTAAAGGTAAATCACATGCAAACCAAAAGATAACCAGAAAGTTGATGGTAGGAATAGAATCAGAGTAAGGGGTGTTGATCAGATGATTTTAATGACTAGTCTTATGGAGCTATGAAAGTCTAATCATATCACCTTAGAGTCATAGTGGCCATGAGTACCAGACAATTCTTTTTATAGTTCAGCACATCCTTTCCATTGAAAAGTGCTATAGACCAACTGATATTTCTTTATTGATGATTCACTTGCAATAATCATAAAAATTGTCATCCTCCTTTTGATTAATAAATTATTTCTTGATCTATGGCCAAGTCCTCACTGAATTCTTTTAGAGTTTTAGTCTAAGAATTATTTGGCCTCTTTAATACGGTTCATAATATCTTTGCTCTTATCTTTGTAGGCATAAGTAGTCTATCCTTTTTCTAAATCTTGGAAAGGCACCTCATTACTGCGAGTATAATACTAGCTTCATATTTAATCTCTTATATGAGTTATTCTGCACCCCCTCATCAGTGTGTTCTTTTTAAAATACAAGTTTGACACCATATGTTCTCACTCATAAGTGGGAGTTCATATTGCCCTTATCTTAAAACTCTATTTCTTGCAAAGATTGAACGTGGTCTCAGAATTCTTGTCAATGTAGTTTACTAGATTTGGCATTTGAAATAAAACCAATAGGGCATCTCTGGCCTGTAGGACAAAGTATTGGTTTTTAACCTGACATCAACACAATTCACATTCTGCTCTTACTTTAACTTATACAATTAAATATGATGTTAGCTCCACTTTTTTTGTAGATGCTTTTTATTGGTTTGAAAAAGTTCACTTTCATTCCTGATATGGAGATTTTTATTTATTTTTGTCAGAAATGGGTGTTAGAATTCTTCAAAGGCTTTTTTTGCATTTATTGAGATGGTCACATGGCTTTTATTTTTTAAGTCTTTTAATACACTGATTTTTTTTTGAAGATATAAAGCCAATCTTGCATTTGTGAGAAAAACTCAACTTGGTCATGATGTATTATTATCATCTCAATGTATTGTAAAATTTGATTTGCTAAAATTGTGTTTAGAATATTTGCAGCTACATTTATGAGGGATATGGTCTGTTGTTTTCTTTTCTTGTAATATATTTTGTTTTGGTATCAGAGTAATCCTTGCTTCATACAATGAGTATTTCATCTTCTTTAATTTTTTTGGAAGAGTTAATGTGGACTTGGCATTATTTTCTTCATAAATGTTAGGTAGAATTCACCAGTGGAAATATTTGGATCTCTAGTTTTCTTTTGGGAAAGATTGTTAAATACAATTTCAATTTATATAATACATACAGCTGTCTGAGTTATCTATTTTCTCTTTATTGAGTTTGGTAATTTATGCCTTTTAAGGAAATTGTCTATTTTATCTAAGTTGTAAAATTTATGGGCATTAAGTTTTTAATAAAATTCCTTTATTAATTTTTAATACACATGAAATATGCCATGATATCACCTCACTCATTACTTTTTCTGCTATATTAAAGATAATTTAAAAATATTGCAAGAATTAGTTTTTCTTCCATTGAAAGAATTGTTAAAATTGGGAAAGCCTTCAGAATTGTGAGAGAAAATGAAGAGTCAGACCTTGGAGAATGTCTCTAAGCAAGTTCAAAAATCATAGACCCACTTTCTCTCTGTTTCTGATAAGTTTGGGCTGAACAACACTTGTGCTTTGCTTTCTTGGGGTGGCCTGGTGTGAACCCAAGCCCCCAGAGAAGCTTGCTGAATAGAAGGATGTCAGTAGAGGGGTAAGCTCTCACAGATTTCTGCCCATCCAGTATGGTACATGAAAAAGCACAGTAAAGTTGCCTAGAGTCTAAGTGAGAGAGGTGAAAAAGGAATGGTGAGTAAGCTGGAAGACTTCACCTGGCATAATTGGTGTGATGAAGACAGCGTATGGCTGGCATCAACCTGGTGATCAAAGGGTAGATAATACACCAGAGGTCAATGCAAGCCATCAAAGGTTGGTGAGGAATGTGCATCTTGATAGAGGTCAGTAGATGATGGAGGATTGGCCTTCTTCTCAATTTTAGAGGGATAAGTATGCTGCCTGGAATTTAGATTATCCCTAGGTAGGATAAGTATATGAAATGAGACTGAGTATATCCTGAATTTTAGAGAATGGGAGTTCAAGAGTTGGTAAAGTTCAATTTTAAGGAGAAAAAGTTTAGATTATATCTGATCTGAGTTTTAGGGATGTGAAATTCACTTTCAGAGGACACAGAATTCAAGCAAACAAATGGTCATATTTTTGTCCGCATTTTACTCTGTCTCCCAAAAGCATTTGAGACACTTCTTTAGCAGGGTCATTACACTTTTCCTGTAAAGTGCTAGGTGATACTATTTTAGACTTTGGCTGCCGGTCTCTGTTGCAACTATTCAACTTTTCTGTTTTAGCATAAAACTGATTCTTAGCTCAGGAGCTGTCCAAAAACAGAAGGTTGGAGGGTGTGGGTGGGAGGACGGTCAGATTTGGCTCACAGTTCACAGTTCTGCTGATTCCTTTTTACTAGGATTCCACCCTATATGCCCACATTTTTTCTTGTTCCTTCCTTGTCAGTCTCTTTGCTGGCTATTCTATCTCTACTACGTTTCTCATTGATATCAGCCCTCTTGCTTCTGCTTATAAAACTCTTCCCTAGCTGATGTCATTCATTCCTATAGACTTTTATTTTCTTAAATTCTACACTTTTAGAATTTTGGTAGAGAGACAAATTAATTACAATCCCAAGTTTATAGCTATTTATCATTGTTAATTTATGTAAGGAACTGCAGTTTAAATTTTATTGTTAATTTCTTTTCCATTGTATTTCTGCCATCTATGGTCCTCATCTCCATTCTGCTGGCATTTCTAGATAAATGACCTTATCCTCTGGAAAGAATGACAGTTTTACATTTTCCTTTTCAATCTTTATAACATCTATGCATTTTCCTTTTTTTATAGGATTATCTGGGTACTGGGTTTGCCACTTACCGGTTGTATTAGTTAGGGTCTAATTGGTAGATAGAAACCACAAAGATTTTTTTGAATTTAAAGATAATTTTAAAAAGACACAGTTTTGGCCGGGCGCGGTGGCTCACGCTTGTAATCCCAGCACTTTGGGAGGCCGAGGCGGGCGGATCACGAGGTCAGGAGATCGAGACCACGGTGAAACCCCGTCTCTACTAAAAAAATACAAAAACTTAGCCTGGCGTGGTGGCGGGCGCCTGTAGTCCCAGCTACTCGGAGAGGCTGAGGCAGGAGAATGGCGTGAACCCGGGAGGCGGAGCTTGCAGTGAGCCGAGACTGCGCCACTGCACTCCAGCCTGGGCAACAGAGCGAGACTCCATCTCAAAAAAAACGAACAACAAACAAACAAACAAAAAAAACAAAAAACAAAAAACAACAAAAAAAAGACACAGTTAATATAAGAAATTATTAACAGGATATTAGACTAACAGGAGATTGACTAGAAGTAAAAACACTACCAAAAAAAACAAACAAACAAATAGAAGAATAGTAGGTATAGGAAACAGCCACTTCCCCCTGGGTATGAAAAACAATATCTAAGGAATAAGAAAGATCAAATCTGGATGCCCCTTCCCATCCTGAGACAGTCTGGATTTCACTGGAGACAGTGCAGCAGTAGCTCACTGCATGGCAGAGATGTTCACAAGACTGCAAGGACACCCAAGGGGATTCCAGAAAAGTTCCAGGGAAAGTCATCCACCGGGAGGTGCCATGTTGGCAGCATTTACTGAGAAGCCCCTCTCTGAGCTGCTGGGGGAAGCTGCTCTGGAGAGCTGCTGTACTTTGGAACTCACTGTGAAACTGCCCCAAGGCAGTTCTCTAGAGAAGCCATGGATGGGGCTGTGTTGGGCTGGCTAGCAGGATTCTGTTGTGCAGCCACCCAAGAGGTCGCCTGGAGAAGCTGCTCACGGTAGGTCCCATGCTGGTGATCCTTTACCAAAAAGCCTTATAAGAGGAAGCTGGTAGCAGCTGTCCATGGCGAATTGCCATGTGCTGCTCTCTGGTAGGTGCTGCTGGAGCCATGTGCTGCAGAAGCCACATATACTACAGGAACCTGGTTCTGCAGAGGCTGTGCTGCATATGCTACAGGGGCTTGTCTAGTGCAGCATACCAGAACCAGGATGAGAAACCCTTTCTCTTCCAATGTGTCTTCTGCACCTTCTACTGACAAAGTTTAATACTATGCAGCTGCAAAAGAAAAAAATTTAGAGTGTTATGGGCTGAATTGTGTCTCCCAAAATTTGCATGTGGAAGTTTCAACCCCTAGTACCACAGGATGGCACTGTGTCTGGAGATAAGATCTTTAAACAGGTAATTGAGGCTAGCTGAGTTCGTTAGAATGACAGCTGATCCAATATGACTACTGTCCTTATAGGAAGAAATTAGGACGCAGACATGTACAGAGAGAAGACCATGTAACGACACAGGGAGAAGACAGCCATCTGCAAGCCAAGGAGACAGGCCTCAATTAAACCAAGCCTGCCGACACCTTGATCTCAGACTTCTAGCCTCTAGAACAGAAAATAAATTCCTGTTGTTTAAGTTGCCCTGCTTGTGGTACTTTGTTATGGAAACTATAGAAAACTAATACCCAGGGTCTGTTTCTATCCTGAATACCAGGCAACGGAGAGTAGATTTGAAGCTGAGACATTACAAATTGGCAACTGACACACTAGGTTTATAAGCCTGAGAAACTTTGAACATCCCCGAACCTGCTTTCTTATCTGTAAAAATGGGATTCTTGCCAAAATTGAAGGCTCTTTTCAAACTCTTAAGAATTATTTCCATTTTGTCTCTGGCTATCAACCTCTTGACAGGGACTTCCTTATTCACAGAAGCAGTGTCAGGTAGAGCTCAATCTTTGAAATCAGAAAAACCTGATCATTTTAGCACTTACAGGCTCTGTGACCTTGGCCAAGTCACATAGTTCTCTGGTCCTCGCTTTCTTCATATGGAAATTGAGGGTTCTAATATTTACCTCATTGTGATGACGTGAGGATGAAATGAGAGAATATAAATAGAACACTTAGTTCTGTGCTTGATGCATAATTAGTGCTGGGTAAATTGCAGATATTATTTTTGTAATTTCAATATCTAAAGAGATGACTGTCTCACATGGTATGTGAAACTTGTGTTTGTTAGAATGAACTGATGGGAGCCGTTCAATGGGAGAACTTCAGACATAACAACTGGCAGTGTGTGTGTGTGTGTGTGTGTGTGTGTTAGAGATAACAGTTTCAGACAGAGAAAGAATCTACTTGGTACCTTTCAAATCACAAAAATGTTCCGGCTTGCTTACAGTGAAGCAGTTGCAGATGATCACCCAACATCATTACTTTTCTATCATTAAAATAGAAGGTAGATGTCATTGAATAGACATCTACAGGAGCCTGGTTCTGCAGAGGCTGTGCTGCATATGCTACAGGGGCTTGTGAAGAAAGAAAGAAAATCTTAAAATAAACACAGAAATCATTCAGAGTTCACTCAAAAGAGTGAGAAGCTGGAGAAAATACAGTCATTTTAAATCCCTGAGAAAGGAACTAGCAACAAAGAGCAGGATATCCACCAAGCCTCAACTTGTTTTCAGAAAATCCCTAATTAAATCACGAAATTGAAATCTGACAACACAAAATCTGATTTTAATGACTTTGTCAACCCCACAGCTTTTGTTTTGGAGGGCAGTTTTAATATGGGCTTTCCCACTATTTTATATTTTAGAATCTTTCTTCTTATGATAATGCATCAGGAAACGATGTTTATTTTAAATCTTACATCTTAAACAAGGTCAAGCCAGGTCTTATGTCTTCAATAAAGCGACTGTTTTCAGCTGAACTTGTGTATTAGTGTAGAGGCGTTAAGTAAACACAAGACTTTTCAACACCGGAGCAGGAAGAGAAAACACACAACTAGATATTTAGATTTCTAATGCTAAGTTAACAGAACCAAAATTTTTAAAATTAAAAATGTTGCCACTAATTTTTGCTCTCAAGGAGCAGGGAGTCACACACACGCACACAATTACAAGATTGACTGCTTAATACCCTCTTAACCACAGAAAGTGATTCTGTTTATGTTAGGAAAAAGAAGCCAAGTAGAAAGGTCATTATGTTGCGTCTGCAGCTTTCACTCCTAATATGTGACTCTCATTTGTAAGTAGAGGGAAAAATCGATAATCCTTTTAAGTTGCCTTAGATTCCAAGTGGAAAATGCTTTCACCCACTGCACTTTGGTGACTTAAAGCCACTGTGAGATATTATGCAATGTTGTTTCACCAAGGATCCCAACTTACTTCAGTAGCTTTTAATTGTGTTGTTGAGCTGTCTTGGCTTGTGAGTAAAATGAATGCTGTCACTGCTTTCTGAAAGTTTAACTCTTTTATTTACCAATTGTTCTTTGTCATCTTCTTGATAATTTATTTTGGTTTTATAAAAGTTACCTGGAAGGCCAAAGTAGTTTAAGAAACACAGGTCTTGCAACCCAGGAGTGAAAACCTTCAAGCTTTTAATTTAGTTATGTTCATTTAATATTTACTAAGTACCAACCATACATAAGGTCTCATGCATGCATTAAGTGACAAGAAATGAGTAAGAAAATTTGTTTTCAAGAAGCTGTAGTTAAACAGGGAGAATGAGTTAAGAATACAAATGTCTATAATTTGAAGTTCTATGTACATGTCATAGAAGAAGAAGAAAACTTTGTTCTGGATTCAATGATTCACTGGGTGTGGTAGCTAATGCCTATAATCCCAGCACTTTGGGAGGCTGAGGTAGGAGGATTGCTTGAGCCCAGGAGTTCAAGACTAGCCTGGGCAACAAAGCGGGACTCCTTCTCTACAAAAGAAAAGAAAAGAAAAGTAAAGAGAAAAGAAAGAGAAAACAAAGAAACAAGGAAGAAAAAAGAAAGAAAACAAAAAAGAAAGAAAAAGAAAGAAAGAAAGAAAGAAAGAAAGAAAGAAAGAAAGAAAGAAAGAAAGAAAAAAGAAAGAGCCAGCCAGCCAGGTGTGGCAGCACATGCCTGTAGGCCTAGCTACACGGGAGGCTGAGGTGGGAGGATTGCTTGAGCCCAGGAGCTCAAGGCTGCAGTAAGCCCTGACTGCACCACTGCACTTCAGCCTGGACAACAGAGTGAGACTCTATCAAAAAAAAAAAAAAGAGTGCAAAGATTCAAAGAAGCTGTGTTTATGTTAGGGGGAAGGAAAAAGGCTTCACAGGCCTTAAAGAAAGGTGGATATGTGAAACAAAGATGCAGATACATATGGGAGTAAGTGAATTCATGAATCAAAGTGCAGATGGGATTAAAAACCAGACCTGCCCCACGCTGGAGCCCAAGCAATAGAAGCAGATGAATTTCAAAAGCAGTCACAGGTCAGGTGGTGAAGGGTTTCATATATAGTATTTTCCTTCTAAAATTAGTAACATGATCAAGTCACAGGGCCAGAAGGAAGATTACTCTGGTGGTAGACTAGGACTACTATGGCCAATAGGCATTGAGAAGAGAGAATAAGACCAAGATACAAAGTGTAATTTAGACATCAGATACTTTGGATATAAGAATATTGTATGTTGATTAGTTAAGGATGTAACTAGTCTCCTGGAACAAATAGTGAATTAATATCCAAAAGCATGGGTTCAAATCCTGTTTCAGCTATGAAATATGTGGGCTTAGTAAGAATAAATAAATAAATAAGTGCCAGTTATGTACTCCCTGTAACACAGCAATTCTTTAAATAGGCATCAGTAACTTCATTGGACAGATTAGGAACCAAGGCACAGAGAATGTAGGTAACTTGCCAAATGTCAGAGAATTGATAAGTAGCAGCATTTTAGGATTTGAACAAAGTATTTCTGACTAAAGTCTGTGTTCCTCCAAACCTAGGTTTGAATTAATTCCTCCCTTGCGTTAGTTAGCTCCACGACTTTTTCACATTCTTAACACCTCAGTTTCTTTATCAATAAAATGGGGATAATAACCACAAACCTGCTGGATCCTTATCAAAATTAAATCAAAATGACTCTACTGTAGTTCAAGCTCCATAAACTTAGTTTTTAAAGAAGAAAGAAATTAAAGAGTTTATAAAAGAAGTTATACAAAACTTGTTTAATGACACTTTCTTGTTTCCCAAGAAAAGGTTTACTATTTGCCAGTGATTAAAAAGGAACTTAATTTTTATTTTAATCCTTGTTACTGCTCTATAACCCATCTCTAGTTCTCATTATTTATTCTCTCAGATTTTTTTATAGTTTCTCTACTGCAGGCTATATGCTGTATATCAAGCAAAATCCTGTAATATCCCTAAATGTAAACATGTCAATGCTCTGAGCATGTGTAGTGTAAGCACACTCAAAGTACTTTATTAATATTGTATATTAAATATAACTCACTTTACCCTTTATAGTGAAAGATTAGGTGACACTGAATTGATTTTCCTTCTCACTTACTCGGTTTCCATATGCTTTGAGAGTGCATATTTCCAGGTGGTTCTGGTAGAAAATTAGATATATACTATGGAGCAATGTATTAAATATATAAATATCAACATACATGTATTTTCAAAATGTGGTGTCCATAAAAAATAAAAAGCATTTTTATTAAAAACCCAATTTATACACACTAAAATGTATGTGCAATCAAAACATGCATTTTGAAAGGACACATACAAACAAAATCATGTTAAATCCGTTAGAATATTTGTCTGTTGTAGGGGGAAGGGCATAGACTTCGGGAACATAATGGTGCTATAGTTTGGATATTTGACCCTCTAAATCTCATGTTGAAATTTGACCCTCAGTGTTGAAGTGGAGCCTAAGTGGGAAGAATTTGGGTCATGGGGACAGATCCCTCATGAACAGATTAATGCCCTCCCTGGGGGAAGTGAGTGAGTTCTCATTCCATTAGTTCCTGTGAGAGCTGGTTATTAAAAAGAGCCTGGCACCTTCCTCTCATCTCTCTCTCCTGCTCCCTCTCTTAGCATGTTATCTCTGCACATGCTGGCTCCCTTTCTTCTTCTGCCTGGAAGCAGCCTGAAACCTTCACCACAAGTACACCATGCTTCTTGTACAGCCCGCAGAACCATAAGCCAAATAAACCTCATGTATATATCATTTGTGTTGCCATAGAAGGATACCTGAAGATGGGTAATTTATATATTTGTGTATATATATAAATTAAGATATGTAAAATAATATATATAATATATTTATATTATATATCATATATTATATAATTTATATTATATATTATATAATTTATATATTATATATGTATATATTATATATTATATAATTTATATATTATATATGTATATATAATATATTATATAATTTATATTATATATTATATAATTTATATTATATATCATATAATTTATATTATATATCATATATGATATAATATATATTATATCATATATTATATAATTTTTATGACATATCTATTATATATAATTATATATATTTATATTTATATATTATATATGTTATATATTTATATTATATATGTTATATATATTTATATAATATAATATATAATATATATATTATTTTACATATCTTAATTTATATATATACAAATATCCAAACTATAGCACCATTATATTCCCATATAATTTATATGATATATTATATCATATATTATATAATTTTTATGCCATATTACCTATTATATATAATATATATTTATATTTATATATTATATATAATATATGTTATATATTTATATTATATATGTTATATATATTTATATAATATAATATATAATATATATATTATTTTACATATCTTAATTTATATATATACAAATATATAAATCACCCATCTTCAGGTATTCCTCTATGGCAACACAAATGATACACATATGAGGTTTATTTGGCTCACAATAAGACACTGCTATGAGTCATGCACTGGCTGTATAAAAATGGAGAAGACATAACCTATGCCTTCAAAATAATAGCAGTGTAGTTGAAAAAACAGAGAGTTAAATCAAATATTTAGGTAGAGAATTACCATAATAAAGGTATACACTGAGTGGTAGGGCAATAGAGAAGAGGAGATTCAGAATAAGACAACATTTCTTGGATGAGAAGATACTTAACTATTATGATGTAGACTCAGTAGGAGACAGGATGCAAAGTTCCAGAATAATGTGTCTGTTTGAAGAAAGTTGCCAAACTCCTGCTTATGGCTATTGCAAAAATTAGAACTAGTAACTGAGTATTAAATTCTCCATTTTAAGATTTAATTTTCTAATAATGCTTTTGTAGTTTCTAAAATATATAGCTATGTGACAAAACTGCCTATAAGACTCCCAGATCTGACCCACTTTCAAAGTACTTTCCTATGTCATTTATTTCACTCCAGTTTGCTGAGAAAATCAGTTGACTAGTGTGAAGTTAATTTTGTTTTTGATAAGGTTAAAATGACTTCTTTTTTGGGGGCCTTGAAATCCCTGGGAACTATTTTTCTAAACTCTGATTTAATCCATTTATATTTGGTCAGTGTTTGTGTTTCATCTTTTTGTTAAGTGATTTTAAACAAGAACTCATAATTTGTGCATATGTGTATTTACATATGATGTATATCAGCATATATCTCTTTTTTCCTTAAAAAGAAAATAAGAAAGATTATGTTTGTATAGGCTGCTATTAACCCAATATGTGAGCGTGATGTCGAAAATGTTTTTCCTTTACAGATTCTACTAAAATGGCAAGACTTTCCTGAAATAACATTTAGTATTTGTTTTTAAAACAAACCCCTGGCTTTATTTTGTAAAAACTCATGAATTTCTTTGTTCATCTCGTATCGTTTTTAGGGCTGCTCTATGCCAAAGGAAATAAGATTAAAGCAACACAGGAAGAGTTCTGGTTGGCAATAAGACACAATGGATATATCTTGTGTGGGATTTGAAAGGAAGAATAGAAAAATCTACATGAGTACTCTTGGGGGAAAAGAATAAGTTAAAATTCTTAAACTCTTTTCAAATGATAAGTCAGAACTTAAAAAATAGTCTAGTCCTCAAATTGATAATAACTTAAATTTAGCTCCAAAGCTTCTTTAGAAAAGGAAGAAATCTAAGTCTTAAAAATCTTATAAAGCCCAGTGGCAATACTAAAGCTGGTATTGACAAAACACTTAAATAGATCTATTTCCCGAATGTTTACTTTTGTGGTTCAAATAGTTTAAGATGTAGTGTACCCTGGGAATTTTCCTCTCTTTGCTTTAAGTATTAACGGTGCTTGAAATAAAATATGTTTATGATGAAACCTAAGAGAATAGATTTCTATTGAACCCTCCCCTCTGCCCCCAGTGCCCCCAGTCACTGTCCTCAGCTTCAGAATGCATCAAGGTTTAGAACTTGCTTTGATGTCAATAGAAACGCTGTGTTTTGCAGAGATACATGGGCATAAAGTGGAGTTAAGTTTAGGAAAGATGAGTGCTAGTGCCAAGAATGGGTATCTAACTTTAAAAGTATCAAGGTACACAAATGACATGACACAAATATCTTCTCCAAAATATATTCAAGACCCTTTAAGTCACATAGATTCACATTTTCTACCATCTGTCTGGAAACCTAATAACTAATAGTTTTGGATTTCCCTATATGTCCATGGGTGCAAATCGGAGTTGCACTATTCAGGAATCTGTTTTGATAGGTCAGTTCATGTGAGCCAGTGGATTTTAATAACCGAAAAAATAAAATAAAAATGCTGTCAATAAAAACATAAAAATATTACATTGAAAAGTCTCTATGGCAGTTTGAAGACATTGTAGTCTCTTAAAACTGAATTAGCAAAAGAAGGCAGATGTTATTTGCAAATTTTTGTGGCTTTACAAGAAAATAAGTAGTAATGATGCTGGCTACTTTGAGTAAAGAACATTAAGAATACCTCTCTGTGTGTATGTGTATTTGTTTCAAGCAAAGTGTAAAATTCACACCTTCTCTAGAATGTCCGGATGGCCTGGCCAATGCCTGGTAAGTTTTCAAAGAATGTTTGGTGACGTGCTGTACTTTTGTTTTGTATGCTGCTTCTTTTGTATGTGCCAAAGTTCAACTTTGGTCTTGGTGTTTGGCCATAAATATCTCCTCAGCCTTGGATTTGGCTTCAGCTATTGTGATAACCAAATGGTGAATACCTACTACAGTGTCACTTTATTTAAAATTTCCAATAAATAATGATATCAATAAGCTTTTGATACCATAGATTATCATATATCTAATTTCAGAAACACAGAAAGTTATATTATTTGATTTTATATGCATTATAAATGAATAGAACATTCTAGATGTAAGTTGATGTGGAAAATTCCCTTAAATGTTTTCTGTGTTGCAAATTCATCAGTAAGTTGATATGTATAGATGTTATTTCAAAGGTAAAATACTTCAATAATTAATGATCACTGTAAAATTGTGTGTTTATAGAGTGGTTAAGAATTTTAAGTAATTAAAGTAAGGGAACAGCACTTATAGCATTAAACCATTTTACAATATGTTTGATTTTTAATTATTTAATTTCAATTAGAATAGCAATTAGGACAGGAATCTTTCAAGGAAAAGTCTTACTTGTTAATATTTTACAGCTTGTGAAAATGAATTAATAAGCAGAATGTCCTAACAAAGCATATTTAATTAAACCTGAAAACAATACATGCCATACAAACTAATTGCTTACAGTTCTGAATCTATGGAGACTAAACATTTAAATAAGTTTGTGAAAATTATTGCCATAAACTGCCTAGCATTTTCAGTACTGAAGATAAAGAATTTATGAGATTTGGCCAAGCTGTGGATTTTAGCTATGAAGTTCCGTAAGGAAACATAAGAACAAGTCTTCCAGAATTATATTCTGTCCTGTATTATGTCAATAGTAATATTGTTAGAAGTATTCTATTTATATACTATATATGGAATATAGAGAGGGGACTATTTTAAAAAGTTGGACAGCAAGATGAAATAATGATGAATTCTATGCTTCTGCCTTACTCATTGCTTAGAGATTCCTAAGTTTTACACAGTTGACATTACAGGGAGTCAGGCTGAAAATACATTTCTAGGCCCAGGACACCAAGAACAGTCACACTTCCCAGGCCTGAGGTGAAGTGGCACATTGCACCTGGATAACTATTACCTTGGCTGAGATAAGTAGCTCCACTTGCCAGAGCTGGACTGAGATAGCACCACCCGTTCTAGGGAAGCAGAGTAGAAGCTGAGCTGAGACACCCCACGCTACAGGCCAAACAACTGTAGAATCTTGCTTCCCTGAAGCTGGACTAGACCGCTAGCATCTGAGCTTCTGAGACATCCCCTGGGGGGCAAGAAGCAGCACAGCAATGAGTCTATTCCCTGGGATGGAGTGGAATCATTGCTGTGTTGCTTCTTGCCTTCCCCAACTGGGCTCAAACAATAGCCATGCTCAGTCATTTTAGGGTGCTTGCTGCTGCTGCACCTGGCCTCAACAGTTTGGGATACTGCTGAGCCCCATCATCCTAAGGTCTAGATTCACCGCTACATGATGTCTCATCTGCAGGGACCCAAGTTGCCACTGAACCCTATTATCTCAGGCTCCTGAATTACAACTGTACCCTGCACTCCAGGCTTAAACCCACAGGACTCTTTCCCTTAGAGTGAGGCCAGGTCTGTGCTCTGCCATCCAGGGGTATAATCAGAGCTACAACTATACCTCCTAGACCTGAGCTGCTACAGGGTGCATCAGAGTCAGATCCTTGTGCCGTGGGCACCCTACATCCAACTCTGACAGAGAAAGCCAAACTGCACCCTAAGATTTAGGTGCCACAATGGATTCACAAGACCCTAAGCCTAGGGCCCTGGCTCCACAGCCACTCTGGGTACCTGCACCCAGAACTAGAACCATGGCAGCTGCTTGTAGGCCATATTAGATTTAATACTAAGAGAAATATCCCCATCTATGTCTCTCCATTATGGAGAATGCGGGTGGAGGTACAGAAAACCCCCAAATCCCATACCTCCAAAGATATTTACAATCTATGCCACCACTACTATTACCACACATTTCTACCACATAGGCCACTGAGACACCCACAGTTATTACTAATGTTGAATGCAGCTAAAGAATCTAAAAGACTACCCCTGCACATAGCTGTATGTGCAGGGGTCACAATACCTTTCCCAAATGGTGCTCTAAGACTCAACCACAGATGAAAGTATTTCTCTATAAAAGTCACTCTAGAAAATCCAAAAAAGGTGATTGTCCTATCAGATGCATAGACATCAACATAGAAACACAAGAAACATGGAAAAGCAAGGAAATATGACACAACCAAAGGAACATAATAATTTTATGGTATTAGATTCCAATAAAAAGGAAATCAACAAATTGCCATAAAAGGAATTCAAAAGAGTGATATTCGGGAAACTCAAGGAAACCCAAGAAAATACAGACAGTTCCTAGGAAGACAATTCATGATATGAATATGAAATTCATCAAAGACATAGATATCATAAAAGAAGAATCAAACAGATATCCTGCAGCTGAAGAATCCAATGAATGAAATATTTTAAATAAAATAGAGAGCTTTAACTGCAGATTTGATCAAGCAGAAGAAAGAATTTCTGAACTTGAAGATAGGTCGTTTGAAATTATACACTTAGAGAAAATCAATATAAGAATGAAGAAGAGTTAAGAAGTCTACAAGATTTATGAAATGGCATTAAGCAAAGAAATACTTATGGAATTTCCAGAAGGAAAATAGATTAAAAAGGCATAGAAAACTGATTTAATTAAAAAAATGCTGAAATCTTTCTAAGTCTGGAAAGAGATATGGACATTCAGATCAAGCAAGCTCAAAAGTCTCCAAATATGTTTAACCCAAAAAGGGCTTCTTTGAATCACATGTTAGTCAAATCGTTAAAAGTCAAAGACTGAGAATTCTAAAAACTGCAAGAGAAAAGCATCAAGTTACATATAAGGGAATGCCCATTAAACTAACAGCAGATTTCTTAGCAGAAACCTTACTCACAAGTAGAGAATGAAATGGTATATTCAAAGTACTGAAAGAAAAAAGTTTGGCAGCCAAAACTACTATACTCAGCAAAGCTATTCTTCAGAAATGAGTGAGGAAGGAAGTCTTTCCCAAACAAGCAAAAATAAGAAATTAATCACCACTAGATCTGCCATACAAGAAACATTCCTGTGCTTGAAAGTGAAAAGATAATCATCATCATCATGCAAATGTGCAAAAGTATAAAACTCACTGGTATAGCAGATTCACAAAGGAGAGTGAGAAAAGAGTCAGATATTACCACTACAGAATACCACTCAGCTGCAATGGTAAATAATAAAAGAGAAAGAAAGGAAATAAGGATATTCAAAACAACCAGAAAACAATTAACAAAATGACAGGAGTAAGTCCTCACCTCTTAATAATAATCTTGAATGTGAACAGATTTAATTCTCCACCTGACTATACTGTATGCTGCCTTTGAGAAGCTTATTTCACTGTAAAAACACATATAGACAAAAAGAGAAAGCATGGGAAAAAAAATTCTGTGTAAATGGAAGCCAAAAATGAGAATGAGCAGGAGTAGCTATACTTAAAGAAAACAGTCATTGATTTAAAAACCATAAACAAAGAAAGTCATTATGTAAAAGTAAAGGGATCAGTTCCACAAAAGGATATAACAATTGTAAATATTTAGGCTCCCTATACTACTGCACCCATACTACTGCACCCAGATATATAAAGCAAATATTATTAAATCTAAAGGGAGAGATAGACTCTAATGCAATATTAGTTGAAACCTTCAACACCCCACTCTAAGCATTGGACAAATCATCCATACAGTAAATCAACAAAGAAGCATTGGATTTAAACCGCATGGTAGACCAAATGGACCTAACAGACTTTTACAGAAAATTTTATTGAACAGCTGCAGTATAGACATTCTTTTCATCAATGCATAAAACATTCTCTGGGGTAAACCACAGATTAGGCTACAAAACAGGAACAGAATATAGAATTTAGAAATAAGTTCATGCATTTTAATCTGTCTTTTGACACAGGTGCCATCCTGTGTCAAAGGGGAAAGGACATCCTCTTCAATACTCCATTAATGGCTGGGCCTGGTGGCTCACGCCTGTAATTCCAGCAGTTTGGGAGGCTGAGGCGGGCAGATCACGAGGTCAGGAGTTCGAGACCAGCCTGGCAAATATGGTGAAACCCTCTCTCTACTAAAAATACAAAAATTAGCTGGGCATGGTGGCACGCACCTGTAGTCCCAGATACTCAGGAGGCTGAGGCAGAAGAATCATTTGAACCCCAAAGGCAGAGGTTGCAGTGAGCAGAGATCGCACCACTGCACTCCAGCCTGGGTGACAGAACAAGACTCCATCTCAAAAAAACAAAACAAAACAAAACAAAACAAAAAAACAACAAAAAAACCTCCATTAATTTATTTACAACCTTTTGCCAGAGCCACACTGTCTTGCTTCTTGTAACTTTGTAGTGAATTTCAAACTAGGAAGAATGAGTGCACCAACTTTATTCTTTTTTTCAAGATTGCTTTGCCCATTCCAGGTCCTTTACATTGCCACATAAATTTGAGGAGTATCCTGTCAATTTCTGCAAGAAGAAAAGTTGTTAAGATTTGGATAGGTATTGTGTTGAATCTGTGCATAAATTTGAGGAATATTGCTATCTTAACCACGTCAGGTCTTTCAATTTATGAACATAATGTCTTTTCATTTACTTATGTCTTCTTTACTTCATTTCAACAATGTTTGTTGTTTCCAATGTACAAGTCTTAACAGGTTTGTTAAAGTTATTTTTATTTTGTTCTTTTTTGAGGCAATTGTGAATGAAATTTTTCTATAAATTTTATGTCTGGAGTGTTCACTGCTATTAGATAAATGCAGTTGGTTTTTGTATATGGGTCCTGCAATTTAGCTAAAGTCACTGATTAGTTTGAATAGCTTTTCAGGCATGTGTGGAACCCTTAGGACTTTATTCATTTAAGATTAAGTCATTTGTGAGTATACATAGTTTTACTTGTTCCTTCAAACCCAGATGGCTTATAGTACTTTTAATTGCATTATTACCTGATTTTTTTTGTTTGTTTTCTTCTTGGTCAGCTTTTTGTTTGACCAGCTAGTATTGGTGCCTCAGGCAGTTGTAGTATTAAATAATTGCCATGGTATTTTACAAAATTAATTTTAAAAAATCAGCCTGATATAAAAGTCTGGCAGAGACACAACAAAAATAGAAAACTTTAGGCCAATATTTCTTATGAACATACATGCAAATATCATCAACGAAATATTAGCAGACTAAATCCAGCAGCATATCAAAACATAATACACCATGACCAAGTAGGCTTTATTCCTAGTATGCAAGGCTGGTTCAACATACACATATCAATAAATGTGATTCACCACATGAACAGAATTAAAAGCAAAAACCGTATGACCTCCTCAATAGATGAAAAAAAAGAGCTTTTGATAAAATCCAGCATTCCTCCATGATAAAATCTCTCAACAGGCTAGGAATCAAAGGAACATATCTCAAAATAATAAGAGCCATTTATGATAAACCCACAGTCAACATTATACTGAATGGGTAAAAGCACAAATCATTTCCCTTGAGAACTGGAACAACCATTCCTATTCAACTAAGTACTGGAAGTCCTTCTCAGAACAATCAGGCAAGAGAAAGAATTAAAAGGGGTCCAAACAGGAAAAGAGAACGTCAAACTATCTCTCTTCACTGATTATATGATTCTATACCTAGAATATCCAAGAACTCTACCAAAAGGCTTTTAGAACTGATAAACAATTTTAGTAAACTTTCAGGACGCAAAATCGATGTACAAGTATCAGTAGCATTTCTATGAATGAACAATATCCAAGCTGAGAATGAAATCAAGGACACAATCCCATTTACAACAGTCCCAAAGAAAATGAAATAAACAAATGGCAAAACATTCCATGCTCATGGACTGGAAGAATTGATATTGTAAAAATGACCATTCTCTTTAAGGAAATTTACAGATTCAACACTATTCCTATCAAAGTACCAATGTCATTCATCGCAGAATTAGGAAAAAAAGATTCTAAAATTTATATGGAAGCAACAAAGAGTCTAAATAGCCAAAGTAATGTTAAGCAAAAAGGACAAAGCCAGAGGCAGCATACTATTTGACTTCAAACTATACGAGTCTACAGTAACCAAAACAGCATGGTAATGGTACAAAAAACAAACACATGGGCCCATGAAACAGAGTAGAGAACTCAGAAATAAAGCCATACACCTACAACCATCTGATATTCAACAAGGCTGACAAAAACAAGCAATGGAGATAGGACTTCCCATTCAATAAATGGTTCTGAGACAACTGACTAGCCATATGCTCAATATTAAAGCTAGATGCCTACCTTTCATCATTTATAAAAATTAATGCAAAATAGATGAAAGTTTGAATTTAATACCTCAAACTATAAAAATAATGGAACACAACCTAGGAGATACTCTTCTCAACATCAGCCTTGGCAAATAATTTTTGGCTAAGTGCCCAAAAGCCATGGCAACAGAAACAAAAATTGACAAGTGGAACCTAATAAAACTAAACAGCATTTGTACAGTTAAAAACCAAACAAACAAAAAAAGTATCAACAGAATAAACAGACAACCTACAGAATTGAAGAAGATATTCACAAACTGTGCATCAGACAACGGTTTAATATCAATATCAAGAATCTGTAGGAAACTTAAGTCAATAAGCAAAAAATGACAACAAGAACATCACTACAAATGGGCAAAGATAGTGCTGGGCAAACAGGATATCTACATGCAGAAGAATGAAACTAGACCCCTATCTCTCACCATCTACAAAAATAAAATAAAAATCGATTAAAGACTAAAATCTAAAACCTCAAACTATAAAACTACTAAAAGAAACATTGGGGAAAATCTCCAGGATATTGGTCTGGGCAAGAATTCCTTGAGTATTACCCTACAAGCACGGGCAACTAAAGCAACAATGAACAAATAAGATCACATCAAGCTAAAAAGCTTTCGCATAGAAAAATGAGCAACAAAGGGAAGAGCCAACTCACAGAATGAGAAAAAGTATTTCCAAACTATTCATCTGACAAGGGATTAATAACCAGTACATGTAAGAAGCTCAAACAACTCTATAAGAAAAAATGTGCAAAATGTTTGAATAGCTACTTCTCAAAAGAAGACACACAAATGGCAAACAGATAAGAAAAGATGCTTAACATCATTGACCATCAGAGAAATGCAAATCAAAAGCATTTTAGAAATGCTGGTATCCAAAAGACAGTCAATAACAAATGCTGGTGAGGATGTGGAGAAAAGGCAACCATTGCACACTGTTGGTGGGAAACTAAATTAATGTAGTCACTGTAGAGAACAGTTTGAAGGTTCCTCAAAAACCAAAAATGCAACTACCACAGGATCCAGCAATCCCACTGCTGAGTATATACCCAAAAGAAAGGAAATAAGTATATTGAAGAGATAAATGCACACCTGTGTTTATTGCAGCACTGTTTACAATAACTAAGATTCGGGAGCAACCTAAGTGTCCAATTGTGGTAAATATGAACAATGTAGTATTATTCAGCAGTAAAAAATGACATCCAGTCATTTGCCACAGCATCGATGGAACTGGAGATTATTTTGTTGAGTGAAATAAGCCAGGCACAGAAAGACAAACATCACATGTTCTCACTAATTTCTGGGATCTAAAAATCAAATTAATTGAACTCATGGGCATAGAGAATAGGATGGTTATCAGAGGTGGGGAAAAAGGTAGTTGGAGGTTGGGGGGAGGCATGGTAAATGGGTACAAAAAAATGGAAAGAATGAATAAGATATACTATTTGATAGCACAATAGGGTGATTATGGTCAATAATAACTTAATTGTATATGTTTTAATAACTTAAAGAATGTAATTAGATTGTTTGTAACTCGAAGAAACGCTTGTGGGATGGATACCCCGTTCTCCATGATGTGCTTATTTCACATTGCATGCCTGTATCAAAACATCTCAGGTACCTATAAATACATATACCTACTATGTACTCGCAAAATTTTGAAAATAAATTGTTTAAAAGAGATATGTGGAAGCGTAGAAAGTAAAAGTTGTCTGCAAGATTTTCTGGCATTTATTTTACAAACCCTTATGGCCTTAACAGACTTACAAACAGTGAGGAAGTAAAAGAGAGTTTGAATTTTAAGATATATCAATAGTATTTTGGGGTTAAATTTTAATTTTGAACTTTCAGAATAGCTTTAAGAACAGTGCAAAGAACTCTGCAAACTTTGTCCAGATTCCACAATTTTTAACATTGTACATTTTTCTTCTCTCTCTTTTTCTGTTTTGAGATGTTTACAAGTTGCAGACATGACGGCCCAAATTCCCAAAATTTTCTGTTTCCTAAAAGCAAAGGAATTCTTCTTTATAACCCTAATACACCCAACAAAATAAGAAAATTAACATTAATGCAATACTTTTGTCTAATTCCCAGAACTTCAGATTTTCCCAGTTTTCCTTATAGTGCCAATTATAGGGTAAAATAAATTGTTTCCCCTTTTCTTCATTTCTTTTTTGGTCTATGAACCAATTCGGGAGCACACATTGCATTTAAAGGCCATACCTCTTAGACTTTTGAAATCTTTCTTCATGTATCATGGCCTTGACTTTTAAAAAAGATACAGATTTTCTGTGGTGTTTTCTTATAATTTATTTTCAGTTATGCATGTTTTTGGCAGGAATACCACAAAAATAATGCACCGTTCCTCTTAGTCCATCATAATAGAAGGCATAAATATTTGGACTATTGATGATATCATTTACCATTTGTTTAAAATAATCTGTCAGATTTTCTTCATTTTAATGTTAATTAATAAGTATCTCAAACTTATTAAATAACAAGTAAGTAAAAGTATTTTGTGGAAACATACTTTCAGACTATGTAAATAGCCTGTTCCTCATCAAATACTCATCTACCAATTTTAGCATCAATTGATAATTCTTTTCTGAATCAATGATTACTAAGATTATTGCCAAGCGGTGCTTTTCTAATTCCATCCTCCCTTCTACATTTGTTAGTTGGCATTCTACTATAAGGCAGGGGCTTATTTTCTATTCCTACTTTATTCAAGAGGTTACAATATGTTATTATCATTATTTTGATGCTTAAATTTTTGCAGGTTTAATCAGTGGGTTCCCTTCAACTCAACTTTTTTTGTTCTTTTAAAATGTCCCCATTAATCTTTGAATAAGCTTTCTTACATTCTGCCATGATAGAATGCTCTAGATTTATCTCATTTGCTTTCTAACCCATGCCCTGAAATCAGCCATTTCCCAAAGAATCAGGTTTCTTTTATTGGAGAATGAATGTAGAACCCAAAAATCTGGGGACTCGGTATGTGCTCATTACTGCCAGTGTGCCGTTGCTTTCAGGACTCCTTACAGGACAGCTAGAAAATTGTGTGTGTGCATATACAAACTCACATACACATATATCTATGTATCTATATTTATACTGAAAATCGTTAAGTTCACACTGATACCTCAAATTTACTCCAGCCATTCTCCTTTAAGTATTTTTACCTTCTTTATTCAACAGTGTACACCCAATTTCTATTATTCTGAATTCACTCACTTATTTGCTAAATCTTCTTGTCTTCAACTAATTCGAAAATTTGAAGAGCTTTGTTGGTGTCAGTCTCGTAAAACATGCTGGTTATGCTGACCAAGTTCCTTCCTAGCTCCAAAGTCACTGACTCATACTACTGAGCAGTTGACCTTCCACAGGAAAGGGATTGAGAAGGAGCTAGCTAGAGCATTTTGAAGGGGCATTTTTCTTACCTACTAATATCGTTTCGATGTTTGTCTTCTCCACATCTCATGTTGAAATGTGATCCCCAGTGTTGGAGGTGAGGCCTGGTGGAGATGTATGGATCATGAAGGCAGAGCCCTCATTAGTGGCTTGGCGCTCTTCCCCTGGTAATGAGTGAGTTCTCACTGTCAGTTCACACAAATTCACGTGAGAGTTAGTCATTTAAAATAGCCTGGCACCTACCCGCTCTCTCTCTTGCCATATGATGTGCCTGCACCCGCTTCCCCTTCCACCATGATTGTAAGCTTCCTGAGGACTCACCAGAAACAGATGCCAGCACCATGCTTCCTAAAGCCTTCAGAAGCGTGAGCTAAAACAAACCTCTTTTCTTTATGAATTGCCCAGTCTTGGGTGTTTCTTTATAGTAACACAGATTGACTAACACAGAGACTCATAAAAGAAATTACCTTAGCAATGAGGTAAAGTGGATGGTAAATCCTGAGTAGAGATGATCTTCTCTTTCCTAGTAAGTGCCTCTGTGAAGGGAGTAAGATAAACAAATCGTAAAGAGAACTGGCTGCATGGTGATTCTAGTAAGAAGAATTGAAGACAGGCTTTAAAAAAGTTACTGGAGCCTGGGCATGGTGGCTCACACCTATAATCCCAGCACTTTGGCAGGCTGAGGTAGGAGTATCACTTGAGCCCAGGAGTTCGAGACCAGCCTGGGGAACATAGTGAGACCCTGTCTCTACAAAACATTTAAAAAATTGGTTGTGCATGGTGGCATGCACCCGTGGTCCCAGCTACTCAGGAGCCGGAGGCAGGAGAATAGCTTGAGCCCAGGAGATTGAGGCTCCAGTGAGCTGTGTTCACACCACTGCACTCCAGCCAGGGCAACAGAGGGCGATCTTTTCTTGCAGGATGTCAAAAAAAGAGAAAAGTTGCTGGGCCTTAGTCAAGACATGGAAGCTAAAGGGAATTGACAGAACCGAAGCAGCCATGTAAAGAATAAGAGTTGTCTGTGAAGAAAAATGATTGATGTCCAGACAGTGCCCCCTACCACAATACCTTGACATTAACTGAAGATACTGGAACCATGGAATGGTCTTGGGGATGGAAGAAAAAATAAAAGTGATGGAGGAAAAATCAACTTCAGATCAGAAATAAAACTGAGTTACAGCAAATAATGTGCAATTTCCTGAGCCCTCAGGTTTATGGATTGAAATTCATAGCCACCACATATGGAAGTGGTATAAGATAACCACACAAATATTTAAAAAGGGAATTAAATATTAATACATAATTTTCAATGCCCTTAACAACCATACAACTAGACTTTTATGGTAACTACAGAGTTAATGAAATCATGATTCGTCATAGCCTGATGCAACTGGAAGACACTTTTTACCTCAAATTATTTTTACAAACATGATATAAAACTTCAAAACAACCTCTTTTTAAGATAGCTTTTCAATTTGTATTCCAAATTTATATAATTAGATTATATAAAAACTTTTAATGACAGATTTTTTTTTTTGCAATGATCTCTGCATTCATGACTTTCCTTGCCCTTTGTAAGTCGTAATCCTAAACTAAGTTCCCAGGTAGGAAGCATCATCTTTTGACATCACCTTGATAAATGCTCCATATTATGCACATCTATTCTGCCTCTGTCAACATCAGGAAAAGGCACTGGATTATAGAATCTATTTTTGTCAAACAAGCTTCTCATTTGCTTTGCTTGTCACAGCAGGTTATCCTGGCCTTCTTTTTGCTGACTCTAACTTTTCCTTCTCATTCTGCATAATGCACACATGTCCCAGACTTTTAAGCAGTTACAGAATTTGAATCACAAAACAATATGAAAAAGAAAGTGTGTTTGTATCCTATTGCTTTGACCTAACCTTTGGTTGTTTCCCTGATCTTCTATGTATCCTTGTTTGCGACAAACTCCCATCCTTCACTCGTGTAATTTCCTCACCAGTGACGAAGTTTTGCGTGTCAGTGTTTTAACTGTCCTTAAAGGCCCTCCTTAAACCACATCTTCTGAGAGGACATTCCAAAATTTTCCCATGTGAATTTCTATTTTTTAAATTTTTTTCTTTCTTGGTTCTATCATTGCAATGTATACCACTAATATAGCATTTAACTCATTCTTTCTCAGGATTATAATTACTTGGGGAAAATACAACTAGATAAATGCAAATTAGCCTCAGAGAAAAAGTAGATATGGTTTTATAATATAAAACTTTGGAAAGAAGGACTGATGATGTTCAAATTTTTATTACAAATTCAGGGGTACATGTGCAGGTTTATTGCATGGGTGTATTGCATAATGCTGGCATTTGGGATTCTAGTGAGCCCGTCACCCAAATAGTGAACATAGATACCCAATAGGTAGTTTTTCAACCCTTGTCCTCCTCTTTCCCTCCCCACTTTTAGAACCCCCAGTGTCTATTATTTTCATCTTTATGTTCCTGTGTACCCACAGTTTAGCTCCCACTTATGAGAATATGCAGTGTTTGATGTTCTGTTTCTGTGTTGATTCACTTAGGATAATGACCTCCAGCTGCATCCATGTTGCTGAAAACGACATGATTTTGTTTTATGTCTGTGTAGTATTCCATGGTGCATATGTACCACATTTTCTTTATCCAATCCACCCGTTATGGACACTTAAGTTGATTCCATGAGCTGATCCACAAATTTAAGAGTTTAGAATAGAGGGCAGCCAGCTTTTTCTGTAAAGAATTAGATAGTAAATATTTTTGGCTTTGTGGGTCATTTCTGTTGCTACTATCAAACTCTACCATTGTAGTATGAATGCAGCCACAGACAATATCTAAATAAAAGAGTGTGTTATGCCATTCACAATAGAAAAGACATGGCATCTACATAAGTGCCCATAAGGATGGAAACAGAGACACTAGGGATGCACAAGGGGAAACGGAGGGAGGGGGCAACAGTTGATAAGGTATCTATTGGTACTGTGTTCACTAATTGGGTGATGAGTTCAATTGAAGCCCAAACCTCAGCATCATGTAACATACCCATGTAACAAACCTACACGTGTATCCTTTGAATCTAAGATTTAAAAAAAAAAATATCAGGATGGAGTGTGGCTGTGTTTCAATGCAACTTTATACAAAAACAGGTAGTGAACAGAATTCGACCTGTGGGCTGATTTGTTGACCCCTGAGCTTGAGAATAATTGTAATGAGGAAAAGAAAGTACTAGCTGACCTTTTCGTAAGTATGATTGCAATGTTGGTATAACCAGATCTTAATATTTTTCTATCATCCAAATCAATTTCTAGTTTCTCACAGAATATTTTCATTGCATGTCCTATAGATAACTCATATTCTCTATGCTAAAACTAAATTAATTTCCTTACCGGGACAAGGGTTCCCATCTATGAAATCAAAGATTACATAATATTGCCAGCAATTTAGCTTCTAAATCCATGTTTCTTTATTAATGTTCAATAAATATCTGAGTGCTCTCAATTCTAAATATCTATTAATTATTGTTGAAAGAGAATTCTCCATAGGTCTCTCATACCTGCACTTCTTTTAACCAGAGGCATTCACAGTTTTGTCCAGACTGTCTTTTCAAGGATGTATGTATAGCAAATAGCCTTGCAAGACAGAGACAGGGTCTTGCCCCTAGAACAGATGACAGGTTTGTTTGTTGTCAAGTATAATAAAGATAATGCCTTTCTCCAGGGCAAAGGTTGAGCAGGTTTTCAGGCAGCCCGTTATAAACAATTGGAGATTCCTAAGATTGGATTTCTCAGCTGTGACACACACTCATTGTGTTTACAGCATCCACCTGTGCCTGCCTCTATCCTGACCATGAGACTTAGAGGCCAATGTTGACATTGAAGCTCTTGCTGCCCACTGTGCCAAAGTAATAACACCCTTTTTTTTTTTAGCTGAGGAGTCTTATGTCTTCTGCCAGCATTCATGAAACAGTGGCAGGCTGCTTGTTGGCTTACAAGCAGGCTAAAATCTGAGACCCTTCTTAGTTTTAATTGGTTTTGCCAGCATCTATCGAATGGTGGTAAGTACTTTACATACATACTCCCATTTAAGTCTTACAGCCCTGTGAGCTGGATGCTATTATTTCCCATCTCCACTTTATTCCCTCTGACTGTAAAAGTAATTATTCCAAATTGGTGGCACATGGCTGCTCATAGTTGTTAAGGGTCATAACTTGAAATCCTTCAACCAAGACATATTTTCTTTCCTCGGTCTAGTTTGCAAAAACTACCTAGGGAAGAGCTCTAATTAATCTAGCTTTCTCAGTATTTACCTACGGACAAATAAACTGTGAATGAATGTTGGAGTGGAGTGGGTACTAAGGTGATAGGAGAACGTGAGAGTTTTTCTGCACTCAGTAATGCAGCAATCTAATTGAGTCATACCAACTCATTGTTCATTTGCTCTATAATTAAGAGGGAAAAATATGATTATTTGGAGATGAAGACATCAAGCCAACGTTTAACATGAGAATTGACTAGAGAAAACAAGATATTTGTTCATAATCTTGTGCAATGATAAGAGTAGCATTTGTGAAACCTAAAATGGTCATCAATAAATCAGCCACCAGGTTAGGTGCTGTGGCTCAGCCTGTAATCCCAGCACTTTGGGAGGCCGAGGCGGATGGATCACCTGAGGTCAGGAGTTTGAGACCACCCTGGCCAACATGCTGAAACCCCGTCTCTATTAAAAATACAAAAATTAGCTGGGCATGGTGATGCACGCCTGTAATCCCAGCTACTCGGGAGGCTGAGGCACGAGAATCACTTGAACCCAGGAAGTGGAGGTTGCAGCGAGCCAAGATCACACCACTGCACTCCAGCCCAGGCGACAGAGCAAGACTCAGTCTCAAAAATAAATAAATAAATAAGTAAATAAATAACATAAAATAAATCAGCAACCAGCAAAGCCTAACATTTCCTTTGGAAGCTGATGAGGAAGGTGCCAAACACTTGGGCCTTGCACTGAAGACAAAATTGAATGAACTCCAGCCTACCTTTTAAACGTTGCTAAATGGCTACTTGCAAATTCTTGTTTTAGCAACCATCTTTAATTTTAACTAGCATGAAAGCATTCTTAATTGTGAGGTTCTAGGAAAGCTCAGTCTTTCAGCATGGAGATACTTACCCTGCTCTAGGTCAGCTTTGATAGACTTGATTTTGAAAGACAGGAAATCTAGCAGGATCAGGTAGTAAAATACTGAAGAGCACATTAGAAAAAAATCCACATTGTGAATTACAATAAAAGGGTAAAAAAAACAAACAAACAAACAGAAAAACTGGGTATATTAGTTTGCTAAGTCTCCCGTAATGAAATGCCACAGACTGGATGGCTTAAAAGGGATAGATTTATTTTCCCACAGTTCTTGAGGCTAGATGTCCAAATCAAGGTGTTGGCAGGTTTAGTTTCTTCTGGGGCAACTCTCCTTGGCTTGCAGATGGCAGCCTTCTTGCTCGCAAACGGTAGCCTTTTCTCTGTGCTTCCTCATTCTTCGTATTTCTGCGTATTCAAATTTATTCTTTTTTTTTCCGATTTTTGTAACAGCTTTATTGAGATGTAATTTATATGCCATACAATTCACTCATTAATTAATTTTTTTACTTTAAGTTTTGTGGGTCCATAGTAGGTGCATATATTTATGGGGTACATGGGATACTTGAAATAAGCATACAATGCATAACAGTCACATCACGGTAAATAGGGTATCTATCACCTAAAGCATTTATTCTTTCTGTTACAAACAATCTAGTTATATTATTTTAATTATTTTTAAATTTACAATAAATTATTGTTAAATACTAGATCTTTTCTCATCCTAACTATATTTTTGTACCCATTGACTATCTGCCATTACCCCCTATCCATCAACTACCCTTCCCAGCCTCTGGTAATCATCCTTCTACTCTCTGTCTCCATGAGTTCAATTATTTTAATTTTTAACTCCCACAAATAAATGAGAACATGGGAAGTTTGTCTTTCTGTGTCTGGCTTATTTCACTTGACGTAATGATCTCTCCAGTTCCATCGATGTTGTTGCAAATGACTGGATGTCAATCGTTTTTATGGCTGAATAGTACTGAATTGTTTATATGTACCACATTTTCTTTATCCATGCGTCTGCTGATGGACACTTAGGTTGCTACCAAATCTTGGCTATTGTGAATAGTGCTGCAATAAACATAGGTGTGCAGATATCTCTCTAATATACTGATTTCTTTTCTTTTGGGTGTACTTAACAGTGGGACTGCTGGATCATATGATAGTTGTATTTTTAGTTTTTGAGTAACCTCCAAATTGTTCTCTATAGTGGTTGTAATAATTTACATTCCCACTAACAGTGTATGAGGGTTCCCTTTTGTCCACATTCTTGCCAGAATTTGCTATTGCTTGACTATTGGATAAAAGCCATTTTAACTGGGATGAGACAATACCACATTGTAGTTTTGATTTGCGTTACTCTGATGGCCAATGATGTTGAGCACCTTTTGATATACCTGTTTGCCATTTGTGTGTCTTCTTTTGAGAAATGTCTATTCAAATCCTTTGCCCATATTTTAATCGGATTATTAGATTTTTTCCTATAGAGATGTTTGAGCTCCTTATGTATTCTGGTTATTAATCCTTTGTCAGATGGATAGTTTGGAAATATATTTTCCCATTTTGTGGGTTGACACTGCTCTTTGTTGATTGTTTCCTTTGCTGTGGAAGGTTTTTAGCTTGATGTCATCTCATTTGTCCATTTTTGGTTTGGAGGCCTGTGCTTGTGGGGTACTACTCAAGAAATTTTTGTCCTGTGCAATGTTCTGAAGAGTTTCCCCAAAGTTTTATTTTAGTAGTTTTATAGTTTGAGGTTTTGGCAAGTCTTTAATAATCCATTTTGATTTGATTTTTGTTTGTGGCAAGAGATAGGGGTCTAATTTGATTCTTCTCCTTATAGATACTCATTTTTCCCAGCACCATTTATTGAAGAGGCTATTTTTTCCCCGTTGTATATTCTTGGCAACTTTGTGAAAAATAAGTTTACTGTAGATGTATGAATTTGTTTCTGTGTTGTCTATTCTGTTTCCATTGGCCTATGTGTCTGTTTTTATGCCAGTACCATGTTGCTTTGGTTACTGTAGTATTGTAGTATAATGTGAAGCCAGGCAGTGTGTTTTATCCAGTTTTGTTCCTTTTGTACAGGATAGCTTTGGTTATTCTGGGTATGTTGTAGTTCCATATAAATTTTTTGATTTTTTTTCTATTTCTGTGAAGAATGTCACTAGTGTTTCGATGGGAATTGATTGAACCTATAGATTGCTTTAGGTAATATAGACAATTTAACACTATTTATTCTTCCAATCTATGAACATGAAATATCTTTCCACTTTTATGTCCTCTTCGATTTTTTTCATTAGTATTTTCATTTTCATGGTAGAGATCTTTTTCTTCTTTAATTCCTAGGTATTTAATTTTATTTGTAGCTATTGTTAATGGGCTTACTTTCTTGATTTTTCAGATTGTTTACTTTTGACATATAAAAGTGCTACCTATTTTTGTATGTTGATTTTGTATCCTGCAACTTTGCAGGATATCTTAGTTCTAATCATTTTTTGGTGCAGTCTTTAGGCTTTTCCAGTTATTAAATTATATCATCTGCAGACAAAGGTGATTGTACTTATTCCTTTCCAAGTTGCATGCCCTTTCTTTCTTTCTCCTGTCTGATTGCTCTGGCTGGGACTTCCAGTGCTATGTTGAATAACAGTGGTGAAAGTGGGCATCCTTGTCGTGTTCCACATCTTAAAGAAAATGTTTTCATGTTTTTCCCACTCAGTATTATTGTACCTATGGGCCTGTTATATATGGCTTTTATTGTGTTCCTTCTACCCCCAGTTTTTTTAGGATTTTTATCATGAAGGTATGTTGAATTTTATCAAATGCTTTTTCAGCATCAATTGGAATGCTTCTATGGTTTTTGTCCTTTATTCTTTTGATATAATGTCTCACATTGAGTGATTTACATATTTTGAACCATCCTTGCATCCCTGGCATAAATACTACTTGGTCTTCTTAAAAGATGAATGATCTTTTGAATGTATTATTGAATTCAGTTTACTTGTTGCGGATTTTTGCATCAATTTTCATCAGTGATATTGGCCTATAGGTTTTTGTTTGTTTGTTTGATGTGTCTTTGTCTGGTTTTGGTATCAGGGTAACACTGACCTAGTAGAATAAGTTTGGAAGTATTCCTTCCTCTATTTTTTTTAATAGTTTGAGTAAGATTGGTATAAGTTATTTAAATGTTTGGTAAAATTCAACAACAAAGCTACTGGGTGCTGAGCTTTTTATGCTGGGAGAATTTTTACTATGGCTTCTGTCTCTTTACTTGTTTTTGGTCTGTTCAAATTTGGGATTTCTTCATGGTTCAATCTTGGTAGGTCATGTGTGTCTAGGAATTATCCATTTTTTCTAGGTTTTCCAATTTATTGCCATATAGCTACCATAGTAGCCATTCATTAGCCTTTTAATTTCTGTGGTATCATTTATAATGTTTCTTTTTTCATATCTGATTTTCAAAATTTAGATCTTCTCTCTTTTTTTCTTAGTTAGTGTGGCTAAAAGTTTGTCAATTTTTTTTAGTTTTTTTTAAAAAATTTTGCTTCGTTGGTCTTTTATATTATTTTCTTTTTTTCAATTTCATTTGTTTCTGCTCTGATCTTTATTATTTTTTTCTTTTACTAATTTTAGGTTCAGTTTACTCTTGCTTTCCTAGTTTTTTAAGATACATCATAAAGTAGTTTATGTGAAACATTTGCACCTTTTTGATGTAGGTAGCTATAAACTTCCTTCTTAGTACTGCTTGCATGTATCCTCTAGATTTTGGTATGTTATGTTTTCATTATTGTTTCAAGAAATTTTTCAATTTTCTTGTTAATTTCTTCAGAGAGCCACTAGTCATTTAGGAGAATATTGTTTAATTTACATGTGTTTGTATAGTTTCTAAGTTTCCTCTTGTTATTGACTTTCTAGTTTTATTAAATTGTGATCAGAGAAGATACTCATGTAATTTCACATTTTTTAATTTTTAAAGATTTGTTGCCTAAAATATGGTCTATCCTTGAGAATGATCCATGTGCTGAGAAGAGGAATGTGTATTCCACAGTCATTGGATGAAATGTTCTGTAAGCATCTATTAGGCCCATTTAGTCTATCATGCAGATTATGTTCCATGTTTATTTTCTGATTTTCAGTCTGGATGATTTGTCCAATGCTGAAAGTAAGGTGTTGAGGTCTCCAGCTATTATTGTATTGGGGTCTATCTCTCTCTTTAGCTCTAATAATATTTGGTTTATATATCTAGGTGCTCCAGTATTGAGTGCATATATATTTACAATTGTTATATCCTCTTGCTGAACTGACCACTTTATCACTATGTAATTACCTTCTTTTTCTCTTTTTATAGTTTTCATTTTGATGTCTATTTTGTCTGATGTAAGCATAGCTACTCTTGTTCTTTTCTGGCATCTGTTTGCATGGGATATGTTTTTCCATTTCTTTATTTTCAGTTTGTGTGTTTCTTTATAGATGAAGTATGTTTCTTATAGCAAACAGATCACTGGGTCTTGTTATTTCATCCATTCAGCCACTCTTAAGTCTTTTGATTAGAGACTTTAGTCCACTTAGATTGAATGTTATTATTGATAAGTAAGAACTTACTCTTGCCATTTTGTTTTATTTTCTGATTGTTTTGTGGTCTTTTCTTTCTTCTTTACTTCCTTCCCATCTTCCTTTTATTTAAGGTGATTTTTGCTGGTGGTATGTTTTAATTTTTTTCTTTTTATTTTTTGTATATCTAGTGTATGTTCTTTTGAGGTCAGCATGAGGCTTGCAAAGTAATATCTTTTAATCCATTATTTTAAACAGATGACAACACTGACTGCATAAACAAACTTACAAACAGAGAAAACTAACAATAACTCTATACTTTAACTTCATTCCCTTGCTTTTTACCTTTTTGTCGTTTCTATTTATGTCTCATTCTACTGCCTATGTCTTGAAATGTGGTTGCTGTTATTATTTTTGATAAGTTAGTCTTTTAGACTTTCTATTCAATACATGAATAGTTTATACATCACAATTACAATGTTATAATATTCTATGTTTTTCTGTGTACTTACTATTACCAGTAAGTTTTGTACCTTCAGATAATTTCTTATTGCTCATTAGCATTCTTTTCTTTCAAGTGGTAGAACTTCTTTAGCATTTCTTGTACATCATCTCTGGTGTTGATGAAATCTCTCAGCTTTTGTTTGAGAAAGTCTATTTCACCTTCATGTTTGAAGGATTTTTTTTTATATTTCTTCCTCATGTTTAAACATCTTTATTTCTTCTTCATGTTTGAATGATATTTTCACTGGTTATATTACTCTAGGGCAAAAATTTTTTCCTTCAGAGCTTTAAATATGTCATGCCACTGTGTTCTGGCCTGTAAGTTTTCCACTGAAAAGTCTGCTGCCAGACATAGTGAAGCTTCATTTTATGTTATTTTTTTCTTTTCTCTTTCTGCTTTTAGGATCCCTTCTTTATCCTTGATGTTTGGGAGTTTGATTATTAAATTCCATTAGGTAGTCTTCTTTGTGTTAAGTCTGCTTGGTATTCTATGACTTTCTTGTACCTGAATATTGACATCTTTTTGTAGGTTTGGGAGGTTCTGTTATTATCTCTCTAAATAAACTTTCTACCTCATCTCCCTGAACTTTTTCTTTAAGACCAATTTCTCTTAGATTTGTCCTTTTGAGGCTATTTTCTAGATCTTGTAGGTGTGCGTCCTTATTTTTAATTATTTTTTCCCTTTGTCTCTTCTTACTGTGTATTGTCAAATAGCCTGTCTCTAGCTCACTAATTCTTTTTTTGTTTTGATCAATTCTGCTGCTAAGAGACTCTGATGCATTCTCCAGTATGTCAATTGCATTTTCAACCTCAAAATTTCTGCTTGATTCCTTTTAATTATTTCAATCTATTTGTTAAAATTATCTGATAGGATTCTGAATTTCTCCTCTGTGTTAGCTTGAATTTTGTCAAGTTTCCTCAAAGCAGCTATTTTGAATTCTCTTTTTGAAAGGTCACATACATATCTCTTTCTGTCCAGGATTGGTCCCTGGTGCCTTATTTAGTTCATCTTGTGAGGTCATGTTTTCCTAAATGGTCTTGTTGCTTATGGATGTTATTGCTGTCTACACAGTGAGGAGTTAAATATTTATTTTGGTCTTGACAGTCTGGGCTTGTTTGTATCCATTTTTCCTGGGAAGATTTTCCAGATATTTGAAGTGACTTGGGTGTTGTCTAGATTTTTGGTCACTGCAGCCATATCTGCAAAGTATAACATTGATGGTCTATGATAACATCTAGAGGAATTCTGTGGATTACCAGGCACAGACCCATGTTATCTTCCCTTACTTTCTCCAAAACAAATGTTGTCTCTCTGTCTCTGTGATGAGCTGCCTGGAGCTGATGGAAAGGTGGAACCAGCACACCTGTGGCCACCACCACTAGGACTGCATTGTGTCAGAACTGAAGCTAGCACAATAATGGGTCTCGCTCACAGCCTACAGGAACCACTCCCTGGCTACTGGTTATGTTTAGTCAAGGCCCGAGGGTTCTGCGATCTGCAGGTGGCAAAGCCAGTCAGGCTTGTGGCCCTCCCTTCAAGGTGGCGAGTTACCCCCAGTTCCAGGTGGGTCTAGGGAAGCTATCTGGGAGCCAGGGTCTGGAGTTGGAAATCTTAGGAATGCACTTAGTGCTCTATTCTGTGGCTGAGCTGGCACCCAGGTCATAAGTCAATGTCCTTTCCATTCTTTTTCTCCTTTCTGCAAGCGGAGGAGTCTCCCACCATGGCCACCACTGCCCCAGGGCCATGAACAAGTACTGCTTGGCTACTGGCAATGTTCACTCAAGGCCCAAGGGCTCTTCTGTCAGCTTTGGTGAATGCTTCCAGGACTGGGACTCTCCCTTCAGGACACCAGGCTCCCCTTTGGCCCCAGGCAGGTCTAGAAATGCCATCTAAGAGCCAAGGCCAGCAATCAAATATCCCAAGAGCCTGCTTGGTGCTCTACTTACTTGTGGTGAAGCCATACTTAAGCTTCAAGACAGAATCCCCTTTACTCTCCCCTCTCCTTTACTCAAGCAGAAGGAGTCTCTTCCCAGAGCCACCACAGCTGGGAATGTGCTAGGTCACACCTAAAGTCAGCAGCTCTCTGAGTCTCACCCAAGGACCACAACAAATACTACCTGGGTTCCACTGCTGATTATTGAGTGCCCAAGGGCTCTTTAGTCAGCAGGTTGTAAATCCTGCCAGAACTGGGTCCTTCCCTTCAAGGCAGTGGTTTACCTTTCGGCCCAAGGTGCCTAGAAATGTCATCTGGGATCCAGGGTCTGGAATAGGGGCCTCAGGACTCTGCCCAGTGTCCTATTCTACTGTAGCTGAGACGGTATACAAGTTGCAAGATGAAGTCCTCCTTATTCTCTCTCTTCTCCTCAAGTGGAGGGAAGGAGTATCTTCTGGAGCTGCAAGTTATACTACCTGTGGCTGGGGTGGAGTGATGTAAGCATTCTCACAGCCACCCTGGCTGATGTTTCACTAGGTCATGTGCTTCTCAAGTCCGCTGGCTCTGCGCCCAGCATAGCACCAGGACTTGCCCAGTAATTGCAGTTTTTGTGGCCTAGATTACCATTCAATTTTATTTAGGACCATAGAACACTCTGTCCTGAAGTGGGGGGGCTTGCCTGAATTGTCAGTCTTCTGACACCTGGGATGGACAATTCCCCACCAGCTAGGGCTGGTCTAAATGCTCCCTCTATAGGCACTGGCTGCATTGTGCCTGGTATTGCTTTCTGGAGTGAGAGGACAGCAGTGAGTTCCAACGCAAAGTCCCACGGTCTCTGCACTCTTCCTCCCCCAAGAAAACAGATTTTCTCTCTGTGCCATGTGGCCACGACTAAGGGCTGTGGGAGTGGTAGTGTTGGCAATTCAAGACTGTCTTACCCCTCTTCCATGCTTCTTTCAGTAACAAGAAGTTTAAATCAGGTACTGTGATCACTCACCTGATTTTTGGTTGTTCTGAAGGTGCTTTCTTGTGTGGATAGTTGTTCAATTTGGTGTTCCTGCAGGGTAGACAATCAGTGAAGGCTTCTATTAGGCCATCTTGCTCCATCTCCTTTCTGGAATTCATTGTTTCTATAAAGTCACAAGTCAGGTTAGATAAGGATTCACCCTAATGGCCTCATTTTAACATAATTACCTGTTTAAAGGCTCTATCTCCAGTTACAGACACATTCTGAGGTACTGGGAGTGAGGGCTTCAATATATGAACTGTGGAGTGACACAATTCAGCCCATAACTCTTGATTATTGTCATTCAGAAACAAAAAGAGACTCATTTTGGAAGACACCATTGTTGAGGAATATAGCATTACAACATAAAAGCACTAACCATGTGCAGTTAATCACTTTTGTTGTTGAAAAAGGAGAAAATCTTATGGCCCCATTCAGCATAGTTTTTATTTTTATTCCAGTTTTGGATAATATCAGTGCTAATACTTATCTTTGAACACAATAGACAGTGATGTTGATAGTACTTGCATTTCTAAACACTTAAATTTTTTTCAGTATAACTCTACAATTTCTGAACTTTATTTTCCAAAGGTAAAATACAAACTTCAAACTTTGTAAAAGCTAGGTTTTAAATTTTTTATATAATTGTAAGATGATAATAATATTTGTTTTCTTAATGTCCTTAAAATTTTTCTTCCTAACATAAATTCATCTACTTTACATAGTAGGTGAATTTTTTTTTTCTTTTTTCCAATTTTGCTTCCTGCTAAGGCTTGATAGTAACAATTAACCATGGGTGGAATATGTTCACTAGCGTGTCCTTCTGTTTAATTTTAGTCAACCTTTCATTCTTGCTCAATAAGGCTTCTAGTCATTGTGAATTTACACTTTTATATTCTCTATAAAACACATTTCCAGGCTTGGTAAATACTTAACTTCATTCTTCTGCTTTTGGTTACGATGGATGACCTTTTATTTCCTTTTTTTTTTTTTTTTTTTTTTTTTTCAGAAAATAAGGCTCTCGTATGAAAGTTTCCTCTGTCCTACACCATGTCTCAAAAGTTTTCTACCTTCACCCACTTCTTCCTTTTCTTTCTTTTTTTTTTTTTTTGTTTTTTGAGACAGAGTCTCGCTTTGTAGCCCAGGCTGGAGTGCAGTGGCACAGTCTCAGCTCACTGCAACCTCTGCCTCCTTGGTTCACGCCATTCTCCTGCCTGAGCCTCGTGAGTAGCTGGGACTACAGGTGACCGCCACCACATGCGGCTAATTTTTTGCATTTTTAGTAGAGACGGGGTTTCACCATGTTAGCCAGGATGGTCTTGATCTCCTAACCTCATGATCCACCCTTCTGGGCCTCCCAAAATGTTGGGATTACAGGCGTAAGCCACCACGTCCAGCCTCTTCCTTTTCTTAAAAATATTTCTTCAAGGAAGATATTCTATTTTTTCCTTTCCTGGTTTGTCTCCCAATTATATACATAATTAGGTTTGTTTTTATTTTTATTTTTTGCTTATTTGGGGAACTTGTTCTTTCATAAATTCACTTTCTTGCTTCTACTGTTCAATCTTACTCTTTAGAGGTTTCCTTCCATTTGGAGCGATCAGGCTTAATTCCTCTTTATGTTGTATATCTATCCATCTATCTAACATCAATGTGTATATTTATGATCACAACAATTTTGGAGTACCTTCTAATAAGTATAAACATATTTCCTTTAATTCACACATAAATTTCATGAAGAGTTGGTCTAGTGCTTTCTGTTCTTTCTCACTTTATTTTTTAGCAGTGTATAGGATTTCTGTTTCCAAAATAGCAGTGTAGAAGAAAGTTGACTTAATCTCCCCACCATAGAAAACCAAAAACAAATATGCAGCACTGAGATTATCACTGCCAGTGTCTCAGAACTAAAATATGAGGAAGACACAGTTCCCAGGGCCAAAAAGAAGTAAAAAACTCTGAGCAGATGGGAAGAAAATTGGACTTCTATATCCTTGATGCCTCTCCCTTCAATCTGACTGTAACCAAATGCATAGAAATTTCCCCTTGTTCACAATTTATATACAGAAAAAAGTGAAATCAAGGCTAACAGCCAGCCTCCCCATCATCTTGGGATCCCTGAAAGGAAGTCTATTCCGGTATCAATCTACAGGAAGCATTGCAAGTGCCTAAAGGGAGAAATATCTCCGAAGACAGCCAGAGACAAAGTGGGGTCATAAGACTATTATCCTCAACCCTGGAAACTCTGATATGTGTAACTTGGCCAAAGTTGACACCAAATCAGAATGGCTGTTCAGCAGCACTATACTATAGGAGGTATGTTCTACAGGTTCCCAGGGCACAAACTCCTAGCCAGCATTCCCACACTATTGGGACATTCCCTTTGGAACCCCTCCCACTTAAGAGGAGCAGCCCTCCGACTGTTTACTAGAGCTGAGGCCAACCTGGGCTTACGGTGCCACCTAGTGCTAAAAAGGAGGCAGCAACCTAGCAGGAAAAAAAATGAGAAAGAAAACCAGCAGCTAATTATAAAAACATCTAAGGAAACATGTCCAATAAAAACCAAAATAAGCCGACACAGAAGGCTGGATTCAACAACAAATCCTTTAGTGCAAAAACGCTGATGTACACACACACACACACACACACGCACACACACACAAACCAGCAAAGAGGGAATCGTGATCTTCCCAATGGACAAAGCGAGAAACCAGTGACTGACCTTAATGACTGTGATGTGTGAACTCTCTGAACAAGCATTCAAAAAAGCAGTTCTAAGGAAACACAGTGATCTCCAAGATAGCACAGTAAAGTAACTTAGAAATTTCTCAGAGAAATTTAATATAGACTTAATTTTTAAAAATCAAACATACATCTTAGAAGTGAGAAATACATTTGCTAAACTGAAAATCTCACTAGAGGCTCTCAACAGCACAATGGAACAAGCAGAGGAAAGAATCAGTGAGCTCAAAAACAGGCTAATTGAAAATACATGAAGAAGAAAAGAAATATGAATGAAAAGAAATGAAGATCACCTAAAGACATAGAACATTACCTTAAGATACCAACTCTAAGAATTATTGGTGTTCAAAAGGAAATTAAGCCAGAATAATGGATAGAAAGCATATTCAAAGAAATAATAGAAAAGTTTCCAATACTTGAGAAAGACCTAAATATCCAAGTACAGGAAGCTCAGAGAACACCAAACAGACATGGACAAAAAAGACTACCCCAAGGTATGTAATAATTGAACTCTCAAATGTCAAGGCAAAGAAATTATCCTGAAAGCAGCAAGAAACAAATAAGCAAATAACATATGAAAGAGTTCCAATTTATCTGGCAACAGACTTCTCAACAGAAACCATATAAGCCAGTAGAATGTGGGATGACATTTTCATAGTGTTTAAAGAAAAAAACCTGCCATGCAAGAATATCATATGCAGCAAAGCTTTATGTCAAATATGGAGAAATGAAGTTTTACTCAGATAAACAAAAGCTGAGAGACTTTACCACTACCAACATGTCTTATGAGAAATGCTAGAGGGAGTTCTTCAACCTGAAAGAAAAAAACAAAACAAAACAAAACAGTAATGTGCAAAAAAAAAATTTTGAAGGTATAAAACCCCTGGTAAACTTAAGTACATTGACAAACCCAGAATACTCTACTAATTATAATTATGGTATACAACCCACTCATAACTAGTATGAAGCCCAAAAGACATATCTATGAAAAAATAATTATAGCTGTAACCTATTAAGAGATATGTGATATAGAAACATGTAAATTGAGACAACGTGAAGTCAAAATGTTGAGGGACAGAGATGAAGTTAATGCATACAGTTTTTTTTTTTCACTTGTTCTTTGTTTCCATTCTTTTATTTGTGGTCTAAGATAATTTGTCATAGATTTAAACTAATTTGTTAATCTTTCAGATATTCTTTGTAGATCTTATGGAAACCACACACACACACACACACACAAAACTATAAAAGATACACTAAAAATAAAAAGGCAACAAATAAAATCTTACTACCAGAGAATATTACTTATCACATAAGAAGGTAGTAGGAAAGGAAAAAAGATTTATGAAACAACAGGAAAATAAGCAACAAAATGTCAATAGTAAGTTCCTATCAATAATAATACTGAATTCTAATGAAATAAATTCTCCAATTAAAAGGCACTGAGTGGCAGAATGGGTAAAAAACAAAACAAAAACAGAAACAAAAACCAAAAAACAAGACCCAACTATGCGCTGCCTATAAGAAGCCAGCTTTACCTATAAAGACATGCACAGACTGAGAGTGAAGAGGTGGAGAAAGATTGGTTTCTATGCAACTGGAAACCAAAAAAGAGCAGGAATAACTATTCGTAGATCAAATAAAATAAACTGCAATTCAAAGACTGTAAAAAGATACAAAGATACAAAGAATGCTACTCAATAATGATAAAGGGGTCAATTCAGTGAGAGAATATAACAATTGTAAATATATATGCACCTAACACCAGAGCACCCAAGTATATAAAGCAAGCATTAACAGATCTAAAGGGAGAGATAGAGTGCAATACTATAATAGTAAGAGACTTCAACACCCCATTCTCAGTTACAGACATATCACCCAGACAGAAAATCAACAAAGAAATATGAGTTAAAAACTTCACGTATGACCAAAGAAGTCTAACTGACATTTACAGAATATTTCACCCAACAGTTACAGAATACACATTCTTTTCATTAGCACATGAAACATTCTCAAGAATAAATAATCTCTTAGACCACAAAATGAGTCTCAACAAGTAGAAATCATATTAGTGTCTTTTCTGACCACAGTGATAAAACCAGAGATCAGTGAAGAAGCAGAACCTTGGAAATTACACAAACGTGGAAATTTAAAAACATGCTCCTGGATGACTATTGGTCAAAAAAGATACTAAGAAGGAAGTTCTAAAATATTTTGAAACAAATGAAAATGGAAATATAATGTACCAAAATCTATGCAATACAGCAAAAGCAGTTCAGAGAGGAGAGTTTATAGCAATAAATGCCTATATAGAAAAAAGTAAAAATACTTCAAATGAACAACCAAATGATGCACCCTAAGGAAGTAGACAAGCAAGAACAAACCAAACACCTAATTAGTAGGAGAAATGAAATAATAAGGATTAGAGAAGAAATAAATGAGATTGAGACTAAAATAACACACAAGATCAAAATAAAAAGAAGTTGGATTTTTTTGAAAAGATTAACAAAATTAACAAACCGTGAGGTAGACTAACAAAAAATGAGAAGACTGAAATAAACCAGAAATAAAAAACGACACATACCGAGACAACAGAAATACAAAGGATCATTAAAGATTATTATAAATAATTATATGCCAAAAAAATGGGAAAACCTAGAGGAAATGGATAAATTCCTGGACACATACAAGCACCCAAGATTGAACCACAAAGAAACATAAAATTGCAACAAACCAATAATGAGTAACAATATCAAAGCTGTAATAAAAATTATTCTATCGAAGAGAATCCCTGGACCTGATAGATTCACTGCCAAATTCTACCAAATATTTAAAAAATAATTAATGCCATTTATCCTCAAAGTCTTCAAAAATATTGAAGAGAATGGAATACTTCCAAATTCATTCTACAAGGACAGAATTACTGTGATAACAAAATCAGACAAGGACATAACAATAGAGAAAACTACAGGCCAATATCACTTAGAAACAAGATGCAAAAATCCTCAACAAAATACTGGCAAATTAAATTCAACATCACATTAAAAAGGTCATTCACCATTATCATGTGTGATTCATCCCAGGGATGTGAGGATAATTCAACAAACAGAAATCAATAAGCATGAAACATCACATTAACAGAACCAAACCCCAAAACCACATGATCATTTCAACAGATGTTTAAAAAGTGTTCAGTAAAATTCAAATTCATAACAAAAACCCTCAACAAACTGGGTGTAGAACAAATATATCTCAAAATAATAAAGGCCATGCATGACAAACCCACTACTAACATCAAACTGAGTAAGGAAAAATTGAAAGCCTTTTCTGTAAAAACAGGAACAAGACAAGGATGTGCCCTTTCACCACTTTTCAACATATTATCCAACATAATACTGAAAGTCCTGGCCAGAGCAATCAGACAACTAAAAGACATACAGGGCATCCAGATTGGAAAGGAAGAAATCAAATTAGCCTTGTTCACAGGCAACATGGTCTTATACTTAGAGAAACTTAAATACTCTGTCAAAAAAAGTTAGAACTAGCAAGTTAATTTATAAAGTTGCAGCATTCAAAATCAACATATAAAAATCAGTAGCATTTATATACAGCAATAGCAAACAATCTGATAAGGAAATCAAGAAAGCAATCTCACTTAATATAGCTAAAAAGTATGTAAAATACCTAAGAATCAATTTAACTAAAGTAAAAAATATATACAGAAAAATAATAAAACACTAATAAAAAAATTGAAGAAGACACGCATGAAAAATGGAAAGATATTCCATGCTCATGAATTGGAAGAACTAATATTGTTAAAATTATAATACCACCTGGTGCAATCTCTGTCAAAATGCCAACAGCATTCTTCTTAGAACCAGAAAAAAATAACTTTATATGGAACCACAAAGACCCATGATAGCCAAAGTAATTCTGAGCAAAGAGAACAAAGCTGGAAGCATCACAATACTTGACTTCAAAACATACTACAAAGCTGTAGCGATGATATCAGCCTGATATTTGCATTAAAAACAAACACATAGACTAATGGAAAATAATAGAGATCCTAGATGTAAATCCAGGCATTTATAGTCAAGTCATCCACAACAAAGTCACCAAGAATATAAAATGGGGAAAGGACAGTCTCATCAATAAATGGTTATGAAGAAAACTGTATATCCATATGCAGAAGAATGAAACTAGACCCCTACCTCTCACCGTATATGAAAATCAACTCAAAATAAATTAAAGACTTAAATCTAAGACCTGAAACTATGAAACTACTAGAAGAAAACTTTGGAGAAATGCTCCAGGACATTGGTATGGACAAATTTTTTGTGTGTATAAGACCTCAGAAGCACAGGCAACCAAGAAAATAGACAAATGGGATTATATCAAGCTAAAAAGCTTCTGCCTAGCAAAAGAAACAAGCAACAGAGTGAAGAGACAACACACAGGACGGGAGAAAATATTCGCAAACTATCTATGTGACAAAAAAATTAACCAGAATATATGAGGACCTCAAACAACTCACCAGCAAAACAAACAAAAACCAAACAATCCAATTAAAATGGGCAAAGGGGCTGGGCACAGTGGCTCATGTCTGTAATCCCAGCACTTTGGGAGGCCAAGGCAGGTGGATCATTTGAGCCCAGGAGTTCTAGACTAGCCAAACATGGCAAAACCCCCCTCTCTACTAAAAATAACAAAAATTAGCTGGTCATGGTATTACACCTGTAGTCCCAGCTACTCGAGAGGCTGAGGCACAAGGATTGCTTGAGCCTGGAGCAGATATTGTAGTGAGTTTAAATCGTGCCATTGCACTCAGCCTTGGTGACAGAGTGAGTTGGCATCTCAAAAAAGTTAAAAAAAAAGAAAAAAAAAAGCCAGGAAACAACAGATGTTGGAAAGGATGTGGAGAAATGGAACACTTTTACACTGTTAGTGGGAGTGTAAATTAGTTTAACCATTGTGGAAGACAGTGTGGCGATTCCTCAAGGACCTAGAACTAGAAATACCATTTGACCCAGCAATCTCATTACTGGGTATATATCCAAAGGATTATAAATAATTCTACTACAAAGACGCATACACAGGCATGTTTATTGCAGCACTATTCACAACAGCAAAGACTTGGAACCAACCCAAATGTCCATCAATGATAGACTGGATAAAGGAAATGTGATATATATACACCATGGAATACTATGCAGCCATAAAAAAGGATGAGTTCATGTCCTTTGCAGGGACATGGATGAAGCTGGAAACCATCATTCTCAGCAAATGAACACAGGAGTAGAAAACCAAACACTGCATGTTCTCACTCATAAGTGGGAGTTGAACAATGAGAACGCATGGACACAGGGAGGGGAATGTCACACACAGGGCCTGTTGAGGGGTGGGGGGCAAGGGAAGGAATAGCATTAGGAGAAATACCTAATGTAGATGATGGGTTGATGGATGCAGCAAACCACCATGGCACATGTATACCTATGTAACAAACCTACATGTTCTGCAGATGTGTCCCAGAACTTAAAGTATAATAAATAAATAGAAATGGCCAAAGGATTTGAAAGGACATTTCTCCAGAAAAGACATACAAATGGCCAACTGGTATATGAAAAAATCCTCATTATCACTAATCATTAGAGAAATGCAAATCAAAACCACAATGAGATATCATCTTACCTCAGTTAAAATGGCTTTCATCAAAAAGACAGAAAATAATAGATGGTGGTGAGGACGTTGAGAAGGAAAATCTCTTGGACACTGTTGATGGGAATGTAAATTAGTGCCGCTAGTATAAAAAACTTTACACAAATTCCTCAAAAAACTAAAAATACGTCTATCATATGATCCAGCAATTCCACTGCTGAGTGTACATCCAAAAGAAAGAAAATCTGGTGGGGCACAGGGGCTCACGCCTGTAATCCCAGCACTTTGAGAGGCTGAGGGGGCAGATCACTTGAGGCCAGGGGTTTGAGACCACCCTGGGCAACATGGCAAAACCCGTTCTCTACTAAAAATACAAAAATTAGCTGGGCGTGGAGGTGCGTGCCTGTAATCCCCACCACTCTGGAGGCTGAGGCACAAGAATCACTTGAACCCAGGAAGCGGAGGTTGCAGCAAGCCCAGATGACAACACTGCACTCCAGCTTGGGCGACAGAGTGAGACTCTGTCATGAAAAAAAAAAAAAGGAAAATCAATGTATCAAAGAAATATCTGCACTCCCATGTTTATTGTAGCATACTCACAATAGACAAGACATGGAATTAACTTTACTGCCCAACAGAGAATGAATGGATAAAGTGTGATATACATTCACAGAGAAATATTATTCAGCCATAAAAAGAATAAATTCCCGACATTTACAGCAACATGCCTGGAACTAAATGTCATTATGTTAAATGAAATAAGCCAGACATAGAAAGACAAATATCACATGTTCTGACTCACATGTGGGAGCTAAAAAACTGAATCTCATAAGGACAGAGAGTAGACTGGTGATTACCTGTCTCTAGGGTGAGTAAAGGAGAGGGGGGTGAATAGAGGTTGATTAATGGGTACAAATATACAGTTAGGTGAAAGAAATGAGAGCTACTGCTCTGTAGATTAATCAATAGGGTGACTATAGTTAACAATAATCAAAATAGCACATTTCAAATAGCTAGCAGTGAATAACTTGAATCTTTCTAACATAAAGAAAAGATAAATATTTAACATAATGGATATCCCAATTATGTTGATTTGGTCTTTACACATATACGAATGTATAAATTATTACATGTGCCTTCAAGATATGTACATCTATTATATTTCAATTAAAAAAATTCACAAAGGCCTAAGAATAACAGCAATTAAATTCTAAACCCAAAAGATATTACCATTACCTAAGAATAAAATTCATGAAAAATCTTCTTGGGATGAGCTACTATGTAAATAACTGACATATATAAATATTTATGTATGGAAATAACACATAAATATGTGACTGAAGAGTTCTTGGATATCCATTTTTAGTTAATGCGACTTGGGAAAATTTGGAATCTGATTGTAACATAGAACATTGAACCTAAGTTAGTTGACCACTGTCAGAAGCACAGACATATAGGTAGAAGGGTAGTCATTAGCTTAATGCCTAAAAAAGTGGAGCCTGAAGCACAGGGATTTGCTAGGATGTCTAACATAATCTAGGAAGAAGAGTAGCTAATTAGTAGATGACTGTTTTTTCAGGATTCAGGCTATTCCAAAGTTTTACATTTTTTTCTATAGCTTCTTATTCACTCCTGGGTAAAGTATAAATTTTTTAATATGTAAAAACCTTGGCATAATTTTGTCCCTGAGTACATGGCTGTAGTTATTTTGATCCTACTGTGTATTTTAGATACATCCCAGACATACTGGGCTGATACATGCAATTTTCTATGCATTCCCTACTATTTCTGTAGATAATGTTTCTCCTGAATATGTTTCTCATGCTTCTTTCTTAGTTAACACCTACTAATCCTTAACACTGCACAAGTAATCCCTGCTGAGAAATGTCCTTGATCCATTAGTCTGCCTAAGTACCCTCATTTTGAGATCTTATGAACTTTGTGCTTACCTCTGACATAATATGCGTTATAGTGAATTATATTCTCTGTGTCTGCTTTCCCACTAGAGCTGTGAGCTTCTTGGAGACATAGACAATGTTTTAATCTTCTTTGTGTTCCCAATGCCAAGCATATGGCTTGGTATATAGAAATTCAAATTGATCGTGAAAAAAATGAGAGAAGAATATCACTATAGTAAAGATGAGTACATTAGGTTATTATAACTTGTTAATAACCATTAAATTAATCTAATTAACGTTCTTGTGCTTTTGCTTTTTTCACCAAGCAAATTTCTGATTATAATTCCCTTGCCTGTGATAATTTGCCTTCTGGTAGAAAATATTCTGCAGAATATTTAAGGCTCTTCTACCTTTGGCATTCATATTTCTTATTATAATGTGAATATTGAATTGCGATGCACTCGGTGGTTACATTTGTCCCTCTAGCTCTATTCTCCATTTTTTTTTTTTTTTTTTTTTTTTTTTTTGCATTCTATTCTCTTCTCCAAGTGACTTACTTCAATGGGTTTTCTTATCTACTAGCTTCTTGTGTTGAGCCAATGGGAAGTTTCTAAAGTGGATAAGAGGGAGAGAGGATTGAAGATTCAGGAGATTTTTTCTCCAGCTCCCTCTCTAGTGCCTCTGGCTCACTATGACCTTTAACTAAAAATTACCCATCTTTTCACGGTGGTCTTGTTTATAACCCTTTCCACTTCGGGAGTCTGATAACAACAACTCTACTTCCTTCCCCCAAGTTTTATCCAGAGGTGGTAACCACCAGCCTGTTGTAATTAGGCCTGGAGTAAGGTGGTATCCCATTGTACTTTCCCTTTATTCAGTCCTCAAAATAATCTGAGTCTTGTTTGAGTGTTTCTTCTGCGACTGTACTGAGGTTTAAATTTGCTATGCTTGGTCTTGACTAATATAGTAATTGGTAAATGGCCCTAGGAAACTGATCCTCAAAATGGAATTCTAGAGAGGAATCACTCATACATGCAAAGAACACAGGGATAATAACACATTGCTAAAGGGGATGGTGCATGGGTAATCCATGGCATAGTGTGGCATTATAATTAATCAAATCAAATTACTAGATGGCACACGGAGGGAGAGCAAGTGGCTGTGGCACTTGGTAGCTGTGGAAACAATAGTAATTACACGATGTTTTGGTTGCGGGGAGGGTCCCTGGATTTGGTTTATAGTCCTAGAGATGTGCACATAGGAAAAGCAAAACTATGAGCTATGAACAACTACAAATTTCTGTGGAGAAGGCCCATTGGCAGTTTTGAAGGAATCCTTCATCTCACAGATTCACAGAGGATATAATACTAAAGACAAACAAGGGTTTACTGTAAACATCAATTAAATACTTAACCTTGTTAAGTATTTCACACTAAGATAAGGACATTGCTGGGGAAGGAATGGGACGTTTATCTATGGAATGAGAATATTTATATAGTAGGGACAGAAAGGTACTTATCTTGTTTTGCCTCAAGGCTGTGTTGTATTTGCTCACCTATCTGATATAGCCTTGGTCAGTGCTTCTCAAATTTTGACGTGCATATGAATTATCTGTGACTCCTGTTAAACTGAAGATTCAGATTCAGTGGTGCTGGGGAGTGAGCGGAGCTGTGGCCTATCATCTTTTTTTTTTTTTTTTTTGAGACGGAGTCTCGTTCTGTCACCCAGGCTGGAGTGCGGTGGCACGATCTCGGCTCACTGCAAGCTCCACCTCCCGGGTTCACGCCATTCTCCTACCTCAGCCTCTCCGAGTAGCTGGGACTACAGGCGCCCGCCACCACGCCCGGCTAATTTTTTGTATTTTTAGTAGAGACGGGGTTTCACCGTGGTCTCGATCTCCTGACCTCGTGATCCGCCCGCCTCGGCCTCCCAAAGTGCTGGGATTACAAGCGTGAGCCACCGCGCCCGGCCTATCATCTTAATCCTTTATACCAGCATTGTCCAATCTTTTGGCTTCCCTGGGCCACATTGGAAGAAAAATTGTCTTGGGTCATACATGAAATACACTAACACTAACAAAAGCTGATAAGCTAAAAAAAAAAAAAAAAAAAAAGAAAATCACAGAAAAATATGATGTTTTAAGAAAGTTTATGAATTTGTGTTGATCCATATTCAAAGCTGTTCTGGGCCACATGTGGCCTGTGGGTGATGGGTTGGACAAGCTTGCTTTATACTGAAGACATTATACTAACTGAAAATGGCAAACAGAAAGTTAAAACATTATAAATATCCTAGTAATATAGGTGCATTGCAGAAAATGGGAGATAAATGACAAAAAAGTTCTGTGGTATGCCACATTAGTGAAATTTTTGGTAAGATAGTCCTTCTGAAATAGGAGTCGTTATGTTACCCAACACAGTGAAAGAAACACATAACTTAGTGGGCCTCTTTGGATTTTGGAACCAATATATACTGTATTTGGTCAACCTTCTCCAACTCATTTACTTATTTGGACAGGTGCCAGCATTGATTTGAGTCTTGAATAAGAAAAAGCCCTGCAACCAGACTGGTTTTTGTTCATGCCATATTGCCTTTTGGGCCTAATAACCTAGCACACCCACTCGTTTTTGAAGCATTTGTGACAGACATGATTTTTGTATGAAACCCTTCCAAACCAGATAAGAGCAATTACAGCTCAGATATCTACACTTAAGGAGTAATGTGATTCCCTTCTATTCTATCAACTATTTTCATTTGAAAAGTTTCTTCTGTCTTGCAAATGGGCTCTGATAGAAAGTGAATGCATGACCTTGTAAAACCCCATGGCTACGTGAATCATACTGTTTAAGATGAACCGTATGTTACCTGATTAACCCAACCATAAAATTGGATATGCATGACAGCATTACTTTATAAAATGGAAGTGGTATATATTAGACTGAGCTGAAGCTGCTTTGGGAGACACAAGTAAAAAGCACAAATGGATGGCTCAGTTTAACATGGCATCTGCTTCATTGCTTTGCCATCATGGAGAAGGAAGAAGAACGAACCTGGTTTGCTACTGAGTGTGATTGTTATACCAGCACTAGCTAGAATTGGACAGTAGCTCCCAAGAGGGTCTCTGAAAACAGTGGCTATCTATAGTGTGTGGCATGGTTCACTGCCAAGATTCAGTCCTCCAGGTCTGAAATACTCATTTCTTGGACTGCTGAGAGTCTTGGCAGCCAACGGTTCTCAGCTGACTTCCTGTCCAGGACTTTCTTTTGGTTGAATAGTCTACCCACCTAAGGTCATGCCCTCTTCCTGGGGGCAGCCCAGTCCAATAATTGGTCAACAGAGAGGTATATGGGCCTGTCCCTATGCCACAGTGTAGAGCATCTCTGAACCATTCCAGCTCCAAATTCATCCATAGAATCAACTGATTTCTTGGTTGTGGCTGCATCACTACTCAAATTATCTTACTATCCAGTTGTGTGTCCATGCTTCATAGCTGTTTATCTTGAGCATGTCCAAATAAACTTTTTGCACACAAATACCACATTTCTAAGGGTACAGGATCTGTGACAGTAGGTGCCAGGTGTGGTGAAAGCTGGGGTGCTGGTGGAGTGTAAGTTTAACATGGAATACATTGTAAACTAAACAACTATGCTTATGCTTACTAAGTCAGGTTTTTAACCAGCTATGGAAGCAAACTTTTGTAGCTTTTTTTTTTTTTTTTTGAGATGGAGTTTTGTTCTTGTTGCCCAGGCTGGAGTGCAATGGCACAATCTCCGCTCACTGTAACCTCCACCTCCTGGGTTCAAGCAATTCTCCTGACTCGGCCTCCCAAATAGCTGGGATTACAGGTGCCTGCCACTAGCCCTGGCTAATTTTTGTATTTTTAGTAGAGATGGGGTTTTACCATGTTGGCCAGGCTGGTCTCGAACTCCTGACCTTGTGATCCACCCCCCTCAGCCCCCCAAAGTGCTGGGATTACAGGCCTGAGCTTGTAGCTATTTACTGGAGAAGTAAATGGTATTACTCAATTATTTCTTTTTTAAAACACCGATTACATTTCTATGCCCCTCCTTCAATTTTTTATGAAGAATATTAGTGACAGAAAATATTTCAGTATCCAGTGAAAAGTACAAGCAAATTAACATCACTACAATGATACAGTACCTTACAGTATTTGTATGCCCCATGTGTGGAGAATAAAACCTAAGTGAATGAAGGCTGAGTGGATTCTAAAAAGAGAAAGAATATGCTGTTCCAGGTAATTTCTGCTTTCCCATCAGATCTGTTCATCATTCCTCTCCACCATGATCTGTGTCTTGAGAGGCTGATCTATGTAGGTTTCATCAATGAGTTATATGGATTTCGTCAATTTGTTCTCTTGTTCTCTGGTTTATGGTTGGTTTCATCCAATGGGATCCACACAGAAAACATGAGGAAGAAGTGTAGGAGTTTGATTACTTTTTTCCCCTGGCTTCATCCCTGTGGGGTTCCTTTGGGCTGTCTCTAAAAAAACTTCTTTCACTCAAGGCAGCTCTCAGGGCCCAGAGGTGTTAAGATCTCTGCCAATACTTAGTGTGTTCTTGTCATGTTTTTATACTCTTACTTTCATAAGTGTTGTTGGTTTTTTTTTGTTAAACTCTTGTTGAATTACCCTAATTTGAATGTATTTTCTAGTGGGATCCTGACATACTTAAAGAACAAAAAACAAAAAAACAGAAAAAAAAAGAAGGAAAGAAAAAAAAAGCATTGCATTGCTTTTACATAAGTCATCTGATCATCTGGCCTTAATAGGCAAGATTCATCTATTCATCTTCTGATCTTAACTCTACAACACAAATGTAAAATTTTGCAATCTGACTTGGTCTTCAATTCGGAATATAAGTATCTTTTTAAATAGAAAACAATGATCAGTCCTGCCACTAATATTTTTAGAGCCCTGGATATTATAATAAATGGAGGCCCACATGCTATATGTCTAATTATTAAAAAGAATGTGTATTGAGGTAACGAATATATTTTATTCTTTTGACAAAACACTTTCATAACAGCATGTACGCCTGTGATGTTTCATATCTGCAACTTGGCAAAATACCAAAGATGAGCAAACTTCTTTATTGTACATGTCTGGTTTTCTGGTGATGGGCAGTGATGTTTGGGTAAGAATGAAATGATGATATTCATAAATCATCAAGTACGTACTTATTTCATCACATTTATTTTTCTTATCTTTTTAAAGAAAATTAACTAATTGTACTTTTATAATTAAAATTTTCAAATAATCTGTGCCCTATTAACAATAATGCCAAAATATTCAATTTTTTCTCATTGTTCTTATTTGAATTTGACTTATACGTTATTCTGCAAGTCAGTGGAAAATAGGATTGTTAAGTTTTTCAAGCTCAGATTTTAAAATAAGCCATAAATTTTGCATACTATATTCAAATATTGTAATGAGGTCACAATTGGTAATGTCATTTCAGAAAAATACTAAACATACTTTAATCGCATAAATTTATGTCATGTATATAATGCTCCTCATTATCTAAAAGTAATATCTAGATTCATAAAATGTTTATTAAATTCTTTCTTTAAAAATTTTAATTCTGGGATATTATAAAGAACACAGAAAATAGTAAAATCGAGACTATACCTAGATCTGTAATGGCCAGAAAGTAGTTTCTACTGATCTTAGTTTTGAGATTATTTATGTGTGTATTGTCTCCTTCACAGTCATGCAAAAATTCTCATTTTCCTACTCTGTCTCATATTATATTGGAATGCCATTTTGTTACATATTTCAAAGGCATTTTCTTTTGATATTAAAGAACATTCTCTCTAAAATTTTAAAACTGTAAACTTCAATCTTTTGTAAAAAGTAAAATTCACAAACTTGCATTTGTTTATTTTTGTAACTGGTTAAAATATTAGCTTTCAACAGTTCAAATCAAATAATTTTGAATGATACAAATTGAAAGTTATTGTATTTACTACCCAAACCAAAATTTACTTCTGTCTGTCTCTTTGGTTATTTGCTCATTCATTCATTCATTCAGAGATGGAGTCTTGCCCTGTTGCCCAGCCTGGGCTTCCACCTCAGCTTCCCAAGTAGCTGGGACTACAGACATGCACTACCATACCTGGCTAGAGCTTCTACTCTTGCTTTTTTTTCTTTTTGAGACAATGTCACTCTGTTAGCCCGGCTGGAGTGCAATATCGCCATCTTGGCTCACTGCAACCCGCCCCTGCCCAAGTTCAAGCGATCCTCCTGCCTCAGCTTCCCGAGTAGCTGGGATTACAGGCATGCACAACCGCACCCAGCTGATTTTTGTATTTTTAGTAGAGACGGAATGTCATCATTTTACCCAGGCTAGTCTTGAACTCCTGACCTCGAGTGATCCGCCTGACTCAGCCTTCCAAATTGTTTTACTTATCTTTTAAAGTGCATTTTAAAAATTTTGTATATCTTAACATCACTTAGCATTTTCATCATGCCTCAAAAATTTTTGTAAAATTAATATCTTTTTTCAAGATATTACATCTTTAGACAGATCCAAAAAACCATCATATACAGTCTTTGAATTCTTTCCAATTATTTTATCACTTCTTTGGGTCCAGTTGAGGCCTCTTGACAGCAAATTCAAATTACGGGCTGCACATGACATGAAGAATGTCTCAGAATTATCAGCCAAAATTCTACTTTGTAATCTTCCTTCTTAATCAATCATTCTAATAACAGTATCATAGTGTTGTCCTTCATAATCTTTCTGGATAGAAAGATTTTAAGATTTTAAGCCTTGGAAAAGGCTTAAAAACAATATTTGTTTTTTTCAGTCCCTCACTGAAGTCAAAACCATGCATTTTTTAAAAACAGCAAGTATAAAAACAGTGAAATACTCATTAATTTTAACATCCTTGTTTTCTTCCTCTGATAATTGAATTATCCACAGTTAATGTCATTTTCTGCTCGGATTTCTTCTCCTGTACAATCTAGTTGAACTAATAAATAGTATTTACTTAAAATTTTTGTATAAAATTTCTTCTGTCCCTTTACTATTAAGTTAATAATTTGATTTTGATTTATTCATTCTGAGTAGTGATAATATTTTGTCATTTTTAATACATCTTATATTTTGGCTATTTGGGTCTCAATTTCAAAATGATTTCTACTAAACCAGAAAATTTATATTATCTTCTGTAATTACTGTGTTGTTTGTGTCTTGTAAAGCACTATTATGTTGGGCTAATTATTTGCCACATAATATATTCTTTAAGAACATCACATTTTGTATTAGGATTTATTTATATTTATTTAATACTATTGTTCATTTGCTATCTATTCAATTCCTTTCTTTCAGAGCAGTAATTAAATGTGTTTTTTTTCCTGTGTAAGGGAAGTTTTATATTGTTTTAATTGGAAATCAAAATGTTTCCAGTAACAGCTTTTTACAGAGCTGATTTCAAAAATTGATTGTGAAATATGTAACAATAACCCAAACTGTAACCTCTGTACTTTTTTTTCTTTATGGGAATTAATTTTGGTGTATAGTTAAATACTAAATTTTCAACCATGTTCATTTCAATAGAAAATTTCAAACTTTTGAGTCAGGTTGTGTGTAGCTACAATCATTCTCATACTGTGAGAGGAATGCCATAGCCATTTTCCAGAATTATGATCTCGTAAACATAGAAAAACTGAGGTATTGTTTTTCTTTTCTCAATTTATTGTTTTCATGAATTTAACTTATCTTCTAAACAGCAGGCCAGAGTTGCGTTTGTTGCAAATCTGATATAATTTTTTTTCTCAATTTTATTGTTTTGATCAGTAATCGATCTTTGTTGAAGTGTTAGAAATAATAGGAATTCATTTAACCTGTTTCAGTTTTGGACCTGATAAGAAAAAATTGTATGATTCATCTCATTGCTTTGATCAGAAATTATAACTTTTGCATATAAAAAAACTTCATAATGTTCTGTTTATAATGTTCTTTTTTTGTATAAATCATGCTCTACAGAAGTCTTCTTCCTTTAATTATCTTTTCTTTTTAAACATTTAGGCAATCATCCTCTTTGAAGATTTTTTATTTCTTTTATCTTTTCAGATTTTTAAAATATTTGAAAGCTCTGCTTATTTTTTATATTTATATTAAGAGAGCAACTTGTATTTATTATCATTATTAAAGAGATTAAAAATTAAATGTAATCATATATAAAATTTATTAAATTTAACTTTTTTTTTTAATAGAGACAGGGTCTTGCTAACTTGAACCTTGAACCCCTGGGCTCAAGTGGTGCTCCCACTTCAAGCATCCAAGTAACTGGGACTATAGGCCTGTGCCACCACACCTGGATGAAACTTAACGTATTTTTACTAAAAATATTATAAACACATGTAAATGTAAAAAATTAATTAAAATTATTTTTATATATGTTAAAATATATTTTTCTTCTAAAATAGTATACCTATTAAAATGTAAAGGAAAACTTATAGTTAATAAGTATGAATATTTTAATGATAAAATGTTTAAATAAAGCTAAATAATTTTGTTTTTATCTTTTGGCAAATTAAATTATATATAAATTTTTACTAAAAGAGTTTGGAAACATGTATTATTATTAGCCATTCTAATATTAGATATTCTAGCATTCAAATAGAATTAAGGTGAAAATGTCTAAAAAAAAAAGTGCTACTGTCCAAGGATATTAATTCTATACCTAGTTGGTGATATACAAATTTTAGAGCAATATAAATTGTAAAGTATAGTCAAATATTTTCCCCAGTAAGTATTACAATTGCTGCAAATACAGCATTAATTTCTAAGTACCTCACACCAATTGGAAGACAAAGAAAAAGAAGAAAATGGTTATTTGGCACTGCTGGGAAAACACATTTTGTAATGCAAGAGTTTACCAAATATGCATTATCTGAGGAAAAAAAATTGAAAAATTAATTAAATTGTCGATTTTTTTTTTGTGCAATGCCGTTATTCAAATCCTCCTAGCATCCCATCCCTGTCTTTGCTAGTAGCGCAGACCAGAGATCTTGACAACACTGAAATTCAATTGCCTTTGTTTAGAGCACTGTCTCAGTCTGTTTTCTGCTGCTGTGTCTGACACTGGGTAATTTATAAAAAACAGAAATTTATTTCTCACAGTGATGGAGGTGGGGAAATTCAAGAGCAAGGGGCTGGCATCTGGTGTGGGTCTTCTTGCTCCATCTTCCCATAGTGTAAGGCGGAAGGGCAAGGGTGGTTAAACACCATGTCCTCACATGGAGAAAAACAGAAGAGGGAGAACCCACGCCCCACTCCTGAAAGTTCTTTTTTTCTTTTTTTTTGAGACAGGGTCTCACTCTGTCACCCAGGCTGGATTGCAAAGGCATGATCATGGCTCACTGCAGCCTCAACCTACCTAGCTCAAGTGATCCTCCCACCGGACCCTCCTAAGTAGCTGGGACTAAAGGTATGCACCACCACACCTAACTAATTTATGCAAATCTTATTTATAGTGGCATTAATCTATTCATGAGGTCAGAACCCTATGACCTAAACACTTCCTTTTAGGCCTCACCTCCTGACACTGTTGCATTGGGGAATACGTTTTTAACATACGAATATTTAGCACATAGTGCCCTACTGGGAAATGTTTCCTGGGCTTATTAAAGACAATATTTGGGGGTCACATCTTTTTAGAGCTGAGGGCTGAATCCTGAGAGAAGGAGATGCCCATATCTTCTTTTATAACAACGTAGCGTGTGAGTATGTTTGTGGTTTCAAGGGCTCTTTAGTGGTATAAAATGCCCCCTTCTCTGAATCTAAAGGTGGTACTCCCAATGATATGCTCCTTTCTAAATCCAGTGACATTTCTATGTATTTTATTTTCTCAGCCTTTCTGTTGTCAGCAATATTACATCGATTACCTCTGTATTCTTGAAAATCTCATTTTATCATGCTCTTTTCTACTGATCCTACTACCTACTTTATTTTTTTTTTCAATAAACTCTTACTCCAAGCCAATGTTATACATATTCTACCTAACTTCTGTCCTTGACTCTTACTCTAAGCTAGTGTTATACATGTTCTACCTAACTTCTGTCCTTGGCTCTTTCCTGTTTTTTATATGCTCATATCTTCAACTATTATTTGTAAGAAGATCACACTCAAAGGTGTATCCTGAGCTTGAGTATTGTATTTCTAGTTGTCCGTTGAACATCTCTTCCTGGACATCACACAAGTTTCCCAAACATGGTACTTTCAGAATTTACTATATCAAGCTCCTCCACATATTTTTAATTGCTGCGAACTTTATATCTGTTAAGGACACCACAAATAGTCTCCTCACCCTGGTCAAACATCTTGCTCCCATTGTTCTTCACTTAATTTCCTGATGTTGTTACCTTGCTTTCTTGATTTCTCTTGTTTCTGTCCCCTTTTTTCCATTGTCCTCTTTTCTTCATCTTGTACATTGTAGGCACTTAGTGATCATTTACTGATATTGGCTTTCTACCTAACCAGAACTTATTTTATATAATAACATGATAAAGTGTTATAAATTTGACATGCCTGGATAATTCAGTCTTTCATGGCATAACTTTTTGAAAATAATTCTTCTAGTACTTGTTGGATAACCAAACTTTTTTATATTACCACCATTGCTTTTTAAAATTCTTTTAAATATAACATCACAATATATTGTCAAATAATGAAATGTTTTATTAAGGCAAAACAAAAGTGCAAAATCAATACAATAAACGCTGCAAATCAAATATTCTTAGAAGGTGTTATTAAGTTCTTTTACTGTAAGAGGTCAAATAGTAAAGATTTCAGGCTTTGTGGGTTATACAATCTGTCAAAACTACTGAATCCTGCTGTTGTAGCACAAAAGTACCCATAGGTAATACCCAAGTGAATGGCACGGTTACATTCCAGTAAAACTTTATTTACAAACATAAAATTTTAAATTTTATGTAATTGACATGAGTCACAGAATACTATTCTGCTTTTGATTTTTATAAACACTGGAAAGTGTAAAAATTATTCTTTAGCTTGAAGCCTTTACGAAAATGGAAATATGCCCAGATTTGACCCATGGGCCATAGTTTGCCAATGCCTGCTATAAAAAATAAATTACTAAAATTCAAGAATCATTATTTTTGTGATTCTTGAAGAATCCCAATAATTGAACATCAATAACATAATTTTACTTTCCCAAGGCATTACAGATTTATTGATTCAGAACAAAAAAAATTAGCACTGATTATGCCAATAGGTACTGGGTTAATTTTTTTGGAAAATGCAAAAAGGTACTAGATGCTGTCTTTCCTGTTTTAGAGATCACATTCTATTAGAGGGGAAAGGCAATAAAGTAAAACAGTATAAAACAAAATAGTGTGTGATAAATGCTACTATTATAGAAATTTTTAAAAAATCTATAGAGCTCCAAGGCAGTGGTTGATTCCGATCAGGAGGAAATAGAAATGTGTCCTGATGATGTTGCTTAAGGTAAGTCTCAAGAGTGGGTAAACCATGATGGACAGTGACAGCCTGGAACCAGGGAGGGAGCCTGTGTTTTTGATGAAGGAAATGATAAGCTGGGGATGGAGGCTAGGGATGCAAGATGGCCTTGGCTGAGGGCAGGAGTTAGTGTTGGGCACACATATTTGGGGAGTTACAAGTTTGAAAACCTTGAGATGAGAGCCTTATAATCTAGGTTAACCATTTAGCTTTTATTTTTTTTCTGCAAGGAAATTCACTAAAGAAGATTAGGGAAAGAAAGATGTCAAAGATCCCATTTAAAGTTGAATTTCCTTTATGGCAGTGATTAATAAAGAATCTAATCTTATTTGGGCAATACTGGAAATTATGAAAATTGAGTTTAGATGTTGCTGTAAAATTTGTCCCTTTAAAATCTATTCAAAACATTGTTTTTAAACAAAATGAAGATTGTTAATTGATCTAGAGTTTAAAATACTAATTCCTTTATGTAGTTTTAAAATTTTGCTGAAAAACTAGAAAAAACTTCTTGAATTTGTTTCACCACCTATCAAACATCTCATAGCTGCAGTTAGGATATTTATGCCAATGTTATAATGTAATCAATGCTACACTGAACAATCACTTAGTTTCTGACTGTTTTAGTCTGCTCAGGCAGCCATAACAAAATACCATAGACTGGGTGGCTTAAACAACAGTAGTTTTTCTCACAATTCTGGAGGCTATGAGTCCAAGATCAAGGTAATGACCAATTCAGTTTCTGGTGAGGACTCTCTTCCTGGCTTGTAGATGGCTACTCTTGACTTTGACCTTCTTCACTCCATGTGTTACGGGAAAGGGAAGAGCAAACTCTCTGGTGTCTCTTCTGATAATATTAATCCTATTGGATTAGGGCTCCACCTGTACGGCCTCATTTACTCTTAACCACCTTCTTAAAGGCTCCATTTTCAAATACAGCCACACTGAGGCTTAGGGCTTCAACCCATGAATTTGGGGGAAGGGTACAAACATTCAGTTGTTGATATTCATCATATTTCATACCTGCTATGTAATAAATTACTGGCTAGAATTCAATTTCTGCTTTGTAGATCCCAAATTTTCCAAGTTCGGTTAAAAAATAACAATTCAAATTGATTGTGAATTGACTAAGTGCACACAGATAACTGTATGTGAATAAATAATTCCTCCCCACTTCTTAATTGTACTGTGTATCTTTATCTCTTCTTTTAAATTTATATTACAAAAGAAAATTTGTCAATTTACACATATATGAGTCTAAAGACAAAATTAAAGGCCATGGAAAAGAAAATCATGACCAGAGGTAAAAACTGAATTGCATTATAGGATTTGAATGTTTCTTATTAATCCATGGCGTTTCAGAATTACATGTAATGCTATTTTAGAGTGGTTGTTTGACAAGGGCATTAGGAAGAAACGACACTCCCTCCTGATTTAAATAACATTCTTGTTTCACATTTAAAATTTATATGTGCTTTTAAAATTCTTCTGGATAAAAATTGCAAGCAACTTCTTTGACATTTAATTATTGCTTGTCTATTATATGCATTCTTGCAATGGTGCCCAGGTCAAGAGAATTAATGTACACACTTTTCAAAGAGATCTTATTGTTAATTTCTGAGGATTAGTAACAGAACAAAGATAAAGAATATTATTTTTTATCTATCTGATATTAAATATACCAGCACACATTTCATAATTCCAGCCATATTATAAAATGTAATAGTGAATCCTTGACTACAATAGGCTGTTTTTTTAAATTTTTGCTATCAATTAAAAAGAATCAATTCTTATTTAAAAGAGGGAAAAGAAAAAAGGTAGAAAAGATAAGTTATTTCTTTAAAACATAATCTACGTATTTTTATCAGAAGTTCTCTCATTCTATTTAAATTTTGGTTACTGTCTATTTTCTATTCAGAAGAGAAAATTATTCCTTCAAAATGTTGACAATGGCTGGACATAAAGAAAAAACTAAGTTTCTTCAAAGACTCAAATGCGGGGATTGACGTTTGATATTGTTATTTATCTGATTACTTGTTATTACCAAATAAAATCCGATGGTTACTCTCTTGACACTTTTATTTATTTGGTCATTAAAAAATCTAAGTGGACTTTGTCGAAACCTCCAAATAAATAAGGAGCATTTCTCACTGCTGCTATTGATATCAGGTTTACATGATAAATATATAGTTGATAGCCAACAGCATTTGAAAATATACAGAGCTATATTTCAACAAGGAAAGCTTTAATAGTGTATCTATTTAATCACAGTTCTCAAATCACATTAAATGTAGAGGGGAGGCAATAAACAGAAGTTAAATAATAGGAAAATGAGAATAAGAGATTATTTTGAGAACTCTCTAAATTGTTAGGGGAAAAGTTTCTTAATGAGCTATTTTAATATTCAGATTCACCGAAGGATTTTTTGTTGAAGAAGTGTTCTGAACTTTAAGCTCAAATCCATTATTCATGGATATTTTAAAAGACACAGTGAAGTTTATTTTCAAATGTTTTTCTAAAGTCTTAGAAGGTAATTTTTTTTTGAAAATTTATTAGCTTATTATTCATCATTCATGTATTAATTTTATGTGGGTCGAATTTATTATAAATTATTGTCATTTTTAATATTCTCTATATGTTTATAGTACTTTAGAGATTTTTCTGTAATTAACATGTCTAATACATTTTACGTGTCTTTGAGCATAATATTCAAATTGCAAAATATTTTATAGGTTTTAGACATCTATACAACTTATCTTGCTTTATGAAATAATGTTCAATATTCATCTATAATGCAATCTGGCCCTAAAAGCCTTTATTACTTAGAAATAAAAGAAAGAAAATAAACATTCAACTCATGAATTTAAACTATTAATATTTAGAAGAAAGTGAGTAATAAAGATAATAAAAATATCCAGAAAATGTCAAAGAGTAGAATTATAGAACTAAATAAATTTCTAATTGTAAATAAGCAAATTCAAGAATTGATTTTGTTTTAAGTCAGTTAAATACACAGTTGTAGCCAATAAAAAAAGGACAAAAGCAGTTCCACCACCCCCACTTCCAAATTTTGGAAAATGAGAGGACGTGTATTAAAAACTAGAGAAGATAAATGTATACATTAGAAAATTTTTTGAAGTGGATGTGTTATGGAAAAATACACATTATTAAAATGAAGCCAGAAAAGAATAAAAACTAAATAGAACAACAACTATGGAAGAATATATGTATACGCTGTTTGTGTGTACACACACACACAGGCTTCCAAATTGCTTTTCCAAAACTAGCATTAAACCTAATAAAAAAAATTGCCAAATGCCATACAAATGAGAAAACAGCCTCAACAATCATACTTACAGATAATAGAATAACCCTAAATTCTTTGGACCTCAATTTCACTCAGGTCCCTGTGAAGAGACTACCAAACAGGCTTTGTGTGAGCAATAAAGCTCTTTATTTCACCTGGGTGCAGGTGGGCTGAGTCTGAAAAGAGAGTCAGCCAAGGGAGATAGGGGTGGGGTCCTTTTATAGGATTTGGGTAGGTAAAGGAAAAAGGGGGATTGTTCTCTGGCAGGCAGGAGTGGGGGTCACAAGGTGCTCAGTAGAGGAGCTTTTGAGCCAGGATGAGCCAGGAGAAGGAATTTCACAAGATAATGCCATCAGTTAAGGCAGGAACAGGCCATTTTCATTTCTTTTGTGGTGGAATGTCATCAGTTAAGGCAGGAACCGGCCACCTGGATGTGTGCTTGCAGGTCACAGGGGATATGATGGCTTAGCTTGGGCTCAGAGGCCTGACATTCCTGTCTTCTTACATTAATAAGAAAAATAAAACAAAATAATGGTAAAGTGTTGGGACGGTGAAAATTTTGGGCGCTGGTATGGAGAGAGAATGGGCGATGTTTCTCAGGGCTGCTTCGAGCGGGATTAGGGGTGGCGTGGGAACCTAGAGTGGGAGAGATTAAGCTGAAGGAAGATTTTGTGGTAAGGGGTGATATTGTGGGACTGTTAGAAGAAACATTTGTCATTTAGAATTATTGGTGATGGCCTGGATACAGTTTTGTATGAATTGAAAAACTAAACGGAATAAGAGAAGGAGAAAAACAGATATTAAAGGTCTAGTAATTGGGAGGACCCAGGACATCTAATTAGAGAGTGCCTAAGGAGGTTCAGCATAGTCCTGCCAGCAAAGATTATTTATTTACTTCAAGAGTTAAGAGTGGCAGTTTGGGGATAGCACCAATATCAGCTGTGATGGCTTGGAGAAACAGTGTAAACTGGCAGTGTAAACAAGAGCAGTGCAGGTATGAGTGGTTGAGAACGGTGAATAGGAGTATGACTAGACAGAAGATAGTAGGGATGACAAGTTTTTTGGGGCACAGTCTAAGTTGGTCTGGTGTCTGGAATGAGACTGGGGCTTAATAAAAAGGGGCGTCTATACAGGAGCTCAAATGGGCTGTACCCTGTAGCATTCTGAAGACAGGCCTGAATTCTGAGAAGGGAAAGTGGTAAAAGTATTGTCCAGTCCTTTTTAAGTTGGTGGCTGAGCTTGGTGAGGTGTGTTTTTAAAAGACCATTAGTCCGTTCTACCTTTCCTGAAGACTGAGGACTGTAAGGGATATAAAGGTTTCACTGAATACTAAGAGCCTGAAAAACTGCTTGGCTGATTTTACTAATAAAGGCCGGTCTGCTATCGGACTGTATAGAGGTGGGAAGGCCCAACTGAGTAATTGTGTCTGACAGAAGGGAAGAAATGACCGTGGTGGCCTTCTCAGACCCTGTGGGAAAGGCCTCTACCTATCTGGTGAAAGTGTCTACCTAGACTAAGAGATATTTTAGTTTCCTAACTCTGGGCATGTTGAGTAAAGCTAATTTGCCAGTCCTGGGCAGGGGCAAATCCCCGAGCTTGATGTGTAGGGAAGGGAGGGGGCCTGAATAATCCCTGAGGAGTAGTAGAATAGCAGATGGAACACTGAGAAATTATTTCCTTGAGGATAGATTTCCATGATGGAAAGGAAATGAGAAGTTCTAAGAGGCGGGCTAGTGGCTTGTACTATAGCATAGCTTGCCTTTGCTGGTGTATGGTGATTAGGCTGGTGGAACTGCCATCAATAAACCAAGCGTGATCAGGGTGAGGAACAGGGAAGAAAGGAAATGTGGGGAAATGGGGTGAACGTCAGGTGGATCAGAGAGATGCAGTCATGAGGGTCAGGTGTGGTATCAGGAATAATGTGGGAGGCTGGATTGAAGTCTGGGCCAGGAACAATGGTAATTGTGGGAGATCAACAAAGAGTGAGTACAGCTGAAGGAGCCAGTGAGCAGAAAGTATGTGCATCAGGTGTGAGGAAGAAAATAGATTTTGGAAATTATGAGAGCTGTACAGAGTGACTTGAGCATAGTTTGTGATTTTAAGGGTCTCTAAAAGCATTAGGGTGGCAGCAACTGCTGCACGGAGACATGATGGCCAGCCTAAAACAGTAAGGTCAAGTTGTTTGGATAAAAAGGTTATAGGCCACAGTCCTGGTCCTTGTGTAAGAATTCGAACTGCACAGCCCTGCCCTTCAGCTGTGTGTAATGAAAAGGGTTGGGATGAGACAGGGAGAGCTAGGGTGGGGGCAGTCTCTAAAGCTGTCTTCAAGGAATGGAAAGAGGAGTGGGGAAAGGATTTAGGATCTATGGGGTCAGCTAGGTTTCCTTCTGTGAGTTTATATAATGGTTTTGTTAGGATGGCAAAACCAGGTATCCAAAGGCGAAAGTATCCAATCATGCCCAGGAAGGAAAGGAGTTGTTGTTTTGTAGAAGGGATTGGGGTTTGGGAGATGAGCCGGACACGAGCAGGAGGGAGAGCACATGTGTTTTTGTGAGAATTATGCCGAGATAGGTAACAGATGAGGAAGAAATTTGGGCTTGACTGAAGTAATGGGGGCTGTCTGTGAAGCTTTGCGGCAGTACAGCCCAGGTAATTTGCTGAGCTTGATGGGTGTCAGGGTCAGTCCAGGTGAAAGCAAGGAGAGGCTGGGATGAAGGGTGCAAAGGAATAGTAAAGCAAGCAAGTTTGAGATCCAGAACAGAATAACGGATTGTGGAGGGAGGTATTGAGGATAGGAGAGTATATGGGTTTGACACCATGGGGTGGATAGGCAAAACAATTTGGTTGATAGGGCATATATCCTGAACGAACTTGTAAGGCTTGTCTGGTTTTAGGACAGGTAAAATGGGGGAATTGTAAGGAGAGTTTATAGGCTTTAAAAGGCCATGCTGTAGCAGGTGAGTGATAACAGGCTTTAATCCTTTCAAAGCATGGTGTGGGATGGGATATTGGCATTGAGCAGGGTAAGGGTGATTAGGTTTTAATGAGATGGTAAGGGGTGCATGATTGGTCACCAAGGAGGGAGTAGAGGTATCTTATACTTGTAGTTTAAGGTGGGTGGATACAAGAGGAGGATGCAAAGCAGGCTTTAGATTGGGAAGAAGGGCGGCAATGAGATGTAGCTGTAGTCCAGGAATAGTCAGGGAAGCAGATAATTTAGTTAAAGTGTCTCAGCCTAATAAGGGAACTGGGCAGGTAGGGATAACTAAAAAGGAGTGCTTAAAAGAGTATTGTCTAAGTTGGCACCAGAGCTGGGGAGTTTTAAGAGGTTTAGAAGCCTGGCTGTCAATACCCACAACAGTTATGCAGGCAAGGGAAACAGGCCCTTGAAAAGAAGGTAATGTGGAGTGGGTAGTCTCCGTATTGATTAAGAAGGGGACGGACTTACCCTCCACTGTGAGAGTTACTTAAAGCTCGGCATCTGTGATGGTCTACGGGGCTTCCGAGGCAATCGGGCAGCGTCAGTCTTCAGCTGCTAAGCCGAGAAGATCTGGGAAGGAGTCCATCAGAGAGCCTTGGGCCAGAGTTCCAGGGGCCCTGGGAGTGGCTGCCAGGTGAGTTGAACAGTCCGATTTCCAGTGGGGTCCCACACAGATGGGACACGGCTTACGAGGAATCCTGGGCTGCGGGCATTCCTTGGCCTGGTGGCCAGATTTCTGGCACTTGTACCAAGCTCCTGGGGAAGGAGGTTCTGGAGGAATGCCTGGCCACTGCGGTTTAGCTGTTTGGAAGTTCTTGTGTGCTGGAGATGTGGCTGGGGTTTGTCTCACAGTGGAGGCAAGGAATTGCAACTCAGAAATATGTTGCTACTTGGCTGCTTCTATTATTGTACACCTTGAAGGGGAGGTTAATTAAGTCCTGTTATGGGGTTTGAGGGCCAGAATTTAATTTTTGGAGTTTTATTTAATGTCGGGAGCAGATTGGGTAATAAAATGTATATTGAGAATAAGATGGTCTTTTGACCTTTTAGGGTCTAGGGCTGTAAAGCATCTCAGGGTTGCTGCCAAACGAGCCATGAAATGGGCTGGATTTTTGTTTTTAATGAAAAAGAGCCTAAACGCTATCTGATTTGGGATAAAGAAAAAAGAGCATTAACCTTGGCTATGTGTTTACCTCCAGCCACCTTTTTAAGAGTAAATTGCTGGGCAGGTGGGAGAGGGCTCGTCATGGAATGAAACTGTAAGCGGGACCGGGTGTGAGGAGGGGAGGTGATAAAAGGATTATGAGGTGGAGGAGTGGAGGCTGAGGAAGAATTAGGACCTAGCTCCGCGTGGCAAGGAGGGAAGAGGTCAAATGGGTCTGTAGAAAAGGAAGATTAGAAAGACTCAGTGATGCTTGGGGTTGGGACTGAGGGGACAGGTGGGAGGGAAGGAAGGAAAATTTGGGACTAGTTAGACTGGGCAGAGAGACTAGGAAGGGACTGACATGTAAAAGAATGCCTGGATGTCAGGCACCTTAGACCATTTGCCTATTTTATGACAAGAATTATTTAGATCTTGTAGGATGGAAAAATTGAAAGTGCCATTTTCCAGCTATTTGGAACTACTGTCGAGTTTCTACTGGGGTCAAGAGGCATTGCAGAAGAAAATAAGATGCTTAGATTTTAGGTCAGGTGAGAGTTGAAGAGGTTTTAAGTTCTTAAGAACACAGGCTAAGGGAGAAGAAGGAGGAATGGAAGGTGGAAGCTTGCCCATAGTGAAGGAGGCAAGCCCAGAGGAAAGAGAGTAGCGACACGGAGAAGGGGTGGGGGGTTCTTGCCCTCCAGGAAAGCAGAGAAGGTGTTGGGGCACAGAGATAAGAGGTCAAGGCATGGAAATAAGGGATCGGGGTGCAGAGATAAGAGGTTGGGGTTCCTGCCCCTCCCCCACAAAAGCAGGACTTGCTGCTAAGGGTGAAGGACCAAGGCAGGCATCCCTGCGTGGTCTGACACCTCTGAAACCTGAGTGAGTAATCAGAGAGGCATCCCTGCAATGATTAAACACCAAAGGGAAGGCTGCCTTCCCAAGTCCTTGACCGGTGCCGGAGTTTTGGGTCCACGGATAAAATGTGTCTCCTTTGTCTCTACCAGAAAATGAAAGGAATTGAAATTAAGAGAAGGTAGAGATTGAAGTGTGGCGCCAAGATTGAAAGGAGAAAGAGGTTAAGGGATAGTGAGAGAGGTTGGAGAAGAGAGTAAAAAGAGGCCACTTACTGGATTTAAAATTGGTGAGATGTTCCTTGGGCTGGTTGGTCTGAGGACCAGAGGTCGTAGGTGGATCTTTCTCATGGAGCAAAGAGCAGGAAGACAGGGGATTGATCTCCCAAGGGAGGCCCCCAGATCTGAGTCACGGCACCAAATTTCATGCGCGTCGGTGTGAAGAGACCACCAAACAGGCTTTGTGTGAGCAATAAAGCTGTTCAGGCTTTGTGTGAGCAATAAAGCTGTTTATTTCACCTGGGTGCAGGTGGGCTGAGTCCAAAAAGAGAGTCAGCGAAGTGAGATAGGGGTGAGGCCCTTTTATAGGATTTGGGTAGGTAAAGGAAAAAGGGGGGTTGTTCTCTGGCAGACAGGAGTGGGGGTCACAAGGTGCTCAGTAGGGGAGCTTTTGAGCCAGGATGAGCCAGGAGAAGGAATTTCACAAGATAATGCCATCAGTTAAGGCAGGAACAGGCCATTTTCATTTCTTTTCTGGTGGAATGTCATCAGTTAAGGCAGGAACCCGCCACCTGGATGTGTACGTGCAGGTCACAGGGGATATGATGGCTTAGCTTGGGCTCAGAGGCCTGACACTCAGCATAAATTTTACTTCTAAAAGCATTTCCTGTGATAACTGGCTGTATCTACTGGTAAATATGTTTTTTAAAAAGCATTATCTCAAGTATGTAAAAATAAATGAGGCTGGGCGCAGTGGCTCATGCCTGTAATCCCAGCACTTTGGGAGGCCGAGGAGGGTGGATCATCTGAAGTAAGGAGTTCAAGACCAGCCTGGTCAACATGGTGAAACACTCTCCCTACTAAAAATACACAAATTAGCTGGGCATGGTGGCAGGCACCTGTAATCCCAGCTGCTTGGGAGGCTGAGGCATGAGAATTGCTTGAACTCCTGAGGGGGAGGTTGCAGTGAGCCAAGATCGTGCCACTGCACTCCAGCCTGGGGGATAGAGGAAGACTCTGTCTCCAAAAATAAATAAATAAAAAGAAAAAAGAAAAAATAAATATACAAACATTAATATACTTATACATGTAAACATTTAAAGCATATGGAGCATATAAAGCATGTAATGTACATATGCATATGTATGAGAAATGGAAATATTAATATTTGATTTCTGTGTAAGCTGGGATTATAGGTGATTTCACCTATTATGTTTGCTTGAAATTCCTTGTACTTTTAATTTATTTCTGTTATAAACATAAATAATTCATACTTTATGGTGTTCATCTTATAAGAAAATATATTGCAGACTGTTACATGATTTTTAGACAAGTACAGAAACAAAAGTTATTGCACATGATTTGGATTTGACTTACTTACTGTTTTGTTTTGCTTCTCTGAGAAAGATTCACTACTAGGTAGGCCTTTGGAAAACTTTGTGCTACTTGTGTGCCTCAGGGCTTCTGCAAGGGAGGATGGGAGTCGACCAAGGGTGACTGGAATTACCAGTCACCATAGGATATGGATGCCAACACAGCAGGCCCTGATCACATCTCCCTCTGGCTGTTCACTGACAGTCACAACCAACAATCTGTTTTCAGTCACCACTAGGTGCTTGGAGAAAGAGTCACTAACATCTCTTTGATTTCACCCCACTTTGCTCCTCACTATTTCCATTTTATAATCCATTTTTTCAATTTTGTAGATATTACTGTTTTTTATTTAAGTTGGTAACAATATATATGGTAAAAGAAATCAAAAGTTAACACATGATATTGTGAAAAGAAAGTTTTCCTCCCAGCCCTGCCTCTGAATCCATCGTGTGTCATCCCAGAAGAGTGCATGCTTTCCAGTTTCATGTAGATCATTTCAGAGATACTTTCTGCTCATACAAGCATGGATGTATACACATTCCGGAGAAAACTAATGTTAGCTATATATTGGGGGTTTCCCATATTAGGTCATACAGAATTTCCCGCCTTTTATTAATGACTGCCCATTATTTTATTGAATGTTTACCCAGAATGTATTTAACTAGTATTTTATGAAGGACGTTTAGAAAAATGAACAGATAATGTGAAAAGGCATCCAGTACCATGAAATATAGGACAATAAGTCAAACACTGACAACGAGAGAAAATATACTGTGTTAATATGGATATACAAATGTGGGGAGGGTAACAGGTACTAACTCTTATGTATTGTTAGTGAAATATAAAGAGGTAAAACATTTACAGAAGTTTTTACTGTAGTTAAGATTTTAAACAATCAACTTTTGATCTGTTTTTAAGAGTAACTTAGAAATAAACTTACAAATATGTGCAAGGAATTTTATAAATGATTCCTCAGAGTAGCATAGTTTACAAGACAAATGACTGAACCATTTCAGTGGATTTTAGGCTAGATTTGTGGACCAAATAACAGAGCAAGGAAAAGAGAGGGTGAAGAAGACAAGATGACATTCTAGTTAGTCACTTTTACTCTGTAAAAGCATTTCTGAAAAGAGGGCTTGGCAGGGCAAAACGTTGACAATGCAAAAGATACAATTTAGATTAGAATGCAGGAGAAATTTATCTATTTCCTTAAAATCTACCATGAGCTGTCAAACATATATCAACCTCGCTTGCGTGGGGGGTATGTGCACTTGACTTTATTCCCATCCAGAAAAATGGAAAGTGCTTCCACTGGATACCTTGCAGTCATATTGTTCACAATATTTAGGGAAAAAAGGAAGGTCATTAGAATAAGAAAAGCAATTTTCTATAAAAATTAAACCCTCACTTTTGTCATTGGTTTGGCCTTGGCAAACCACCCAAATCCCAATGACTCCCACCAAGAAGACTTATCTCAAAGCAGCTGCCTCCTTATTTTAGGAACCTGCATTCTGCCAAAATAATCACTATTCTGGAATTCCCAAGGAATTTTGTTCCACCTTCTCTTCTTAGGACTTTTGTTACATAGTGCAGTGCTAAACTTCTTAGGGTGACAATTTACCCCTCTCTAAAATGAGGCCTAAATAAACACTAATTTCATTTTTCCAGATCTGATATTCTTTGGTTCTACCATCCTAAGTACTTTTAAAAGGATACAGGTCCTCAGGGATGGTGGCAGTGGCCAACATGCTAAAAGCAGGATCTGATAATTATATCTACTGTATAAACAAGGCCTAGCTGTACTGAAATATATACCCTAGTGATATTTAAAGCTAACAGTTTCAAAGTATTTTTTAATTCAAGAATTTGTGTTCTGCATGTGCTCTCGATCATAACCAAACCAAATAAGATTACCCCAACTCACTTTCACTTCAGTTTAAACTCGTTAGCTAAATGTTGACCGTTTTCATTTGGAAATCAGCCAACATCTGAAATAAATGACAAACTTATAAAGCTGTTTCTGAGGGAAATCTGTAGGATTTGGGCAAATTACACAGCAGATACCCACTGCTTGAGAACCCAGAGTTAGTTCAGGAGATTTGATAGTGCAGTCTCATCTATTTTATGTATATCTCTGTATTTCATTTCCATGTTGGTTGTTTGCTGGCCAAACTTTAAGTAGACAGCTAGGTTCAAACCAGCTTTCATTTAATTTTGTGATGTCCCTAGGCAATCTAATTATACTTTCACAGTTTCAGGCTTTGTAGACTGAAATTTCAGACAATTATTGATGTCATAATAGATCACCATTATAAAACATTCTATGTCAAAGGCAGGACACAGTGTACAGAACACTGTATTGGAGAGAAATTCTCCTCACTCTTCATGGTAGTCACAAAAGAACTCAAAATGGGAATTAAATTGGCAGCACATATTTAGAAAGAAGATAAGACAGGATAAACCAATTTTTTATCTCTTCCCCCCATTGTTTTGAAATGAGTTCAAATTGAAGAATTAGTAAAATATAAAAGATAGAGCTTAGAGTTACTATAATAAATAACATTTATTTTTCATGAAAATCCTATGGATTAATAACATAGTCCTTTATTTCATTCTAGTCTTGAAAATTTACTGTTTTTATTCTGGGAGGTGTGTTTGCTGGGTCTTTATATTGTCTACAATCTGGGATCCAAATAGATTTGGCTGCCTGAGTAGACACAATATGTGTCATCCCAATGTGTTGTGCTGACGGTGTATATGACTGTGTATATTTGACTCTGGATGCATATGACATCTGAATACAGACATGTAGCTGAGAAGCAGTGAGAAGACCACACAGAGTGCAGCAGATAGGGCTGGATGGCTTTTGGGTGCTTCTCACTAACGTCGCAGGGAGTGTATTTAAATGTGAAAGGCAATGATAGATCTAACCATGAATCTTGACTATCCTTCAGTGCAAAATCTCTTCTTTAACTAACACATTCTTTGAAACTATGACAATTTCCACTTCCAATTATTTTGCTTATCTATTTTCTTGCCTCTAAGAACTCTCTGCCTCTTCTTGGCTTCACTTTCCTTCAAATACTGGTTCAAATAGTACTTTCTTAATTCTTGCTCTTAAATCTTCAGGCTCAGGAATCTTTCCTCTCTCAATAAAATACTACATTACATACTACTCATTTGTTATAAACTGCCATAATGAAATGTTACATTACAATCTTTCATCTATGTTACTTACACATTTGTGTGTGATTACACATGTATGCTCTTACGGGTATGAATGAATATGTATGTGTTTATGTATCTGTATCTCTGAAAATGCTGTAAGTTGGCAGAGGGATTTCTACCTATTTCCCTGACTCCCTAACATTGCTACCTGGTATCCTGGAAGGAACAAGGCAAGGATCTGTAGCCCAAAATAAAAGATTCAACTATTCATGGTGTTACTTTCCAATTTTGCCTCAAATCTTGCAAAATGCTACATATCATCATTTATTCAGTCCTTAGTTTGGACCAATCCTTGCCCTGGACTCTGAGGATATTGCCATGAATAAAACAGTAATACCTATGGGTAATATGTTTTAGTGTAATACATATTAATACAAACGTAATTTTATTTCTCTCTCTCTAAATATTTTTCTAATATTTCTAGTACATTGAGCCAAGTGTATTAAATACAACACATATCAGTAATCATAGGATTCTGTGCTTGGTATTCTTAATATTCCAAAAGTATAAAACATGATCTTTATAATTAAGAGTTTACAATCATGAAAAAAAACCCAGAAATATATGAATAAAAAGTTAAATAATCATAGGTTAAAACTAAATTTTAATAAAATAACAAAATTATGATGACGATTTAATGATGACAGTTAGCACTTATTGAGCCTTTATCAAGTGCCAGGTTGTCTTATTTACACACATGATATTATTGATCTCTCACAAAAACCTTACAGATGCAAATACTTTTTAATTCTATTTTTTTCAGATGAGGAAACTTAAGCACAAAGAGGATAAATCAATTACTGAAGGAGCCCTTATATACTGAAGTTGGATGTTCATAAATTATATAGTTTTACTAAGTATTACGGCCCCATTCTGGTGTTGCCTTGGGGAACAGCAGTGTAAGGAAACTTTCCAAGGCAGAACATTAAGTAGTAAAACATCATTCATTTTTTCTAAAATGAAAGATGGTTACAGACTTCTAAGAAATGTGATTGGAAAACTGATGACAAGGAGGTCTGAGGAAAAGTTTTGGGAATGGAATATGAGGTTGAAAATACTGTATTCCATATGATTACGTACTGTGGACACTCAGGGGACGCACTGACTCATTCTATGCATATCTGTTCCATGTGATTTTCCAAGGCCATAAACAGAATAACAGTGGTGTTGATACATGGAAACTGCAACATGGACTTTCACTTACCACAGTCAATATGGTGGCAGCCATTCTGAGTCTCTAGCCTTCCAGCAGCAGAGAGCAAAACTGAATCTCTAATATGGCACTAATCTTGGAAGATCAGTGAGCCATCTGACATTAGGGTGATTACATAGGCCCTCTTCCATCAAAGAAGAGGTAATTCTTTGTTTACACTGAAACAGACATTCATTTTATAGCAATGTGGCAATGGGCTTATGCTTATCCAACAAATTAACTTCACCGTGTTACCCCGTTGAATATTGAAGTAAATTTTTGATAATTGAGTTATGGCACCAGCTTGGTGGCAACAGTTCATGAGGCCGAGGTAATGTTTTTCAGGGTATCTTTGTTTTCTCTAGAATGCTTTTACTCGGATGTCTTTGTTTTTTCTCTCAAAGCCAGGTGTAATGGTTCCAGGGATGAAGAACTAAAAATTGAAGTAATTTTTTTTACTGCTATGTCTAGTGTTCCAGTAGTGGAAACATTTGTTTTCTATCTACATAACTGTGGGTTATATTAGTCTTGTTCCCAAGGAAGAAATACTTCTATTAGGGGACATAGCAATGGTTTCATTAAACAGGGAGTTAACATTGCCAAATTGGCCATCTGCCTTCCTCATGCCAGTGAATCAAGAGGTTTACTTTATGGATGAGTGATTAATTATGACTGTCAAGGGAAACTTGGGTCACTATTACATAATAGAGGCAAGGAGGACTAAGTCTGAAATGCTGGAGATTTCCTGGAGATCCTATTTCCATTTTTATGTCCTGTGATTAAATTCAACAGAATACTACAACTGAATCAGGCAAGTTGGCTACTAATCCAATCTTTTCAGAAATGAAAGTTTAAAATATATAATGCATTGTTGTTAACTATAGTCACCTTACTTTGCTATTAAAAGTTAGAATTTATTTCTTCTCTCTAACTTTATGTTTGAACCCAATACCTGTATATTTGTTCCCCCCACCACTCCTCCTTTCCAGCTCTGGTATCTGTTCTATCATTCTACTCTCTACCTACATGAGATTAGCTTTTTTGGCTCTCACATATGCATGAGAACATATTTGTCTTTCTGTATCTGACTTATTTCACTTAACAAGATGACCTCCAATTTCATCACTGTTCCTGCAGATGATACAATTTCATTCTTTTTAATGGCTAAATAGTATGCCATTGTGAATATATAGCACATTTAAAACAATCCATTCATCCACTGATGGACACTTAGGTTGATTCCATATCTCTGTTATTGTAAATAGTATTGCAATAAACATGGGGGTGCAGGTTTCCCTTTGATAAACTGATTTTATTTTATTTGAATAATATACAGCAGTAGAATTGCCAGATCATATGGTACTTGTATTTTTACTTTTTTTTTTTTTTGAGAAATCTCCATACTGTTTGCAATAGTGGCTGTACAAATTTACATTCCCACCAAAAGTGCATGAGTCCCATTTTCTCCATAACCTTGCGAGCATGTGTTGTTTTTTTTTTTTTTTTGTCTTTTTAATAATGACCATACATTTTTTGAGATGTTGCTCTGCCACCCAGGCTGGAGAGCACTGCCTTCTGGGTTGAAGCGATTCTCCTGCCTCAGCCTCCTGAGTAGCTGGGATTTCAAGCGCTCGCCACCTCACCTGGCTAATTTTTGTATTTTTATTTTTTTATTTTTAATTTATTTAGTAAAGATGGGATTTTACCATGTTGGTCAGGCTGGTCTCGAACTCCTGACCTCAAGTGATCCGCAGGCTTTGGCCTCCCAAAGTGCTGGGATTACAAGAATGAGCCACCGCTCCCAACCAGTAATGACCATTTTAACTGGGGTAAGATGATATCTCATTTCGGTTTTGATTTGCATTTCTTTGATAATTTGTGATACTGAGCATTTTTTTCATAACTGTTGGCCATCTGTGTGTCTTCTTTTGTGAAATGTCCTCTGCCATCTTTTAATGGGATTGTTTGTTTTCTACTATTGAGTTGTTTGAGTTCCTTGTATATTCTGGATTATCAGTTCCTTGTTAGACAAACAGTTTGCAAATATTTTCTCTGATTCTGTGTGTTATCTCTTCATTTTGTTGATTGTTTCACTTACCGTGCAGAAGCTTTTTAGTTCAATATGGTCTTATTTGGATGTTTCTTTTTACATGTGCTTTTAAGGCCTTGGCCATAAAATCTTTGCCTAGAACAATGCCCTGAGTACTTTCCCTACATTTTTTTCTTGTAGTTTTAGAGCTTTCAGTTTTACATTTAAGTCTTTAATCCATTTTGAGTTTATTTATATATACACTGAGAAATAGGAGTCTAGTTTCATTCTTCTGTATATGGATCCAGTTTTCCCTGCGTGATATATTTAAGAGGGTGTCCTTTCTTCGATACATGTTCTTGGCACTTTTGTTGAAGACTAGTTGGCTGTAAATACGTGGATTTATTTCTAGGTTCTCTATTCCATTTCATTATTCTATGTTCTGTTTTCATACCAATACCAGGTTCTTTGGTTACTATATCCTTGTAATATATTTTTAAGTCAGGTAGTGTGGTGCTTCCAGTTTTGTTCTTTTTGCTTAGGACGGCTTTGCCCATTTCAGATCTTTCTTAGTTTCATACCATCTTTAGGATGGTTTTATTTATTTCTCTGAAAAATGACAATGGTATTTTGATAGAGATTACATTGAATCTGTATATTTATTTGGGTAGTATGATCATTTTAACAATATTAGTTTTTCCAATCCATAAACATAGGAAGGCCTTCCATCTGTGTGTCTTCTTCAATCTCTTTCATTGGTGTTTTGTAGCTTTCTTTGTAGTGATCTTTTACCTCCTTGGTTAAATTTATTCTTAGGTTTTCCTTTTTTGTAGTTATTACAGATAGAATTGCCTTCTTGATTTTTTTCAGCTAGTTTATCATTGATGTGTAGAAATGCTACTTATTTTGTATATTGATTTTGAATCCTGGAAGTTTACTGAATGTATTCATTAGATCTAAGAATTTTTTGGTGGAGTCTTCAGATTTTTCTAATTTATAAGATTATGTCATCTGCATAAAACAACTTTACTTCCTTTTTTTGTGATTTGGAGGTCTTTTCTTTCTTTCTCTTGTCTGATTGCTCCAGCTAGATCATCTAGTATTACATTTAAATAGTGTGGTGAAAGTGGACATTGTCTTGCTCCAGTTCTTACAGGAAAGGCTTTCCTCCTCATTCAGTATATTAGCCAAGGGTTTGTCATATATGGCCTTTATTATGTTGAAGTATGTTCCTTCTATGCCTAATTTGCTGAGAGTTTTCATCACTAAAGGATGCTGAAATTCTTCAAATGCTTTTTCTGCATCTAATGAGGTAATCATATAGTTTTTGTTCTTCATTCTGTTGATGTGATGTATTATGTTTTTTGATTTGCATATGTTGAGCCATCCTTGCATCCCTGATATAAATCTTTCCTCATCATAGTGTATCATCTTTTTGATATGCTGTTGGATTCAGTCTGCTAATATTGTATTGAAGATTTTTATGTCTATGGTCATAAGATATATTAGCCTGTAGTTTTCTTTTTTTGTTCCATCCTTGTCTGGTTTTAGAATCAGAGTAATGTTGGCCTTTTAGAATGAATTAGGGAGTGTTCCTTTCCCTCTCCAATTTTTTGAAACAGATTGAAGAGTCTTAGTGTCAGTTTTTCTTTAATAGTTTGATAGAATTCAGCAGTGAAGCCATTGGCTTTTCTTTGTTGTGAGACTTTTTATCACTGATTTAATCTCATTACTCATTATTGGTCTGTTCATGTTTTCTATTTTTTTCTGATTCAATCTTGCTAGGTTGTATATGTTCAGAAATTTATCCACTTCCTGTAGGCTTTCCAGTTAGGTAGTATAGTTGTTCATAGTAGTCTCTGATGATCTTTTGTATTTCTGTTGTTTCAGTTGTAATGTCTTTGTATCTGATTTTATTTATTTGGGTCTTTTATCTTTTTGTCTTGGTTACTCTAGCTAGAGGTTTATCAGTTTAATTTATCTTTACAAAAAAACAACTTTTGTTTCATTGATTTCTTGTAAAATTTTTTAGTCTCTATTTTGTTTAGTTCTGCTGTGATATTTATTATTTCCTTATACTAATGTGGATTTGATTTGTTCTTGCTTTTCTGGTTCCTTGAAGTGAATCATTAGATTATTTATTTGAATATTTCTACTTTTTTGATGTATGCATTTATTATTATAAACTTTCTTCTTAGTACTGCTTTTGCTGTATCTCGGGTTTTGGTATTTTATGTTTCAATTTTTACTTTTTTCAAGAAACTTTTTGATTTCCTCTTAATTTCTTCATTGACTCAGTGGTCATTCAGGAGCATGTTGTTTAATTTTTATGTATTGTATACTTTCCACATTATTCTTGTTACTGATTTATAGTTTTATTACATTATTATTTGATAAAATATTCATGTATTTGTATACTTTCCAATTTTTTTCTTGTTACTGATTTATAGTTTTATTACAATGTTATTTGAGAAAATACTTGACATAGTTTCTATTTTTTTAAAATTTATTGGGACTCTATTTGTGGCTTAACATATCACCTATCCTGGACACTATTTTATGTACTAAATAGAAAGATGTATATTATGAAGCTGTTGGATGAAATGTACTCTATTAGGCCCATTTAGTGATCTGGAAAAGAAGACTTGAAATGTTCCCAACACAAGGAAATAATAAATATTTAAGGTGATGATATCCTAAATACCCTGACTTGATTATTACAAATTCTATGCATGTAATAAAATATAACATGTACCCCATAAATCCAAACAAGTATTTTGTATCAATTTAAAAACAACAGTGAAGATTTGGCTCCCTCTGACAGACAAGACACCACAACCAACTAGAGCTTTCTGAGAGCTAAGGAAATATGGATCAACAATGACAGAAGAAAGTCATAAATATCAGCTACAACCGTGTGAGCAGTTGCAGAAAAGAGCATCATAATAGCTATGAATGTTACTTTATTATTTTGACATGGATATTTTTCTGGATACATTAACCATTTTCCTTATTTTCATATTATATGACATGTTACATATATATAGATGACTTAATTTCAATTTGATATCTCAGTGTCATTAGAAAGTGTTCAGGGTCTGAGTTTTTACCCTACTTGCAAGTTAACAGATTAGCCAGTTCCATAGACACTAGCAGAAGACATGACATGCCTGGGTCAGGGACAAAAGACAGTTCATTACTCACAACAATAGCACTAGCCTAAGTAACAGTATTGTGCCCCAATGTTATTCAAGCCCCAATTCTTACAGAATGATGGTGATGAGAGCTATGTGTTGCCTGCCCATTGCATTGAAGGCATTGCAGGAAGGTCATACTGATATTAGGAGTCCTAGATCGTATAGAGGAAAATCTTGGCAAACCTGATTATACTCTCCTCTGGATAAAAACATTTTCTTTCTTACTCTAGAATAATAACTTCTATTTTTACTATCCTAAGAGGTAACAATTTCTGTCTTCCAAATGTCCTTGGAAAGACAGTACAAAGCAAAATAGCTGTTAATGTCTTTGGTGACATGCAGAAATATACAATACTTAAGAAAATTTTCCTCAAGAAAAAATCAATATTTAAGTGATGGAATATTGAAAGAGAAGAAGATGTCAGCTAGAAGAAGAGTAAAACCATCCTAAGATCGATAAAGGGACTTGTGGTTTCTTCTGGAGAAAAGCTTATAATGCAATTAATTGGACAAAGGAGGTTGCATGGCACTTTTGGTGTGTTTTCTTCCGGACAAAAGCTTATAATGCAATTAATTGGACAAAGGAGGTTTCATGGCACTTTTGGTGACTCAAATATTGTCTTTATTTGAATGATGGGTATAATCGAGAGAAGTTCATATGTTTGAAAAGTAGACAAAAGGTTGATGGTGATGTATTTTTCTGTATCAGCTTAGGTTAAGCTGAAGGTACTTTTCTCCGAATGCTCTTCTGGTGTGGTTCCTGATTAGGGCAGGCTGCAAGAGAAATTTGCAGAAAATTCAGACGGCAGAAGTAAAGCAGAAGGTGGACCTTCTAAAATTCAGTGTAGGGCACTAGATATTGCTTCTGCTTTCTCATGTTTTTGTGCATCTACTAGCTCATCTTGTTGGTATGTGGCAACAGCCAGGCTGACAAGCCCTCCAGATCCTACTGGATCTTCCATTTCAGAATTTTCAAGTTATGGAACAGGTGCATTAGCAACTCTGTGACAAAGGGCACTACATTCTCCTGCAGTTCCCTTAGGCCAGGTTAGAGGTTGTGAAAATCAGATTTGAGTTCTAATTTATCCTCATGAGTTCCAGCTTATCCTGATGAGTCTTAGTTTATTTCCACTCAATTCTACTCTATCCAGTGCAGCTCTCCTTCCCAACTGCTGACTCTGACAACCAACAAGACTTCAGGCACAACAGCCTCTCCATGATCTTCCTCATCAGATCCCATAGTTGTGTAAAGGATTACCTCATAATAAATTCTTTATTCTATATCTCTCCTTGTTTTCTGCTTCTGTGATCAAACACCAATGGATCCAAATTCTAAATTCATTTTAACCTAAATTCCTAGAGTACTATTCACAGTAATATTTCTATTACTTTGTAACACTGAGTTCTCTATAATATTTGTGGATTTTTGTCTTTAAATATTTATAACTATATTATGATCTTTACAGCTTATAAATGGGAGACATTAATCATATTCTGAAATAATTTCACATGTTTTTCCATTGCTCTAAATACAAGAGGAATAAATATTATTCCTCATAAACTAGGCCCTACTGAGAAATAACTAATACAAACATAAATGTATTATTGCTTGTAGAAAATCTGACTATACTAAAATACTATAATTTTTTTTTTTTTTGAGACAGAATTTCACTTTTGTTGCCCAGGCTAGAGTGCAATGGCACAATTTCAGCTCACTGCAACCTCCGCCTCCTGGGTTCAAGCGATTCTCTTGCCTCAGCCTCTCGAGTAGCTGAGATTACAGGCATGCGCCACCACGCCTGGCTAATTTTTGGCATTTTAGTAGAGATGGGGTTTCACCATCTTGGTCAGGCTGGTCTTGAACTCCTGACCTCAGGTGATCCACCGGCCTCAGCCTCCCAAAGTGCTGGGATTACTAGCATGAACCACTGTGCTTGGCTTAGAAAGAAATTGTGTCAGACTCTAAAAGAATAAAATAAGAGAGAAAAGAACAGAAAGGAGGAAAGAACACAAAATGAATTAACAAGGTAAGGAAGAAAAAATTTTGTTTCCCCAAATCTAGAATTGATTGCCTTTCATTCTCTGGGAAAAATCTACATTGAATACACAGAGAAAAATCGTGTTCTTTGTCAGTCATTGACTACATTAAGTGCATAAGGATTTATTGGTAAAGTTTACAGACTTACATCATTGATCATTAAACTAGTTATTAACCACCATTTAATCACTTCTCATATGCTCTCAAGAATTTTCTATTATTTCAATACAAAGTTTCATAAAAATTAAAAGCTGTTAATAGAATAGTAATTCTTTTTTGCCTGTGCTTTTAGCACATTTATATGCAGCTTTTATATATTTGTCCCTAAAATTATATTTTAGTTTATGGAGCACCTTAAGGACAACCTCTTCAAAACAAAATTGCACAGTTTTCAAGCTTCGTGTACTCCACTGACTCAGCCCAAAAAGATGCCAATTTATTTCAGTTGAGATGAAAAAAAAACTTTGCAAAAATCACCAAGTCATAATGATCTTATAATAGATCTAGGTTAAATGGATCAATAAAACACAAAAGCAGGGCAACTTCCTTCCCACCATCTACACAGAATCAGTATGCTAAAAAAAAAGAAAATAACAACAACAAAAAAGAAAAGCAACACTCATACGAATTTAAAGAGAAGGAATAACAAGAAGGGGATGGATGAGGAGAATTAGAGTTAAGAAATAGGGAAAATACAGCCATGAGCATTAAGACTACTAAATTGTCTTCATTTATTCATATATGTAAAATGCTTCATTCATCCTAAGTACCATCATGGGTTGAGGCTACTAATCAAAATAAAATTCATGCAAATATATGTACATGATTTGCAGATGAGCCATGGCCTCCAGGTTTCTGGAAAGTTGCCAGTATTGTCCTTGATAAAGCAAACTTCAGGCCGCTCCAAAGCTCTAAAATTGTCTTTTATTGTCTTTTCTTTGTTAAAGATACAGAGGTCACAGTGTGAGGGGAAAGAATGAGGTAGGAGGGATATTAGCCCAGACATAATCTTTATAAGAGATATGTGCTGAAGTCTTTATAACCTATGGTAATTCTGACACTGGGATATCTAATATTTTCAGACAAAGAAGGATCAATTCAGCACAAAATCTTTAGAAAAGTATATGATCTTCTTTCATAGATTTTTAAAAAATAGCTATTTTTAGTGTGATTTTTAAAATTTTCTAAGTATAAAAATTTTATAATTTAAAATTTATCTAAAAAATGTTTTATAGGATAATGTTATTAGTTAGAACCAGGTTATCTTCTTTTTGCTCAAATGGAGAAGAGATACTGCACAGTAACAATTGTATATTATTGGTTCTATATTGCTCTGAATTATTTAAAGATCTTAAAGGTAGAAATGGTGTCTTAGAGAAATAGTGCAGTGTATTTCTTGGAGTATATAGTAACTAAATGGAAGTTAAAAAGGAATTATAAAGTTTATAAAAGTAAGAATTAAAAATTTATAAATATAGAGTGCATTTATTATTCATTCAAAAAGTATCATTAAATACTATATTGAGATCAAATGCTAGACATGTAGAGATAAATGTTATCTCCCCTCTTAAAGTATTAAAAATCCAGTAGAAAAGATAGATAAATCATCAAATTGTAGGGGTATGTAGTGAATGGCATAACAGGAGAGCACAGGATGCTGTCTCTCTTCAAAGGAAGAGCAAACCATTTTATGTAGACTTATTACATATATATGTTTTATAAATATATGTATATGTTATATGTACGTGTGTGTGCAATTCTCATGCAATTATGTATTCTCCAATGACATACTCTGTAAAGTCCCAAGATATGCATGATGAATAGCAAGATACTTAGGGAAGCCAATGGTATAGTTCCTATACTTCCTGTACAAAGGCTGGAAGGTTTGAGGTCCTGGAAGAGCTGATGTTTCAATCTGAGTCCAAAAGCAGGAAAAACAGTTGATGTGCCAGCTCAAAGACAGGCAGATAGGAGGAATTTTCTCTTATTCAAGGAAGGGTCAGCCTTTTTATTCCATTCAGACCTTGAATTGATTGGATAAGGGCCACCCACATTAGAAAGTGTAATCTCCTTTACTTCAATTCAAATGTTAATCTCATCCAGACACCACAGATACACCCAGAATAATGTTTGATAAAATATCTGGGCACTCTGTGGCCGAATCAAAATGAATGATCGTACCTGTTTTTGAAACTGGGCTGTATTTATTGCTTTCTTTGGCCTATAGAATGTGGCAGATATGTCATTGTGCCAGTTCTATTCTGGGTTTTGATTTTAAGAAGCCTGGTATATTTCATGTTCTCTCTTGAAATTAGCTGCCATATAAGAAGGGACACTAGTCTGAAACCATGATGCTCGGAGGAAGCCCACACTAGCCAAATGGAATGACACTAAACCATTTAGTAAAGCCTTATTTGTCCTTTTAGCCTCAGATCAGCCAGTCCAACTTCCAAGCCCACTGCTGCTAAGTGAATGACCATACACAGAGCAGAGAACTACCAAGCTAAGCCTAATAAAGATATTTCAGAAATAATAAACTATGAGTGTTTTAAGCCACTATGATTGGGGATGGTTTTTTACATAGCAATAAATACTGAAATAGGAATGAAGACAGTCACCAAAATCTTCATAGAGATGACACATTAAAATTAAATATTAAAGAACACATTGGCATTGTCTCAGCAAGCAAGGGGAACAAAACAGAGTGAATACTGTGTTCACAAGGCATATAGGCAAGAATGAACACTGATATGGTTTGGCTTCATGTCCTCACCCAAATGTCTTCTCGAATTGTGATCCCCAGGTATCTAGGGAGGGCCCTGGTCTGAGGTGATTGGATCATGCAGAAAGTTTCCCCCATGCTGTTCTCATGATAATGAGTGAGTTATCACAAGATCTGATGGTTTTATACAGGGGTCTTCCCCCTTTGCTTGCTCTCTCTCACCTGCCACCATGTAAGATGTACCTGCTTCCCCTTCCGCCGTGATTGTAAGTTTCCTGAGGCCTCCCCAGCCATGTGGAACTGTAAGCCAATTAAACTTCTTGTCTTTATAAATTACCCAGTCTCAGGCAGTTCTTTACAGCAATGTGAGAATGGACTAATACAACATTTTGATAACCACAAGTCATTTGGTATTGTTGAAGCACTCTGCTTATTTCCTTCAATAACTATGTAGCTTTTCATGTGTGTAAGAGTCCAGTTTATATTCTGGGCACTCAACAGAAAACAAGTTTGTTTCCAATTTTGTGGAGCTTACATTCAAGCAGGGATGAGAAACAAAGGTAAACAACTGAATAAGAGAGTATCAAATAGTAATAGAAGCAGAAAAAAGGAATAATAAGTTTCATGAGCGTCCGTGTGAAGAGACCACCAAACAGGCTTTGTGTGAGCAATAAAGCTGTTTATTTCACCTGGGTGCCGGTGGACTGAGTCCGAAAAGAGAGTCAGCGAAGGGAGATAGGGGTGGGGCTATTTTATAAGATTTGGGTAGGTAAAGGAAAAAAGGGGGTTGTTCTCTGGTGGGCAGGAGTGAGGGTCACAAGGTACTCTGTGGGGGAGCTTTTGAGCCAGGATGAGCCAGGAGAAGGAATTTTATAAGACAATGTCATCAGTTAAGGCAGGAACAGGCCATTTTCACTTCTTTTGTGGTGGAATGTCATCAGTTCCCAGCAGGAACTGGCCATCTGGATGTGTACGTGCAGGTCACAGGGGATATGATGGCTTAGCTTGGGCTCGGAGGCCTGACAATAAGAATACAAGAAGAGCTCTGTATATGTGTGTGTGTGTATGTGTGTGTGAGATATTTTAAGAGTGGTCACAGATGCCTTACTGTAAAGATGACATACACCCACAACTTGAAGAATGAGAAAGAGCCAGTCTAGCAAAGAGTAGGGAGAGAAACAATCTCGACAAAGGAGTGGCAAGGGCAAACATCCTCTGGTAGAAGAATTTGGCACATTCAAGGAAATGAGAGAATGTTAGCATTGCCTGAGCAGAGTAACAAAGACAGGAATGTGGCAAGATGCCATGAGAGGGGAAGGAAGGACTTGTTTATGCAATGACTCTTAGGACATGGGAAGGATTTGGGCTGTTATCCTAATGGGTATCAGAAATACTGAAGTGTATTAATTTGCTATACCTGTTATAATAAATAACCACAACTTTAGTGGCTTAAAACAACACGTTTATTATCATGCAGTTCTTGACTTCAGAAGTCTGAAATGGGTCCCTTTGGGCTAAATCAAGGCATCACCAGGGCTGTATTCCTTTCTGAAGTCTCTTGGAGATAATCTATTTCCTTGCTTTTCCCAGCTTCTAGTGACCACTTACATTCCTTGGCTTATGGCTGTTTCCACCACCTGCCATGCCAGCAGCATAGCATGTGCAAATATCTCTCTGAATTTGATTTATCCCCCACCTATCATTAGATTGGCCCCACCCAGTAAGAAAATTTCCTCATTTTAAGGTCAGCTGATTAGCAACCTCAATTTCATTGACAACCTGAATTTCCCTTTGCCGTATAACCTAATATATTCACCAGTTGGAGATTAAGACATGGACATCTTTGGGTGGAAAGGGCATTAGTCTACCTTCAACAGGTGGTAACATCACAGTAGGAGTCCTCATAGAAGACATGGCGTGAATGTAGGAATATGTTGATTTCCATATAGTCAGAAATTGTACCCATATTTATACGTACACACACAAACAACTCTAATGACAAACAACAAATCATTTTTACATATTTAAAATAAGAAATCCTAATAGGTAATTTTGGTTGTTGACTAAAGGTTTTCATAAGGATATTATGCAAGGGCATTTAGCTTTCAAGTAGGCTAACAGAATAATCAGAGAAAAATCAGAGCATTTATAGTTCAAATTATTATTTGACCATCAAACATTTTGATATCATAATTTTTGGGTTGGTTTTGTTAACAAAACAAAACCAAAATTTCCCGGGGTTTGTGTAGCAAAACACCCTGTCTCATTTAGAGCTTGTTTCAGGAAACAGGGATTTCATAAGGACTCTGCTGCTTTTCATTACTTTTGTAGAACTGGCTGATAAGAGAAAGCTTCTGCTTTTCAGGGCCCATCTCTAAATCATAAACCATGTCTTAGAAAAGATTTAATAAAAAAAAGTAAGTCGGAAAGAGTGAAGTCAGACCCTAATTGTAGTCATAGTCCTCCCTAAGGTGCAAATTGGACCACAAATTTGCTTTCCAATATTTTGATTCAGTAGTATTAATTTATGTATTTCTCCTTCAGAACTGTTTTCTTGATTTGCAGTTCAATAAATATTCAAAGACATTCTTGTTACAATGTTTAACATAGCTAGAATCATACGATATTAAGATTAGCGAATTTACTTTTATTTATTAGCTTTGCAGATCCCCTGGCGACATTTTTCAAGTCACATTTATTGTATCATAAATACCTTTATTGTTTTCACCAGTTCCTGTATTCCAAGGAGTAGAACCAAGAACCATTCAATTTGCCTCTTTTGTGTTTTACCCTCAGTGCTTTTAACTATAGGAAAATTCCCCTCAAATCCAAATTTGAGATCCCTAAGTTTACCAATGTTTCTTATTTTCTAGAAAGTGATGTCTTGATTACATGTAAGGATAAGCTCAATGAGCTACAGAGTAGGTGGAGAGAAATGTCTTGAAATGATTTTGTAGGCATTATTTACACACTGTCCTTTTTATTTAGCTGTGGACTTGTCTTAGTTAATTAAGATTTGCCTTTAAATGTAATATTTCTTACATATTTTATCTGATTTTATCCTGGTAGGAAGTATGAGTAAAAATTTCATAGAGTACATCTGTTGATATAGGTTTTAATGGCAGCTTGAGCATTTTTGAATACATTTTGAACAGTTTTCCAGACAAAACCATCAATAAGCATTAATATTCTACATAATTATCAACCTTTGCTTCATAGGGTTATAATTTATTTAATATTTCTCATAGAACACCTTTCTTGAATTCTGAATGGTGAGTTAGAGGAAATTACAAAAGTGTTTTATTCCAGTTTGTACAAATTTATTTTGCTGAAACAAGGGTTTTACATATATGAAAAAAAGGAAAAAGACTTCTTCCAGAAGACCATCAGAATTTTGAACATTATAAACAATACCATCAATATTTCAATTAAAAATACCAGTTAAGCCACATGTGGTATCTCATGCCTGTAATCTCAGCACATTGGGAGGCTAGGGCAGGAGGAATGCTTGAGTTCAGGAGGTTGAGACCAGCCTGGGCAACAGAGGGAGACCCCGTCTCTCCAGAAAAACAAAATTAGCTGGGCATTGTGGTATACATCTGTGGTCCCAGCTACTTGGGAGGCTAATGTGGGAGGATCCCTTGAGTCTGGGAAGTTGAAGCTGCAGTGAGCTATGATTATGTCACTGTACTTCAGCATGGGTGATAGACCGAGACCCCATCTCAAAGCCAAAAACAAAAAACAACTGAAATCTTAAAAGTTTCATTTAGTCTCGCATAATTAATTTTTATCCCTTTAGAGCCAAAGGCATCAATAAGCATACAGGAAGTCATCCACTCCTGGACCAAGGTATTTTGGAAATTCTGATTTAGTCCTCTGGCATAGTCTGGCAGGTGGTAATGTCAGCTTACACAGGACTCTAGTAAGCATTAATCTACTCCTTTAACTACCAAGAGCCTGCAGTAGCTGATATAGTCCTTACTGAGATTATCATTCCTTAGAAGTTTCCTCCAAAAGATGTAATTTCTTTCCTATAGCTTATGTAGCATGAGCTTTAAGGGCAATTTGTGGTTGGGGGCAACACGTTTTATGATATGACTGAATGCTCACTGTAAATTTTATAATAGTCACCAAAAATATAAGAACAGAGGAGATTAAAATTTCCTGTTGAGGCATAATCTATCATTCTTTAGAAAGGATCCAGTTAAAGTTTACCGTGTATATAAGAACGTAATGTGGACACTAGGGATGCTGAAAAACCTCCAGAGCTTTCGAGCCATTCAGTAGAATATGTGTTACATGTGCAGCCAGCTGAGAAGTGTATTAAAAACATAAAGACAACATTTTAAAGAATTGATTTGTTCTAGCAATATCATGCCAGGCTTTGCACATGAACATGAGAACACTTCAGTCTATCCTGAAACCGAATGACTGGAAATAAGTTCTTATTAACAGTATCTTACTTGTACATAATTGACCTATGGAAGTTGAACTTCTCTTTTTGATTTGACAGCTCTTCCTATACTGTTAGTTTGAGAAATAGAATGGCTCTCTTTCACAATTGTGGTGATCTAATAAACAATAGAAAATATCAAACCTATCTAATTATTTCTAGTCACTCCTCATAAGAAGGAAAATGAGCAAATATTGCACAAAAGAGTAAGGATGTCAAATATATCTAAACAGTTTTATAATTTTAAATTTCCTGCTTGAGTTTGGGAAAGGCAATATCAAAAAGATTGGTGAGAGGACACTGATCACTATATCAAAATATGAGCATAAGTCATGGGTAAATTATTGTAGTCTTGAGTTCTATTAGAGTGATGGTATATTAAATAGAAGAAGGTAACATAAAACAACTACTTATTTCAGAAGTGAAACATTTTATTGTTTATTATCAAATAATTCATAAGTAGGATGAAAACTTAACAGGATTGCAGGCAAGAGAATTCTGATGGGTTAAGGAAACTCTGCAATCTGGGCTGATTACACAGAATAATCTGTTAGCCTTTTTTACAAAAAGGCTAAATACTTCCAGACCAATTTTAAATTATTAATCCTCTACTCTTTATCATACCAAGCTTTATTTGTCTAACAATTTGGATATGTTTACATAACCTTATAAAAACATATGATCAGATGCTAAATTAAAGCTTTCAACTTTAGCTTTAAAATATTAACTTATCAGCATAAGATGGTGCATATAACTTGCTGAAATTTTTTACTTTAGTTAGAGGGATTACTTGTTCATTAACTTAATTTAATACTAGCCCAAAGTCTTAAAATCAGTTACTAATCTTGGAAAGTGCATTTCAGTTGCCCATACAGAACAACACAATCAAAATGGATATAAACTGTTTCTCAGAGAGATGACCTTTTATAATTTCACCAAGAAAGAGTAGGCGGAGTATTAGTGATTAAGTTCACAGGATTTGCAACGTCGACTCCACTTCACAAGTTCTTTTAAAAAGTATTAATATTTATAATTCAGTTAAACACTTATGTTTATATTCTCATGACCTTACATAATTTATGGAAACAATAATAATCTTTCCCATAAACATAGCATAGGAAATTTAGCAAACTCTATTGATTAGATTAGCAATAAAAAATTATACTCAGGTCTTACATAAAATACGCTTGCTGTGATAGACTGCAAACATGGCTGGACCTTCTTCTGCCTTTTTATGCATCCTTCCCTTTGTAATGTGACTTTGCAGCTCCATCAGAAGGTAGAAACCTTTTCACTGTTCCTTGAATCTGGGCTTGGCCATGTGACTTGCTTTGGGCAAAGGGACATATCAAAAGTGACATAAGCAGTGGCTAAAAACCAAAATGAGACTGTTCTCTCTCTGATCTTGAGAACCCTGCAATCACTGAATGAGTCCAAGTAAACCTGCTGGATGAAGAAACAGTTGGCAAAGTCATTGCCATTATCCAACTGACAGCAAGCCTACTGCCTGATACATGAATGAGGCTATCTGAAAACCCAGCACCAATGAATCTGGCTCAGAGAAGAAGAACCAGCCAGGTGAACCACTGAAGCATAAAAATAAATATTTATTGTCTAAAGCAAATTGTTGTTTAACATAGCGAAAGTTAACTGATATAAAACTAGTACCCAGTGTGGGGTGTTTCTATAACAAAACCTAAAACATGTAATACAATACTAAAATATGTAATATTGGCTTTGGATGGAGGCTGAAAAAACAGTGAAGAAACTGTTCGTGAAGGTTGAGACAGTGGCAGACAAAGTTGTACCATAGTGGAATATTTGGCAAAGCTTTAATCTGCAGAAACTTGGAAGATAGAAAATGTACCTAATGAACTTGTGCATCTGAAAAGATTTGATGACAGGTGCTGAGTGTGTCAACTGGCCCCTGTAGGCTGCATATAATAAGTATGGAAACAGAATAAGTTTAAAAATGAACAGTTTTGTTTACAAGCAGATTTTAGAAGAAATAAAAAGAAGCCAGGAATTGCTGGGTCAAAAAATAAATTGTCTCCCACGTTGGTAAAAATTCACAAAGTAGGAAATGGCCTAGTATAAAGATAGACAAAGGTGTGGCTGGTTATAAGATCCATTTTTAAAAAACCTCTAAAAGTTCTAAGGTGGACAGAAGAGTCCTCAGCAAGACAAATTGTCTCCTAATAATTCTAAGGGCATTTTTTTTTTCATAGCAGCCTACCACATCTGAAGTGGAGGAAGGCCTGTTTTGAAATGAATTAGATGTGAATTTTGAAAGTGGAGAATTTTAGAAATTACATACAATAGATGTAAATCAGATTCATAGGCAATCCATGAGTTTTTAAAGACCATTATACTAACAAAAGCACTGCCAGCTTGGACTAAAATCAATTACAAAAAGAAGGGTTTCTAGGCTTCCAACATTTTGGAGGCAGAAATCATACTGAGAATCATGGCCGTTTCTAGTTCTAAAGATGAAAGTCCTAGAGGTGGAAGCAAGAGATCCAGAGAAAAACAGACAGACAAATCACTCTCAAGGAGCAGAAATAGAACTTAATCAAGGAGCTTACACAGACCTAGAGCACGGGATCCTTTTAACATGTGCCTGGATGGATTTCCGAGTTGGTTAGACCAATGGCTGCTCTATGCCTCCCATTCCTCATTTTTCTGATCAGAAGTATCATTACAATTACTCTGTTCCCATCTCACCCTTGTATATTAGGTTGGTTGACCACAGATAACTTACATTTTTAGTTCATAAGTCTCTGGATGAAGAGCAGCTGCATCCAATGTGTCACATTTATACCTATATTAGAAACAAATTATAAGAACCTGGATTTTGAACCAGATGACATAATTGAATAAGACTATTGAAATTCTGGAAGTAAGCATATTTTTCATTTAGGAGAAATAATTTGTGGCTGAAAACAGTCTGCAGTAGATTTTAAAAATTGCTACAAATGTTCCATCTCTTTATACATATCATTTTACAACCTGATTTTGTAGTTCCTTCCATCAACAGTTGGTTTATTTCGTGAATCTACCTGTTCTTTCTAGGCTTGGTCATGTGAATTACTTTGGTCAATGAGACATGAACAAATATGATACAAGCAGGGGCTTTAAAAGACTTGCATATTGGAGCTTGCTCCATTTTCTGTACTTGGAATTCTGCAATTGCCATCATGTGAACAAGCCCTGGCTAGCCTCCTGGATGATTATAGCCAAATCACCTCCATCACTCAAGGTGACATTGAGTCAACTGCCTGAAGCCATCCTAGACCATCCAGCTTCAGCTGAAACAGCCCAGAAGAAGAATCATATGAAATAATAAATTATTGTTGTTTGAAAACTACTAACCATTTCTGGTTTCTGACTCATCAGAAACTAACATATATTATGTTCTTCATGGCGATAAGGTCAAAGAAAAGATTCATAATTTCTTTAAGCCAAAATTCCAAAGCAGCAACTTAATTCATTGAAAGATTTACTTTGATTAAAATAAATGTTACAAAAATGAGGATACTTATAATTCTTCTGTATTCATTTATCAAATACTAAATATTTTAAAGAAGATTTTATTTTATTTTAAGTTCCAGGATACATGCACAGAATGTGCAGGTTTGTTAAACAGGTAAACATGTGCCATGGTAGTTTGCTGCACCTATCAATCCATCACTTCGGTATTAAGCCCTGCATGCATTAGCTATTTGTCCTGATGCTCTCCCTCCCCTTTCCCCTCCGACAGGCCCCTGTGTGTGATGTTCCCCTCCCTGTGTCCATGTGTTCTCATTGTTCAGCTCCCACTTATGAGTGAGAATACACAGTGTGTGGTTTTCTGTTCCTGTGTTAGTTTGCTGAGGATGACGGATTCAAATGTCATCCATGCCCCTGCAAAGGATATGATCTCATTCCTACTTATGGCTGCATAGTATTCCATGGCTTATATGTAACACATTTTCTTTATCTGGTCTATCATTGATGCACATTTGGGTTGAATCCTTGTCTTTGCCATTGTGAATACTGCCACAATAAACATAGATGTTTATTTATAATAGAATGATTTATATTCCTTTGGGCATATTCCCAGTAATGGTATTGCTGGGTCAAATGGTATTTCTGGTTCTAGATCCTTAAGGAATCACCATACTGTCTTCCACGATGGTTGAACTAATTTACATTCCCACCAACAGCGTAAAAGCGTTCCTACTTCTCCTACCTCTTGCCAACATCTGTCATTTCTTGACTTTTTGCTAATCATTCTGACTGGCGTGAGATGGTATCTCATTGTGGTTTTGATTTGCATTTCTCTAATGATCAGTGATGTTGAGCTTTTTTCCATATGTTTTTTGGACATATAAATATCTTCTTTTGAGAAGTTTCTGTTCATGCCCTTTGCCCACTTTTTGATAGGGTTGTTGTTTTTTTCTTGTAAATTTATTTAAGTTCCTTGTAAATTCTGGATATTAGACCTTTCTCAGATGCGTAGATTGCAAAAATTTTCTCCCATTCTCTAGGTTTCCTGTTTGCTCTGATGATAGTTTCTTTTGCTATGCAGAAGCTCTTTAGTTTAATTAGATCCCATTTGTCAATTTTAGCTTTTGTTGCAATTGCTTCTGGTGATTTCATCACAAAATTTTTGCCCATGCCTTTGTCCTGAATGGTTTTGCCTAGATTTTGTTCTAGGGTTTTTTTGGTTTTGGTTTTACATTTAAGTTTTTAATCCATCTTGAGTTAATTTTTGTATAAGGTGTAAGGAAGGGGTCCAGTTTATGTTTTCTGCATATGGCTAGCCATTTCTCCCAGCACCATTTATTAAACAGGGAACCCTCTGCCCATTGCATGTTTTTCCCAGGTTTGTCAAAGATCCAGTGGTTGCAGATGTGTGGTCTTATTTCTGAGGTCTCTATTCTGTTTCATTGCACTCGTTGCTGTTTCATATATTTATTGATTTGCATATGTTGAACCAGCCTTGCATCCCAGGAATGAAACCAACTTGATCGTGGTGGATAAGCTTTTTGATGTGCTGCTGAATTTGGTTTGCCAGTATTTTATTGAGGATTTTCACATTGATGTTCATCAGCGATATTGGCCTGAAGTTTTATTTTATGTTGCATCTCTGCCAGGTTTTGGTATCAGGATAATGCTCACCTCATAAAATGAGTTAGGAAATAGTCCCTCCTTTTCAACTATTTTGAATAGTTTCAGAAGGAATGGTACCAGCTCCTCTTTTTACCTCTGGTAGAATTTGGCTGTGAATCCGTCTGGTCCTGGGAATTTTTTTTTGGTTAGTAGGCTGTTAATTACTGCCTCAATTTCAGAACTTGTTATTTGTTTATTCAGGGATTCGACTTATTCCTGGTTTAGTCTTGGGAGGGTATATGTGTCCAGGAATTTATCCATTTCTTCTAGTTTATTTGCATAAAGGTGTTTATAGTATTCTCTAATGTTCGTTTGTATTTCAGTGGGATCAGTGTTGATAACTCCTTCATAATTTTTATTGTGTCTAATTGACTCTTCTCTGTTTTCTTCTTTATTAGTCTAGCTAGTGGTCTATCAATTGTATTAATTTTTTCAAAAAAACCAGCTCCTGGATTCATTGATTTTTTTTTAAGGGTTTTTTGTATCTCTATCTTCTTTAGTTCCACTCCAATCTCAGTTACTTGTTGTCTTCTGCCAGCTTTGGGATTTGTTTGCTCTTGATTCTCTAGTTTTTTTAGTTGTGATGTTAAAGGGTCAGTTTGAGATCTTTATAGCTTTCTGACATGAGCATTAAGTGCCTTAAATTTCTCTCTTAACACTGCTTTAGCTGTGTCCCAAAGATTCTGGTACGTTGTGTCTTTGTTCTCATTGGTTTCAAAGAACTTCTTGATTTCTTCCTTAATTTCATTATTTGCCCAGGATTCATTCAGGAGCAGATTGTTCAATTTTGATGTAGTTGTGTGGTTTTGAGTCAATTTATTAATTTTGAGCTCTGATTTGATTGCACTGTGGTCTGAGAGATTGTTTGTTATGATTTCAGTTCTTTTGCCTTTGCTGAGGAGTGTTTTACTTCCAATTATGTGATCGATTTTAAGTGCCATGTGGCACTGAGAAGAATGTGTATTGTGTTGTTTTGGAGTAGAGTGTTCTGTAGATATCTATCAGGTGCACTTGATCAAGAGCTGAGCTCAAGCCCTGAATATCCTTGTTAATTTTCTGTCTCATTGATCTTTCTCATATTGACAGTGGGGTGTTGAAATCTCCCACTATTATTGTGTGGGCGTCTAAGTCTCTTTGCAGGTCTCAAAGAACTTTTTTTAAAAAATGAATCTGAGTGTTCTTGTATTGGGTGCATATATATTTACAATAGTTAGCTCTTCTTGTTGAATTGATCCCTTTACCTTATGTAATGCCCTTCTTTGTCTTTTTTGATCTTTGTTGGTTTAAGGTCTGTTTTATCAGAGACTAGGATTATAACCCCTCCCTTTTTTTTTTTTTTTTTTTTACTTTCCATTTGCTTGGTAAATATTCCTCTGTCCCTTTATTTTGAGCCTGTGTGTGTCTTTACACGTGAGATAGGTCTTCTGAATACAGAACACTGATGGGTCTTGACTATCAAATTTTCCAGTCTGCATCTTTTAATTGGGACATTTAGCCCATTTACATTTAGGTTACGTGTGAATTTGATCCTGTCATCATGATGCTAGCTGGTTATTTTGCACACTAGTTGATGCAGTTTCTTCATAGTGTCTTTGTATTTTGATTTGTTTTTGCAGTTGCTGGAACTGGTTTTTCCTTTTCACATTGAGTGCTTCCTTCAGGAGCTCTTGCAAGGCAGGCCTGGTGGTGATGAATTCCCTCAGCATTTGCTTGTCTGAAAAGGATTTTATTTCTCCTTTGCTTATAAAGCTTAGATTGGCCAGATATGAAATTCTGGGTTAAAAACTCTTTTCTTTAAGAATGTTTCATATTGGCCCCCACTCTCTTCAGGCTCGTAGGGTTCCTGCCGAGAGATCCGCTGTTAGTTTGATGGGCTTCCCTTTGTAAGTGAACTGGCCTTTCTCTCTGCCTGCCCTTAATTTTTTTTTTTTTTTTTTTTCATTTCGACCTTGGACAATCTGATGATTATGTGTGTTGGGACTGATCCTCTCATGGAGTATTTTACTGGAGTTCTCTGTATTTCCTGAATTTGAATGTTGTCCTGTCTTTCTAGGTTGGGGAAGTTCTCCTGGAAGATATCCTGAAGTGTGTTTTCCAACTTGATTCCATTCTCCCTGTCTCTTTCAGGTACTCCAATCAGTCGTAGGTTCAGTCTTTTTACATAGTCCCATAATTCTCAGAGGTTTTGTTGGTTCCTTTTCATTCCTTTTTCTCTAATCTTGTCTGCCAGCCTTATCTCAGCAAGATAGATTTGAAGCTCTGATATTCTTTATTTCGTTTGATCGATTCAGCTACTGATACTTGTATATGTTTCACAAAGTTCTCGTACTGTGTTTTTCAGCTCCATCAGGTCATTTATGTTTCTCTCTAAACTGGTTATTCTAGTTAGCAGCTCCTTTAACCTTGTATCATGGTTCTTAGTTTCTTTGCATTGGGTTAGAACATGCTCGTTTACCTCAGTGAAGTTTGTTACTACCCACCTTCTGAAGCCTACTTCTGCCAATTCTTCCATCTTACCCTCCATCCAGCTCTGTGCCCTTGCGGGAGAGATGTTTCTGTCATTTGGAGGAGAAAAGGCACTCTGGCCATTTGGGTTTTCAGCATTTATTCATCAATTCTTTCTCTTCTTCATGAGTTTGTCTAGTTTTGATTTCTGAGGACGCTGGCCCTTGGATGAGGTTTTTGTGGGGACTTTTTTTGTTGATGCTGTTGTTGCTTTCTGTTTGCTTATTTTTCTTTCAGTAGTCAGATTCCTCTTCTGTAGGGCTTCTGCGGTTTGCTGGGGGTTCACTTTAGGCCCTATTCATCTGGGTTGCTTCTGCACCTAGATATGTCACCCAAGCACGCTGGAGAACAGCAAACATGGGTGCCTGCTCCTTCTGCTGGGATCTCCGACCTCGAGAGGCACCAACCTGACACCAGTAAGAAGGCTCCTGTATAGGGTATCTGGTTACCCCTGTTGGGGGATCTCACCCAGTTGGGGGTCATGGGAACCAGAACCCATTTAACAAAGCACTTTGGCTGTCCCTTGGTGAAGAGGGTGTGCTGCTGTGTGAAGCCCACTTGTGTGGGCTGTCTGGGCTCCTCAAAGAAGCTTCCATTAGCTCATTTAATGACTATTAAATGAGTTATAGCCAAGTGACTATTTCAAAAAATTATTTCTTTTTTTTTTTGAGATGGAGTCTGGCTCTGTCGCCCAGGCTGGAGTGCAGTAGTGCGATCTCCGCTCACTGCAATCTCCGCCTCCCAGGTTCACGCCATTCTCCTGCCTCAGCCTCCCAAGTAGCTGGGACTACAGGCGCCCGCCACCACGCCCGACTAATTTTTTGTATTTTTAGTAGAGACAGGGTTTCACCGTGTTAGCCAGGATGGTCTTGATCTCCTGGCCTTGTGATCCACCCGCGTTGGCCTCCCAAAGTGCTGGGATACAGGCGTGAGCCACCTCACCTGGCCTCAAAAAATTATTTCATGCTTAGCAATCAAACTTTATCATCATAGTTTGATTTTTCTTAAAGTGCAGAGAAGAACTTTTTTTCTTTAAGTAACAATACATTCAAAGCAAAAAAAAATTAACTTATCTTTTTTAAATGAAATAAACTAGACAATATAGTATATTAGTCTCCTTCTGAGAAAGGCAAAAGTATACCAATTAGGTTTTTCTCAATAAGTATTTAACATTTGTACAATGAAATAATCTTATGAGACTTTCGGTCAAGCTAGGAGACTTATGTGTCATCCTTTCCCTCCAGAATATTTTATTTTTCCTAGCATTAAGCTGTTGACACTTAGAATGCATTAAGCTAAAAAAAATGGAGTGAGGAGTTTATCACTAAAATGTACTTTTTTTCTATTTTTTTTTTAGTTACATGAGGGAAAGATCTATATACTTTATAGGTTTCTTGAGTAGTATAATAGTAATAAAAGAAGCTCATGAAGCTTTGTACAATTAAGCAGATCATTCCCTTTCCTTTTACCTTCTTATGCCATTATGCTTTCAGGCTCCTTTAAACAAATGCTAACATTAAAGAAAGTCTCATTTTTCTCTAAGCCATACCAAACCCAGTTCTCTTCCTTTGACTATTGACAAATCTTTCTACTTTTTGATAATGAATCTGCCTGTTTTAATTAGATATCCTTAGAGTATATGGAAATGAAATGCCTATGATTTATAACATTTTAATAATGCTTCCAAAAGAAAATGGCATCAGGAAATACACAAAGACAATACAATTACAGCCCTTGGATTATACAAATCTAAATTCCTTCTTTTTGTAAAGATGACAGAGAGACTTTCTTAGTAACAAGCAATGGCATACAGAAAACAATGATAGCATTAGACGGCTTAAGATGGGTTGACTCCCAGAAAAGAGAGAAAGGTAGTAATCAAAAATGTTTTCCATTTTCTTGACTTAAGCAACTTAGAGGAAATCGTAGCTGTTATTAATGGTAAGAAAAACATTCAAAAGGAAAAGATTTAGGAAAAGAGAAACATCAAGAGTCAGTTTTGGACGTGTCACATTTTACGTGCTTGTGGTACATCAAGGTAGAGACATCAAATAGGGAGATGGATACATGAGTCTGTATCCAGAAGAAAGTTCAGGGCTGGATATATACATTTGGTCAATGTAATAATGCTAAGGGGGTAGATGAGATCATTCAGGGAGAGAGTGTAGGGGGAGACCATAATAAGGCTTAAGACTGAGCCCTAAAAAATATATAAAATAATTTTAAGTTGATCCACATATTTTTCAGGGTACCTGTGATAATTTAATACATTCATATACTTTGTGAAGATCAAATCAGTGTAATTGAGATATCATAACCTTAAATATTTGTCTTTTTTTCTATGCTAGAGACATCCAAATTATTCTTTTCTAGCAGTTTTGAAATATACACCACTATTGTAAACTGTAGTCAGTCTACTGATCTAACACTAGGTTATATTTCTTGTATCAAGCTGTATATTTGTACTCATTAATCAACTTATTTTTATTAGCCCCTTTTCACTACTCTTCACAGCTTCTGATAACCAGCAATCTAATATCTAGCTTCACTTTTTAGCTCCCACACATGAGTGAAAACATGATATTTTTCTTTCTGTGCCTGGCTTTTTTCACTTAACATAATGACCTCAGGTTCCACCCATGTTGCTGCAAATGACAGGATTTTATTTTTTGTGGCTGAAAAATATTCCATTGCTTATATATACTAGTTTCTTTATCCATTTATTCACTGATGGACGCTTAAGTTGATTTCATATTTTGACTATTGTGAATAGTGCTGTAATTAACATGGAAGTGCAGATATCTCTTCAATATATTGACTTCCTTTCTTTTATGCTCATTAGTGGAATTGCTAGATCATATGGAGCTCTATTTTAAGTTTTTAAAGGAACCTCCGCATAAATTTTCATAGCGACTGTACTAATTTACATTCCTACCAATAGTGTATTAGAGTTCTCCTTCCTGCACATCCTTGCCAGCATCTGTTATTCTTTCTTTTTAATAAAAGCATTTAACTAGGGTAAGGTGATTTCTCATTTTGGTTTTGATTTGCATTTCTCTGATATAGTTAGTGATGTTGAGCATATTTCCATATATCTGTTGACCACTTGTGTGTCGTCTTTTGAGAAATATCTATTCAGATATTTTCCCCATTTTTTAAGTGGGTAATTATTATTATCATTATTTTTGCTACTAAGTTGTTTGAGCTCCATATATATTCTGGTTATTAATCCCTTGTCAGATGGATAGTTTGCAAATAATGTCTCTGATACTGCAGGTTGTCCCTTTGTTGATTGTTTCCTTTGCTGTGCAGAAGCTTTTCAGTTTTACATAAATAGATAAAAATGTTTGTGTTTTTTTGCTTTGGTTGCTTATGCTTACACAAAAAATTTTGCCTAGACCAATGTCTTGGAGTGTTTCCTCAATGTTTTCTTCTAGTAATTTCAAGGTTTCAAGGCCTAGAGTTAAATCTTTAGTTAATTTTTCAGTTGATTTTTGTATATAGTGAGAGATAGAGGTCTAGTTTTGTTTTTCTACATATGGTTATCCAGTTTACCCAGCATCATTTATTAAAGAGACTGTCCTTTCGTCACTGCATGTTTTTGGTGTCTTTGTTGAAGATGAGGTAGCTGGAAATGCATGGATTAATATCTGGGTTCTCTATTCTGTTTCATTGTTATGTGTGTCTGCTTTTATGCCAGTACCGTGCTGATTTAGTTACCACAGATTTGTAGTATTTTTTGGTGTCCAGTGGTGTAATGTCTTCAGTTTTGCTTTTTTGTTGTTATTGCTCAGGATTGCTTTGCCTATTCAGAGTCTTTGTGGTTCCATATAAATTTTAGGATTGCTTTTTCTACATCTGTGAAGAATGTCATTGGTATTTTGATAGGCGTTGCATTGAATCTGTAAATTTTCTTGGGTAGTGTTATCATTTTAATAATATTAATATTTCTAATTCATAAGTACAGAACATCTTTTCATTTTTGTATGTCTTAAATTTATTTCATCAGTGTTTTACAGTTTTGCTTGTATGTATCTTTCACTTCTTTGATTAAATTGATTCCTAACATTCTATATTCCTTGTAGCTGTTTAAAATTGGATTTCTTTCTTGATTTTTCTTTAGATTACTCACTATTGGCATGTATAAATGCTGCTGATTTTTGTATGTTAATTTTGTATCTTGCAATTTTACTGAATTCGTTTATCAGTTCTAACAAGTATTTGGTAGAGTCTTTAGGTTTTCCTAAGTATAAGATCATGTCATCTACAAACAAGGCTAATATGACTTTTTCTTTCCAATTCTAATGCCCTCTATTTCTTTCTCCTGCCTAATTGTTCTGGCTAGGACTTCCAGTATTATTTTGAATAAAAGTGGTGAAAGTGGGCATCTTTGTCTTGCTCCGGATTTTAGAGTAAAGCCTTTCAATTTTTTTCAGTTAAGTATGTTGTTAGCTGTCGGTCTGTCATATATGACCTTTATCATTTTGAAGTATGTTCCTTCTATACTCAGTTTTGTTAGGATTTTTGCCATAAAGGGATGTTGAATTTTATCAAATGCTTTTTCAGAACCTGTTGAAATGATCATGTGGTTTTATTCTTGGTTCTGTATTTATTGAGCCATCCTTGGTATCCCTGGGATAAATCCCACTTGTTCCTGGTTAATAATTTTTTTTTAATATCTCTCCATTGGCTGAGTTATAGCAGAGCTTTCAGAGCTGGGAATGATAGTCCCACCTTCCACCTTTGTCTCTGGCTGTCCTCAGGCAATTTTCGCCCTTCAGGCACTACCATGCTTTCTTTGGTTTGAAACAGGGACAGGTCTCCTGCCAAGGAACTCAAGTTGGTGGGGAAGCTAGTTGTCTACCTTAATCTCCCTTTTTCTTTTTTTTTTTTTTTTTTTTTTTTGTGATGTTAAACTTTGAGAGCTTTTTTTTTTTCTTTTTTTTTTTTATTATACTTTAGGGTTTTAGGGTACATGTGCACAATGTGCAGGTTTGTTACATATGTATCCATGTGCCATGTTGATTTCCTGCACCCATTAACTCGTCATTTAGCTAATCTCCCTTTTTCAAATGTAAAAACCATGAGTCAGGAAGAAGCTTTCTGTGCACTTGGTGCTGGGCAGATTGGGAAGAAGGATGTTGTGGAGATGAAAGTCTAATTCTCTTACCATCTACTCAAAGTTTTTTCATGTCTCTGTTGGTCCAGGCACTGTTGCCTTATCATATTCGAGTTGTGGGATACTGCTGGTGATAATTTCAGCACTACATATTTGTTTTTGGTTTTCTGTTATAGAAAGTGAAGCCAGGTTGCTTCTATGTTGCCATTTTGGAACCAGAGGTCTCTCCTAATCAATAATTTGACATAAACTCACAGAAGGCCACGTATTTATGTGCTTCTATATTGGTATTTATAACACTGACTTACTTTAAGGAATTCTAGAAGAGATGAGAAATATGTACTAGGATCAGTTAATAATGTTTATCACAATAGTAAAAAAACTGGAATAATTTACCTAAGTTGAAGAATAATTTGTAAATTATAAACATCCTTATGATACGTTGCAATTCACAATGTAAAAATCCCATTGAGTAATAATTTTTTAATGGAAAGCCATTGATTGCATATTAATAAGAGGGAGAAGCAGACTATAAAATATTAAAGTATAATAGAATATTACTTAAAAATAAATGTAAGTAAAATGAAAAGGACTAGAAGTATATGTCAAAATATTAAGAGTTGTTATTTTTGAGAGTGGGGCTATAGCTACTTATAGATATTTCAGTGTTTTTTTGTTGTTTTGTGGCAAAGGTTCACTATATTGTGCATACTCATGCTTGAAAAAACTGTCATATAAACAGTTAAAATCTGTGACCAAGAAAAGACCCTCATGCAGTAGTGAAATTTATCTTATATCTACAAATCCCATATTTCAATGTTTAACCATGCTTTCACATGATTAAATTGTACATAAATGTATTCTTTTCTTATTTTCCTACAGAATATTTCAGTACAGAAAGCAATTTTATAATCTAAGTTGGATTACTTCTCGTCTTTATTAGTAATTTAAATCATATTTCTCGAAGTTAAAGAAGCATATTGTTTCAGGAAAATTAGATGCTTTCCCTAGGTATTATGGCATGCTTAAAATATATTCTAATATTGCAGTGAGAATCATTATTGAGTTTCTCTATATAGCACTGAAAGGAAAAACAATTAAAACTGCTTTAGGATATCAATAATTCATGAGGGAAATGTCTATTCCTACTAGACTACATCTTAAAAAATTCCAAGTGAGACAAGAGGGAGCCTACTGAATTCTTCCCAAGAGAGCTCTCCCCTCTACTTTATGAGGGAGTTCATTTCAAGCTGCCCTTGGGCTTCTAAAATAGCTATACATCTTCCTATTCTTCATCTGCCTTCTCCAGCAACTTACAAGAAGGCTTTCGCAAGAAATGAGGCTTTCACAAAAAGACCCTTGTCAAGTAAATAAATAAACTCCTAGGAAATACCTTCGGCATCTTTCTGATTAACCAGCAGAGCACCTAGCATGATGCCCTCTCCACAGAAAGATCCAGTAGACAGCCATTTAGACATTCCACCCCCACCCATGTTTTAGATATTTCATCCCTCCAGCCCTGCTTCTTAAATCTCCCACCAGCTTGAAACCTGGGGTTTCCTAAATGATTTCCAGGCCTGCTGCCATACTCCATTTTTAATAGGAATCTCTAAAGTGAGCTATAATTTGAAAATACGTAATCAAGGACACTGTGGGATTCTCAGCTTTAGGCAATATGTTCTGTCGGATAGAAGAAAGCTCTGGCAAACAGCAGAACCAGATTCTTGCACCAGCTGTGCTCCCAACTTACTCTATAATTTCAGTCAAGTCATTCTAATGGCTATTGTCTGTCTGTTTCACTGGTGGAATCTACAGAAGTCTTAGCCTTCCTGACTCCTTAACAATGATCATGTGAGGATCAATGAGATGAAGTCTGCAGAGATATGTTGTCCTCTTGGGGAAAGACACTTTGAAAATAAAGGTATTAGAGAAAATCTCTGGTATGACTTTCAAGAGCTCAGATTCCCAAGTCTCATGTTGTATGCACGTTTTCTGGCAATTAGGTCATTATTGCTTTTTCTCCTGTAATGAAAGCGATACAGAAAAAGAAAATCCACCAAAATACTACTCCTTTTGAAACTGAATAAAGAAAGCAAACTTTCATTTTATTCCTTTCATGGATGATGTATTTTCTGATTTTAAGCATATTGCATATAGCACAAGTTGGCAGGCTTATCCCCAAATACACTTCCATCTGGTGACCGGACCTCAGTTTTACACGCTCAATTGCACATTGTTTAATTGCCTGTCTCTGCCAGTAGCATAAATATATTATATATTAATAAGTTCCTGTATATGTTAGTACATACATATAAACATGTATTGACTCCCCTTGTATTGAGTTTTTGTGTGCAAATTTGAAAAAACCATGGTCCTGTCTAAGCATTTTAATAGAAATAAACCCCCTCAAGGTTTCTGTTTAAAATCATGCCCACAGGCATAGACTGAGGGGTATGCCTGCTATGATTTCACCTTCACATACTTCAAAAGAATGTGTGCATGTTTGTGTTTGGGGAATGGTGGATATAGGGAAAGAGGGGTTAGGAAGAAAATCCTTTGTGAATGCAAAATATTCCCTGTGTATTCTTCAGAATCAAAATATCTGAATTCAGCACTTTCATATGGTTCTTCAATTTAAAATGCTGGCTTCAACTATATTTTATCATGACCTAATTTGATATTATCCAGTCTTCAAATACCCTGAGAAATACTTTACTCATGCATCAATCTCTCAAAAAGTGGGTAAATTGCTCTTAACCCCACATTAACGCTAAAGAAAAGCTTTTGAAGAAGTAGCAAAGTATTGAAAAATGGGATTTAGCATAAAACTGCTTTCCAAATAAACCACCAAAATGCCTATTGTGATGATCTGTGATGAGGGAACCCACTGGCTGTGTGGTACTCACATGAGAGATTCCAGCAGCTCCTTCTGAGTTGGGGAGATAATTGCTGTAGTAGAATTCATGAACTCACAAGCTCGATTCACCGAGCAAAAAAAATTCCTAACTAAATATCACTGGAAAATAAAATCTTTATTTGCAGCATGGAGAACCACTAGTCTGAAGACTGTCAGTTTTGAAATTTAAAGTAATGTATTACCCTGCAGGGCCCCATCCATGCCAGCTAAAACAGATGTAGCATATTTGTTTCTGGAGTATGCTCTGCTGGGGGAGAAGACATCTCTTTTTTTCCCTTTCTTATTTCAAGACTGAAGGTTAAGAAAAATAAAACTTGCTTTTGGATTGATATTTATGTTATATTTCAATATTGAATAAATGTCCATGACTATTTTATAGGTGCCTGAAAATAAAGTAAGATATTAACAGAGAAACAGTTTTGTGAGCCGTACTGTGATATTAGCACTTTCTGCTATAGCAAAGTGGCATTAGTTTTATATGAGCAGTTATAATGAAAATTTAATGTAGTTAAAAAGAATTAACTCTGCACAGTGAGCATTCAACTTACCACAAATTTCTTAGCCAGAAAACAAACCCTACACATCAAAGTAACTGTGGAATTCACATTTGTTCATAAACTATGAAATGAAATTCATTGCTTAATATTTCAAAGCTTTTAGAGTTAATACATTTAAAAACTGAATAACAGTGATATTCTTTATGTAAATTGGTGTCTCCTAAGAAAGGAAGAAGAGAAAGAAAGAAGAAGAGAAAATAATTGCCACAAGTTAAATAAATAAATAAATAAAAACTCTACCCCTCAAACCAAATCAGGACTAAATTATATTCATTTAGATATAATTTAAATTCTTTAAAAATTTTATGTAAATTTTATTAGTAGGGCATATTAGGTCTAAAAGATGATATAACTTTGGATCTAATTTCCCCTTCTTATTAGAAAAACTTCCAGTAGTTTGTTTTATAGATAAAAGCTTCTTAACTTTTGTCATCTACTATTTATTGCCACAATGATGGAAATAAATCAGTACTTGAAGGAAGACATTTTGATTGAAATAATGTAAGAGAGTCCAATGTAACATAATTTATCTCAAAGAAAATGAAAACCAGGGATATTCTATTCTAGAAGCCTAAGAGAAAAATGTGTCACACTCTCTCAGGATTTATGCTAGGCCAGAGAGGCTGGAAGTTAATAGCCACTGAAATACCATGCAATTCTTACTAGATCATGTGTTACAGTAAAATGAGTGGCGATCTTGGAAGCAAAAACGATTTTTTACTTGTTAGTTTCAAAGATGAGCATCTACATCTTTACCTATTTTAAAAGAAAAACTTGATGTCTGGGTTTCATATTTTTCTTTCAAAAGGTGCTTTCTTAGCATAATGTATACTTCTGATGAAGCTGACACTTGAAAAGGAAGATAATGTCTTAGAATTAAAATATAAGAATTGCTTTTCAGCAAGAAAAGAGGGACGTGACTGATGGTCAGTTCCTAAGGGTTTCCACACCCTACTTTGGTTTTAATGTCTAGATTTTTCTAACACACAAGTACATCCAAAGATCATCTCCCTAAATTGCCTTGCAATCAGCTGAAGGGCCTTGTGACCCTCAGAAAATAGAGGAGATGGTGAACTTTGTAATCATACGTTCGGAAAGATCAAGCAAACAATTTAAAAAAGTTTATAGCATCTGTTCAGTAAGACAGGAAGTGTTGCACAATGATATACTGATGATGCTGATTTATGGAAGCTGTTGTGTAAATTCAAGTGCTTTCAGTATGCAGTACATCAAGCAATGCAGTAGAAGTGGCTGGTGCCTCTTCTGAATACTTAGCAATTTCTTCTACTGGTTGATAAAGGTTCCGCTGCTTAGATCTTGGGTAACTGGAGCCGCCTTGCCCCCAACCTTGGGCATCCAGGTGACTTCTGTGGGGATAAAGTCCTCCTTTCTTATCTAAAATTGGAGTAGATGTGGTATAGTTTATGTTCCAGAGTTCCACACAAGATCAGTCTGGAGCTAGACTTCACCTAAACCATATCGCTACTTAGCTTCTTTCTCTTTCCTTCTCCTTCTTTCCTTACTCTCTTACACATTTTTCCTGGGAGCATTCCCATAAAAAGAAAAATCCCTTGCACAAGAATTTCCATGATAAGAAGTGCTTCCAGGGTACCCTCTCTAAGACAGATGACAGAGAAATTGGCCAAGTTCTCCATATACCAAACAAAAGGAAGAGTTTTCTAACTTCACAGTCCTACACAACCCAACCATACGATGTTTGAACTGAAAGTGACAATAAAAATCTGTTTATTGATTAAGGAAACTAAGGCCCCCGAATGACTTGTACATCACTCAGCAATTTAGTAAGAGAGTCAGGACTAGCGCTCCTATACCCCATCTCCCTGTCTGGTGCTCCTTTTGCTTCAATATCATGAGAACATTTTTAAAACCTCTTTTTATGACTTCAGTTGTCACCAAATTATCTGTGTAGTCACCTACCTGTGAAAACGATTCTTCCTTAATGAAAGACTCAAAAATGTCAGCTCAGTGATAAAAAAATTTCCAACTTATAATGAAGCTCTGACTTGGGCCACTTTTGTAATAGTAAAAATATTAAAAACAAAATAAAATCTAGATTTATTTAGAATTTACGATAACCTGGACCCTCTGCTAATTGTTTTGCATGTATTACACCATGTATTTCTTTCAACAGGATTAATACAGCAGATACCATTATAATATCCACTTTAGCAATAGGAAAGTCAAGGCTCAGAGATGAAAATAGACATGCAGCAATTACATATGAAAGCCAGGGTCAAGGTCATATCTGACTTACTCATATTTCCTTCATAACCCCCAGATTATATTGCCTCTCTGTGGACTCCTGGCTGCACATTCTCCCATAAGCGGTCTTGGTGACCCACTGGAACATGTCTTTTCAGCTACTGTCATTCATGAAAGTTTTCTTGTTAATGAGACTAACAGAAAAAAATGGCAAGAAACTATTTTTTTAAAGGATCTTCATTTGTACAAAATAATTCAAAAGAAAAATTTGCCTCTTTATATATATATTTTAAACTTTTTAATTGGATATTGGCAAGTTATAACTGTACATATTCATAAGGTAAAAAATGATGCTGTGATATATGTATACGATGTGGAATGATTGGCTCAAGCTAATTAATATCCATCACCTCAAACACTATCACTGATTCCTCCCATCTAGTTGAAACATTATATTCTTTGATCATCATCTTCCCTTTCCCCACCCTCAGCCTCTGGTAACCATCATTCTACTTTCTGCTTCTGCGAGTTCTGTATTTTTAGCTTCCACATCTAAGTGAGGACATACACATTTGTCTTTCTGAATTTGAACTTTTCTTAAGTTAAACTAATACATATTATTTTGGCACTGATCTCAAAGTATTATTCTACTTACTGATTTATTATTCTATTTATTGGGGAAGTACACAATCCCTCGAATATTTCAGAACTATAGGAGTTATATTACATTGTGGTGAGCTAACATGCTTGCCTCTGTCTTGCGGCGTCCCTGGGTTTTGGCCAATTTTAATTTGGAGCTATGTATGATTTGATAATCCTTTCTAAATGACAATGCAAACACAAATTCATGACCATAAAATATGACATTATCCATTTGATAGGTAAGAGGGACTACATTTGGGTTGAAAAGGAAGTCATTTACCATGGTCCCATCAAGAGGGAATCACCTCAGGGTGGACACTATCTTTGCCAGAGAAATATTTTGATCACTTAATTGAATTTTCTCAACTGGAATATCAACTCATGTTTTGTGACCTTTTTATAACAGGGATTCATTTTATTAACAGTTTGGCAATATACAAATATTTTCTTATTTTAAATTAACAACTAAATTAATAAATGCCATGAAATTGGTATTTATAAATTATGCAAAAATAAACCATGGTTCTTTTTAAATTATTTTTTTATTTTTATTATTATACTTTAGGTTTTAGGGTACATGTGCACAATGTGCAGGTTTGTTAAATATGTATCCATGTGCCATGTTGTTTTGCTGCACCCATTAACTCGTCATTTAGCATTAGGTATATCTCCTAATGCTGTCCCTCCCCCTCCCCCCACCCCACAACAGTCCCTGGAGTGTGATGTTCCCCTTCCTGTGTCCATGAGTTCTCATTGTTCAATTCCCACCTATGAGTGAGAACATGCGGTGTTTGGTTTTTTGTCCTTGCGATAGTTTACTGAGAATGATGGTTTCCAGTTTCATCCATGTCCCTACAAAGGATATGAACTCATCATTTTTTATGGCTGCATAGTATTCCATGGTGTATATGTGCCACATTTTCTTAATCCAGTCTATCGTTGTTGGACATTTGGGTTGGTTCCAATTGTTTGCTATTGTGAATAGTGCCGCAATAAACATACGTGTGCATGTGTCTTTATAGCAGCATGATTTATAGTCCTTTGGGTATATACCCAGTAATGGGATGGCTGGGTCAAATGGTATTTCTAGTTCTAGATCCCTGAGGAATGGCCACACTGACTTCCACAATGGTTGAACTAGTTTACAGTCCCACCAACAGTGTAAAACTGTTCCTATTTCTCCACATCCTCTCCAGCACCTGTTGTTTCCTGACTTTTTAATGATGGCCATTCTAACTGGTGTGAGATGGTATCTCACTGTGGTTTTGATTTGCATTTCTCTGATGGCCAGTGATGATGAGCATTTTTTCATGTGCTTTTTGGCTGCATAAATGTCTTCTTTTGAGAAGTGTCTGTTCATGTCCTTTGCCCACTTTTTGATGGGGTTGTTTTTTTCTTGTAAATTTGTTTGAGTTCAATGTAGTTTCTGGATATTAGCCCTTTGTCAGATGAGTAGGTTGCAAAAATTTTCTCCCATTCTGTAGGTTGCCTGTTGACTCTGATGGTAGTTTCTTTTGCTGTGCAGAAGCTCTTTAGTTTAATTAGATCCCATTTGTCAATTTTGGCTTTTGTTGCCATTGCTTTTGGTGTTTTAGACATGAAGTCCTTGCCCACGCCTATGTCCTGAATGGTATTGCCTAGGTTTTCTTGTAGGATTTTAATGGTTTTAGGTCTAACATGTAAGTCTTTAATCCATCTTGAATTAATTTTTGTATAAGGTGTAAGGAAGGGATCCAGTTTCAGCTTTGTACATATGGCTAGCTAGTTTTCCTAGCACCATTTATTAAATAGGGAATCCTTTCCCCGTTTCCTGTTTTTCTCAGGTTTGTCAAAGATCAGATAGTTGTAGATATGCGGCATCATTTCTGAGGGCTCTGTTCTGTTCCATTGATCTATGTCTCTGTTGTGGTACCAGTACCATGCTGTTTTGGTTACTGTAGCCTTGTAGTATAGTTTGAAGTCAGGTAACATGATGCCTCCAGCTTTGTTCTTTTGGCTTAGGATTGACTTGGAGATGCAGGCTCTTTTTTGGTTGCATATGAACTTTAAAGTAGTTTTTCCAATCCTGTGAAGAAAGTCATTGGTAGCTTGATGGGGATGGCATTGAATCTATAAATTACCTTGGGGAGTATGGACATTTTCACGATATTGATTCTTCCAACCCATGAGCATGGAATGTTCTTCCATTTGTTTGTATCCTCCTCTTTTATTTCATTGAGCAGTGGTTTATAGTTCTTCTTGAAGAGGTCCTTCACATCCCTTGTAAGTTGGATTCCTAGGTGTTTTATTCTCTTTGAAGCAATTGTGAATGGGAGTTCACTCATGATTTGGCTCTCTGTTTGTCTGTGATTGGTGTACAAGAATGCTTGTGATTTTTGTACATTGATTTTGTATCCTGAGACTTTGCTGAAGTTGCTAATCAGCTTAAGGAGATATTGGGCTGAGACAATGGGGTTTTTTAGATATACAGTCATGTCATCTGCAAACAGGGACAATTTGACTTCCTCTTTTCCTAATTGAATACCCTTTATTTCCTTCTCCTGCCTGATTGCTCTGGCCAGAACTTCCAGCACTATGTTGAATAGGAGTGGTGAGAGAGGGCATCCCTGTCTTGTGCCAGTTTTCAAAGGGAATGCTTCCAGTTTTTGCCCATTCAGTATGATATTGGCTGTGGGTTTGTCATAGATAGCTCTTATTATTTTGAGATATGTCCCATCAATACCTAATTTATTGAGAGTTTTTAGCATGAAGGGTTGTTGAATTTTGTCAAAGGCCTTTTCTGCATCTATTGAGATAATCATGTGGTTTTTGTCTTTGGTTCTGTTTATATGCTGGATTACATTTATTGATTTGCGTATGTTGAACCAGCCTTGCATCCCAGGGATGAAGCCCACTTGATCATGGTGGATAAGCTTTTTGATGTGCTGCTGGATTCAGTGTGCCAGTATTATATTGAGGATTTTTGCATCAATGTTCATCAAAGATATTGGTCTGAAATTCTCTTTTTTGGTTATGTCTCTGCCAGGCTTTGGTATCAGGACGATGCTGGCTTCATAAAATGTGTTAGGGAGGATTCTCTCTTTTTCTATCAATTGGAACAGTTTCAGAAGGAATGGTACCAGTTCCTGCTTGTACCTCTGGTAGAATTCGGCTGTGAATCCATCAGGTCCTGGACTCTTTTTGGTTGGTAAGCTATTGATTATTGCCACAATTTCAGAACCTGTTATTGGTCTATTCAGAGATTCAACTTCTTCCTGGTTTAGTCTTGGGAGGGTGTATTTGTTGAGGAATTTATCCATTTCTTCTAGACTTTCTAGTTTATTTGCATAGAGGTGTTTGTAGTATTCTCTGATGGTAGATTGTATTTCTGTGGGATCGGTGGTGATATCCCCTTTTTCATTTTTTATTGCATCTATTTGATTCTTGTCTCTTTTCTTCTTTATTAGTCTTGCTAGTGGTCTATCAATTTTGTTGATCGTTTCAAAAAACCAGCTCCTGGATTCATTAATTTTTTGAAGGGTTTTTTGTGTCTCTATTTCCTTCAGTTCTGCTCTGATTTTAGTTATTTCTAACCTTCTGCTAGCTTTTGAATGTGTTTTCTCTTGCTTTTCTAGTTTTTTTAATTGTGATGTTAGGGTGTCAATTTTGGATCTTTCCTGCTTTCTCTTGTGGGCATTTAGTGCTATAAATTTCCCTCTACACACTGCTTTGAATGTGTCCCAGAGATTCTGGTATGTTGTGTCTTTGTTCTCGTTGGTTTCAAAGAACATCTTTATTTCTGCCTTCATTTCATTATGTACCCAATAGTCATTCAGGAGCAGGTTGTTCAGTTTCCATGTAGTTGAGTGGTTTTGAGTGAGTTTCTTAATCCTGAGTTCTAGTTTGATTGCACTGTGGTCTGAGAGACAGTTTGTTGTAATTTCTGTTCTTTTACATTTGCTGAGGAGAGCTTTACTTCCAACTACGTGGTCAATTTTGGAATAGGTGTGGTGTGGTGCTGAAAAAAATGTATATTCTGTTGATTTGGGGTGGAGAGTTCTGTAGATGTCTATTAGGTCCACTTTGTGCAGAGCTGAGTTCAATTCCTGGATATCCTTGTTAACTTTCTGTCTCATTGATCTGTCTAATGTTGACAGTGGGGTGTTAAAATCTCCCATTATTATTGTGTGGGAGTTTAAGTCCCTTTGTAGGTCACTGAGGACTTGCTTTATGAATCTGGGTGCTCCTGTGTTGGGTGCATGTATATTTAGGATAGTTAGCTCTTCTTGTTGAATTGATCCCTTTACCATTATGTAATGGCCTTCTTTGTCTCTTTTGATCTTTGTTGGTTTAAAGTCTATTTTATCAGAGACTAAGATTGCAACCCCTGCCTTTTTTTGTTTTCCATTTGCTTGATAGATCTTCCTCCATCCCTTTATTTTGAGTCTATGTGTGTCTCTGCACGTGAGATGGGTTTCTGGAATACAGCACACTGATGAGTCCTGACTCCTTATCCAGTTTGCCAGTCTGTGTCTTTTAATTGGAGCATTTAGCCCATTTACATTTAACGTGAATATTGTTATGTGTGAATTTGATCCTGTCATTATGATGTTAGTTGGTTATTTTGCTCGTTAGTTGATGCAGTTTCTTCCTAGCCTTGATGGTCTTTACAATTTGGCATGTTTTTGCAGTGGCTGGTACTGGTTGTTCCTTTCCATGTTTAGTGCTTCCTTCAGGAGCTCTTTTAGGGCAGGCCTGGTGGTGACAAAATCACTCAGTATTTGCTTGTCTGTGAAGTATTTTATTTCTCCTTCACTTATGAAGCTTAGTTTGGCTGGATATGAAATTCTGGGTTGAAAATTCTTTTCTTTAAGAATGTTGAATATCGGCCCCCACTCTCTTCTGGCTTGTAGAGTTTCTGCTGAGAGATCAGCTGTTAGTCTGATGGGCTTCCCTTTGTGGGTAACCCGACCTTTCTCTCTGGCTGCCCTTAACATTTTTTCCTTCATTTCAACTTTGGTGAATCTGACAATTATGTGTCTTGGAGTTGCCCTTCTCGAGGAGTATCTTTGTGGCATTCTCTGTATTTCCTGAATCTGAATGCTGGCCTGCCTTGCTAGATTGGGGAAGTTCTCCTGGATAATATCTTGCAGAGTGTTTTCCAACTTGGTTCCATTCTCCCCATCATTTTCAGGTACACCAATCAGACGTAGGTTTGGTCTTTTCACATAGTCCCAAATTTCTTGGAGGCTTTGTTCATTTCTTTTTATTCTTTTTTCTCTAAACTTCCCTTCTCTCTTCATTTCATTCATTTCATCTTCTATCAGCGATACCCTTTCTTCCAGTTGATCGCATCTGCTACTGAGGCTTCTGCATTCTTCGCGTAGTTCTCGAAACTTGGCTTTCAGCTCCATCATCTCCTTTAAGCCCTTCTCTCCATTGGTTATTCTAGTTATCCATTCTTCTAATTTTTTTTTCAAAGTTTTTAACTTCTTTGCTATTGTTTTGAATTTCCTCTCATAGCTCAGAGTAGTTTGATCGTCTGAAGCCTTCTTCTCTCAACTCATCAAAGTCATCCTCCATCCAGCTTTGTTCCGTTGCTGGTGAGGAACTGCGTTCCTTTGGAGGAGGAGAGGTGCTCTGTTTTTTAGAGTTTCCAGTTTTTTTGGTCTGTTTTTTCCCCATCTTTGTGGTTTTGTCTACTTTTTGTCTTCGATGATGGTGATGTACAGATGGGTTTTTGGTGTGGATGTCCTTTCTGTTTGTTAATTTTCCTTCTACCAGACAAGACCCTCAGCTGCAGGTCTGTTGGAGTTTACTAGAGGTCCACTCCAGACCCTGTTTGGCTGGGTGTCAGCAGCGGTGGCTGCAGAACAGCGGATTTTCGTGAGACCACAAATTCAGCTGTCTGATAGTTCCTCTGGAAGTTTTGTCTCAGAGGAGTACCCGGTTGAATGAGGTGTCAGTCTGTCCCTACTGGGGGGGTGCCTCCCAGTTAGGCTGCTCAGGGGTGAGGGACCCACTTTAGGAGGCAGTCTGTCCATTCTCAGATCTCCAGCTGCGTGCTGGGAGAACCACTACTCTCTTCAAAGCTGTCAGTCAGACAGGGACATTTAAGGCTGTGGAGGTTCTCGCTGAGTTTTTGGTTGTCTGTGCCCTGCCCCCAGAGGTGGAGCCTACAGAGGCAGGCAGGCCTCCTTGAGCTGTGGTGGGCTCCACCCAGTTCGAGCTTCCTGGCTGCTTTGTTTACCTAAGCAAGCCTGGGCAATGGCGGGCGCCCCTCCCCCAGCCTCGTTGCCGCCTTGCAGCGTGATCTCAGACTGCTGTGCTAGCAATCAGCAAGACTCTGTGGGCATAGGACCCTCCGAGCCAGGTGCGGGACACAATCTCCTAGTGTGCCGTTTTCCAGGCCCGTTGGAAAAGCGCAGTATTAGGATAGGACTGACCCGATATTCCAGGTGCCGTCTGTTTCCCCTTTCTTTGACTAGGAAAGGGAACTCCCTGACCCCTTGCGCTTCCCGAGTGAGGCAATGCCTCGCCCTGCTTCGGCTCGCGCACAGTGCGCTTCACTGACTGTCCTGAACCCACTGTTAGGCACTCCCTAGTGAGATGAAACCGGTACCTCAAGCAGAAATGCAGAAATCACCCGTCTTCTGTGTCGCTGGGGCTGGGAGCTGGAGACCGGAGCTGTTCCTATTCGGCCATCTTGGCTCCACCCCCCTCTTTAAGAATGTTGAATATCGGCCCCCACTGTCTTCTGGCTTGTAGAGTTTCTGCCCTGCCGAGAGATCAGCTGTTAGTCTGATGGGCTTCCTTTTGTGGGTAACCCAACCTTTCCCTCTGGCTGCCCTTAACATTTTTTCCTTCATTTCAACTTTGGTGAATCTGACAATTATGTGTCTTGTAGTTGCTCTTCTCGAGGAGTATCTTTGTGGCCTTCTCTGTATTTCCTGAATCTGAATGTTGGCCTGCTTTGTTAGATTGGGGAAGTTCTCCTGGATAATATCTTGCAGAGTGTTTTCCAACTTGGTTCCATTCTCCCTGTCATTTTCAGGTACACCAATCAGACGTAGGTTTGGTCTTTTCACATAGTCCCAAATTTCTTGGAGGCTTTGTTCTTTTTATTCTTTTTTCTCTAAACTTCCCTTCTCGCTTCATTTCATTCATTTCATCTTCCATCGCTGATACCCTTTCTTCCAGTTGATCGCATCGGCTCCTGAGGCTTCTGCAATCTTCGCGTAGTTCTCGATACTTGGCTTTCAGCTCCATCAGCTCCTTTAAGCCCTTCTCTCCATTGGTTATTCTAGTTATCCATTCATCTAATTTTTTTTCAAAGTTTTTAACTTCTTTGCTATTGTTTTGAATTTCCTCCCGTAGCTCAGAGTAGTTTGATCGTCTGAAGCCTTCTTCTCTCAACTCATCAAAGTCATCCTCCATCCAGCTTTGTTCCATTGCTGGTGAGGAACTGCATTCCTTTGGAGGAGGAGAGGTGCTCTGCTTTTTAGAGTTTCCAGTTTTTCTGCTCTGTTTTTTCCCCATCTTTGTGGTTTTATCTACTTTTGGTCTTTGATGATGGTGATGTACAGATGGGTTTTTGGTGTGGGTGTCGTTTCTGTTTGTTAGTTTTACTTCTACCAGACAGGACCCTCAGCTGCAGGTCTGTTGGAGTTTGCTAGAGGTCCACTCCAGACCCTGTTTGGCTGGGTGTCAGCAGCGGTGGCTGCAGAACAGCGGATTTTCGTGAGACCACAAATTCAGCTGTCTGATAGTTCCTCTGGAAGTTTTGTCTCAGAGGAGTTCCCAGCCGAGTGAGGTGTCAGTCTGTCCCTACTGGGGGGTGCCTCCCAGTTAGGCTGCTCAGGGGTGAGGGACCCACTTTAGGAGGCAGTCTGTGGGTTCTCAGATCTCCAGCTGCGTGCTGGGAGAACCACTACTCTCTTCAAAGCTGTCAGTCAGACAGGGACATTTAAGTCTGCAGAGGTTCCTGCTGACTTTTTGGTTGTCTGTGCCCTGCCCCCAGAGGTGGAGCCTACAGAAGCAGGAGGGCCTCCTTGAGCTGTGGTGGGCTCCACCCAGTTCAAGCTTCCTGGCTGCTTTGTCTACCTAAACAAGCCTGGGCAATGGCGGGTGCCCCTCCCCCAGCCTCGCTGCCACCTTGCAGTTTGATCTCAGACTGCTGTGCTAGCAATCAGCGAGACTCCATGGGCATAGGACCCTCTGAGCCAGGTGCGGGACACAATCTCCTAGTGTGCCATTTTCCAGGCCCGTTGGAAAAGCGCAGTATTAGGGTCGGACTGATCCGATTTTCCAGGTGCCGTCTGTTACCCCTTTCTTTGACTGGGAAAGGGAACTACCTGACCCCTTGCGCTTCCCGAGTGAGGCAATGCTTCGCCCTGCTTTGGCTTGTGCACAGTGCGCTTCACCGACTGTCCTGTACCCACTATTTGGCACTCCCTAGTGCGATGAACCCCGTACCTCAAACAGAAATGCAGAAATCACCCGTCTTCTGTGTCGCTTAGGCTGGGAGCTGTAGATGGGAGCTGTTCCTATTCGCAACCATGGTTTCTTTACTCACTCTAATGGTAAACACAAGATTAAAGGCTTATATGTCTATGATCTGCTTTTCTTTTCTTTCTTCCCTTTTTTTTTTTTTTAAGATGGAGTCTTACCCAGTCACCCAGGCTGGAGTGCAATGGCATGATCTTGGCTCACTGCAACCTCCTCCTCTTGGGTTCAAGCGATTCTCATGCCTCAGCCTCCCAAGTAGCTGGAATTACAGGTGCACATCACCATGCCCAGTTTTTTTGTGTTTTTAGTAGAGACAGGGTTTCACCATTTTGACCAGGCTAGTCTCGAACTCCTGACCTCAGGTGATTCACCCACCTTGGCCACTCAAAGTGCTGGGATTACAGGCCTGAGCCACTATGCCTGGCCTGATTTTCTTTTTGTCACAGTTTTGACTCAGCAGGTTATGATCCACTGCAAACTACTAAAATGTGCATTTTCTTTTCCCTAAATGAGTCTTAACATTTTATAGCTTTTAACTGTCCAATTATCCTAACATTTTATTTTTTGTCTAGAGGAAAAGAACCAAAACCATTTTTTTTTCTTTTTTTTTACACTTAGCCATAGTGATTGCCATCGTGTTGTAACAGTTGGCTGATGTTTTTGGTCTACGTTTGCATTATCCTGCAGGTATCCTTGTGGTTGATCTCCATGCACACTCAAACACCCCAACTCTCCAACATAACCCACTTCCATGTGGTTGGCCTTATACTGGGTAAAGGGGAAGGCACAGAAGTTTAATAGGGGATCCCTTGGATGACAGCCTAGCAGGAATAAATATATCAAATAGTTTTGCTGGTCTCATGAGGAGTAGAAAAATAGACAAAATATCAAAGTAACATCATCAGTCCCAAAGGTTATGAAAAATTAGTCATGGACGGTAGTGCAAAAAGAAAAATTGAGAGAGTGAATTCTGAAAGAAAATACATCTTACCCACATGATATCTAAACTGACCAGTGTTTGCGAACGCATTTTCTCTAGCGCAACTGTTGTGCGAAGGCTTAAGATCATTTCTACAGGAATCATATTCCAAGTAAATTCAGCCATGCTAAATGCAGTTTCAGCCAGCAACACCAGATAAACATTTGCTGTTAGAAAGAATGTCAACACCCCATCAACCACCATATATACTATTCAGCATTGACTCAGCCAAGTCTCCAATTTATCTGTATCATTTGTTATAACCTTAGTTTTAGTTTTGCCATGTCTTCCATTCCAGTGTATCTAATGTTAGACTATTTAAGAAATATTTACCCAGGAAAGTTTAATCACAGTATACTAGAAAAGATGCTGTTACCTGATAATGAGGATAACTGGACTTTTTCCTCCATTTTGACACAGTTAGCCATCACTTTGGGGCAAATCACAACCTTATCAAGCTTCAGCTTTCTCATTTGTAAAACATGTGCATTGAAATTATAACTCTACCATTCTGTTATGATAGGCATCTGAGAGATTTCACTTCTATAGCAATTACATCATGAGAGCACTGGCCCTCTAAAGCCAAGAAGGAATGAAAACAGGCTAAGTCAAAAAATAGTGAGTTAAAATGTAAAGGATACCTTCTACCCCCCAAAAAGAAGTTACAGTTTCCTTGGTACCCTGGCCATATTCTTATGGGTTTTCTCAGTAGCTTATGAGCATATTCTTGACTTTTTGATATTTTAACTTCATAGTCTTCTTTAAACATCATCCCCTGAACCTTGAAGGTTACAGACACTATAGTGCTAATGGCAATGTCCTTGAAAAATCAAAAAAAGTAATTCTTGAGGTACTGTTATTTGAGGTCCCTGTAACTAATTTCAAATTAAATGAGCATCGAGAGAAAACAGTTACTCCTGAAATATTGTGCTCTCATTTGACTTTGTTTTTTTTGTTTTTTCTTTCTTAAAATTCTTTATCTCGGGAAGCATATTGTCTATGTTTGTGTCAGGGTTGCCCTCATTATGCCCAATCACTTTTCAACTACACTTGGCTGAGGCTTACTCTAGAATAACACAGTTCTAAAGTTATCTGTTTGCATATGGTTGATTCAGGAGGGATTCGAAGGATAAATTTATTGTGTTTCTATGAAAGACAACCCTTTTCCCCCCAAGCCTAAACATATATATATTTTTCTAAATGCACCCTCAAAATCAGCGTCTTTCTCAATCTAATATTATGTTGGAAGAGGAAGCATTGTTTAGACACATAGTTATGTACTACTGACTGTTGCTATAAAAATGAAGTTTAATCTGCACAATTTCCATTGCTTTTCCTTTGAAATCTGGTGTTTATTGCAACAGAACTTCAGATTTTGCAACATGATAGTCTGAAAGACAGGCCAACACAGGCAGCTCTTTGGAAACAAGAGACCTGGTACTTCCAACAGCCAAAAAGCTGGCCAAACATCAGGAACAAGGGAAAGACACATCAGGTAGGTTCTGCTGATTTCCCAGGCCTCTTTTAATTATTTTATAGAGGACTTCTTTTGACAAATTATTGACACTATTTTGTTCTTATGGTGCATCTGTGTTTCTGCTAACCATACTCTCCTGGAAGAGACTTTGGCCATCTGGATGTGGTTTTTGTTTCTGTGAGAAAGGAATTTTGTGTCCTTGACATGTCCCTAGTATAAATGTTTAATAAGGAAAGCATGGGTCAAGATGCTATATGTTTCCAGGTCAGTTTAGGAAAACTACTATGAGTTATTTAGTGCATAAAATTAAGCATGAAAGCATGAAAAATGTATTTATTAAAAAATACTTATGAGACACTCCAGAATAACTTGATAGTTTGGCACAATCACATGACCCTCTGCACATAACATGGTCATCCTTGGGTTAAAAAAGGCAACTAAATTCAAATTTACGCACTATATACTAGTGTGAATTTTACTTTTAAGAGATCTTGATAAGCTTATTTCATTATTTAAAACACTAGGAATTTAAGATATAGATCTGAAATTTGCAGCAAACTAACAAAAGACAAGCTGAAGGATAAGTCAACTCAAGGAATAATGTTTAAAGTGCATACAAGTTTTCTATTTTTCACTCTTAATTCCACTGACAATTTCTATGCCATAATTAGTCCCCAAATATTAGTAAGTGTCTTATCTGGCCAGTGGGTTTTGTTTTTCTTCTGAATTTTAAAGTTGAACAGCCAGTGAGGTATTTTCTCATAAGTTAAATCAAATTATCCATATTAGTGTTGGTACTAAAAAGTATCATTTTACTTATTTTATACATAAATAAAGACAAAAACCATAGTTCAATATTGGGTGTAATTTAGGTACTTATTTCTATATACCTGTTCTTACATACCTGTTCTTAGGAGCGACCCTCTTAGGTTATAATGAAGTTCTGTCTCTCCAAGATCTATCCATGAAATAATTGTGCTTTCTGGAAACCACACATTTGGTGACAATGGTCACCAGTCTTCTCTGTCATTAAAATTTGTATTTTCTCACCTGGAGTGGCAAGATATGATTGTTGCCCTTAACTCTTTTCTTGAGCTGTAATAGATTTCTTCACTACTTGGTCTTAAAAAGCATGGAGGCTTTAAAGCTAACTTGTGTCTTTGTCATTGCCTGTGAATTATAGTCTCTATTTAAAGGATCACCATCTAAAGCCCCCCTGCTTTTGTTTCTAAAGCCCCCTTTTAAAATTTTACCACTGTAACTAGGACATTGCTGATAAATCAGTCTTGTTCACACAGAATATTATTTAAATGGTTTTTATTACAAGGTAGAAATATTCTGGAATGAATAATAATATGTAAAATGTAATGAGTATTTAGTGAAAATCTCTGTAGAGTTGTTGTATTATCAGTATAATGCATAGTCAGAGAGTTTGTTTATATTTCATATTTCTCAATCTGAGACACCATAATTATTTCAATCTTCAAATGTTCAGTCTTCGTTAACATAACATTAGATGTTTGAGATCAGTGTGAAAACAAAGCGCCCTACACCTGAAGGGGATTCTGGTCTAATAATGTGTTTGATCACTTAGTTTGGATAAATAGTCAGGTTATATTTCATGCTAGAAAATCTTGGAAAATGAGGGTAGAAGCTATAATTAGGTTTTACTTGGATGCATGCATTGTGCAATTATTAAAAAATGAGCTAGGCAAAGGATATTATATTCCTAGCTTTATCTTCTAAATATCAATATTAGACATTTATCATCAGACCTTTTAAAAGCCTCTGCTTTTAAAACGGACATGGTGATAGATGACTTAAACTCAGACAACAACAGACTCTAAAAGCAAGATGAGCCACAAGGAATTACTTCCTTTTAGTTTAAGAAAACTTGGACCTCTTAACAAATCAGTGGGTAATATATTGTAATGATTTTGTATTAATATACTCTTTCTACCACTTGAACTGGTTGCATCATCCATACATCAAGCAAATAAATAAGTTTCTCTAAAGACAGGTTGCTGAATAACATCTTATTAATGGAGAATGAGCCAACTCTTCAGTAATTTGGAATATCTATTAGAGATTGCTCAGAAATAAATATAACCTTGACAAGATGTGTTACACATAAACAGTATAATTTACGGCAATACAATGAAAGTAGGCCCATTCTAAACCTAGGCCTTTTATTACTCATAACCTGATACTGAGAATATTTGTTCTTTAGTAAACTCTGCTACAAATCATCAGAGTGATTATTATATAACAGAAGATTCTCTGGCTGATATACTTTCCTTTCCACATCAGAAACATGAGGAAATTCTACGTGGTAAAAACAGCAACAACCAAAAAATACTTAAAGTCAACAAACAAGGAAAAGACATCTCTGAATATAGGAATGCCAAACCTTTAACACAGTAAAACACAGATTATTATATTTCAGAAGGCTATATTATATTATATGTGTATACCAACATCAATATGTCCGGAGTAGCTGCACAGAGTTCCGTATTTTAGTCTTTATAAGTTCGCCTCCTCACCCTACTCAGTAGGTACTTTGTATCTAGAAACTTCTGTGTCAACAGTTTTCCCTCTCTCTGGAATGCATCAGGACAGAAGTGATTGGCGTGGTGGAAGAGGGTTGTGCTAAGAGTGAAGTTATATGAAAGTAGGATGGAGGTTAGCAAGTAGTTAAAGTCCAGAAAGGCAATAAGGTGTTAAGGCAGAACTTTTCCATTTTATAGGTCTGAGCAAGCAGGAAATCAACTCTATAAACTTTGAAACTTGGTAAATATGAAAACATTCTTAATACCATTTGTCATATAATAAATACAAATTAAAACTATACTATTTTACTGCTTGCACCTAGAAGTTTGTCAAAGATCTCGTCTTAATTATTCATTGTGTTGGCGAAGATGTAATAACAACAACAACAAAACTCCAAGTAGTTCGCGTATTATTTGTGAAGGTTTAAATTGGCATAATTCTTTAAAAGAGGAATTTGTCAATATCTACCAAAATTAAAAAGGTGCATAGCTTTTGACCCAACAATTCCACTTCTAAGACTTTGTTATGCCTAAGTGTGTTAATAGGCAAGATGATAAGTATATCCAGCTACTCAGTGAGTAACTGTTTTGCAAGGGTCAGAAAACTGAAAATAACGTAAAGGCCCTTCACAGACAATAGAGTATACATATTCAGTCATATAAAAGAATAAGATAAATTTTGATATACTCATATATGAAGAACTCCCAGATTTGCTATTAAATAATAATATAGTTCAGTGTAAATATAGATAGTATTCTATCATTTGTGTAAAAACTGGAAAATAAAATAGTAAGATTACTCTGAATTTTAGGACATTTGAATGTATTAACTGTTCAAGACTAAAATGAAACTTCAAGAAAAATGTGAATGTTAAATATTATCATTCTTTAAAATATGTTAGCTTTTGTTCTTCTGAGAACCCAAATTCACTGTTCTGTCTTCCTCTTTCAAAACCACAGTCTCTACTCTCTGAGAGTGAGTGGGGTTAAGAGATGAGACATGACACAGCATTTCTTTCACTTTCTTATGATAAAGAATTCAACTTTAAACCAACATTACTGATTGGCCTCTGGGTCTTTGTACATCAACATAACATTTATTAAGGTGATTTGTTAAACTACACATGAACATTGCTCCTTTTTTCTCTCTAAGCAATACTTTTTGAGAAAGGTTTAGACATTTATTGTTATTCTTATTTAGGGCTAAACAAAGAGATTTGTTAAAAAACAATTTTCTATCCCATTTAACAAAGGACTATTAAAAAATGGTATTATTACATTACTTTAAGATCTGGATACTATGACATGTATTAGTAATCATGAAATACCCTTAGGCTAAGTTTAGAAAGTATTTTCTCCAACTGCACCCCAATCTGTTAATCTTTTCTTCATCAAATGCCAGCTTTTGTTATCAGGTTAGCCTACATTAGTATTGCCTTTCAATAGCCACCATTGAGACTGGGTAAATGTGTTGATTTTCTTATCTTCTCCATTGATGCTTCTGCCTACTGCCTAAAGCCTGGGAGGAGTAGAAGAGAAGGGAATGTGGATATTTACAGCATAGCTTTCATTCAAGTTTTTTAAAACTGAAATCTTTATTGTTACTCAAGGATGGAAAGAAATCTGACTCAAATAAGAAAACAGAATGAGGGTAGATGGTGTACATAGTAGAACTGTCTGAAGCAGAGAAGCATAATGGGATTGCTCAGCTGGTTAGTTAAAGAATCCATTATTAGTTTGCAACGTTATTAATTCCCAGGATATCTTCATACATAAATACAAAAGAAATCCCCACACTTCAAAGCTAAATACAAATCATTGTTATTATACACTTTAATTGTCAGCAGATAAACTAAACTATATATTATAAAATAATGAACATATTAGCTGATATATCTGAAAGCTTTTGTTAAGCCCTAATGTGATCTACAAGTGCTAATTATGTTTTTATCCTAATAACTAAAATCATTGTTACTACAGTCAGTGGTTTAGTAACATTTATTTAGCTTTTCCTTTGTATTAGAGCCCTGTTCTAGGAGGTAGGGGTAATAGGGTGGAAATAGTCCCCTGAAAAGCTCATAAAAACACTCACATGCATATTCATATGTATACATACACAGACACACACACACACACACTTGGAGAAACTTACTGACCAACATCCACGAACAGAGTAAGTTGCAGACTGAGATGCAGTAAGAGGGTGATAAATGTCAGAAGACAGTAAGAAGAAAATTTTTCTGTGAAGTGTTCAACTTTTGAACCACGTTTTGAAGAAGGGTGGACATAAAAAAAAAGAAAAGAAAAGGAAAGCAGGTAATCCAGGAAACTAAATGGCAACTTCAATAATGGGTAGAAAATGTAAAAAGCTATGGAACTTTGAACTTGGCTGATGAGAAAATATCAAAATAAAATTAGTTCTATGAGACATGAGTCTAGTCATCTTTTTAAAAATTGTAGAAGATAACATTGGAAAAAATCCTTCCAGACATTGGCTTAGGCAAAGGCTTCATGACCAAGAACGCAAAAGCAAATGCAACAAAGATAAATAGATGGGCTTAATTAAACTAAAAAGTTTCTTCACAGCAAAAGAAATAATCCGCAGATTTAACAGACAACCCTCAGAGTGGGAGAAAATCTTCACAATCTATATATCTGACCAAGGACTAATATATCGAGAATCTACAAAGAACTCAAACAAATCAGCAAGAAAAAACAATCCCATCAAAAAGTGGGCTAAGGACATGAATAGACAATTCTCAAAAGAAGATATAAAAATGGCCAACGAACATATGAAAAAGTGCTCAACATTACTAATGATCAAGAAAATGCAAATCAAACCACAATGTGATACCGTACTCCTACAAGAATGGCCATATCTGGGCCGGGCGCGGTGGCTCACGCTTGTAATCCCAGCACTTTAGGAGGCCGAGGCGGGCGGATCACAAGGTCAGGAGATCGAGAACACAGTGAAACCCCGTCTCTACTAAAAATACAGAAAAAATTAGCCGGGCATGGTGGCGGGCGCCTGTAGTCCCAGCTACTAGGAGAGGCTGAGGCAGGAGAATGGTGTGAACCCAGGAGGCAGAGCTTGCAGTGAGCCGAGATCACGCCACTGCACTCCAGCCTGGGCGACAGAGTGAGACTCTGTCTCAAAAAAAAAAAAAAAAAAAAAAAAAAAATAGATGTTAGCATGGATGTGGTGAAAAGGGAACACTTTTACACTGTTGGTGGGAATGTAAACTAGCATAATAAAACCACTATGGAAAACAGAATGGAGATTCCTTAAAGAACTAAAAGTACATCTACCATCTGATCCAGCAATCCCACTACTAGGTATCTACCCAAAGGAAAATAAGTCATTATATAAAAAAGATACTTGGACATACATGTTTACAGCAGCACAATTTGCAATTGCAAAAATATGGAACAAGACCAAGGTCTCACTCTGTCACCTAGACGGGAGTGCAGTGGCATGATCCCGGTTCACTGCAACCTCAACTTCACCGGTTCAGGCTATCCTCTCACCTCAGCCTCCCAAGTAGCTAGGATTACAGGCGTGTGCCACCACTCCCAGCTAGTTTTTTGCATTTTTAGTAGAGACAGAGTTCGCCATATTGTTCAGGCTTGTCTCAAACTCCTGGGCTAAAACATTCCCCCTGCCTCAGCCTCCCAAAGTGCTGGGATTACAGGCATGAACCACAGCGCCTAGCCCTTAAATCTTTCTAAGGATAATTTATTTTCAGTGATATTTGTATATGGTTTATTTCACAAAGCCTATTTACATTTTTTCCTTTTCTTGACTTATGGTACATTTCTGCCCTTTATTACCCAATTTAATTTTTATTTATTCTAAGTTTTCATTATAGGCCATATGGGAGTAGATCACTTTATACATTTTCTTATCCTCTCTTTATATTGAAAAACAAATAATGAGAATACTTCTATATTTGAAAAGTTTGCTTTTTATGCTCTAGTGGTATCAGGATTTGTTGTTTGAAAAAAAGTCATTTTTTACACAAACATAAGGTTAAAAAATAATATATATATTTTTTTGAGTCACAGTCTTGTGCTCCAGGCTGGAGTGCGGTGGTGCGATCTCGGCTCACTGCAAGCTCCGCTTTCTGGGTTCATACCATTCTCCCTGCCTCAGCCTCCCAAGTAGCTGGAACTACAGGCGCCTGCCACCACGCCCGGCTAATTTTTTGTATTTTTAGTGGAGACGGGGTTTCACCGTGTTAACCAGGATGGTCTAGATCTCCTGACCTCGTGATTCACCCACCTCAGCCTCCCAAAGTGCACCGCGCCCAGCCAAAAATAAATGTTTTTACAAGAGATCATTTGCTAACAGAACAATTATTTTCAAAATAGCCCTCTATTGTGAACTTGTACTTAAAATTTCATTAAGAATAAAAAGGACAACAAAAGCCAGGGATGTGAGGGGGATAGAGAAACAACAGAGAAACAATTACACAGTACGAATAAAAACTACACAAAAGGGATGCTTATCCATATTTAGTTCTGTGTGTGATACATAGCTGCACAGCTTTCCTTTAAAATCATTCTACCATTTATGAATTTGCTAGGATTTCATGATCCAAGCTAAAAAGACGGATTTAATTTTTCTGCACTAAGACTATGAGAAACATATTTTTGTTTATAACCATTACAATTATTTGCAGTCTGGTGATCTTGCTAAATTTATGTGTTTGGAACAAAATTACTCCTTTATGTTTACTGTATATCAAGTTTAATCTGTTTCTTTTCCCTCCTCCCCGCACTTTCCAAGGCTAGTCTTGCTGCAGAGGTTCTACTTCAGTATCTTTCAGAATGTAACCCTAGACTTGAATTTTCCCTTATCTAGCAGAATCTTTTTATACAGATTTGTTTTAGTCCTTAGATTTAATTATGACTGAATTTTCAAGTTAGGCCCGTATTTGAAACCATGTAGGCAGACTTTGTTAAATGAGTGAATTTCCACTGGGTTCTGTTGTTAAGTACACATAATACCACATAGGAGAAAATCAGGCTAATTTTAAATGGGCAACCTACTTAATTGTTTCATTAAAAAGCATACAGCTTACATTTACACTACAGCTAGTTTTATTTGTTTTTTTATTTTGCAAAAGTAATTATGGCCCCTATTCGCTAATAGACATTAAAGTTTTTTTTTCCATGGTTAAAGTATTTTCCTTTAAAACTTCTTCCTCTGTGGATCTTACAGATAAACAAAATTTCTCATATTTAATAGTAAGTATTTTCTTTTTAACATTTGATTCAACTGAATGTTGTTAAATGGTTATTAGAACTCTTTTAAATGTGATTTTCAAAGATACTATTTTTTTCTAAGAATAAATTTTATCATGTCTGAAATCTGTTTTATCTCTAAATTTCTAATTTTTTAATGGGAAATATTCAATTTATAAAATTTAACTATACATATCTACATTTTAAAGTATAGATAAATATAATTAAGATACACTTACACACGGGTTCAAATCTTTGGTTTTCTATTAACTACTTTTACAAACTTTGTATGAATTATTTTATCTCTTCTAGTATTGGTTTCATCTACAGTAATGTGGATATTAGAATGCCTACATTATAGAGTAGTTGCAAAAATACCTAGCTTAAGAACTGCTCTTAGGGACTGTCATAAAGAATAGTTTCAGCAATGATTAGCTTTTTACTCCACTTCCTTTACTTATGCTTATTCCAGGTTATGTCATCTGATATAAATATTTTGTGCTCCTCAATGTTCCTCAGTGGTAGCATGTAGCACTGGGTAGAGTCAGTCTTGTAAGAGCTAATTGTAATTGATTCCATTGTACCAAATAATGTCAAACTGTGCTTATAGCTAATCTGTCTAAAATGCCTCCGAAACTGAAATTGACATTTGTGAATAGTCCCAGACTTAGCATCACAAAAAGGTTGAGCTCTACAAGCTCCCTGAAGACCTTTAGAACATCTGAAACTAAATGTTTCATGTAAGTAGCAGAAAAATTCTTCCACAGAATAGGTGAGTAGGGAGCACTGGCTTCTTTACAGATTTAAGGTTTTGTCAAATCGAGTTTGAGGAAGATAAGACAGGGAAAAGACCAGAGAATTTCAATGCCTACTTTGTATTTAACAGAGGAAGAGAGTGAAAGTGCAGAGATCATGTGATTAAAATGAGTATGATAATTTAGCAAATATTTTCACACAGTATTTCCTTTGAACCTCATAGAACTGTCATATAGTCAACCAATAGATATCTATATTTTCCTCTACAGATAACGTAAGTCTCAGAATGGCTTAATGATTTATTGAATATTACTCACTGATAAGGCTTTCTATTATTCCATGCTTCCTCATACAATTTAGAAAATTCTATTATAACATGTTTTCTTTATCAAGTTTCTGTTCCCATACTCTGTCACTTTTTGGCTCTCAATTGTTTCTTATTGGCACTTTCCTGAAGGATTTAAAAAAATATTCTAACTTTTCTATTTCCTTACTGAAAAGAATTACGTAACTTTACTGAAGAGATCATTTTACTCACTGTAAGAATATTGCAAAGAGCTCAGGTGGCTAATACCAACATTAGCTAGTGTTCAATCATCATATGTTTACTGTAGATCCGTTTTTGACTATAGCCTCTCCCAAACTTGATACTTGTGATATCATGTTACAAGAATATAAAACATTTTAAAATATATTTTCTATTGAGTTAACCTATTGACCAAGTATTTGGTATAAAAAAAAAAAAAAGCTTGAGGTGATATCAGTAACATGATGACTAGAAAGTAGCAGACACTCCTTCCCTCACAGAGACACTATGTTAGTCATAATATATGGACCAGAATACTTTTGTGAGAAGTCTAGAAAGCAGTTGAAAACCTGCAATACCCAGACCATTATAAAACCAAGAAGAGGTCCCAGCAAAAGGACAAGAAATATTTACCACATTTAGTGCACAATTTGTGCCTGTGCCCCTTCTCTTATGTGGCACAGTAGGAAGCAACCCTGAGGAGACCTCCCATACTAGCGCTGGACCCTCAGGTTAGAAACAAATGACTAGACCTTGCACTCAATGTTCTGGCTTTTCTGGAGGATGTTAAAGAGACTGATTTCTATCTTGTATGACTTGGAGCACTGATAGGACCAGTGTCAGAGTTTGGAAGCTGCTGAAAACAGAGATGAGCAGCATATTACAGTTGCAGTTCTGCAGACAGATGCCAGGAAGAGCAATAGATTGGAAAAAGTTTAAGAGGTCCTAGCTCCTCTAGTTGGGCTGATTGGAGTAGGTGTTCCACTGCAGGAAGCCCGGATGCAAAGACTGAGTGTGTTGATCATTTTTACAGATGCTCAAATCTCATAAAAATATTATAAATCTTTCAAGGAAACAATGAAACATAGCCAAATCAAAGGAACAAAATAAAACTCCAGAAACAGACCCTAAGAAAACAGATATCTATGAGCTTCCTAAGAGTTTAAAATAACTCTCATGAAGATGCTTAAATTAAAAAGAACATAGACACTAATTTTATTTAATTGAAATGAAAACAAAATGAAAATATCTTGTTTCAGGAAAACAAAGCATGAGCAAAATGTGAATATCAACAAAGAAATAGAAACTACAAAAAGAATCCAAAAATTCTGGAGCTAAAAATACAATAACTAAATGAAAAAATCAGAGTTTTCAACAGCAGAAAAAACATAAGTGCCTTTCAAGACAGGTCGTTTGAAATCATTGAGTCAGAGAAGCAAAAAGAAAGAACAGTGAAGAAAAGTGAAGAGAACTCAAGGGACTCATGGTTATGGACACCATCAAGCAGATTGACATATGTATTATGAAAATCCCAGGAGGAAAAGAGAAAGAGAAAAAGGCAGAGGGCTTATTTGAAGGAACAATATGAAAACTCTACAAATATCAGGAAAGAAATGAACATACAGATTTAAGAAGTTTGAAGATAAATTCAAAAAGAACCACAACAAGACACATAAATCAAACTACCTAAAGTCAACAACAAAGAGAATCTTAGAAGCAGCAAGAGAAAATGATTAATCACATACAAGGGATCTTCCATAAGATTAATTGCAGATTTTTCAGCAGAAACTTTGCAAGCCAGAAAGAAGATAAAGATGTATTTAAAATGCTGATGAAGAAAAAAAGTCAACCAAGACTATGTATCTAGAAAAATGTTCTTCCACAATAAAGAAGAAATTAAGATTTTAAACAAAAGTTGAGAAAGTTTATTATTATTAGATCTGTTCTACAAGAAATGCCAAAGGGGGTCAGTCTTTCAAGTTAAAAATAAAAGGATAGTAGATAACAACATGAAACCATATGAAAATGTAAGGTTGCCTGGTAAAGGTAAATACATGGACAAATATATTAACTAACCTGTACTATTGTAAATTTGGTATATTGATTTGAATGTACAAAACATTTTAAAAAATTTACCTCTATGTTAATGTGTATACAGCATATGAAGACATAACTTGTGACATCAATAACATAAAGTGTGGAGGGTTAGACCATAAAGGAGTAGAGTTATTTTACATGATTGAAGGTAGGATGTTTTTGGTTTAAAATAGAATGCTATAACTTTAAGATATTTTATGTAATTGTGGGTATTGACTTTCAAATGTGCAAGATAAAAAATTCTGAAAATCTGTTTAACAAAAATGTGAACATGCTCAACACATTTGTCCAACCTGGTGACAGAATGAGACCCTGTCTCAAAAAAAAAAAAAAAAAAAAAAGTTAAGATGTTAAATTTTATGTTATGTGTTTTTAAAATATAATTTTAAAAATAAACTAAAAACAAAACAAAAATACTAGACTTCCCTGTTTTCTGCATGCAAACTTTTAACTGTATTATTTTCATTATAGAAAAGTTATTTCATTCAGCTATCTAAAAATAGTAGACTCATATTATAAATTATATTTTATAACAAATATGGGGTAATTTGGAATAATTAAGGAAGTACATATACTTTTAATTTGGTCACATATCTTCATATGATTACATCTAATAAGATAATTCTCCAGGACATGATATGCATGTAGACAGATGTGGACTAGCTCCTCTGTTTCTGGGCGTGTATGAGTAATTGGCTACAAAGTGAGTATCTTATTTTCTCTTTTTCATTAGTTATACCTTAGTGCCAAGAATAACTGACTGGGTCTGGGAGCTCAATACTTTAAAACTTATTTTTACATATGTAAACATTAGAGATACTTGAAAGATATTACAGAAGAGAATAACATAAGCAATACTTGTGTAGCCAAGGAAGAGGTGGAAATGTTTACTTTTTCATCTTGACATTTTTTCTGGCACAGGAATTAAGGATTATGGCCTATTTGGATGTATATAAAAGCTTCTTAATTCTTTTTCTATCAGTTGGTGAAGTCATGTACTCTTCTGCTGTCCATTTTCATCTTCTGAGTTACTGCCAAGCATTAGCAAAAGATTCCTGAAAAATGAATTCTGCAGCAATCTCTGCCTTCTGTATGTTCTAGGAATTACCCTGATCATAACTTTTTCTTATACTGGCATGTGTCTTTCAGAAAAATTCTACCTTTTCCCTCCCATCTTTTAAAATGTACATTTTTATATTACGTAGAAAATAAATTTCAACTCCCACTTACGTGAACACTCCCCAATTTCTGGGTATATATGATGAATATTTATAATGCCAGATACAAATGTTATTGTTAGAAAATAAGAGAGAATTGTAGGTTTAATGGCATAATTTAATACATGTGCATTAGTCTATTCATTTTTAAATATAAGATCTTTATCACGCTGCCTGAATCCATTTTCTGTGATTTAAAATTTATGTGATTTCCCAGCTAGACATTATAAATTTTCCTTCATTATCTAATGGCCTAAAGAAGTGAATGTAAAAAAAAATACACATCCAACCAGTATCTTGTAATTGGTTATAGGCAAGAGAACTGGAGTTCACTGAATGTCTGCTACATGAAAGACTTCTTATTCAAATGTTACTCACTTAAATCACAGGAAATCTCTATGAGGTTTATCATCCCCCAAAAGAAAATGTCAGTCAAAGAGGGTACATATCTAATAGTGGCCAGATATATCCTTAGATTCAAGGTTTTTCTGACTGTTTTTGAATTCCAAGAAAATCATTATCTTACCTGGCAATCCAAGTGTAGAATTTTTACATCCCAATAATAATAACTGAAACTTCTTCCCTTCCCTTCCTTTTCCTTTTCTTACCTTCCCTTCCTTCCTCCCTCCCTATTTCCCTCCTTCCCTTCCTTCCTTTGTTTCTTCTTTATTTTGGCCTCCAGAGGAACCAGCTAAATATTTTTATTGCCTAATTTGTAGCTGTTTTTCAAAATTTATATTGTTTCTACTATGGCTTTATTCTTCATCTGCCTCAGGCTGCCATGCTACTTTTGACAAAATTTCTATGCCTAGACCTTCATGTTGTTTAAGACTGGAGCAATAACGGAATTCAGACATGGGTAACAATTGGAAGAACACCTAACCCACCTTTATTCTTATGCTTAGGCTGGTTAGCAATGCAACACGAGAGCACAATAAGGGAATTTGAACTTGGAATACGAGTTCAAAAAGTGATGTCCAGAGACACTAGCAACTTATGTAGCTATCTACAAAGAGAAAGAGAACATGCAGACCAGAGAAGTGAGGCCGTCTCTTTGCATAACAGAGCTTCAACAGTCATATTTTGATCAAATGTTTGCTTTGTTATTTTACATGGGTCAGAGGGACATGTAGCAATCCTCCACACAGTACCTTTTACAATTTTCAAGATTCAATATACTTCCTCACATTTTAGAAAAATGACTGCATCTTCCTCACATACTATCTTGGCTTAACATTAAATCCCAGTGTATATGAGTCTTAATCAGATCTATTTCAGGCATTTTCCAGCTAGTTGCTCCAGAATACTCTATAGTGATTTAACCAGGATATTGTTTTAAGAGATCAATTGTTCTCAACTTAAACTGAGTAGTATCCTGGTATTATCTTTGCAAAGGTCAATGAACCTGAGCCCTTATCATTACTCTGGAAATTTGAATGTTTACTAAGTACTCAGTAAAATCGAGTCTACTCCAAGATTCATAAATTTTCCTTATATATTTTACTTCTGCTATAATTCTCAATCGATTAATGATCTTATCTTTCGTTATACATTCTAAATAAATTATTATATAGGCAATATATGCTAACATAAAAAATCAAGACACTCACACACCCCTCCAGTTTATAGTCCAATCTGAATTTGAGTGTCATCTACGAATTTCAATTCCATCCAACACAGATCCTTCTCTTTATTTTTTCTTCTGTGCTTCAGGATAGTCTACAAATATAATATTAAATCTTCTCTCTATAGTCTGTTCCAGAAATACACAACACAATTAAATTACTCTCTGACCTAATATATCCAGAGTATTCTATGGATTGTTCTTTGTATTGCTCACCTATAATCTTTTGAAATGATCTCTAGCTTCTTAATTTTGAAGACATTATCCCTTGGGAAAACTACTTCTCCCAAATTGGATTTGCTACTCTGTATTTTCCAGTCATTCATAGGTTTGCCATGTCTCATATCTCCTGAGCGAATAAACAAGCCCTGTGAAATGGAATCCTTCCCAAGATAGGTTCTTCAAGCTTACTCCACTATTCCAAGCTCAATTCATATAAACTTTGCAATTGATCCCTTCCCAAGATCAGGCAGTGTTAGAATAAGAGTAATGCACAATGGCCTCAATTCTTTCTTTCATAACTTGGACCTGCATTAGAAGACAGAGAAAAATGAGAAGCATCACGTCAGCTTGTATATTGAGTTCTTACCTCGGGCCAGCCATTCCTCAATTCTCAAAAGAATAAGCATGCTAAGGTAGAAAATATTAAAACCTGATCATTTAATGGACAAGTCCCTTTAGGGCATAGATATTTTATAAATAGTAAATATATTTTAAATAGTAAATATATTTTGAAGTACATCACATATGGTATGTTAATATACAACATATTTTATAAATCATAAATATTTCTAAATATTATATAAGACAGTCTCGATAATAAGTATAGAAAATCAGGAAAGGGGTCAGGGTATTCTTTATGGCCACGAGCTCCCAGCTTCTGTCTTCTTACCCTCCCTGATGTAGGGTTACACTGGCAGCTCTTTGCGTATGGAGCAAACGTACTAAAGACTTTTAGTCTAACATTCACCCTACAGGTGAAAGTGGGGATGACATCAGGCAATGTTAGGTTAAAGCTTCATTACTTATTGTGTGGGAGTCAATCATAATATTGGTTTGAAGGTTGGCCTAAGGCCTTTTACATAAATTTATTTCCTTCGGTACTATTTTCAGGCACTGTTCTAACACATTTAATACTTAACATACTGAGGCAGATATTCTCATTAGCTTCATTGTACAGGTAGAATTAATACACAGAAAAGTAATTTGCTTAAGGCCACAGACCTAGAAGTAGTGGAGCCAGGATTCAAATACAAGCAGCAAGCAGGGTATAGCCCAGTGGTAGAGCGTTTGACTACAAATACAGGAAGCATGACTGCAGAACTTGGACTCTTAAACATTGCATTTTACCTCCTCTAATAATAGATATTGATGTATTCTGTTCTCAGTGTACGAACTTCTTATACTTTTGGTGGTCATAGCTAACTTTATGCAAATCTGTGGAATTAAAGTTATACAATTTTCAAAGTTGATAAATCAGTAATGTAGATGCTTTAAACAGGACAAATTGTAATTGATAATGCAAGTATCAATGAATGGGGTAGTATTAAAGAAAAGAATTTGAGGCCTCTGACACATTACACAGGCAAAGAACAAGAAAGAGGAAGATACTGTATGTTGATAATATATAAGTATACATTATATAATATATAAAAATATATCTAAATATTTATATATAATATATAATATATAAAGATATATCTAAATATTTATATATAATATATAATATATAAAGATATATCTAAATATTTATAATATATATATCTATATACTGTATAATATATAATATATATCTATATTGTATAATATATAATTATCTATATATTGTATAATATATAATAGATATCTATTATATATTATATATACTTATATGAAACATATAAATAAAAATATAAAATCATATTTTCTAGAAAAGTCATATTAGAAATCTGTCTTTCCCTTTTTTCTTGTAATGTGCTGTCGGCTGAACAGAGTTTTTGGTTCATCAGTCTGCTGAATACAAAGTATCTTCAGTTTGAGTCTTGTCTTTGTTACCTGTCTAGGAGTCTTGTCCCACTACAGAGAAGTAGAATTTACTCTCCAGCACAGGTCTAATGGCGTACATGACAAGTTCATGGTGGACTGGCAGCTATAACTTTAAGCCCTGTGGGGTCTCTTGATCTCACTGTGTTTATTGCAAGAAAGAAAAAGAAGACCAGAAGGATTTGTATGACTCCATGTTTCCATTTTGTCACCAGACACATTTTTACCAAAAGGATGAGGCATAATGGAGATGAAAAACAAATGGTACAGATGAACTCAGAATGCAATGTCTATGTCCACTGTGCTCTAACTCCTCCTCCTCCTCCCAAGATGTGACTTTGCCATACTTTCTCACCAAGGTATTTATTTTTTCACAAGCAAGTGTTTACCTTCTTAAATGTCACATACAGGTCACTAGAAAATAGGGAAGGCAAGGGGAAAAACAGAAAAAGGTAGGAGACCAATGATCTACTTCGAAATTTTCCTCTGGACACCTACTCTCCAGAGACTAGAACTTTCATGGTTCTATTACAGTGCTGACCTGTTCATTTTGGCAGCTGTTAGATATTTTTCTGGCTATATAAAAGTCATTCATCCTTTTGAATCCTTAACCACAGCAGTTTGAATCAAGGGAATAAGAGCTAGGGAAACTGATGGGCAAATGAATAGGTGATACCACACAGGGAAAATCTTAGAACTCTAGGAGATCCAATTTGGTAAACAATGATCACCTTCTTACTTCTACCAGGATAGTTGAGCACCCACCATATATACATCTGTATCTGACAATGCATCTATGCGGGAGAAACACATTAAGTCCATTACAGCATCCTGTGGATAGTGGTCATGGACTATGAACATATTGGTACCTGGAAGGAGTCAGGAGAAGGGATAAAAGGGCATATATCAGTCGGAATTCTGAATTGAAATAGGGCTCACTCAGATCAAACTCTGGAGGCCTTTTACAGGGCAGCGTTAAGGGAACCAAGAGGTACTCAGGGACTAACAACAGTGGGAGGCCATCACTGCCTTTAGTCCTAAACAGGCAAGCAAAGGAAACTGTTAATGAAGGGCAGTCAGAGCCAAAGACCTGGAGAAATGCTGCCTGGCAAGGTTACACTTACAGAGGGAAACAGCAAATCCCCAGACGTAGAACTGAACCACAGAGGGAGTGGGGGCAGAAATACCCTGGGTGCTCTCTGCTGGTACCCAGTCCACTCCCACCTTATGGCCTATCCTGGAATCAGAGGGCAGCGATGCCCAGGGTTTGTAATTTGTGCTGTTAGCCTCTAGAGCAAAGCACAGGGTGGTGCAGGGCAGATAATGAATCTGGAAGGGACACGTGGAGAAAAATCAGTACAGGGAAGAGAGTGAGAAAAGAACGAGAAGTGTATCAAAGAACATTTCTTACACTGTTATGATATGGTGGGTAGAAAGAAGCCCAAACCTCATAAGGAGCCGGTGCCTACAAGGAGTTTTCTTCACTCTCTTTTCCTATTCTATCCTTGCCTTTGTGCAGTAACTACATTTCAGTTTTAGTTAATGTAACTCTGTTAAAGAAGCCCACATAGTCATGAAGCATTTTCAAGGTTCTTCATTATTCTCAGGTGAAAAGAAAAAAATGTAGATGAATCCCTTGAAAAACATTAAATCAGTGTTGTTATCAGTATTCAATCTCTAAGAAAGTTTACAAGGACTGAAAGTTTTTAAGACTACTTTCTTAAAGGTATGTCCTCAACAAAATAGCCACGTAAAATATTTAAAGATTCTACCTGTTTTACGACTGAAGCATGCAGAGATTTTCTTGGAAACTTGATTCTCTTTAGATAATCTGCCTTTAAAGTTCAAAAGCAATTGCATCGTCACTCATATAATATTAATGATAAAGAGAGGGAGTCACCCATCTCTCTTGAGGATGAATATTTTGAGTTTTAGTTTTCCAAACAAGCAGGTGGGAATACAGATGAGCTATTTTTGAAAAAACTAAATTTTAGATTTCAAATGTTATGTCACTCTTAGTTTTAAAGCCATTAATTTAAAAAGTACTTTGGCCACTTTTATAGCAACTATGAAATGTTATATTGCTTTCACATACTTTTAGCTATGTGGGGGGGGGCGTTCTTAATACAAGTTATAGTGGGAAAAAGTGTAACAATTATTTAAATAAATATAAAACTATAGTTTTTAACATTTCAACTTAGATTTTCAAGCATTCAAGACTATGCTCACTTTTTCTTAGTAAAGCAAAGCTAAGTTTATTAGACTGACTAAAATAAGAACACAACATAGAAAGATGCCTATTAGAGTTTCAAGAGGAGGAAGTGAGGAAATGATAGTTGTGGGTTTTGTGGCTTAAACAGAATGATTTTTTAAAATTGTGATTGTTTTATATTTTAAAAATTGTGATTACTAGTTTCATAAATGTTTAATACTGAATTAGGTCTGTGAGACAAGTAATTGAGCAGGTTAAGAAAAAGACAGAAGTATCAGCTAGTGTCCCAGAAAGAAAGAGGTAGCACACTCAAATTAGGGTACTAGAAATGAGTTTAATAGACTATTTACAGTTATTAGGAAAGAATACTGGGTAAGTGATGACTTATGGTGTAGATCTTAATGGCTAGCAATATTTTAGGAAGCTGTTATCACTCCTGAGACCAAAGGGATGAGGAGAGGGAGCAGTTATTGAACGTCAGTGATACCTGTAACTATAAGACAGGGACATCTGCCAAGAAGTGTCTTTTGGTGAGTGGAACACAACCTCAGCTAACCCTCGGTCAAACAAGGAGGGAGCTGAGGGTGTAAATACTCCTGTTTCTCTTTCCTTTAACCTCTCTTTTCTCCCATAGCTGAACCAACAAGAAATGCAGAGTAAGAGAGTCAGCATGGTGTGATGGATAGAGGCCAGTCTCTTGGCCACAGAATAGGGTAGAAAAAGCTGGAAAAGTGTAGGGAAATTATCTATAGGGACAAATATAAGATGTAAAGCATAAGGTGGAAGCTTGGAAGCAAAAGAACTTACAGTATTTTCTAATAGTATCTCTAGAGTTAAAGTTTCTGCCTGAGAATCTCAAAGTGGAAGTCGCTATCAATATTTATTGCAAGGCAAAGAAGTAAGTACTAAATTAATTTTTGAATTCAGTTCAGCCTGAGTTGCAGAGTTTTGACTTGAGCCCTACATTGAAGATAGCTATAGTTTTCCTTAGGTAGTTGTTATTTTATTTTAAAAAAAGCATAAAAAGAAATAGAATGTAGTAGTCAATATAGCATGATGCTATGTTTAGTTCCAACTGGGCAACAGAGCTACACACTAATCCCAAACATTACTTTTGCAAAGAAATTGCCGAAAGGATTCCAGAAACTCAGACCAAGTAGTATTTGGAGGAGCCTTCATTATAAATAAATGATGGAAAAAAATACCAGCAGGAAAAGATGTTGGGAAATAAATTAGGAAAATATTTTTAAGTAAAATCTAAGCAGAGACTGAAAACAAAGGGTAATCCTTAATGAGAATCAAGTACAAATTAAGTGTCAGTATAAAGCATCAACTGATTTCTGATTTTCATTAGTTGTATATCTGTTCAAGAAATCCTCGATTTGTCAAGCCGTATGTCTGTGTGTGTGTGTGTGTGTGTGTGTGTGTGTAGTTGTCTGCACACATACATGTATGTAACTATTATCGAGAACATAGGATAGCACCTGTCTGCTATGGTTTGAATATCCCCTGCAAAACTCAGGTTAAAATTTAATTACCATTGTTGATACTATGAAGAGGTGAGACCTTTAAGAGGTGATTAGGTCATGAGGTATAGCCCTCATGAATACATTGACACTGTTATCACAGGAGTGGTTTAGTTATTGTGAGTTTCTATATAATGAGTTTCTATAAAGGATGAATTTAGTTTCTTGTTTCCTGTCTCACATGGTTATCATGTGATGCCTTCTGCCATGTTATGACACAGTAAGACGACCCTGACTAGATTCAGTCCCTCAATCTTGGACTTCTCACCCTTCAGAACCATATGCCAAATAAGCATCTATTTGTAAATTACCCAGTCTGTGATATTCTACTATAGCAGTAACAAATAGACTAAGAGTCTGTCAACTGGCAATAACTAGTCATTAGTTTGCGTGTTTTGTTAAGTAAAACTTTTTTCATACAAACAAATGCAATATGAAACTATTTAATACAATTCAACAATGATGAATATTCTACATCCTCAATTTGCCATTCAGATATTATATATCTTATTGATAAGAAATAAAACTGTGCCACTCCGGAGGCTGAAGCAGCAGGATCACTTGAGACCGGGAATTTGAGTCTAGCCTGGTCAACATAGCAAGACCCCATGTCTTAAAAAAAGGAAGAAGAAAAATAACAGCTGTGATAAACTGATTTTTTTTTTTTCAGTTTTAAGGGCTGGGAAAGCTTTTTTTTTTTTTTTTTTTTTTTTTTTTTTAAAGGCCCATCTCTGTCTTGAAGCTGTGGAGGCAATTATGAAAAGAAGAATTAAATTGGATGGTCCAGACAATGTAAGAAATACTTTTGGAATTCAGAACAGCAGGAAGGATAAGGGGAAGAAGAGAGCCTAAGGAAGGAGCTTTGTGAGACAGCAGATTATGACCTACATGTTTAGTTGTGTTAGAGTTTGGAGTGTGCTGGGGGTGGGTGTCTGGGAGTTCAGTGCATTCCAAAATGATGCTCCGAACATATCAATCTTAAGGAAACTAAAGAGTGACTGAGGATTTTCAAACAGAAGAAGACTGTTCACACTTTAGTAAGAGTAGCTGCATTGGGAAGAGAGTTATAGATTTGATCCAAGGCCCTGCCTTGAACTCAGGTTTTTGCAGATTAATACACTTTCCTCATTATTGACTATAAGGAAGCCTATTCTAGGACATTGTTGAGAGGAATAAATAAATTAACACACATGTAAACAATTAGCCTAGCATTTAGCATCTAGGTAGATATTCAACCCACAAATATTTTTGTTATGGAACTTTCTTTCTTTGAGACTGAGATCAGAAGGGGGGAAAAAAGGTTAACAGAGTAGTAAAAAAGATGTTCCAGGCTAGGGAAAAGTATACTGGCAGTAAAATTTTTGTGAAGATACCAATGGGCAATTTTTTGCCCTGTTAGGATTCCCTGTAAACTCCATGGAGAGAAAAATTGTTACTTGCTTTATTTTCAACTTGTTAAGGCCCCAAGTCACTAGGACCAGCCTATGGTTGGGAATTTACCTAGCTCCTGCTAGGCTCCTTCCATAGGCGTCCCTTACCAGTCCAGCTTTCCTTGCTTATTTCCTAGAAAGGTGCCATAAATGAGGCCAGAGGCTGAGAACTGTAATTTTATCTAGTATTTGGTATATCAGTATCACAGCTCAGAGTTTCTATCATCTATTACGTCAGTGGCTGGTGGTGGTTTGACTTAGGTGTATGCCAAATGGAACAGTCTACTATGACTGTTTTATCCCAATTGTTGGCTGTACCAGTGAAGAGCAAGAATGATGAGAACATAGAGACATGGGTGATCTATACATGTGGAACTTGATAGAGCAAGGAGAGTGTGGAGGATAGGAAAAACCTTAGTTAGGGCAAGGGTCTTCTGCTACTTACCAATTGGAAAAGCCACCATGATGTGACTAAAATAAGCCAGTGAGGTCACTTGAATATGCACCTGTCCTCAGAAATATATTCTGTTTTGTTTTTATTACTATTTTTTCCTGTAAGGTCATAATTTTATAAGTGCGCATCATATTCTTGGAAATTGTAATGCTCTCAAATCTGGTGCTTGCTGGTAAATTTTGTCAGATTATCAACATTTTTTTCCTTTTCTGTTTTTACAAGCATTTAATTGATCTCTCTTACATTTTTCTTCCTTTGTCCTGAAGATTTTTGTGCCAAAGGCTCTTTTGCCACCTAGTCCAACCACCTTACTGTCTGCTCTTTCCTGCCCGTCTATACTCTAGCCCTTTCTTCCTTATGGTGGCCACTATTTCTTCTTCTGCTTGTGGATGAATAATCTGATAATTCTGGAATATGTTTATGTTCAGTTGATCACTTAATATGCCTTAATTAGCCTTCAGGTATACAGCTAAATGAACTCTTTTTTTTGTTTATTTATTTTCCTTTTCCAAAAATCATTCTGATCTCTTAAAATCTTTTCATTTACGTTCCAGCCAGTCACTAACCCTATTTCTGAATATTATTGTCTAGATATTCTCTGAAAGATAAGATTATTTGCTTGTTTTCAGCCATTTTGAGTGAAGTTCATTGTTCTTTTCTTGAGATAGTTCTTGATTGGTAGATTATTTTTAATAGCCACATTTATTGTCTCATTCTAGTGTTGATATTAAGTCTTTCTAACACACTGTCCTACATAAAATGTAAGATACATGTACTTGCTAAAACATAAGGTTTCCCTAGATAAAAGTGCTAACCAATTTAAATTCATCACTTTTTTTTTAACGATTTTTGCTTAAAAATTATGATTCATTTTATGTAAGAAGAAATAGAATTGAGTCAAAGATATGTCCTCTTGGACAAAATAATGAATCCTAGACAGATCAACACAGATTCTTATTCTGGATCAGTCATAGTCCAAATAATTTAAGAGGCATTCATTTCTGTAAAATGGGTATGATAATGCTGCCTCCTTATGTGTTGTGATATTTAATTAATGATTATGTGCTTTTGAATAATGTATGCTTATAAATTAATAGGTTAGTAATTCGCATCCTCAATGTACTTTAATAAAGTACATTGGGAGCTAATTAAAAGGAATGTAATTTGTGCTTTTGGGAGGAGAAGTGTTATCTAAGTGTAAATTAGGGAGGCAAGTGGCAGTTAAATCTATACAACGTATCTATTACCACACATTTAAGGCTTAACGCTAATTACAGATTGGACATGTGAGCAAACAGCATCTGGGAGACTTCCACTCATTTCCGAAGGCCCTTCCTCACATCTATAAAATAAGGCTATTCACTTAATAACCAAAATTATTAATACACTTTCTGTTCAGAACAAAAGGTTAAAGGGAAAAGACCTCTTTCAAAATCAGCATATTGGCAGCATTTATTGTGTTCTTTCGTAGACACTGTCTGCCCAACAAGTGTCTTGAGAAATGAAGTTTATTATTTAGTGCTTCAGACAGAAGACAGCATTTTTGTGGATTGATAACTCCACCCAGAAAGGGCATTTGCACCTGATGGAAGAGGAAAATTCTGTAGACAGATTTGTGCCTGTCTTCAAACCTTTCACCATTTGAATAACCCCTGAGGTTAAATAGCTGGTAGACATCTGTAGGCAGAAGTAAGAGAAATGAGATCATCAAGGAACGATATCGTGCTTACAACATGTGGCGAAATGAGTGGCTCTTCACCATCTGTTATTTGTGTGTGTATTTTATTATGTAAATGTTCGTACACACTGCATTCTAAACAAAGGAACATTACTTCCACTTTGTTGGTGCTGCCAAGCTTGCGTATGTGTCCTGGAAAAAGAAAGTGGCAGACAGAAAATTCAGGGTTCATCTGGCCACTTGTGTCCCTAGTCCTTTCACCAAGAGGGTGAGAGACTCTAAGTAGGTTTGATTCCTTTTCTACATCCTGTTAACAAATACAAAGCTTGACTGTGAATGGAAAACAATGTCTTAAATACTATAGTTATGGTCCAAAGCTTCTTTTGCTGGAGTCCACGGGAAAAAGATACTAGAAGCTAGGATGCCCTGGGATGGTTCCAATGTACACTAGTGTTAAATCCAAGCTAGAAAATACATTTGGACGGAGAAAACAGGCTCTGTTCAATTTTCTCTCATCTGTTTAATTCCTGGCACATATCTCTGGGTCATGGGAAGGTTCTGGTGGGCTGCTGTCATTGTCTCCCCCAAAACAAGAGGGGTGTGTGTGTGTGCATGTTTGGGAGGAATGAAAGTAAGGAGATTTGGGTGACACATATTCTGGTTTAAATTTTCATAAAATTACCAATTTAAATTGAAATGTAATTATCCTAACTGGCATCTTTTTGGCAACAGCTTAAAAAAAAATCCCTCGGCTTTACTGTACCAAGCAAAAGCCCAGAGGAGTCCTGACACTGGCCTTTAATCAAAAGCTGAAAAGACACAAAAGCTTTCAGATAATCTATGCCAAGCTATCTTGGACAGCACAGAATCGCCTGGAGCACCCTTCTGGTGGCATTTAAAACACCTGGTGCCCTTAGAAAAAAAATACATCTGTGTCTGCAATTTCTCCCTCTATAATTCCCTTAAATCTTTCTATCTCAACCCATTCTCCTCTCTTTTAAAAGTAAAGATGCTGCAGTGACAGTAAAATAAAGCAATTTTATTTACCAAGGAAATGATACTTGTCATTGGCTATGCCTGGAGGTGACAGACTCAGGTGGCCATCTGCACAAACACTTCCTCACTGTTTATTTCATGTGGTTTAATATAATTAAACTATCATTGTGCTCATTGATTCAGCTCAAATTTTAATTTGATAATTGGGGAAAAGGTGTGCATTTGAAATGGAGGCAATTAATTGACACTTTAAATGCACTTGAACAGAAATAATTTAAGTTACACCATACTTAGTGGTGACTTATACTGTTGTGTTTATGCAAATTCTTTCATTTAGCTTCTATCATTAATGGATAGAGGTAAATAATGTTACTCAGTCTAAGTCCTTTTGATACTGGCAGTCTAATTCTGAAATTTGGAAATATTTTTGCTGCCATGAAAAATCCTATTCATTTCACAGTCACTGGCTTTTATAAAATAAAGACATTCTAACTTTGAACAAAAATCTAATCATTCATAACTAGCTTCACACATATGCAACATAATTATGCAGATTGTCACATAATTTTGTCAATAGACAGCCTGATTCTCATTCTAACAAACACCTTGAACAAAGAAATAAGGAGACTAACAAAGACATGATTTCTCAACTTGTAATACACATCTTTCCCATGCTTTGAATAAAATGAAAAAAAAGAAACCTAGTTCTAACTTATTTAATTTTTCTCCAATACCAGCTTTACTTTAACTTGTTCCAAGGGAATTTATATATTTTGGTGAACTTACTGAAATTTAAAAAGGTACCATATTTATGGATAAAGCAGATTTTTTTGTGTTAATTATCTTCCATCTGGAAACAAATATGCTTTCATATTTTTTCAGACTTCAAGAACAAAAGCTAGTTTGTTTTAGCAACTTGCGAAATCTTCACTTTTACTAGCATTCTTTTATTCACAGAGCCTGAAATGAATACTTTTACTCAAAACTCTGAAGCAAATTCAATTTTACAGAATATTAACTACCACATATTATACCTGTGGTAAATGTTGCTTAATAAGAATTATTAGTTGTTGCTACATATGCTCTGAGAAGACTTGTTCTTAATGTAAAAGGTTGAACAAAATGCACTGTTTTCTAGATGAATGTTTATGCTCTTGTTTCAATCTATTATTCAGTAGTTTTAATATTCAGTGTAACCACGGATGAACCTAAGAAAGTTTTGGCAGGTCATTTCAGTTAAGCAACCACACTCTTCTTATTAATGCTGGAAACCTCATTAAAATAGGCTCTGTGAAGATTTTGTAAACTCCAGCTTCAAATGAAGGTTGGCAAAAATGCTCCAAAAAATCTTTTCACATAAATGTGGTTCTTTTGGCACTTGAAAGACTCTGAATGTAAGAAATGCTAAAGAGCATAAAAAAGTCAAAAAAATAAACAAGAACATACAAAATGCACACATATAACACACTCATATACATAAACAGGGAACCCAAAACCAGATGGATTTCTCATAACCTTTTTTCCACTGTCTACTTTCAGACATAATTTTCCAAAACCACTTTTGATAAATCATCTAATATAATAGTAATAATAGAAGAAAACTCGAATACTAAACATAACTTTTTACCATACTATATCAGTTCTTCATTACCAAGTAGAATTGAGGTCTTCTAAAAGTTCAGAAAATTTTAAGACTAGAAAGGAACTGATAGGTCATCTGATTTGATAATCACATCGAAAGAAACTAAGAGCCAGGGATTAAGACTGTGCAAACTCAACAACTAGTTAGTGACAGGAGCTAGATTATAAAACAGATATTTGAACTCCAAAATGGATGCTTATTCTTTATGGCATCACCTGTAATTTCAATATCCCTGGTTAAAATGTTATCAATCTGACACAATCTGACATCTAGATTAGCAAATCCGTTTATAATTAGGACAATTTCTATTGTTTTTGTTTTTTGTTGAAAGGTCAAATTTCACAAATCTAAGTTCTTACTTCCTAAAATATCCTCATTTTATTCTTAAACATAAAGAAATCTAATACATTGCTGATAATATTCTTTTAATTTTGAATTCACCAATATTCCTTTTTAAAATTCATGTTGTGTGTAATTAATTCATAGAGAGCTTTTTATCTTTTTCTGTTGTATTTTCTCCTCGATACTGAGGACATTTTTAAAAAGCTTATTAATCGCATGTAAGTACTACTTATGTAGATAAAGATAAAAAGTTCTTAACTCACAAATAATGGCTGGCTAATAGGTAATTTTAAAAAATGGATTATCAAGTCAAGTGATCAACATATTCTGTTAATGCTTATTTAAATGGTAAAGACCATCTTTCATGAGGAAAACTCTGAATTCCTTAATTTGATTTCAGCTTAGTTCAACAGAATTAATATCTAGCCCTAGTCTGGGTTTTTAGGGGGAAAAACACATATGATAGAGTGACTCATTTCAAACAGTTGGGCAAATCATATACATACACAAAATCTGCCACAACACATTTAAGAAAAGTACAGGATAGAAGTCAAAGTGGTTTAAACATGTTCTACTAGTAAAAACAGTTGTTAAACTCATCATATTTTATTTGTGGAATAATTGAGCATGTTTTACACTTTGTGTTTTTCAGAATAATATAAAAATAAATCACATGAGAAATGTAATTTCTAGTTCTGTTAAACATTTTTTCTGTGACCACTATTTGCTAAGAACAGTATTAGACACAGGGAATGTGGAGGTGAATGAACCAGTGGGTTTATGCAAGAAACTTAGAACCTAACAGTTATAGCCATGCTAGGGAAGAGCTGGGTCACTCATTTCATATGGGGGTAAATGAGTAAAGTCTTTTTGAGCTATGAAGATATTTGGAGGATGAAGATATTTGGAGGTAGAAATGATTTACTACAAATTCAGTGCCTAGAACAAGACAGAATGATATTGAACAATTCCCAAGTTACTTGTTGATATCAATTATAGTGAGTTTCATGTACCTACAGTATTTCTCAGTTTGGGAGAATATTTGGAATGGATCGTTTTCTACAATTAGAGCACATGATGATTTCTCAGAAATCTAAATCTTATTAACAAAATTACTTCTTTAATTTAGGAAAAAAATAAAATTGGAATATTCTGCAAATTGCAACTCAAATTTTCATGTTAAAAATAACCTGAAGGTAAGCTGAAACAACTCATGTGGCCACTAAAAGATAGCTGGCACTCATGTAAACATTCCATTCCTCTAATTTTCAAAACCTTGACATTTAAACAGCAGCTTCTACTTAGTTACACTATCGTCTTTCTGTGTATTAATGTTGGCCTGCTGTTTTACAGGCTTTCCAAGTGTGTAGGAAATTTGGCTGAGTTAGCAGTTTTGTTTTAATATATTCTTGGAAATTTTATCTTCAGCAGTTCTGTGTGCTTTCAGTAAGTGGCTAAAATAGATGCAGGTTTTCTAAGTCTGACGAGGTCATGCCTAATAATACCATCAGTTTCAGGAAAACTTATGTAGCAGCAGGTTCTGATGACACAGAAGAAATGGCATGTGGGTCAATTTGCTACCTTTGCCTCACTATTTTTATACACCAGTTTGTTGTGACAAAATCAGGGAGAAGATCTCTGGGCACTGAAGCTACTCATGGCACTTTTTAAAGCCTTAATAATTTCAATGGCAGCTTAGACACCTTATTAAATCAAGAAATGCAATGTGCGGGAGTCCTTTTCTCAAAGGATTGCCAGTGGCAAAGGCAGATGCTCTGAAAGCATCATACAGGGAGCTGTGAAACTCCTCTAATCAACTGTTTGACCATTTACCAGCATTTCTGTTATCAGAATATGTTTATATGCAGTCTCAAGGATGGCTTTCAGAATGAATGCAAGGGTAGCAATCACTCTGCAGGTTGTAGACTGCATTCATATATTCTGTGTACTTCACTCTAATTTCTGTGTTCAGTATCCAGTTCAGGATTGATGTGGCTTTCTACGACACTGCATGTAATGAGAGCTATCTATGTCTCGGAGTACTAACAAGGAACTGTCAGGACAGTTTGCACACTGGTAAGGTCAGCTTATCTCCAACCTACTTTCCCAACCCAGGTCCACCTAAAGAATGGACCTGGCTGCTTAGACTGTTGGCTTTTGTTTTCCAGGGAGTGAACACTAATCCCTTGACCATCTCATTAGAGGAGAGGCACCCAAAGTTTCCACTTGAATTAAAAGTATAAAAAGCTGAAACCAACTGTAATTTAAATGTTATTCCCAAAGAGCTAGATTTAGTATGTTTGAGACTGAGAGGCAGCATAGTCTGAGATAAAAGCTATTGTTTTATGTGTTAATAAGGATAAGAATGGGTTTTCTGTAGCTAATGGCACTACTCTGAATCACTGCCTTCTTTACAGTAGAGGAATGTCGTAGATATCATATTTCATCAGCAATGATGGCTTGAATATGTTCCATGAATAATTATAGTATCTTTTCGTCTCCCTTTTGTTATAGGAAACCTTTATAGTAAAGGCTTTTAAATATGCAGTGGGAGTGTGTAATCCAAGTTATCAAGTCTTACAAGAAATTGTTTTGGCAAGTTCAGAGCCCTCTCAAAATTCATGGGTTTGGAGTTTCATTTCTAATTGGAACCTTTTAACGTTGGAATAGGTTTGCTCTTAGGAAAACAGCGTAAAGCTTTTAACCAAAAAGGAAAAGAAAACTTTAAGAAATACACAGCAGGATCTGTGACATCTAAATTGTGTTTATTTAAAAATAGAAGTTCCTGTGTTCTGGTGTCTTAACATAAAGAGAGTCAAAAATGAGAATTACATCCACATCCACAAGAATTTCAAAGCTTTGAAAAATTGCTTGTGCAAAAGCTTTGTGAGTTGCTGTCGAGCTGAATAATTGACAAATACTGTGAGAGTGTCAGAGAAGTAATGGGGGATTTTTTTTTTGTTCAACATGTTGCCATTTGCTAGAAATGTTTTCTCAGGAGCATAAGTCAGCTGTAGAAAGGCCTAATTTAGGTTTACATGCTACTAATATTAGCTTAGACCATCCTGAGATTATTAGCTACCGCATTTCCAGGTTCTCCAGTTCAGAGAGCCACCACTCCCATTTTTTGAAAACATTTTCCACACTTCACTTTTGAGCCTTTGTTACAACAAAACAGGTGCCTTGGTCATCAAAGAAAATAGGAAATTTATTGCTTTTTGTCTCCTTCCAGTCTTTATATGTGCAGTGGAAATGACTCTCATATGGTTTAACTTTAGTGAGAATGTTATGTGTATTGAGTAGAAAGTAACCTTCCTAAACATTCAGCTTAGACAGAAGTGAATAGAAAGCAACCCAACATACGGGTAAACGTAGCTCCTGAAACATTACTTCTTGTCAATTACAAGCAAAAATTGCTTTGGCAGTACCTACCAAATTGGATTTTTGTAAAATTAGGCCTCAAAGATGGAAAACATGACGAAGAAAGTAGGGGTGGGGGATGAGGACTCCTTGGTTATATAAATATATACTTGATCCCCATTTTGAAGCTTCATGTCTTAATTTTGATCAAGTCTAATTGATTCTTTCTGAAAAAAATTATTCAAGCATTTTGTATTCCATGGAAGACATATTGGCTCATCCCAAGAAGACAAATAACTTCTTCCCTTATTTCTTTTAGGAGTTATTTAGTTTTGGTAGTAAGTATGAAATTCTTTTAGCTAAACGTTGTATACAGTGTTGGGTAAAAGTCAATGTCCATTTGTTTCCATATAAATATCAAGTTGTTGCAACATCATTTTGGAAACAGCATTTCTTTCCCCCATTGAAATTCTTTAATACTTTTTTCAAAAATCAATCAGCCAATTATATTTGGGACTATTTCTGGGCTATCTATTGTCTTCCATTTATTTATCTGTCTATTTTTTTCTCCAATACCACCCTCTTTTATTACTATTTATTTGTAGTAAGTCATAAAATGAGATCATTTAAGTTCTGCCATTTTTTCTCTTTTTTAAAAAGAGTCTATTCTTGTTCATTTGGTTTTTGTATAAATTTTTGAATCAACTTGTCAATTTCTGCAAAAAAAAAACATGCTGGGGTTTTGAGTTAGATTGCATATGAATTACAAATTTATTTAAAGAAAATGAATTTCTTAGTACATACACAAGCACATACAATTTGCAAAATCTCACTAGTAACACTGATAACATACTACCAACTAATGTATAGGCTTTATTCAAGTTTCATCTTTTGCCCTATAGTGTTCTCTTTCTGACTCACCATTCAATACAGGGCCATACATTGCAGTTAATCTGTCATTCTGGAAGAGGTCTTCAGTCTTTATTATTCATGCCCTTGACACATTTGAAAAGTACTGGCCAGTTGTTACGTAGAATACTTCTCCATTTTGGTTTGTCTGATGTTTCCCCATGTTACATTCAGTTATTCACTTTTATAAAGGAAACCATAGAAGTAACACTGTACCTTTTCCAGTGTATCATATTAGAAGGCAGAAGGTATCACTGTGTCTCATTACTGGTGATACCAACTCTATCACTTTGTTAAGGTGTGGCTTACTTCTCTCCACTATAAACCTACCCTTTTCCCTTTGAAATTAATAAGTATGTTGGAGGGATTGCCATTCTTTATATTGGTTGCTTCCTTTTAATATGTTTTCAGATTTACTGACCCTTTTATCTCCCGTTTCCAGTAGCCTCTTAAGCCTACCCAGTGGATTTTTTATTTTAAATATTAAGATCTTTAGCTCTAAAATTTTCAATTTTTTAAATATTTGCAGCTATATTGTTTCACTCAATGCAAGTCTATATTCTTTATGTCACTGTGAAAAATTATAACTGCTTCTTTAAATACTTGTCTAATAATTTCAACATCTGCTAACCTCATCTGTTGTCATCTGTTTATAGTCTTTTCCCCTGAAACTGTATCACATTTTCCTGGCTGTTTGTATGTGAATAATATTGGACTGTATCCTGGACATTCTGAATATTAGGTTGTGGAGAATCTGGATTCTGTATATTGTTCCAAAAAGTGTTGATGCTTTTGTTTTAGCAAGCGATTAACTTGGTTAGACTGAAAGTGCAAACAGGAATGTCTGCGGTGGGCTGCAGTTTTGATCTCAATTCAATTCCTTGAGTTACAGCTGTGAGCTGGTTTCCATTTTTTTCCATTCAATATGTGGTTGAATGGTTAGTCACAGTTTGTGCCCCAGTCTCTGTGTGGAGTTTAACTGCAAACATTGGGGTTCTCTTCCTCTGACTCTCCCTTTTCTGATGTTCTCCTATCACTCTCTAGAGACTGTGGTTGCCCTGTTTCTTGCCCTATTCCCCATAGCCAGTAAGCCAGTGGACTTCCTACCAGAGTTTGAGCCATCCCTACACCACGCCACTGTGACTGTGGCTCCATTCAGGGCAAAGCTGCAAAACAAAACACACAAAAAATGAGGCAGTCACTCTGTTTTCGTGATTGTTTTCCCCAAGTCTTGTCTCTGCTCCCAAATCTGCTTGTCATACTTCGGTTTCCTGAACCCGCAGATAATTATGTTAATAATTATTTCCATTTTATAGCTCTATCTAGGAGAAGTGCTTTGTTGATCATTTCTCCTTTAACATGATTTAAGAGATAGATTGAAAAATTGATTTTGAACCATGAAGATGTTGTCCTAAAAATTATAGTTAGTATGAAAAGTAAAGTACTTGAGAAGGAGACTTTTAGACAGAACTTTGCTTATGTGACATAGCAGACTCTGTTGCATACCTTCCAACTCACAACGATCCCCTTAATTACACACATCCACTTCAGACCTACTGATAGCCATACAGTTAGCACCTAGCTGCCATATTTATGCAATGGCATCTTAAAATAATTGTACATTCTACCCTGTCTGGGCTCAAGTCACTTCCTTGAGAATTAGGAATTAAGATCAAAAGAGTTCATATCTTCATATGGCTTGAATTCTACCATATATGACTGTATCTCTTTTATTTTTCTGCCATCATGTGGATTGAGTAGAAGAAAAAAGAAAAAAAAACCAGTCTGACAAAAGAGAAGGATAAAGCCAAGGCACCGAGAGAAACAGGGTCAAGAAATGGTGACAGAATGATCCAGTTGCCAGCAGTCTTTTACTGCTGCGTCCTGCCCTATCTGACGTTAGGCTGCATTCTTTTCTTTACTATTATAAATCCCCATATTCTAATGACCAATCACCTCTTTTTCCTTAAGCTGGCTTTTCTAATTTTCAACTTTAAGGATCCTGACTAATCCATACAATTTTTCATATTACAGGCATTATAAGAAGCTTTATGTAACTACAGTGATGAGTATACACAGAACAAATGTGGCTGGGATGTTAAAGGAGCCGAGAGTAGGCTAAAATTACTTGGTATTTAAAGTGAGATAATTTTTAAGTTATTATGTTAAAATAGCCATATAGGTCTTAGACAAAGATCCTGTTAACTTGCAAGTAACAGAAGAAAATAGAGGAAAAATTATTTTATAAGCTATGGATTTTTTTCCCCTTACTTAAGTAATGCTAAAGATAATGCCGTTAGGTATAAACTCTCTAAATGCAATATTTGTGTCTTGTCCTGGTGCTCATTCACCACCTCTGGGTCAATCCATTACTATAATTAAGTTTCTGCTTAATCAATTTTATTTCTCTACTTAATAAAAAGAGGCAATTTTTCTAGATGTTCTGTTTTTCCAATTATATAACCACTAAGAAATCAATTGCTTAACAAAAGTTAAAGTAATATGATTTGAACATGAATTACTCTCTAACAGAAGGACATAATGAGCCAGATGAAAAATAAGAACCTGTCTCCCCATCCCTCCAAATAAATAAATAAGTAAATCTCCGCAAAGGCAAAGCTTAGGATCTTTTGGATTTGTCAAACATTTCATAGATCTTCCAAAACATTTTGGCAGAATAATTCCCTAAAGTGATTCATTATCCATCAATTCATATTTCAATGTCACTTAATATTTGTTGAATATTCACAACATGTTAGCTAGCATTGCACAGCTGCTGAGAACAAGCTACTCTGTCTCTCACCCTCACACTGCATGTTTTTTAAAGATGAAAGAAATAACATTTTAAAATTTCTCAAGAGGGTAGGAAAACAATAGTCTGAAAACAAATCAGCACACACATTCTTCAAGAATTAATTTTGATATCCTTATTAGGAAGACGATTATTGGCTCTGAAGGCACAAAAATATGCCTCATTTCCATTTATATATATTATATAGTCCTTTATTTTGATTTATATATGGGTTTATGTACATATATAGAAATAATTTAATTTTGATGTTACTTTAGAGTATGTATAATTTAATTCCATTATTACATCTATAAAACTTTGTTTTTCCACAACCTAATTTTTATTCACAGCCTAATTTTTAAATCTTTATTTAGTCATATGGATATATCCATTTTTTAACAAATGCTGAAATGTCCTCTTACCTGTTCCTTGTTTGTATTTGATTCCTATTTTGAAAATTGTTACATATAAACTTCCATATTTCTTTGGTTCCCATAAGAGGAAGCTCTTAATCTCCATTTACTTCATAAATCAACAAACCTCACTCCCTCACTTTATCTGAGTATCTCGTTAGAGAAGTCTTCCTAGACCATAGTATCTACACACTCCTACCCCAGACCCTCAATTCCCAGAGTTCACTTTTTTTGCTGTTTTTATGATTCCCGGGCATAGTGGAATGCTTTCAATTTGCTTATTGTCTCTGTCCACCCACTATACTATAAAGTCCATAAAGCAGGATTTTGGGTTTTATTTTTTCCTGAACCTACATGGATTAGAACACCGTGTAGTATATGTAGATGGTTTATGAATATTGTTAAATTAACAACTGAGTTATCCAAGAAAAAGCATTATTTTTCTTTTTACTCAAAACTTAATTTCAAAAGCAAACCCGATTTTCAAATCAGGCTGTGTGTTGCCTTCTACCCTTGTATTTTTTCATCCTTTTCAAATTTAAGATTTATGTCTTTTGCCCAATCTTCTGTTCATCCTGACTACCCAAGGGAAGATCATTTGGGGAAAACATTTCCTACTTACTTTCTGGTTTAAATCTTCCTTAACCGGTTTTTTCTTTGTACTTAACTCCTTTACTGATACTTTTTATAAAGGATGTACATAATGATTGTTAAGTATAACACATGAATGAATTTTTTGGCAAAAATATTGACTGAAGAGCTTAGACATACACTAATTTTGATGGATTCTGAAAGGCTTCAATTAAGATAAAATATCAAACAACAAAATTTTGAAAACTTTCAAATGAATTATCTTTTGATTTAGATGAATGTTAATACTTTGTTACATTTCATCATGCTGAAAAAATAATAAAGGGACATAACAGCATTATTAGCTATTACATGGTGTCATTTATTGTTATTTTGTCATAATAAAAGAACCTCACAAAGGGCACAAATCTCTGCAAGAAGGCTACAATGTTGGTTCTAGGAAAAATAATTACATTTGTTTACTGTGGTGATTTCATGAGCTATAACTGATTCAGGGAGGTTCTAGAACATCCCATTCACTATTTTTTTCTACTCCAGAATAATGGACTGCTACTTCCCTGAAAACTGACAGGAAATTATAATGTGGCATCTGGTTGCTTTCCTTTTATTTCTTTGAAATAAAATATTACGTGTTTCAGCCCAAAGTTTCCTTAAAATGCTGCATTTACCAGTGTGTTTGACACAGCCTGGCATATTTTAAATTAACATTAAAAGCAAACAATAGCACTGAGCACTGTGATTATTCAGTAATGGTCCAAACAGCTGCCTGACTTTCTTTTTTGTTCTTGCTTAGAATTTCTTTTCATATTGTGAAAGAAAGGAATTATGGAAAATAACCTTTTTTTGATTGAAGTTGGGTGTGTTTTCTGAAGGTGGAGGTATAAATCTTGCTAGCCGGAAGTTTAGAAAACAGATTCTCACTCTGTTTTCTCAAAGGAGTACACAGAAATGATACACAGTTATGGTAATGTTATTACATATTTTTGTTTTTCTGAAAACAGAGTACTACTTCCCAACAGCCCTTTTAAGTTAAGGTGATGGTAGTCTTAGTACCATCTGCATAGACATCTGGCTATTGTTTCTGCAATTTCTTGACCAGAAAATCTATTAGTCAGTAGTAATTTGACCACAGGTAAATATTGCTGCTAGGTACTGTCATAATACCCCCTTTATACCCATATCTCTGCACCTTCTTTGTTGAATTGCATTGATCCATTTATGGGTTTCCTCTTCACTAGACCATGTACTCTTAGAGGGCAAGGGTCATGGCCGCGTATCTTTCTACACCTAGCACAAAAACAGGATCTGTATTGTGAAGTGACTATTCTCACTGGAATAGCATGCTGAATGAAGCTTATGTATTTCCTCCAGGTCATAACTAATAAGTGAGTGCAGTTAAAAAGTTTTACCCAGAAGCTTAGCCAACATCTAAGTTTCTCCAGGAATACTTACAGATACGTAGAATGATGTTTGCAAGCACAGCTAATGATTTCTATCTCTGTGATGATACAGAAAGAATTTAGATATTTTCCATCCAAAGCACTCTGCCTATAAAATAAGGAAATAACCTGGAAATTAATTTTCTCTTCATTTCATTATGCAGCATTAAAAGCAGCCTAAGACTGGAGTTTAAAAACATATTTTTTACTTTCTCTTTTGCTAATCTGTTACGTGATTACGTGAAATTAATTAACTTCTTTAGGCTCAAGTGTTACATTCTGAAAAATGATGGTTTATGTTGTCCCAATGGTTCTATTCAATTTCAACATTCCCGAATTTAAATTTTCATTTATCAATTATCTGCCATAAAATGTTGCATTTGAACTCTCACCGCTTCATTCAATAGATTCAAATTCATGTCCCAAATTATCTCTGTCTAACAAAATAACCTTAGAAACCACTGCCTTCTATAGATAATAATAAAACTACTTAAGCTTTGATCTCATTTTATTCCTATAAATTATATTTTTTGGCTTTGCAAAATTAAACAGTATAATTTTACCCATGATCATAAGCAAAGGCTCAAAAACAAAAGATCAATATTAACGTCATTGAGAGCTACTACTTACTGAGTGCCTAAGTAATGACTGTTAGGAATCTTTTACATTTTTTACCCTCAAAATAACCAGTTTGAGGTAAGCATTAGCATTCCCATTGTTCCAACTATACAGTTGGAAACCAAGGCTCAGAGAAGTGCAATGCATTACCAACATTACCCGAAGTTATGCAGCAAAAAAATGTTGAAGCAGGGATTAAATCAGGCTCTTATTCTTTTCTCAAATTTTAGAGAAAAAAAATACTAGGCAACACGTTAAAGCGGAAAGCATGTATGTCACCAAGGCTGCTGAAAGTCTAAAATAAATAATATATTTATAAAAGCATCATATATGGCTCACACCTGTAATCCCAGCACTTTGGGAGGCCGAGACGGGCAGATCACGAGGTCAGGAGATCGAGAGCATCCTGGCTAACACGGTGAAACCCCGTCTTTACTAAAAATACAAAAAAAAAAAAAAAAAAAAAAAATTAGCCAGGCATGGTGGCGGGCACCTGTATTCCTAGCTACTCGGGAGGCTGAGGCAGGAGAATGGCGTGAACCCAGGAGGCGGAGCTTGCAGTGAGCCGAGATCGTGCCACTGCACTCCAGCCTGGGAGACGAGCGAGACTCTGTCTCCAAAAAAAAAAAAAAAAAAAAAAGAAGCGTCATATAAATCAACAACTTTAAACGAGTTATTTAAATTTTAAAATATAAAAATGAAAAGCTTCTATAAAGTACATTTTGATAAGGTCAGACACTTGGGTATATTTTTATAGCCTTATTGCCATTACACTATTACACACACCAAAATTATTGCCACTTATGTCACTCACCTATCCACCTTCGATTTGGATTCTTTAGAGATAATTGTGCCGTGATTTTATTTGCAGCTTTGAGCAAATCCTTTTGATGAGGTATTTATTTTATAGCCTATCATTCCTGAAAAGTACTTGCTGTAACAATCACTTCTATAAAACTAGATTTATATTTATATAACTATATATAGAAACATAAACATCTTTAAAAGATAAAGTGATCAAACTTCCATCTTCTTTGAAGCCATAATTTAAATACACATTTTCAACTGGAAATCACACGTATTTCAAATGGTTATTTTGTTTATGTAATATGACTCTTTTCCACCCCAAATGAGTGTTTACCCCCAAATTATTCTGCGAGACATTTCCTAAGAAGAGTGAAACGTGCTCATCTTTAACTTTATGAGGTAACAACTTATTAATACTGCACTGAGTACCAGTACACTAATATTTTGTGACTTCACATAAATTGCTGCAGTGGAAAAAGATAGCAGGTGTTCCAGGGAGACAAAAATGTATAATTTTAAAAGAATTGTAATAGATTAGATATGATAGGTGATAAAAAGGCAAATGTCAAGCATATATTGGGTTTCTCATCGGCATATGTGGTGATGTTGTTTGGAGGTAAAAGAAACACAGAAGACCAGACTGAGGGACAGCAAGAAGGAAAAGCATGGATATAAAATCTTGGTACATTGAGCTACCTAAATGGAGATGTTGGAGACACCATTGTATGTGTGGATCTTCAGCTAGGGATAAAAGTTGAGAGTCTTCTATGTACAGTTGGTAATGAAAACTTTGAGTATGGATTAAAGGGCATAAGAAGAGAATGGACAAAGAGATATTCTCAGGAGATAAAATTGACCAGAAGTTTTTGTGCTATCTTAAGAATTCCTTTTCTATGGTGATTGTGAATTTATAATGAAACCAAATTGTCCCATTCTGCACTGTCTTTCCACAGCTTATTTGCAAATGCTAAATATGAAAGTAATAAGGTTGATCCAGGATGAGGGTTTTTCAGGTAGAGAGTATCATCTTACAGATGGAATCTTAGCTGTGTTTTAAAGAAGCAAATATGCCAGACTATCAGATTGACAAATTCTGGGTTGTGCAATGTATAACAGAATAAGTAGACCCCACAGCTGTGTGTTTATTTATACACCACTTTTATTCTAATGCAGTATCTTTTATTTTTTAAACTCTGGGCAATGCTATATGGGGTCCCATTTTGGTGGCTAAATACTCTGGAAGTCCTCAAAACTCATGTTAAATGTAGCCCTCTGAGGAGAAAAAATAAACATATAATAAAAAATGTTTGTCAATACAAGGCACAGTGATTTTCTGTTGCTTCCAGGGTAGTCAACTTGCCACAAAGTAGATGATTGGGTGGTCTCAGCCATCCAATAATATGGAGCCTCAGCTTTGGTCTCTGTTGCTGGCACATTGGATATTCAGCAGGGACAGTAGCTAGATAAGATAGAATTGTTTAGGGGAGGCCACCCTGTGGGATCTATGCATACCCTCTATGCTGTCTTGGCCACTTGTTCATACACCTATTGTTTAAGCACAGTGGCTGATAACAGGGATTGGCTGATGTGAACTGGTAATGACGTATATGGTCCACTTGATTCTTTAGAGTCTTTAATAATAGGTGCTGTCTGGAAAGAATTGACAAATGGCATGAAAGTATTCACACCTAATTTCCTCTTTTATGCAGTCTCTTACCACTTCATCAGAACTTCTTGTCGCCAGTCTTATAATTTGTCTCTTTTCAAGACCCTGAAAAAATCAGATGCACCACCGCCCATGAGTGTGTATTCTTACGTTGTTTATTCCTCTTTCCACACCTGATTCATGCCCTTTGGCCTTCTTTTTGCCCAATCTCTGATTTATCAATGTTACAAAGTCTTATCTGTCTTATTACTTGGTGTATGTCTTAGTCCATTTGAGCTACTATAACAAAATACCATTAACTGAATGGTTTATAAACAACAGAAAATTATTTCTCCCAGTTCTGGAATGTCCAGATTCAGTGTCTGGAGACAGCGCATTTCCTACTTTATAGATAGTGACTTCTCACCATGCCCTCACATGATGGAAAGGATGAATAAGCCTCCTGGGCCTGTTTCAGAAGGGTACTAATTTCATTCATGACAGCTCCACTCTTGAGACCTAATCACCTTCTAAAAGGCTCCAACTCCTAATACCATCGTCTTGGGGTTAGGATTTCAACATGAATTTTGGGGCAACATATTCAGACCATAGCAGTGGGTTTTACAGAGCATACGATTGTGATTTTCTATTAAAGTTGGATGTAAACTTCATATGACAGATTTTTTTTTTTTTTCCACCACAGATACCTCTAGTACCATGGTCTTCTAGTTAATGTGTTCCAAGTGGAAGGGCTGTTTGAACTGCAGTCTTGGTCTGATGCTGATACAGTTTGGATGTGTGTCTGCCCAAATCTCATGTTGAATTGTAATCCCCAATGTTGGAGGTGGGGCCTGGTGGGAGGTGATTGGATTCTGAGGACAGATTTCTCATAAATAGTTTAACTCCATCCTCTTGGTGCTATTCTCCTGACAGTGAGTGAGTTCTTTTGAGATCTAGTTGCTGAAAGTGCATGGCACCTTCCTCCCTCACTTTTGATTCTGCTTTCACCATGTGACGTGCTTGCTTTCCCTTCGCTTTCTGCCATGATTGTAAGTTTCCTGAGACCTCCCCAGAAGCCAAGTAGATGTCAGCATCTTGTTTCCTGTACAGCCAGAAGAACTGTGAGCCAATTAAACCTCCTTTCTTTACTAATTACCCGGTCAGGTTTTGTTGTTGTCGTTTGAGACAATTTCACTCTGTTGCTCAGATTGGTGTACAGTGGCCTGATCTCGGCTCACTGCAACCTCCACCTCCTGGGTTCAAGCAATTCTCCTGCCTCAGCCTCCAGAGCAGCTGGGATTACAGGTGTGCACCACCACGCGCAGCTAATTTTTGTATTTCTAGTAGAGATGAGGTTTCACCATGTTGGCCAGGCTGGTCTCAAACTCCTGACTTCAAGTGATTCCCCTGCCTCAGCCTCCCAAAGTGCTGGGATTACAGGCATGAGCCATTGCGACTGGCCTCTGATTATATCTATATCTATATCTATATCTATATCTATATCCATATCTATATCATTTCTATAATATCTGATATATATGAGCCTGATATGTATATATATATATATCTGATATATATATCTGATATATATCTCACATTAGCAAAGCAAGAACACCTAATACAGATACAGACTCCTTTCTGTATCTGTATTAGGATGAGTCCATGCAATACCAGCAGGCTTCTATGTTATCTAGTAAATGGATTGAAACAGTATTCTTTTGTTTTATTTTTATTTCTTTTTTTAGTATTGAAACAGTATTCTAAATGGTTAAATTTGCTTCTTTATATTCCAAAGACTCCAAAGAGGCCTGTCAATTATTGTGTTGCTTCCGAGTGGTAGAAGTTTTAAGAGAAAACCATTTATTTTTTACTTTAGGGAGAATGTCCTGGCATTTTCCAGTCCTCTGGAATCCTAAAAACTTCTTTACTGGTGTGGAGGGCCCCTGCGTCTTAGGAGAGTTTATCTCCTGTCCTCTCTGGCACGTATGTCTTAACAATGTTTCCAATGTACTTGCCAGTTTTGTCTCACTTGGTTTGACTAGCATGATGTCATCTGTTTGGTGGACCTGTGTGATATTCTGTTAGATGCCCTTGATGGTCTAGTTCTTTCTGACTATATTATGTCAGAGGGAGGGAAAATTAATATTGCTCTTGGCCAAGACAGAAAATGTGTACTGTTGTTCATCCTACATGAAAATGATCTTGACCTCCTTCTTTATTGGGATAGAAAAGAATGCAGCTGCAGTCAATGGCCACATTCCGTAGCTAGAGTCTGTGTTAATCTGCTCTATCAACAATATGGCAGAGGCTGAAAATTGGAGTACTCCTTGGGTCAGTTTTCAATAATCCATGGTCATCTGTTATGGTTCATCTTTTTTTGTTGTTTTTTTTTTAAGAGTCAATCTGGTGAATTAAATTGTGGTATGAAAGGAGCCACAAGTTGCATTCTTTAAGTTTTTGAGGGTAGCACTAACCTCTGAATTCCCTCTGTAATGTTGTATTGTTTTGAAAAGAAGTGTCACACTTTTAGAAGTTTCCAGTTGGCTTTCTTAAGAGAGTTCTTTCACAGATCAAGAAACCAATGTGCAGGTTTTGCTAATAATCAGTATGTCTATTCCAATTATACATTCAGGGACGGGGCAAACTATCACTGGACAAGTCTGTGGACCCAGTAGATCACTTAATCCTCATATGGGCCAATATTTTAGTTATCATCTGGCACCTCCCACACCCCCACTCTTTACAGGGTGCAATAGTGGTGCTTGGGTCCCTGCATACCAGTGTCAATTCGGACTTAATTTACATGATTGCCTGAGCAAATGGCCATAGGTCCCTTTTGGGAAAGATGGAAGAAATTACTACTGAATATGTTTGCTGTGGTGTTCTATGCACTGTGGCTTTGATAAGAGATCATGATTTTTGTTGGGGCTTCCACCCACCGGCTCCTGATCATACATATAGTTTTGATTCCTTAAACAAAACCTAAGCATGTATTTCTTGTCAGTATTTCTAGGGATACTATGTTTCATTTACCATATTCATAGCTTTGCTGATCAGCCCCCCTGGCTACTATTTCAATCTTCTCACTTAATGCAATGATTGCATGCACCATGCTTCTGACAGTTCATGGCACTGCCCTGACACTGGCTTTTCACAATCCTGTTATCTTCATTATTATCAGGAAGTTTAGTTCTGTGACAACTTCTCCTTTTACCCTGACCTACAGATGATCCCCACCACTCAGCTTCTCAGCAATGCCACTGTCCCTCTCATCAGCACAATCCTTATTGCTCTAATAAATGAAGTATCCTCTGGACCATTCCAATGAACATTGTGGTCTGTAGAGTTTTCTGACCTTAGATAGTATCCATTCTATAATAGCATGCTCTCTTTTTGTCTTTTGACCCCCTCCTTCTCTATTTGTCATAATATTTTCTAGCATTTTCCCCTCTTTTTTGTGAATCATTACTTTCTCCTAGCTTTCAAAGACCTTCCTAGCAAAGATCATCTCCAGTGGTCCTTGACATGGTATTAAGATCTATAGACTGAACCTATATTCATACATTTTTCTTTCATCTTCAACTTTATTTTTTGCCCCCTTGATCCAGAACCCTCAGGATCCAGTTATGTACCTACTCCTACCAAAACATATTAGCCAGATCTTTCAGCAACTTCAATACAGAGTTCTTATCTTCCTTAGAATGTGGCCGGGTGCAGTGGCTCATGCCTGACATCCTAGTACCTTGGGAGGTCAAGGTTGGTGGATCAATTGAGATCAGGAGTTTGAGACCAGCCTAGGCAACATGGTGAAACCCCCTCTCTACAAAAAAAATACAAAAAATTAGCCAGGAGTGGTGGCACACATCTGTAGTCCCAGTTACTTAGGGGTTGAGGCGGGAGGATCCCTTGAGTCCAGGAGGTCAAGGCTGAAGTGAGCCAAAATTGTGCCACTGCACTTTAGCCTGGGTGAAAAAAGTGAGATTCTGTCAAAAAAAAACAAAAACAAAGAGAAGAAGAAGAGGAAGAGAGGAAGAGGAAGAAAGAAGAAAAGAAGAGGAAGGAAGAAGGAAGAAGAAGGAAAAGGAGGAAAGAATGCATGATGACTCCCTAGCTAGACTGTGCTGGAATTTGGTCCTTATTAGAGGTATGGATGTTAGGATATTCTGAAGGAGTAAGCATTGTCTTATAATGTCTCTGATTTATATGAGACCTCTGCATGATCTCAAGTCAGTGCGGCAGGTGAGAGGAAGAAAAGGGAGCACTGCTGTCAACTAACAGGGAGGAGGAGGCTACTTTGGCAAACCCAGAAAGGTTAAGGGAATTTGGGTGTTTAAGATTCTCAAATCTACCCATTTAGATGTCACCATTACAATTCTTAAGTCCCATTCCTTCCAGAGCTAGAAGATAAATTCCTTGGTGTAGGAGATCTTCTGGGACTAAGAAGTCAGCTTTCTCTGAAGTCCCACTTTTACTTAAGCCCTGAGAGTGGTCTTTTATTCTCCCTGCCTTCCAGCTACGGGAGATTAGGGTTTTCTTAAATGTAGCCACTTACAAGCTACTCGTAGTCATTCACACTCTGCCTTGAATTGTTGATTAATCATGCTAAGCTATACACATCTCTCTAACTACTCAGTGGAAATCAATAGTAGTCAGCCAGTTTCATTAACCTTATAATTACCATTTTTCTCATATATCACACAACCAAGAGAAATTGCACTAGGTGGTGCATCACCTTTCACAGGTATCACATCCCGTTCATCACCAGTGAAAGTTTTAACACCAAAAGGTACAACACAGTACAGGCTATCCATACACCACCATCCACAAGTTGCAGTGTCTTTCAGTACTGGTTGATCAGTGGTAATACAAATAAAAAGTTTTATATTAGAGTATGCCCCCTTGGCCAGGCATGGTAGTGCATGCTCATAATCCCAGCATTTGGGAGGCCAAGGCAGGAGGATCCCGTGAGCCCAGGAGTTTGAGACCACACTGACCAACACAGTGACTACAAAAAATAAGAAAAAATTAGCCAGGCTTGGTGCCGCACATCTGTAGTCCCAGCTACACAGGAGGCTGAGGTGGGAGGATTTCTTGAACCTGGGAGATGGAGGATACAGTAAACTGTGTTCACACCATTGCACTCCATCCTAAGTGACAAAGCAAGACCCTGTCTCAAAACAAAAGCAACACAAAAGAACATGTCCCCTAGGGTTACCTCTGGAACCAATTGTTTTAGATTTGGGGGTTCCTTGGAAATAAACTCTGAGATAGTAAATTTCATAAAGCACATTTATTGTTGGTAGTTTCAGAATTTACATGTATACCAAAAGTGAATGAAGAAAATAAGATTGAGCAAAGAAAGTTGTCTCATAATCCTACAAAAGGGTTCTGAATCTGGGATGGCCCTCAGAATTACCCACACTGTGGCTAGGGCAGCTGAGCATTTGTATTCCCACATCAGCCAGTCTTTGGCTGAGGAATGTACCCTGGAATGTGAACATAACTTTGTGCACGGCTGTTCCTTGTGGTAAAGGGTGATTACCAGTAAGAGGCATGGTTGTGAGTCATCAGAAGTAACATGAAGAGGGGATCTGGGCAAAGTACCACACCATCCACTATGTATAATGATGAAGATGATATTGATGATGACAATCAAAATAAAAGCTAACAGTTCCACAGCACTTCTGAGGTTTGAACACTATTCTAAGACTTGTAATGTAGTACACGTAATCTTAATAGCAACTTTAAGTGTCAAGTATTGCTATTATCTCCATTGTTTATTGAGAAACTGAGGCACAGAGAATTTGAGCAGCAAGAACATTTTAAGATCATGCAAGTATTAAGTGTTAGAGCTAGGCCTAGCACCAAGAAGTAGGACTGTATATAGTGGAAAAATAAATAGGGGAATGTGCATAAAGATGTAAAATTTGAACCCATTTGTGTCAAAAGTATATGAGCATTTATAGATGCAAATATAGCTCTATATTTATAACTATATGTGAAATATAAACATGTGAAATATATATGTGTGTATATGCATATGTGTGTGTGTGTGTTTATATGTAATCACAACAGTTTGTAACAGTGGTTACTACTGGAAACTAAGAAAGGCTAAAATAAGGGATTTTTTTTTTTTTTTTTTTTTTTTTTTTTGCTTGTACACATTGGAACTTTTTTTTACTATACTACTATTATTTTCCTTTTTTTTTTTTTTTTTTTTTTTTACTATTGCTATTACTTTACTTTTTAAAGATTCAGTCAATACAGAATTATTCAATCCCTAAATTCAGGTCGTATCTGTCACTTAATTACCCTTTGCAACCTCCGTCATTTAGTTTATCCAGGGCAAAGGTATATTTACAGATATTAGAAATTTTTCACACCAGTTTTCCCAAAGTTTTATATTATGATTGTAACTTTTATTCTTTTCTTTTTCATTTATTAGGCATTCTTATTTCAACTCTGAGTTTCCTATCACAGGGGTTTTATTTATTTATGAGCTCCTGTGTTTACTGTGTGATTTATTGTAACTACTTTTCATTTTCCCATCTGACCTAATTTGTACATGAATATAGGTCACTTGGATATAACTTATTGAGGAGTGAGGAGATCGATTGTGATGCTGTCATAATGTCTTTTCTCCATGGAATCTGGGTCTATTTTGAGTGATGGCACCTGCCCACAGCGGGGGTGAGAGACGTCTGTGCAGGGGCTTTGGGGTTATAACTCATGACTGTCTGTAGGAGGAGAAGGCCTAAGGGGAGTTGTCAAAGGAGAAGGAGGGTATGTGGCAGCCTTCTGTGGTTGGGGACTGGTAGAAAGTATGCAATATACTTACAAACTACAATGCCAATCGATGTAACCAGAATCCTCTAAGTTTAGTACTTATCTAGTTGACCTTGCTGACACCTCATTATCACAGGTTCCCATCTTTAAAAGTCATGAGCATTTGGAACTATGATCTCACTTCCTCCTCTCTCTTTTCTCTGTTACTTAATTTGTTATTCCCTATCTTCTGTGCTTCACACTTAGCCCATCAATTTCTGTCTATAGAAAGATAATAATCTATCACCTTATCTGTCTCAGAAGAGGAAATGCCAAGAAAAAACAGATAGAAGAGAAAGAGAAGAGGAGAGTTCATGATTGACTGAAAAACAAAGAAATATCCAAAACTTTTTTATTTAGTTTAAAATATACCGTTGGAGTTTTAAAGCTTCTAACAGTAATTAAACACTTTGCCAAATGTCTTGCAAAGAAGGAAATAAATTATTGGAGCAAGAGTAGATTTTAAAGCCTCTCAAGTCTATTTACTTCATTTTATAGATGAGATAAGAGATGCAGAAATATTAACCAAATTTTCGTAGTCATACAACCCTTCAAGGAAGTAGTTTTGCAATCTGGAGCAAACATAAAATGGGATTAGGAGCTGGCATAGCAGCTAGTAAAGTCAGGCTCTCAGAGTGACCTTTAGTGTCTAGGTTACATAAGCTAGTAAGGCAGAAAGAATGCAGTGTCTTGGATGGGTTTGTGAATGAGAAGACTCACGTAAAGCTATCTTCCTCACCACAGGTTTGTCTGTTGGCTCCATATTCTTTCAGAAAATTTCCAGTTGAAAAGGACACTGGACATCATTTTTCCAGATTTAGTTCTAATGGTAAAGAAAGCATCCTCTTGCACACAAAATCTTCCCAACTCTGCATTGGGAGGTACCTGTTAAGGGTTTCTGAGGTGAAGCAGAGGAAGCAGGGAGAGAGAGAGAAAGAATGAGCGAAAGAGAGAGAGAGAGAGAGAAACTGACTCTTGGATCATGAATAATTAATTTTCAGGATGTGCTTTGTAACTGTTAAGAACATGTCCATTTAAAAATGACATACGAAAATTATCCGAGAGTTTTTCATTCACTATATATAGCTTGATCATGGTGGAACAGTATTTTCTTCCAGCAATGTTTCTCAATTATTAGACTCATCCACAGAGGTCTAAAATAATACCTATGACCAGCCCAACTCAGGCATATTAAATCAAATTCTCTGTGGATGAGTTCTAGACATTGGTATGTGATACTGAAGACACTGTCACATGCAACCACAGTTGAGAAATTGAAAATCCTTTCATGGAGGAACTTGTTTCGTTCATTCTTTCTCTCTCTTTTTTTCTTGAGACAGAGTCTCACTCTGTTGCTCTGGCTGAAGGGCAGTGGCGTGATCATGGCTCACTGCAGCGTAGACCTCCCTGGACAAGCAATCCTCCTACCTTAGCCTCCTGAGTAGCTGGCAGTACAGGCAGGGACCACTCCTCTGGGCTTTTGATTATTATTATTTTTTGCAGAAACGGGATCTCCCTATGTTGCCCTGGCTAGTCTTCAACTCCTGGGCTCAAGTGATCTGCCCACCTCAGCATCCCAAAGTGCTGGGAGTACAGACATGAGCCGCTGCACCCGGCTGAAATTTGTTCAAATTCCCCTCATTCCGTGAAAAATACCCAGCCATCTGGGGCCATTATCACTAATTAAAGTAATTTGAGGCAGAAAACTTTGAGAGCCTCAATCTCACTGTTTTTTAAGGATAGAGCAAGATCCTGACTTAGAACTAACAACAGAAGATGGAATTAGAAATACAATTTACCTCATTGTCACTACTACAGCAAAGGTGACATTAATGAATAAATATTTTTCCCACATTTGTGAGAAATAGAATAAGTGTTGCACCATGTTTTTCTAATGTCTAGATTTCTAGATTTATTTTTGTGACAAAGTGGGGTATATTCACAAGCAAGTGATAATTTTAGTTTCTTGAAATTATAAAATCTCTGCTGAAATTAAGTAATGAACATTAAAAATGAAATTAAGCAATAAAAATGGGAAAATGCGATAAATTAAAAATATCAATGAAATATAAAAATTATATAATTTTTAAATGTATAGAAAATAGGATATCCAGCCGGGCATGGTGGCTCATGCCTGTAATCCCAGAACTTTGGGAAGCCGAGGCAGGCGGATCACGAGGTCAGGAGATTGAGACCATCCTGGCTAACATGGTGAAACCCCATCTCTACTTAAAATACAAAAAAATTAGCCAGGCGTGGTGGCGGGCGCCTGTAGTCCCAGCTACTCAGGAGGCTGAGGCAGGAGAATGGCTTGAACCTGGGAGGCGGAGCTAGCAGTGAGCCGAGATTGCGCCACTGCACTCCAGCCTGGGTGACAGAGTGAGACTCTGTCTCAAAAAAAAAAAAAAAAAAAAAAAAAAAAAATATATATATATATATATATACACATACACACACATATATATATAAATATATAAAATAAAAGTATATATATATATATATATATATATATATATATATACACACTTCTAGGCCGGGCGTGGTGGCTACACCGGTGATCCCAGCCTTTGGCAGGCCGAGGTGGGGGGACTGCCTGAGTTCAGGAGTTCAAGACCAGCCTGGCCAACACGGTGAAACCCTGTCTCTACTAAACATACAAAAAAAATTAGACAGGTGTGGTTGCGGACACTTGTAATCCCAGTTACTCGGGAGGCTGAAGCAAGAGAATAGCTTGTATCTGGAGGCAGAGGTTGCAGTGAGCCAAGGTCGCACCATTGCACACCAGCCTGGGCAACCAGAGCAAAACTCCGTCTCAAAAAACAAAACAAACAAACCAGAAAATATACTTCTAAAATTGAAAAACAAAATTATAATAAAAGAAATATGTATTCTGGAAGTTATTTTTCGTTTCTAGTTTTTAAAAGCAAGATTTGGACCTCTTCCCCTTATGTGATCATCTAAACTAGTGATTCAAACCTGGATACAATCATGCACTCACCCCAGGGGACACTTGGCAACATCTGGGACATTTTTTATTGTCACATCTGAAGAAAAGAGGTGCTATAGGCATTTAGTAGGTAGAGGCCAGTTGTGCTGCTAAATACCTACACACAATACTCAGGGTAGCCTCCTATAAGAAAGAATTATCTGACCCAAAGCATCAACAGAGTCAAGGCATAATTATTTTAAACTAACTTGTTAGAAGCTTCATATTTTCTGTAAAAATCCAAGAAATTATTGATAGTTTAATCAATAACATAGTTCAATAACGATATATAGGATCCACCTGAATCTCTAAAATAATACCTACATTTTCTTATTAGCCCAAACAGAAATATATTAAATATCTCTTAGAATTTCCATATCTTCACTGTTACTGTCTGAATTCGCATATCCTCTCTTAACTGGTAGAAAGGAACAGGTGCACATCCTGTATATGACAGCTACTGTAAATGACTTGCTCAATGGGCATTCCAACACTCTTTAGCATATGAAACAAACAAAAATAAACAACAAACAACACTTCCTCGACATTATTGTGGCTAGTGTTCTAGATATGATTTATAGTCTTTTGATAAGATGAACCAGCACAAAATTTTTATTTCACACAGTCATGTGACTAGGGACTCAGGGTATCAAATCCATGGTATCCATGACAAATGCAGTATGGTTCTGGAATTGATAAAAGGTTGTGGCAACATTTTTCTGATTTCACATGCAGTTTTCTCCTTTTCCAGGATTGTGGCAGGAACTGTAGCTCCCTTGATAGCCCAATTTTGCAATGTAGCTTCGTGAATGATTCCTGAAAACTCGAACAAGAATTAGGATCTTTAGTTCTCCTAATGATCCGGTGCGGTATTTAATGCCCTTAAATAAACCCTTTCTGTTTAAACTAGCTAGAGTAGATTCTTTTCTTTCCCTGCAACTGAACACTGACTGATAGATACGCAACAACGAGACGGGTAAGGAAGAAAAACTCACTTTATGTGCCCACAAAGAACAATTATTTGGGTCTCCATTCTCAGGCTCCAAATGGTGCCTGCGGGAACAACATGGCACATTACCATTATTTATATCATTTCACAAGTAAATTACAAACTCAAGTTTCTAGTTTCTTCTCTCTTTTTATTCTTTTCTAGCATTTTTTTTTAAGCTACTCAGGAACGACCTGGTCTCACCTCACATCCAAGAAAGTGAAATTCTTTGAGTGGTTCAAAAAAGTTCCTAGAGAATGTAAAATTCCATTTATCTACTGTGAGAAAGTATGATGCAAATAAATCATTTTTTTGTATTTAAATAATGTATTGATGTATGATATAGTAAGAATAGTTATAAATTTTAAAAAAAGATTTTAGGATGCTATCTTGTCTTTATAATTCTGAAAGAAGGGCAGTTGTGGAATTATGACATGACATGTTTATCTACAAAATATTTTCATTGCTTTAACTGAGTCGAGTACTATAATTTTTCCAAATTTATCTTTATAGTTTTTATTTTTCAAATTCAACACAATTTTTCTTTTCTTTTCTTCTTTTCTTCATTATTTTGTCTTTATCTCTCCTCTCACAATCACCTTCTTCTCTTCTTAGCTTTGAGCTCCTCTCTTAACCTCCGTTTCTCATTTACTCAATTATTTAATGAATTAATACATATCGAGCACCTGCTAGCTGCTGACCACTGAGCCAGGTTATGGGAATAGAGAAGTCACTCTGTACTTTTTTGTAGTTCTCAGTGTAGTTAGTTTGGGAGGTAAAAGAAGCACAAAACCAAATGTAGAAAAGAACTGAGTTTTATAAAGAAAAGCAGGCTGTAGGGATATGCCTAATTTGGATTGGTTGGGTCAATGGAAAGCAATATGAAGCAGTGACATTTGAGTTTGAGGACAAAAGCATGTGAAGGAACTAGCCAGATAAAATGCAAGAAACAGAATTTCAAAGCAGATACTGAAAGATCAGTGTATATGGGGAATAGTTAGTAAAGGAAAGCATGGCTTAAAGATCAAATGTAAGAGGCAAGTAGAGGCCAGGAGACTCAAGGAGTTGTACATAATTTGAATTGTAATGTCAGTGTAAAATGAAACCATTGAAGGTTTTCAGGAGAGTGTGAGGCATCCTGTTTGCATGCTGAGAGAAGACTCTAGCTAATGTGTGGGGAAAGACTGGATGGTGGAAGAGCGGCAGACATTTATGTAAGGGTTAGGGTTAGAGTTAGGTTATTCCAGGAGCTCATGTAGACCAGGAAACTGACAGCAGAGTTAAATACTGAAGTATTTTTTAGAGCAAGGGTTAGGAGATGGACTTTTTCCTTTAATTTCTTGCTTTTATAAGCAATCATGATATGGACATCCTTATGAGTATCTCTTGCTGCATGTATGCAATTTTCTCCCCAGAGCATAAGAGGAAGTAAAAATTACGTATTTTTGTGTTTGATTTTTTGCCATTTTCATACTGATCTGTGGGACATCTTATGATCCGCTTAGCTCGTGGTGTCTTCAGTGGATCTGTGTTGCTCCACCGATGGGTTATTACTGGTCCACAACAAGGTAGGCAGAGAAATTGAAAGTAGGTGGACTGAGTAATTTTATTACTATTCAATCTCATGTAAGAAAAGGACTTACATGTTATATGTTCTTTCAATTTTATTTTTCTGGTAATTCAGTTTTATTGTATTATATAAATGTATTGGCCCATAAAAGATTAAAAATAGAAAAAAAAGTTGGCCCTCCACCACGGAGAGTTTGAAAAGTACTGCTTTCGATGCTTTAGCATCATAAAATTACAAATATTTTCTCTGTGTTTGCCTACCATTTAGCTTTATTAGTGACATTTTAATATCATTTAGCAATGGAACTCCTGCTATTAATTTTGATTTAGTTAATGCATCAGTATTTTTATGTATAAATTTGGCTTTGTTGTCTTATTTACCTAACTGCCCCACATTGAACCAAAGAAAGCATTGTGCTATATTTTCTTATAACCCTGTAGAACTTTCTTTTATGCTTATTGGATTAATCTAGAGTTTATTTTTTGTGATGACTGTAAAATGAAATTTAACTTATCTTTCTAAACATTTATCCCAAAACTCTAAGACCATTTATTGAGTTGTATTTCTTTTCTTCGCTGATTTGAAATGTCATTTTTTTCTAAATATTCAATTATTCCTGTAGGTCCCCTTCTGAATGTTACATTTAGTTTTACAGATTTTGTTGCCTATCCTTATGTTAACACTGCAGTTCTTTAAAACATATGCTTTTTAAGATTTTACATCTGGTAGGACACGTTTTCCTTTCTGTTCATCTTCAGACATCTATTATCTATTCCTGAAAATACATCTTTTACATGAAATTTATAATCAGCCTACGAAATTATATAAAATCCTATTGGATATTGATTTACATTGCAAGGAATGTTTATATTAAATAAGAAAAAAAAACATGTTGAGACTTCTCATCTGCAAGGATATCTCTTTATTCAGGAGTGATTATGCTATCGAGTAAACTTCTACAATTTTCTCTTTAGAAGTGAAAATATTCTCTTGTGATTTTTAAATCTCTAGTCCATCTCTAGTTATATCTCTTTCTCATTCTTAGTATTTTATTTAAGCATTCTCTTATTTTTTCTATATCAGTGTTACCTAATTTTTGCATTATTAATTTAAACTTTTCACAGAACTCAGCTTGGCTTTTTGGTTATCTGATTTTTTAATTTCATAGATTTTAGTATATCTCTTAAATTCATTTTCTGATAATTTACCATCCTGAGTTTTATCTGTTATGAGGTAAACACTTTACTCATTATTTTGAAATCTTTGTTATAAGGTATAATCCTAAGTATTTTATATTTCCTGTTATATTGTGAAATATAATTGTTCCTGTCTTACATTGGCAGGATTTAGAAAAGCTATTGATGTTTATACATTGTATTTCAATCTGGCTATATTGCTAAATTCACTTATTGGTACTATTATAAATACTCTGGTTTTCCCTTTTACAACTATTCATAATAGCTTAAAATTCTGTCTTTCCAAGCTAATTTTCTAAAAAAAAACTCTTATTGCATTCGCTAAGACCTATAGTATAGTGATAGATAGTAGTAGTAATAACATAAATTATAACTGTTTCTGACTTTAGCAGGAAAGTGTGTAATGTTATTTATTAGCAGTTTGAGGGATGATATTCATGATGGGCTTCCAATTAACATGCACTATCAGAATAAAAGAGTTTTATTATCCTTCCAGTTTGCTGAAGTATTTTTTTTTGTTTTGGTTTGGTTTGTTTCACTTGAAAGGTTATTGAATTTTATGATTTCTTTGCTTTAGTAGTAAATATAGCTGGTATGCATGAAATGGTTTTATTCATTTTGACTTTGAGAGCATTGCTTTGTAACCTCTGTATTTTGATTTTTTTTTTTGGTAAATATTGCAAGTGGGTTACAATTGAATATACGTTATCTTTTAAATACTTTATTATTTGTATTATGCAAATTTTTCCTTGTCTTGCTGGGTTTTGGTTTATTTTATGTTAGTTTTGGGGAAAAGTATGCTTAAATTTTTTATTATAATTGTAAAAATGTTAGTTTCCCCTTTGTTAGGTTCAAAAAGTTTTACAATTCTTTAATTTGTTTCATAGGCAGAATCTTTCCTTTTTCAACATGAACTATCCCAATTAGTATTTTCTATTGATTTTATCTTAAATTTTAGTTTTCCAACATTAATGATGCCATAGCATTGTTATGTAGGCTTATGAAGCAAAATTCAGCTCAATAAATAAATTCTACGACAGGTATTAACAATCCAGTATGTAGACCTCAAAGAAGGAAAAGCTTGTTGATTGTACATGAAGCAATGTAAAAAAGGAATAAAAGTATTAATAAGGGAGCGGGATGACTGAAACATAAAATGTCATTTATCAGGGACAATTGAAAAGAGACTAGTGAGTTTAGTTTTGTTGATATTAAGATTATGGCAAGATATTTCTGTTAGGTCTTTGCAAATGGAGTTTTAGAACTCAAGTTCACCCAGATAAAGCTTTCCTTAGAATTTCATGTTCTTTTCAAGAAATTCTCAATCATTCAAGAATTTCTCAATCATTCAAGAATTCAACAATTTATCTTTTTCCCCTAACTTGTTTATCTAGCATTTAAACAAAATCTCTGGGACATAGAAAGGCCACAATAAAGGTATGTTACCTTGAATTGGGAGGGCAGCTGCTTTCCATTTTGTACCTAGTCTTACTGGTACTACTTTTCTTCATAACATAATCCTGCTCTACTTGGTTTAAGCAAACTAAGAAGGAGGTAAGTTTACTGAAAGGGTTTCATGGTCTTTAATAAAACAGGCTTTATATTTTTTAATGCGTCAAAGAGGTCTAAGAGATCACGTAGATGGAGATAAGGCAGGAACAGACACCAGATGGCAATGTGTAAGAGGCTGGAAAAAGAAAACATATGCTTTGGATGTAAAGTCATCCAAATAATTTGTCAGCAAATAATTCTATCAGCAAGAGGAAGATAGCTATTGGGAGTCATAGGTCATGATATTCATTTTCCAGGAAAAAAGAATGAAAGAGATAGTGCTGAACCTAGACTGTAGAGTGAGAAGTCCATAGCATAGGGCCAAAATTGTGTGAAAACGTGTAAACGGATAAATAATATTTATCTATTCGCTTCTGAACATCAGGGCATTGAATTCTACATTTATCCCCTCATGCATTTGATGTCAACTTTCAGAGAAGAAGGAACCCCAGAGCACAGGGGCAGTGTTTTTGAGTCTAGATCAAGATCGGGCAGAAGCCAGGGTGTAGGGATTGAAGATAATCAAACGGGAGGGAACCTACAGAAGAGTAATGTATGGCCAAGTCAAGGATTGGCCCATTGAGTCAATGTTCAGAGGGGACCATGCAAAGAGAAGAAAAAAGCCAGGAGAATAGAGGGATAGTTTCTGAAGGTGGGGACCTAGACAGAAACTCTGAGTGATAAAAGAAGGATTGATTGATTTGTGAAGGGCACTTGGGGCCTGCAGCGTGGGCAGGCAAGGAGCTGCTAAAAGTTCAGATGCTGACTTGTTTCCCTGTGTTTCTTGCTCAAAAATTGTAATTTCAGTTCGTCTCCCATCCCTTAAATGCCCATCATTTTTGTAGCTTTGTATTAGATAGAAACCAAAACCAAACCAAAACAAAAAACATAAGATTATCTGACTAAAATTTATGATCAACTTAACCTTCCTGAGAAGTAACTTATAAGTTTAAATGGCGGTTTTTGGCTTTTTACCCCTAAACCCAGATGAGTCTCTAATCAGTAGAATGTGTTGGAGGAAGTTGAGCAAACTGACCTGAATGTCAGTAAATTGGACCAGCTAACTTATGGTTTCAATTTGACTATGTTTGGCTCAGAAATCTGTATTTTATTAGGCTAAGCCTTTTCTAATTTTGCATTTGCTTTTACTTTCTCCTGGGTTCTTAGTAAAGAAAAAGTTAAAATTTGAAAATAACTTGCCGCTTGCAAGATGGGAAAGGGATTTTGCTCATTTCTGGGTCTTGTAGCACAGAGCCAACTCTGTGCCCCTGGAGGCTGTGGTGAAGACAAAATTAGGAGAACCAAGAGGGAGGTGTAAGAGGAATCACTCATACAGCCACCTTTTTTTTTTTTTTTTTCATTTTGCCTGTGATGATCTCTCATATATGCTGTCTCTTTTCCTCATACAGTTTTTGTGTATGTATTTCTAGAACCCGCTTGTCTATAATAATATTTTAAGAACCTGGCTGTATAGCTTTGCTAAAATAGAATTTCCAAAATTAGGACTCAAAAATCTGCATTTTTATCAAACTCTTCAGATGATGCTTAAACAGCCAGCAAGGCATGATCTACAAGATACAGTAAAGTAAAACTCTACTCTGAATTTGTCCTTTTAGCGTGTGTGTGTTTCCATGAAACTCTTTGAGAGTTGGAAAAGATTCAACTTGGAGAATACAAACCTTCAATTAATTCATGAGGACTAAGAATTTCCCAAACAAAAACTTTCCCCACCACCAGTTCATCACTGACAGAAAATTTCGCAACAGTTGATTTTTTATATCAATTTTTCCCACATTCCTAAAAATTATAAAGAAAAGGAAACATTAATTTCAAATTTATAACTTAACTAACTAGCTAGCTAGCTGCCATGACATGTCAGATGTAGAGAACCTGAGCTTATAGTGCCTAGAGTATAATGGACGCTCATTAAATATTTATCTGCTAACTGACAAGAAAAAGAGAAACATTCTATGCAGAGGAAGAGAAGACGAAACTGAGTTGTGTAGTCACTACAAACAACCAATTTGTAATTTGCTTCTGACCTCCCAGAAATCCTGCTACGTGCTGCCTGTTAGTAGCTTCCTGATATGTAATTCTACTTATTTTTTGAGGTAAAAATTTTATACAGTGGAATACACTAATCCACTAATCTATAGTGCATTGTGCATGATAAGACAAATGTATATATTTCTAGAGTGTATTACAAATACATACAACTGTGTTATCCACATTCCTAGCAAGATAGAACATTTCTGTCAACCCAGAAATGTTCTTCCCTTCACTTCCCAGTCAATTAATTCCTCAGAGGCGATTGTTACCAGATTCTTATAACGATGAATTTGTTCTGTTCTAGAAATTAATACAAATAAAATATTTTTGGAATTATCTAAGTTCTTGCATGTATCATAGTTCATTCCTTTTGTTACTGAGTAACATTCCATTACACAAATATTTGTTTGTTATTTTTCTGTTGAGGAACATCTGTGTTGTTTTGAGCTTTGAGCTACAATGAATAAGGGTCCTACAAATATTCTTCTAGAAACTTTTAGTTGATATATGTTTTTATTTACTTCATTAAATACCAAAGAATGGAACCGCAAATTATAGGGCCAGCGGAGGTTTAATTTTATAAGAAATTGCCAGTGTTCCACCTGCCATGTATAAAAATTATGGTTGTTCCATGTCTTAGTCAATTTAGGCTGCTATAACAAAATACCTTAGATCAGGTGGCTTATTAAAAAACAGAAATTTATTTCTCAAAGTTCTAGAGGCTGGCAGATCCAAGATCAAGGGGTCAGCAGATTCAGTGTTTGATGAGAGCTTGCTTTCTGGTTCATAGACAGCATCTTCTAGCTGTGTCCTCCCATGGTGGATGGGGCAAAGGAGATTCCTGGAGTCTTCTTAATCAGGGAATTAATCCCATTCACGGGGGTTCTGCCATCATGACCAAATCACCTCTTAAAGGCACTACCTCCTCACACAATCACATTGATAATTACATTTCAAAATATAAATTTTGGGGAGACGCAAACATTCAAGCCACAGCACTCCAAATAGCCAATATTTCAGGTTGTCAAACATTTCACTGTGGCTTGATTTGCAATTCTTTGATGATTAATGACACATAATACCTTTTTTAATGCTCATTTGCCTTCGTATATCTTCCTTATCTTCATTGTGAGGTTTCTATTCAAGTCTTACGCCCATCTAAATAATTTTGGTTCTTGTGTTGTTCTCACTGAGTTGTAAGAGGTCTTTATATATCCTGGATACAAGTCCTTTGCCAGATAGAAATGTTCTGAATATTTTCTCCAGGCTGTGGCTTTGCCTTTTCACTGTTTAGAGAGCAGATGTTTTTGGAGAAGGAGCTTCTTAAATTTTTGATGGGATAATATTTATTAGTTGTTTTCATGGCCCACGCATTTTCTGTTCTATCTAATAGACTTAAAGAGCTTGGAGATATTATCTAACGATTTATTGTATAAGCCTTATGATTTTGGTGTGTACATTTAGATATAGGACCTACTTTGAATTAACGTTTTTGTGTGATAAAGTACTGGTGGAGGTGTCAGTGTTCAACTTTTGTCCATATGAATGTTTGTGTTTGCCTATTTTGGCACCATTTGGTGGAAAGATTTTCATTTCTCACTAAATGTGATTTGGTGTTCTTTTAAAAGATTAATTAAAAGATTAATTATTTGGTGTTCTTTTAAAAGATTAATTAAAAGATTAATTTTTTGGTGTTATTTAAAAGATTAACTGTACATTTTGGGTATATTTCTAAAAAAATCTCTTTGGGTTTATTAAATATATTCATTTTTCTTCACAGCAGTCTAAATTGTCTTAATGTACCTTGTTCTATGTCTTAAAGGCAAGTATTGTAAATACTCCAAATTTGTCTTCATAAAGATTGCTTTTGAGAATCATCTACATACTTATTATTTCCATATACAATTTAACATCTTTGTCAAATTCCACAAAAACAACTATAACAAATTTTAATGGGCTTATATTGAATACAAAGGACACTTTGGGGTATATTTGACATCTTAGCAATTTTGTGCCTTGTGTTTTATGAATATATTTTCCAACTTATTTAGGTATCCTTTATTTTCAGCAAAGATTTTGTGGTTTTCATGTGTTGGCATTACAGGTTAGATTCTGAGACACATTGGCTTTCAGAAAATTTATTGCAGAGTTCTCTCTTGGGATAACTATCTACCTACCATGAAAGTGATGGTAGTGGGATTAGTTAGGAGAAGTTATGATAAAATGCAGTCACAACAAATGTGTCAGTTTATCTGGTAAGAATATCAAAATCCAGAATTACCCTTTAAGATCCTGAATTGAAGCAAAGAAACTGGACTGTTATGACTCTGTATTAAGTAGTGGTTGGTTTCAGACTGTACTGAGAGAAGATATAGCCTTAGGTGAAATGACTCTCTTTAGCTGAGAGTAATTGGCAGAGAGAGCTCATATATGAAACCTATCTGCCAACACCCCTTCCAGCAGCTAGGAGAATAATTCTTTCAGAACTAGAAGGCTAGGGTGCTGGGGTACCAGGATGCACAGGACTCCATCCACTATATTTCATTCTTTGTGCCTCTTGGGTCCACTTACTTCACAGGATTTCTTGAAAAAATCCATCAGGACTCTGGTGGGCCTTATTTCCCAGGGGAAATTTGTAAAATGAATTTTAGTGGGATAAACTTTAGCCTCTACCACTGAAGCTGTTCTCTTGGCCACAAAGAATACTCATTATCTCTACTCTCTATTAGCCATTCGAGAGTCCATTCACATTTGGATAGCAACTCTGCTCATTTAGGAGGTTTACCTAGGGTAAGACCAAGAACCTCATATCTCACATAGCTGAAGACCTGATCGTCATGACCTTCTTAAGATGTGGCTGCTACACTCCACTAACTGGTAATGTGCAAAGGAGGCACAAAAAATGTTAAATTGTGTCATCTGAGTGCCAAACTTATTCCTCAATTGTGTAACAGCAGCACTATCTCCTTGTGATAATCAGGGACAATTACCCACTTCAGGTGATTGAATCTTCTGTGTTTCTGCTAGTTTCTTGGCTTAAGTTCAGAGTACACAGGCAATAGCCAAAGAATAAAATCTGTTGAGAATCTTTTTGGGTCATTAATTGGAAATGTTAACCATTTGGATAACTAGGATTTACAAAGACCTTTTCAGAGTGCAGTTTTGAAAGCACCATGAATATGGGTTAAAAAAAATGATAGTAACCAAGACCACTTTTACATTCACATTTTGGTTTCCGGATCCATGATTTCTCCAGTTGAAGACATAACACCATATATTAGTTGCAAACTAAGAGTATATCTTTCATCCTTGAGCATGATACTCATCCTCACATAGCATCATATCTGAGCTGGTACCTCAGCTGCAACTTCAGCACGCCACCTTACTGGAAGGTCAGTCTGACAGATTCTGAGTGGTGGTGCCTGCATTATTAGGACCAGTGCATCCCATTGTTGTGTGCTAATTGCCATACCTGTTGCTATAAAATAAATCCCTTGGTTTCGTGCAATTTTTGTGCTTATAAATCTAACACTAAACTCTTAGATGTTGGTGCTGGCTGAGGTCTTGTGAAGCAGAAAAGGCAACACTATATACAGAATATATGTCAGTTTGAATCACAATGAATCACCGTCCCTTTCAGAGTGAAGGGGTCTAATGTGGTCAAATTGCTGTTGAGCGTCTGTTCAGTCTTCCAGTAAAATTGTGCCATATTGGATGCTGAGGGTTGTTCTATTTTTGGCCGGTTGGATGTTATCGATCTGTTAATTGAAATGTATATAGTATATACATAGTATATAGTATTTGCATTTGCATTAATATAATTATTAATTATCATTGGGTTTAAGTCTTTAATCCTGTTATTTGTTTTCTATAGTAGTAATACCATTTGCTATTTATTTCTTCTTTTTTCCCACCATTTGGTATCAGGGGTGTACTGACTCATTAAATAAATTGCATTCTGTTGTATTATTCATGTGGCTTTAGAAATCCACTCTATCTCATATATTATCTAATTAAATACATATCCTTTATTATTTTAATTTTAATTGTTGTTCTAAGGCTCATAGTATACATCTTTACCTTATCACTATCTACTCCAAAACTATATTCTATCACTTCTTATGTAATGTAAGAATCTAATGACAATATATTTCTCATCACTTCTTTTCTATTTTGTGCTACTTTATCATATTAGTTACTTCTAAATATGTTATAAACCTCAACAGGCATTGTTATTACTATTTGCGTTGTCATTTTTTTAAATTAAGAAGGATAAAAGCATATTTTATATTTAATTACATGTTAACCATTCCTATTCATTATTTCTTCAAATAAATTTGAATTCCTACGTGGTACCTATTTCTCCTAAAGAACTTTATTATTGATTGAGCTTTAAGTCTATGGGTGACAAATTCTGTCAAGCTTTGTTTAACAAAAATATTTTCATCTTCTCTTTATTTTTGAAGGATTATTTTTGCAATGCATTGAATTCTACATTGACATTTTATCTCAGCTATTTAAAATGTTGTTTTATCGTCTTCTGCAAGTGAAGCCATTTGTTATATTTTTCCTGTATATAATGTATCTTTTTAATCTAAGTGCTTTTAGGACTTTTCTCTTTATTTTTGAGTTGTTGCCATTTGACAGGGACATGCCCCACATGTTCTTTTCTGTATTTATCCTAATTCTTTGAGATTACTGGATCTATGGGATGAGTATTAAAGTATTTTAAAGTACTTTACACGTGAATGACGCTTTTTGGGTTTTCATTCTTTTACAGTTAGTGCTTCTGTTTGGATAGTTTTATGGTCTGTCTTCAGTTTCCTGAACTTTTCTTCAGTGGTGTCCAATCTCGGATTCCCTTTTCATTTCAGATATTGTATTTTTCAGTTTTAGAACATCCTTTTTTCATCTGTTTATTTATTATATCCAGTTTGTCCTTGAATTTCTTGAATATATTTATCATAACTATATGAAGAACCTTGTGTCATAATGCTGATATTCACGTCTTCTATGTGTCATCTCTGTGTCTATGTCTATTGACTGTTTATTCTGTATTTTTCTCTATTTATTTACAAACATTGTACTTTTGATTGTATGCTAGACACTGTGGTTGCTACATTGCTGAAATCTGAATTTGTAACCTTCTTTAAAGAATATTATTCATTGTTCTGGTAAGTGATTACACACAGATCAGCTTGATGGTGTCAAGACTTGAGTATTTCTAAAATACTGCTAATCCTAAAACTTGGTCTTTCTGAAGTCTGAAATAGAAGTTGATGGTTTTTAGGGAGGTTCAGTCTTCTTAGCCTTAAGGAGTCTCTAGAATTTTCATTTAACTTCCATTCAGATCTCTTTCAGAAACCATTATGATGTTCTCAGCCTGTGCAAATGCAGCTTAATATTTCATAAAAGAATCAAGATAGACCACATGCAGATTTATGGGCTTCCTTCTCTGTGTGTTATATGTCTCTCCTCTCCAAAATTCTGTCCCATAAATTTTAGCCACCTCAGCAGCCCCAAATCCTACAGATCTCTGTTTGTCTATCCCATAATTCTATTGCTTTGTATCTGTCTCCACTTCTCTATGGCTCAGTTTGGAGAGTGTCACCAGATAGGAAACTGAGGCAAATGTGGGACTTATATTTTCCTTTTTAAAGGATCAGAGCTGTGAACTATCTGTGTATGATAGCATCATTTTACAGCTTTATATGGTAAGAGAGTAAGTCCAACAACTGTTATTTTCTCCTAACTGTAACCATAATTTTGCTCCTTCTTCTGTAAAAATAAGTAGGTATCTTTACATTGTGGTTTATTCTTTACAAAGCAATTATTATTTTATCACATTATTCTCAAAATACCATCAAATAAATTATAATTTATGATAGGTAGGGAAGAAGGAAAATTTTAAACTCTATATTTCTGATAAAGATATTAAGCCTAAAGGAGAATAACTGATTTGCTTTAAATAATCCGAATTCATATTCAGTCTTCTAATTTTTATTTTAGTATTCTGTCTACTGTAAAAATATTGTTATAAAGAAAAATAATTTTTTTTGTTTTTTAAGTATATGTTTTCTGGACTTTTGGATCTTTGTTTAAGCATATGCTTTCTTTTTGCAAGTTACAATTTATCAGTGCCCCAGAGCTTTTATATCATTTTTTAACTCAGATTTTTGCTTTTCTGTATTTTCTTCTTTCCTTCATTCTGAGAAATTCAATATCAAGTGTGCCTAATTTTCTGACTGGCTTTATTAGTCAAATATATGAAAACAGAGATGATCGCTACATTTATTTTAATAAAAATTTTAATATGATGTTAAAAATGCAAACATGATATTTGATTTTCATAATATAATTGTGATGCCCATAGATAAACATTTGATCCATCTATTGTAATTGTAATCTTACTACACTTATAATTTAGTATTAATATGGTTATCTCCACTATAATCTTGGCATCATCTTTGACTCCAAGCTTCCTAAGGCAAGTAAAGACTATGTTTTTCTTGTTTAGCCACTAGTGCTTACTACAATAGCTGGCTTATAGTGGGCATACATTAAATATTATCGAAGGTTTGAACAATGAATGCTGATGAGTTTATATATAACTCTGTATTCAATTCTGAGAATCATAATTCAAGAAGATCATGACAAATTAGATACAATGGAGGAAAGAATGGCTTAAATAAATGGTCAAATGTGTGGAAAGAATGATTGAAAAAGAAACCAATGTTACACTGAAAACAGACCCCTAAGAAGGCACACAATGGCTGTGTTGAAATATTTGAAGTTATCTTATATAGGTTGTGTGGCAGGCTTTCTCTGTAATGCTTTATAGAAACTCACTAAACCTAATATGTAATGTTTCAGAGAGGCAAATTTCCAGCTCTGTATAAGCAGGAATTCTTTTTCAGATAAAAGAATACACATTAGAATTAAAAGCCTTAAGGATACAGTGGCATTCATACCTTTTCTTGGTTTTAGGGACTAAATTTATCAATTGAGGAACATGAAGGCAATTTATGTATCACTTAGTGATGCATATCAGGTGATATATAAATTTAGTCCCAAACCACATTCATAAACATATGATTCCACCATTCAACAAATGTTTATTGAGCTCCTAGTATGCGCAACATCACGAGGAAATAATTTTATGCTGTAGAGAGGGTTTATTTCCAAAAACTGTCACTTCACAAGAAATTCAGAGATTATTTTCCCACCATATTTGGATTTGTAGCTTTTTTTAAAGAAACTTTACTGCTGAGAGTGATGTACACACACATACACACACACACACACTCTTAAAGAAAGAACAAAGAAAGTTCAAGAACAACTATCTGGCAGATTGTTAGAAAATTAACTATATTTTCAAAAGATTCTCAAGATTTAATAGGATAAATTATTAGGACAAATGATCATTGAGACAGGTCACAGAAATTACAAAAATTTATTATTTAAGGAAAGATTGCTCTTTGTGACTTAAAATGAGAAGGATCCATATAACATGTTTGAGATTAGTTTCCAAATATGACCTTTCTTAAAGTTTTCCGTCCTCCAGGATTCTCTACAAACAATTATGAATGCACCGAATTGCTCCTTGAACTGCAAATATTAACAAATATGAAGCATAATGTAATAGAAAATTTCTTATAAGCTTGCAAATAGTGACACTATGAAATTTGAACTTTCGTAATCTCAGCAGTTGATGAATATATGTGAGGTCATATACAGGCTTAAGTAAATAAGAAAGATCATTACTATCATCTACTGATAACACATGTACTTTAGCTTCCTGCAAAGACTCTAGACTCATATATGTTTGTCTCCGAGGGTCTGTCAAACGATCAGCAGTAGGTACAAATGTAGACACATGACTGACAATGCCGAAGACAATTCTGCATGGCATAGCTGTTTTTATTGCTACGGCCACTGTCAAAGGCTGAGAGTCATCAGATCTAGAACCCTCTGTCACTTAATTGCCTCTGGTTTGAGATGAGCAGTTTATCCTTTAATGACGGTTCCAACTCTGCCAGTCCTAGAGGGGGTTCTTGCTGCTCACTGGGTGTGGGGCACACGGTCACTGCTTCATGCTACCCAAATCCAGCATCTTCTTTCTAATGTTTGTCTCCACGCTGCCAGAAAAGCAGCCACTCTCAGTCCACCTTTTGGTGTAGCACGCACTGGTATAATGTGGTTCCACTTCAGAGTCTGGTAGTTTCTTCTGTGGCTGGGCAGAGATGTTCTCTTTCATTTGTTTCTTGAGCCCATGGGATTTCAAAGCCTGTGCAGATCATGAAGGAGTAAGAGAAAAGTCCTCTCTTCTTCGTGAGATCTGAGCATAGTTTCTTGGGCGCTGGTGTGTGACAGAGTTCCGTAAACCTGCCCCTTATGCTAGGAAGCGAGAAGCCTAAAAATATACTTTAACATTACACCGTGAGGAAGCCTTAAGCTATACTTCAAGGCTTCTCTCTCTGGTATATAGATATGCATGCAAGTGCACGTCCCAGCATCAGACTTATACACGAGCCGTTGTATGGTACTGAGAATCTCTATTCCCTTCTGACAACTAAGTTCTTATAACTAGCTCAAACTCAGGATTCCAAAATTCCTGTTACTTCAAGAGTAGATGTCTCCTCAGAGGATTCTCACTCTCCATGCAAATAGATGTTTTTCAGTTTCGTCTCATTAATAATCCCCAAAATGATCAGTTATGCCTGAATGTCCAGGTGTAATCACAATAGAGATACACCCTGTAAGGTAGGATAAAGGATGGTGGTAATCCTTTTGGCAGAAGCTGTGATGTTTGGAGATGATTACTAGAGTATTTAAATTGCCCATTATATATCTTAGAAATTATATATGAAGCTACAAGGAAAACAGAAAAGATTTCATTCTATGGAAAAATCAAGTAACTAAAAGATTGAATGTATAAAAGTAAGCATAGACTTACTTTTTCCCCATTCTAGAATATCTGCAATGCTTTGTAATTACTTTTTAAAGATAGTACTAATAGAGGAAAGAAGGACCTGTCTCCTACCCTTTGTAATTCTTGTAATACGCTCACTGTTCGGGAAGATTATCTTGGAACCAGTGACTCTCCACACCATGTGTGAATGAATCATGGCACTAGGTAGGAATGTGATCTTCAGTTAAGTGATTTTCCTACTGTTACATTTGAACATACTGCATCCTACTCACACTTTGTTTAAGTCAGTGCAGCTTGTATTCATTACTGGGAGGTTTTATGAGTGAAATTTTTTGTTTGGATTCATCCAGAACATATAATTCATACGCAAGATTATTATTTTTGCAGGTACACTGTTGGCCTTTTTCGACATACACACATCGAGAGGTTTTAGGTTAGACACAAACAAGGCACTTGACCTCATAAAGTTCACAGATGTGTCAAAAAGGAAATGGAAATTAGACAATGTATTCTTGTTTCTCTCTGGGATGTATTGGGTAGGGCATATTACTTCCTGGATACACTGATATTATCTTTCCACATTTTATGCAGTGAAGTGTGACCAATATCCTACTTTCCTTAAAATTATTGCCACAGAGACTAGGTTCTTTCCCCCTCAATAAAACTGACTGGGATTGACTGCTTTTTGTGATCCTCTCTCCCCTCCCCTCCTTTATGACTGTGCCACTCTGCTTGAACTTGATATATGCTTGATATCTACCCTCCTGTTATTGCCTTTTCTCACCTCACTGCTTGCCACACAATTTCTGGGCTAAGATGATAAACTGAGCATGTATGCCCTAATATAAGGAATTACTGTGGAGAAAAGGCATAAATGGCATGCTCCTTACCATAGTCATTTGGGCTGTTCACAGATATTCTTGTTCATTTCTCCTTCCCAGTCAACAGAAAGATTGCATGTACCTGCCCTTTTAGTAGTTAGGAATGGCCATATTGTTTTACTTTGCCCAGTAATAGGTGAATGAAGATAATATTGGTCATTTCTGGAGAGAAAGTTAAACAAGATATTTGTTTTGTTATATTTCTTTTTTTTGTCGTTTTGGTCTCAGCCACACGAGAACATGTGTTGAGATGGAGATTTAATCACCGGGAGCATGAATGACTATGATGAGCAGAGTCTGCACGCTAACCTTCAAGGCACGGACAAGGAGAATGAAAAATAAACTTGTGTTTTGAAAAGCTGCTGAGATTTGGGTGTGCTTGTTAGTGCAGTACCACCTAGCATAGCCTGACTAGTATACTCATTAATGCAAATTATAAAGCTAGTTTCTCGGCATACAATCTCATTTAATTTCTAATTGGTTATTGAGATCTTCTGTATATAATGAACAGCACTAGGTATTTACTTGAGATGCAAGTATAAAAATGAGCAACATTCAGTCTTTGCTGTCAAGATGCTCAGAATTTATTCTCTTAGGAAGTTTATGTTTACTAGCATGGTACATGTCAGGTTATTCTGCATAATTTTATTCTGCACAATTTTATTCTGCATGGATAAAAATCATTGAGGGGTAGAGTATCCATTTGTGAGTCTTTATGTGGTGGGGGGGAAGTGAGATTTTTTTAAGGTACTAATTCCCTAGGTGCAAACCATAGTACATGCAAATTCAAATGGTCCCATATCCAAGGTACACAAACCAAAAAAGCAAGGTGGGAAGTAGTAGAAGATATTACTCAGGATTAGACATCTACCTAGGCACAATGATACCATCAGAGAACGTCAAGAGAAGAAATAAAACTTAAGATACACAGATGAGCCTCTTGGTTGCTTCAACCTACAATACTAGAGTTTAATGCAAACATAAATATAAAAAGGGATCTGGATGAGAACAAGAGATCCAGAAAGAAGGTAACCAGAAGCATCTGCCATATAAAAAGTAAGGATTAGGTAGAAAAGTTGCAGCCCAAACTCACAGAAATACTCTGGGTAAGAGGAGAACACAGGCCCAAGTGGAGAGCGGGCATCCAACCAAATTGCCACAGCAAGGGACGCTAATGTAAAAAACGGATCTTCTATCCCGGTACCGCCATTTTCTTGTTATGCAAACTTGAGCCTACATAGCTTCTTTGTGCCTTAATTCCTTAAAGTGTACAATAAGAATAATTTAATTCAGAGTCTCATAATGTGAGCATTAAATGAGGTAATCTCTATAAAGTATATATGATAGTGGCTGGCATATAATAAATGCTTAGCAAAAATGAGCCATTATTTTTATTATGGATACGATTATGTGATCATTCCTTCTTTGGAGTTCCAAGTAGTGGGTGTATTGGTTCACAAAATGTGGGTGATTACATTAAAAACAGCATGTAAAATAGTACCAAAGCCAGGCTGATTTGGCTGAGCCAATGTGAAATGTTAAGCCTAGTAATTAAGGAAGTATTTTTTATTTGCTTTGGTGCCTAGTTTCATAATCTTGGTTATATGAAAGTATATATTTGGCTTTCATGAGAGGACTTTAGCAATTCTAAGAGGAAAGGAAACCTTTTAGTAAAGTCATTGCCAGAAGTTACGTTTCTGATTTGTATTCCTTATTTAATTCATTATGTTTTTTTGTGCTCATCCAGTGCAATTTGGTTAATATTCTTTCTCCTTCTTCCATTTACTTCCAAAAATGCATTGGCCATTAAACCCATTTTGTAAACGTGATACATTAATATGGGTTTCCTTCACATTTTTATGAGGCTGACACTAGCAAATACTAACAGGAGGTTGAAGCTGTCAGGGTTTTATGTGACTTTGATGACAGGTATTTTTAAGGCTTCCTTTCTGCTATATGATTTGAGGAGTGGTACCTCTTTTTTTTTTTTTTTTTTTTTTTACAATGTAGAAAATATATTTTCTATAATGTCAAGAAAGCCAGTTGGTGATTAGAAATATTAAGCAGACACCTTGGCTCTAAGAAATGCAAACATAAGAAAAATGAATTGTACAATTTAGATTTAGCCAAGGGCATTTCAAGGCTCAAGGCTGTTTTTCTCAATGAATAGTGGAGTAATAAATACTTTGTCTTCTCTTATAGCAAAACCAGGCTGGCCTCTAAGTCAGACATTCTGGTAAACAATGAAAATTATTTGAAAATATTCTTGGCTTTCTTAAGGACTGTGAAAAAGAAAATGACATCTAAATCTTTGCATACATTTCGTCTGAAGTCATACTACAGAAGACTATTATTTGGAGGAAGAAGGGGTTCTCGTAAAAGAAGCCAGATGGGTAGACAATTATTGAGATTGCATTGTGGCTAATTTGTGCAATAAGAAACAGAGTAATAGACAACAGTGACACTTATATTTTTCAAAAGTGTATTTCTCTTATGCCTATTATCTCTCTAAATATTAGGCATGCATTTTGTTTACGTGCCTATTTAAAATTCTCATTTATTCCTCACCCCTCCCCCACTATTTTTTTAAAGATCCACTGAAATGTGTTGCATGCCTGTGAATTATACCCCAAGTGTGACAGACGATGACTATTTGGAGGATGCCAAGTTTCAGTTGCCCTGGCAACAATAACCAGGGGATGCTTCTCAGAACTTCTGCCTCCGCTCTTCCCCATCATTTTTCCTGTTTTGAGAGTTAGATAACATGGTTACCAGAATTAACAGAAACTGGTCTCCCCCTGGCATAATGAAAAGGAGAAAACTTAGACATGTCCACCTTTTTCTTACCATCAAAAGAAATTCTGCATATATCTGCAGTCGAGACTGACTAGAGAGGGATCCCGTAGAAGGGAAAGAGCTGCATGCTATCATACTAATAAATACTCAATGGCGAGAGAATTAAATGTCAGAGCTGCAATTGCAGACTGCTTTTGAGAAATAAAATCATTGTTGAATTTTCCACAAGTAAGCTAAAAGAACAGTACGTAAATTGCATTGCAAGATGCTATGTTCTGTGAGAGGAAATTTTTGGTCTGTTCCATTGAATCTGATATGGCAGATTTAATTTTTCTTTCTCAAATGAGGAAAACCTAATAAATGGGAATGTCATCTAGTGACATGGAAAACTTATTTTGATTACTTATGACTTATTGATATGTACATCTGCCACCATCCCAAATAAATATTCATACTAAACCAGAGAATGAAGTTTAAAGAAATTTGTTTGCTAAGAGAAGCAAGTAAATTTCTGGGAAGCAAATAAGTTTCATCTTCAAGGATCCTGTCTTGTAAGGGCCCTTTCTAAGGCCCTGTAACTAAATTTGCATTTGTAAATTTTTTTTTTTTTTTAATGCTTACTCCCCCCCTCACCATTATATAAGCTTTAAACTCCACAAATTCTGGATCCACTCCTAAAAAGAAAAGGAGCATGAATGACTTGTGTGATCACTTATTGTTGCTATTATATTATGACATTCAGACTTCTAACCTTGTAGTTCTGTTTTGAATATTCATGTCTGTTTTATTTCCTCTCATTTTGGGGGATATAATAAATTCTCCATCAATTCCAGGCTTGTGCATATTTAAACAGCAATAACAAAAAATGTGCAGTTTGCATGCATCATTGTACTTTCAAAGCCATTTAATAAAATTATAGGTAGGAAATGAAACGGCAGATAATAGAAAATAAACAGGACAGATCCAGACATTTTAACATAGTGCATTTTTTTGCTAGCATGGTTTTTTAGAGTCTAGTCTATGTGATTTCCAAACAACACATCAGATTTCTGACTTTTTTGGATAATCTTAACAATAAATTTAATTAAATAGATGTTTAATGCAGGTTCCTTTAGAACACCTTTTCCATAATCTTTTAATAAGTAGTGTTCATCACATATATGTCAACAATATTCAAAGGATATGGAAAACAATCCTTTGGGGATTTACATAAAATAAATTGAGTTTTACAAATAAGATGCTAGAAATCTTTAGTAATTATTTAAATCCAATGCTTTGTGCTTACTCTGGAAAAGTTTTGAAAGGTATAATAAAACTTAAGTCTTTGTTCTTCTACTAAGTATTTTATCACAATTTATGTTTTCTATAAAAATAGATACATCCATTAAACTGCACTTTCTGGGTTCGAGGTCTTTATTTTAATTTTATTTCTCAAGAGCGCAGTGGCTTGAACCCAGTAGTTCCTGATATATATATTACTTCAGTTGAATCTGACATAATAAAGTTTTCAAAAACTTTGCGCTCAAACCCTACAGCTTATAGAGATGGTAATGAGAATCCCATAATAGATATTACTGGAAATTTTTATCTTTACCAAAATATTTAAATGATTTAAAGAGAATATATTCACATAATTCAAAATTTAAAAGGAACAAAAGGAAATATGTATATTGAAAAAAACTCATTCCACTTTCAGAGATATTTTAAGCATATACAAATATAAGTGCTCACATTCTTTTTTTTTGAGATGGAGTCTCGCTCTGTCGCCCAGGCTGGAGTGCGGTGGCGCAATCTCGGCTCACTGCAAGCTCTGCCTCTTGGGTTCACGCCATTCTCCTGCCTCAGCCTCCCAAGTAGATGGAACTACAGGTGCCCGCCACCACGCCCGGCTAATTTTTTGTATTTTTAGTAGAGACGGGGTTTCACCGTGGTCTCGATCTCCTGACCTCGTGATCCGCCCGCCTCGGCCTCCCAAAGTGCTGGGATTACAAGCGTGAGCCACCGCGCCCAGCCTCACATTCTTTTTAACATACAAATACGGAAGCTTAATTTTTTTTCCTCAACACTGTCTTGTAGATAGGCCCATATCTGCAAACAAACAAATGAACAAAAAGCTATGTTCACATTCTGCGTTGTGGCTACATTGTATTTTATTTTATCTTTGTAGTATAATGTATGAAAGTGATCATTTATTGATGCATGTTTAGATATTTTTCCCATCTTCTCTTACTAAAAACACAATTGCAGTGAATAATCCTGTACATGCCACTCTTATACAAATAAGAAATTTAATAGGTCATATTCCTATTTCTGATTAAGGGACAAAAGTTGTATATTTTTATATATTGATAGACACTACCAAATTGCCTTCCACACAGGATAAATTCATTTATATTCACAATCAGAATGCCCTTTTCCTTCATTCTTACTTACAGAATGTGCTATCAAACTTTTCAATTTTTATCAGATAGGTGAAAAATTTTGTCACTGTAGTTTCAATTAATTTTTTTCTATTTTTGTAGTTGAAACTTTAAAAAATATGTTTAATGACATTTACATATTTCTTGCTGCAGCATAACTTTGTTTATATCTTCTTCCTTGCATTCAGTACACTGTTCAATTATTTTTTTTTCTTGTGTCCTTGGTCATCATTTTTCTCTTCTGTTACTGTGTAGGATTCTTAAAGGTCAGTACTTGGCTGTCCAGTTCATCACTGACTCACCAGCCCCCATAGTTCATCTCTGACTCACCAGCTCCCAGCACAGCAGTGTCCATAGTAGGCATTCAGCAAATATTTTTTGAACAAATGACTTAGGCAGTGAGTCCACACTGGAGATCTCTGTCCTTGATTCTGAGCTCAATTACTTCTGAGTCTCCTAAAACATTTGGGTATTCTTCAAGATTTTTTTGAAAGCTTGGTAAGCTATTTGAAATGGAATTGAGAAGCACAATATTGAAGAGACTCATACCTAATATTTTAGAATATGATATCCTTGTGACTTCTCTAAGATATCTAAATTATAACCATAGTTTAGTTTTCCATGAGGAAGATGATTTTCTAATGGAAATTATTGGTTAACTGAAAGTTTTTCAGTACTGTCATAGAAAGAGAAGCAAAAATGTGTCTAGGAAGCAGGGAAAGAAGAAATACGTTTATTTATGGACTTCCATATTATACCTAGAGCACTACAAAACTTTTCTGTTAAATGGTACATAAATTTGCTACACTGAGCTTTGTCATTGAATGAGAATGTATGGTTTTCAGGAAGGTAAATTACTGAAAAAAAACTTATTATCTATCAAGACATTGGGCTTCAATCATAAAATGAATAGTAATTTAAAACTTCTTCTTTCTACAGAGAGTATCATCCCCTGTGTAAATTCTTTCAGCAATTACAGATACATAGCAATTGTTAAAATTGCTAAGTAGATTTGTAGTGTATTTGAGTGACTAATGTCACAAAATGCATAAATATTACTACATTTTTAAGCAGAATTCAACAAATAGTGTTTAGGGTTTATTTTCCCCCTCATTTTAACATATTTAATTTAAATAAGGCCCAGAGCTTACCCTATAGCATGTATTTGAGTTGAGAGTGTAGCGAGCTCTGCCAATTATGTTAAAGTCTGGTTTTATTCTGAGCAGAACCACACACTTGAAATGTTGTCACGTTATAACTGATTTCGGGATTTGCGCTAAGGAAACCAGAGAAAAGAGGCTGGAGAGTTAGGTAGTTTGGGACAGAAGGGTCTCAGATTTCAGGGGAAGAGAAAAGGGCCTTGGAATAAAAAAAGGACAGGCATAGCTGATACTCTCCAGGAGACATGCTACTTTATAATCAATTTTAAGCTTCTTTCCCCCTGCATTGTAATTTTTTAATGCAATCCTTAAAACTTCAAGTTAGTTTGTTAAACCAATGTGATATCAAGTAAGCTGCTGTAAGGAAGCCAATGTGTGGATGCATATCCATGTCTCGGAGGGGCAATTGACTAGACAGAACAGGCTCAGCAAAGAGAACCAATGATGGAATGGACTGAGACAATGCTGAAGAATCCCAGCTCTAGAGTCCAAACTGAGAAATGACAAATGACTGCCATCCCTCCAACACACACTCACTGTGGGACCTCAGAAACAGCAGAAATGAGGCCGGGCGCGGTGGCTCACGCTTGTAATCCCAGCACTTTGGGAGGCCGAGGCGGGTGGATCACGAGGTCAGGAGATCGAGACCACGGTGAAATCCCGTCTCTACTAAAAATACAAAAAAATTAGCCGGGCGTGGTGGCGGGCGCCTGTAGTCCCAGCTACTGGAAGAGGCTGAGGCAGGAGAATGGCGTGAACCCGGGAGGCGGAGCTTGCAGTGAGCTGAGATTGTGCCACTGCACTCCAGCCTGGGCGACAGAGCGAGACTCTGTCTCAAAAAAAAAAAAAAAAAAAAAAAAAAAAGAAACAGCAGAAATGGGGTCTGGGTTTCTGTTCTTATGGGGGTGAGACTTAGGTATTTGTGAAATGGTACAGGATAAGTAAGCTCGGAAGACAGGAAAAGTTAGAGGATAATCAAATGTGGCTTAACAATATAGACATTTGTTACAAGTCCTCAGTATAGTTCGACAGTGTTTGTCTCATATTTCAGTGCTTACACTATGAGCTTTCCGAAAGTTACTGATACATGTTCATGTGCATTAATATCTTCTCCCTAGCCAGATCACAAACTCCTTGAAAAACAGGAATTTTTACACATCATTCTTATCTCTCATAATATCTAACATGGTGCTGAGCCATATTATGGTGCTCAGCATATATTTATAAAATGGATACTTTATTGGACATTTATTTTAGGACTATATGGCCTATAATCTCAAAAGATTGTAATCACATGATATGGGATTTTAAATGTGTCTATAGTTTTTTTCTTTTTGGAATGTGGACTTTCACTTACTTCATTTTGATTTTCTTTTCTTTCACTGCTATCTTTACTTTGAATGTCAATAGCACCTGATTTTCAGAGTTCCTTTTGAAGATCATCAAGATAACTCCGAAATAACTTCTTATTGTGGGCTACAATAAAATCAACAATAACTCACATCTCAAGTCTGTACTCATGTATTAGGCATAATTCATGAATGCTTAAATACATACGTACCATGATTGTCCAGCTATTTATACAAACATAAAGCACAAACAAGATTTGAAGCTCTGAGCAGAACTGTGACCAGCTGATACTTAAAAAAAAATCTTTAATATTTTCTTCCAAAGGATCTTGCTCTCAAAACTTTTATATAAAATTTAATTTTTTTCTTAGTACTGGATAGGCCTGCAGATTAACGTACATCAGGAACAGCGGTGAACAAATAATACATATTTCATTCCCTCAACGAAATGGGAAGAATTGAGGAAGGGAGGAGAGAAAAAGAAAGCAATTGGTGATTCAGTCTTTGTGCACACAATCTCTTCACTGATGGGAGTGCTGGGTTTGACCCGAAATCCTTCCTGCTGCAGTCTATGAGATGAGAGAACAAACCACATGAAGATGGGCATGCTATTTGCTTTTCCAGTCATCTTCAAGAATAATACAGGCGGCACTTCTAACCAGGCTGGGCGTTTCTGGTGGCTACATTATCATTTTGACTAGCGAGTTCTCAGGGTTAGTAACTGAAAAAAGCTATACTCAAAAAAAAATTTTTTTTTAATTATAAACATGGGTTGGGGGTGGCTAAGGCTTGGTTGTTCCCTCTGCTGTTGCTTCTGCTTATTCCCAGCACATTTCCTAAGACTGCAGCTGACGCTCAGCAGACTTCTAGTTTTTGTTCAGGTCTGGTTTTGATCTGTAGTGTTCAGGGATGAGCAATTCCTTTCAAGTTATTTGCAAACCTTGTCAAAGCCTGATTGCAGCACGACATTGATGACAGACTGATTATTACTTGTCTCAAAAAGCAGTGTAAGATCATATTGGCTTTCATGCAAACATCCAGCTTGTCATTAGTGTGCAGTGCAAATGGCAGCGGTTCCATACCAGAATCCTGGAAGCCGAGGCAAAAGAAGGAGTCTCTGCTTCTACTGGCCCTGGAGGGACTTCAATAACATTTTAGGGATAATTTTTGTCAAGTTAAATTTCCATGGAACTGAGATAAACGGTCTTGCTTTGAAATTTCATTGGTTATCTTGAGAGACATTTATTCCAGTTGGTTAGGCAGAAAAAAAATTAAAGACATAAAATACTATTAAAATATAAATAACTCATTTTCCGAATAAAACAAATCTGCTGAAGCTTAGAAGTGAGTTCAGTGGCAAAGCTCTGCTTACTTTGAAACTCTAAGAGCCAGATTCAACTAGATGAATAAATTAGCTACTTGGGATGTGAGTTAGACCTTGCAGTCGTACTTGTCCTTTTCAAATCTCAGGAACTTAATTGCGTTAAAGCAGCGTATGTATTCTGCAACACCGTCCATGAATTAAAAACTCTATAATTTCAATTTTATTTAAGAGTTGTAAGCTACCTGTCTACCTGATACTTAGGAAAAAGTTACTGGCTGGCAACTAGTGGTATCTATGGTAGGGATCTTGTAGTGCCTCCTCATCTGTGTTTCTTTTGCCATTTCTTGCCTCTGTTGGTAGAAAGGTAAAGGAATAATCTCATTAGGCAAAAGTCTGCTGCATCACAGAACTAACAACTAACTCAATTTCTTAAAGAAAACAAAATAAACAAGCAAACGAACTCTAAAAGGAGATGACTTGCTTAAAGTTAATTAGAACTTTTCACTGAAAAAAAAAAGGCATATGTACATGGAAAATAATAAGTCAACATATAAAAAATTACATTTCTATAAATTAGTAGCATGTGTTAAGAAAGAAATCAATAAATACTATTTACAAGAGCACACATCAAAACCTCAAATACTTAAATAATAATTATGAGAGACACCCAAATCCTCTACGTTGTGCACAAGTAAACTTCTGAGAAAAATTTTTTAAATCTAAATATATGAATGAAGGGATATATGTTCCTGCACTGGAAGTCTCAATATCATAAAAATGAAAATTCTCCTCAAATTGATCCATAGATTCAGTGTTCTCTCAATCAAAATGACGAAAACTGTTTTTCTTTTTCCTTTTTTAAATTGGGGAGAGGTGGTAGGCATGCTAATTCTAAAACATGTATGGAGCCTGTAATCCCAGCGCTTTGGGAGGCCGAGGTGGGTGGATCACTTGAGGTCAGAAGTTTGAGACCAGCCTGGCCAACAGGGTGAAATCGCATCTCTACTAAAGGTACAAAAATTAGCTAGGCATGGTGGCAGGAGCTTGTAGTCCCAGCTACTCAGGAGGCTGAGGCAGGAGAATCGCGTGAACCCAGTAGACGGAAACTGCAGTGAGCCAAGATCATGCCACTGCACTCCAGCCTGGGCACCAGAGTGAAACTCAGCCTCAAAATAAATAAATAACTATAAATAAATAAATAATAAATAAATAAATAAATAAAACGTGTGGAAATGCCAAAGATCTAGAATAGCAAGGGGATCTTGAAAAAGAACAAATCTGGCCGAATTGTACAAACAAAGATCAAGTCTTATGATAAACATGCAGTAATTAAAACAGTGCAGTGTTAATGTAAAAATAAATAGGCCAGTAGAACAGAATAGATATTCAGAAGCTAACCTACACATATAATCACCTGATTTATCACAAGGATGTCACAGCAACTCAGTGTGGAAAAAATGGTGGCTTTGCTAAATGGTTGCATCAATTGGATATCTGTTTGAAAAACAAATTAATCTGTACCTTAACTTACACCATTTACAAAATTGAATTTGCAGTGGATTTTAGACATACATGTGGAAGTCCAAAGAACAATACTTCTCTAGAAGAAATCTTAGGAAAGTGCCTTCACAATATTAGGGTAGGAGGATTTCCAAATTGTTAAGTATAAAAGAAAAGATTAATAAACAAGGTAATTTAAGTTAGCTAATTCTGTTTACTAAAAGATAGCGTTAATAGTGTGAATAGTCAGACCACTGAGGTAATGGGAGAAAATAATTGAATAGTCATATATAGAGAGAAAATTGTCTAATACCTGTATATATATGTGTGTGTACTCACATGCAAGTTATATAAAAAATTCCAATGAATCAATGAGAAAAGGAATAATTTAAAAAATGGGCTGGGTGTAGAGGCTCATGCCTGTAATCCCAGCACCTTTGGAGGTCAAGGTGGAAGGACTGCTGAAGCCCAGGAGTTTGAGACAAGCTTGAGCAACATAGTGAGACCCCCATCTCTTTAAAAAATTTAAAAATCAGCTGGGCGTGGTCGTGCACGCCTATCGTCCCAACTATGTGGCAGGCTGAGGTAGGAGGATTGCTTAAGCCTAGAGCTTGAGGCTGCAGGGAGACATGATAGTGCCACTGCACTACAGCCTGAGTGACAGAGCAAGATTGTATCTAAAAAATAAAAATAAACCAGATGCTTTAGCAGTCACTTAACCAAATAGGATAGCCAAAGGGCCAGTAGCCATAAGAAAATGTGGTTGGAATCATTAGTCATCAGTTAAATACAAATTAAAGCCCCAAATTAAATTCTTTTTAAAAAAAGGACACTATAAAGAAGAATGACTACAAATTTAAAGGTTAAATATGCTCAGTGTTAGTGAGAATATGAATTAAAGAGATTTCTCAAAAATTATACAAATTAACACTCCATAACCCAATAATCGCTTTGCTGGAAAAGTGTTTTGCAGTATTGACAAAAGCTAAATGTATACACAACCAATTCTACTCTGAGTTAGATACGTAATAGGAATGAGTGCTTATGGCAACAAAAAAAAGGTACATAAAATTTTTATAGTAACTTCATAATATCTTCAAGCCAGAAGCAACCCAATTAGTCATCATATGCAGGAGAATAAATCAATACGTTATAATATATTTTTATAATGGAATATTTAGCAACAGTGAATAATAACAATTACTTACAGTGAGCACTGATAGCATCAAAGCACAAGTATTTGCCTGATAGAAGTGAGAGGTCAGTAAGAATAGTTCAAGGAAATTTTAGAATTTTAATTTTTCATTTATAGAGTAGAGAGCAAGTAGATACTTTCTAACATTAGTGGATACATAAAAAAAGGACAAGGTGTAAAAATACTCTTTTTTATTTATTTTTTTTTTGAGACGGAGTCTCGCTCTGTCGCCCAGGCTGGAGTGCAGTGGCGCAGTCTCGGCTCACTGCAAGCTCCGCCTCCCAGGTTCACGCCGTTCTCCTGCCTCAGCCTCTCCCAGTAGCTGGGACTACAGGTGCCTGCCACCACGCCCGGCTAATTTTTTGTATTTTTAGTAGAGACGGGGTTTCACTGAAAAATACTCTTTACAGTCATGACTAGAAATGATTAAAAACAACTAAGTGGGAAATTTACTTCTATTTTTCTTATCTTTAAACAATATGTATTTTGCAAAATGTTTCACAATTAACATTTTAAAATTATAAAACATACTTCATATTTGAGATGACTGAATTAGAAGTGGAAGAACACCCATTTTGCTGCTGCTAATATGTGTACAACACGAAGGCCATTAAAAACATAGTGTAAGCCAAAACCTGCCCAAGTCAAGAATTCAGATAGGTCTTGACGGAAAGTATTCTCACCTACCAGCCTAAGTAAAGACCATTCCCTAGAATCTTACACCAACAAGCATATGCATTAGTCAGTGTGTGAGATTCGGTGGGGAGGACTTGGCAGGAAGACAAAAAAGAGTCTCCAAACTTCTTTGGAAAGTGTTTTGCCACTTATCCTAAAGCTATAATTCTGCCAACTGGAGTCAGTGGGCTATTATAAATTTATATATGCATTTAATCTGCCTGGAGAATTTTTTTACTTATATGGTACATCAACATTTCAAAACAACCTTTTAAGATACAGAATCTTCCAAGAGGAAGGTTCTTTATATGTGAGAGGCAGCTTTCCTTCTGAGGGACAGCAATGACTAGTTTGTTTGGGTACAAAACTGACAGTTGGGAAAGTCTTAAATATAATTCTGGCTTTTCTACTTCCTTAGGTTGGCCATACAGAATAAAAACGAACCTGTTAAGGAAGCAGAATTTTGGAGGAAGTACATACACATATTAGAGAAGCACTAGAAACTCTGCTGTAATAAGAGTTAGGGAATCCCTTGACCACTATCTGAGTTACCTTGTCTGATATGATCTGGATAGAAACTGTTGTCAAAATTAGCACATAGGTTTCGTGAGACTTAGTAAAGTGAAATGAAAACTTAAAAAGATTCTGTAGAAAAAATATATAATTCTGTTAAATTTCTTTTGCCTTTATAATCTGAAAAGAAATAACTTTAAAATATTGCAAGTGAGTAAATTTTTTAAAACAATTAATTAGATAATGTAATAAGCTGAAAGTGAAGGTCACATAGAAAACCCATTTTGTGGCATTCTGGAAGAGGAATCTTAGCCTTTGATAGGTCTGCTATATAGACACTGTACCCCATTACTATTTAGCCTACAACCTTAGGGCTGTCAGGCTGTCTCAGAGACATGGGGTCATTCATTGCTGGCTGAGGCACACTCTGCAAGTAGTATGACTGGTTCTTTATGAGGAAGTATTTGCAGCCTTTTTAGTTGAGCTTTCTGTAGAGGTAAAAATTCACCATAGAGTCTGAGAAAATTTTCCTCAAACTATATTTGGTGAAAAATGGAAATAAAACAAAGGGACCCAACAGGAAGCAATGGGGGGGGGGTTAAACGAAGGATATGGTGAGTAGATAGAGGTGTAAGTGTAAAGATTTGCTTAGTAAGGAAACATTCTCTTTCAAATGGGCCATCTAAATTCTGGCTTAGTAATTGGTAAAATTATGAAATATATTAAAGAGTTTATTAGATTATTTGTTAGAGATTGAAGCTTCTCCAAAATAAAAGCATAATATTTTAAGATAAGATTAAGAAATCTAATATTTAGCAAAGTCCTTCAAGTAGGCTAAGATGTTGGAACAGAAAATGAAAAATAACTGACAGAATCCCATATGGTTTTATTAGTTTTAGGTTCATAACTTAGAAAAGGTATAGCTGTGATCGCTTCACAAATCCTAAAGTGAAACATCATAACTCAATTGAGGAAATGAGAGAATTTTTATACCAATTAAGCGAATTTTTATAACATAAAGAAGGAAAGTTAATGTGATGATTAAGCGTGTTATAGGCCTACTCATACATGAATAATTTGAAGTTCTTTGTAATGGACATTCACTGTGTCCACCTGCAAGAGGATTCAGTAGAACATTGATACTAGGCTTGAAATATTACGTCTATTTGTAAGGTATTCCATGATGTAAAATTCCTTGGGCTATGTTTATGATTAGCTTTTTAAACTAATTTACATAGTGGAATTGCCCCTAAGCAAAATTTTCAATTTCTATCTTTTCATGACTCTCAGTCTTGCTGTGATCTAACTATTGAGCCTCAGACCATACATCAAACTACTTGCACCTGCCCTTAGATACCTCAGAGGAGTGACTTTAAACTCATGATGTCAGAACTGAACTCACATTTTATTTTAACTTTATCCTACTTATACATTCCCTGTCTTGTCTCCCACACCTCATTTCCTACTACATCCTGCCTGAACCTACATTCCCTTCTGTAACACAGGGGGGAAAATTATTCTTCGCCGTAACAATTAAATGGAGAATTAAGGTTAAACACTTCATTGACTTTAAACCATTATGACAGTTAAACTCATTCTATGTGTATACACACACACATACACACATATATATATACAAATGCACACGCAACTATACATGTACCAACATACACAGATACATAGTATATTTCATGGAAGAAAAGCAACAAGAATACCATTAGCCTAAGCAAATTTCAAAAATACTGAGCATGAGAAAGCTCTCAAGGAAAATTCTAACTTGAGAAAAATGACAGAATGCTTTATAGGGTTTTAGCAGGAAAAGTAGGTCGAGCCTTGCTAGTTTCAGAGAATAGTTGGTCAAGGATGGTTTCAGAAGGGGTAAGAATTGTTCTTGAGGAGGAAGAGCTAAGGGTCAAGTTCGTCTGCAAGAGGCGGTAGTCAAGAACATCTAAGGGAAACAAAAACGTTTGAGACCACCTTGGAAAAGTTCCTCAGTTCTTCAAAGTCTTTCACAGATTCCAAAGGGAAAAAAAAAAGAGTAACAAAAATAAAGGAATTCTGAATAACTTGTACACTAAAATACAATTAGCAAGGTCCAATCTTTTGCCTCTTTTTATTATATTTTATTTCAAGACTATTTGATATAAAATTTGGATTATAGCCCTTAATAACAAGGGTATATTTGTATTTACAGGAATATATATAAATTGTTTAAATAGATCTCTTTTACATCAAAGAATCATGTTTATAAAACATTTCCATGTCCTTACTTTATTTCATTTTTGATTATACTTTTTATTATAGTTTTAAATACAAATAGCTCTGATAGAAGTAACTTTTTGAAATGCATTGTAAGATTGTCATTACCATATTACAAAAACACCTTGAACACACCTCTAGTTGAATAAAGTTGGACTGATCAACTCTTTTTTTTTTATACTTTCATTTCTGGGATACATGTGCAGAACGTGCAGGTTTGTTACATAGGTATACACATGCCATGGTGGTTTGCTGTAACCTTCAACCTATCATCTACATTAGGTATTTCTCCTAATGCTATCCCTCCCCTAGCCTCCCATCCCCCAACAGGCCCTGGTGTGTAATGTTCCCCTCCCTGTGTCCATGTGTTCTCATTGTTCACCTCCCAATTATGAGTGAGAACATGCGGTGTTTGATTTTCTGCTCCTGTGTTAGTTTGCTGAGAATGATGGTTTCCAGCTTCATCCATGTCCCTGGAAAGGACATGAACTCATCCTTTTTTATGGCTGCATAGTATTCCGTGGTGTATATGTGCCACATTTTCTTTATCCAGTCTATCATTGATGGGCATTTGAGTTGGTTCCAAGCCCTTGCTATTGTGAACAGTGCTGCAATAAACATACGTGTGCATGTGTCTTTACAGTAGAATGATTTATAATCCTTTGGGTATATACCCAGTAATGGGATTGCTGGGTCAAGTGGTATTTCTGGTTGTAGATCCTTGAGGAATCGCCACACTGTCTTCCACATGGTTGAACTAATTTACACTCCCACCAACAGTGTAAAACCATTCCTATTTCTCCACATCCTCTCCAGCATCTGTTGTTTCCTGACTTTTTAATGATCGCCATTCTAACTGGCATGAGATGGTATCTCATTGTGGTTTTGATTTGCATTTCTCTAATGACCAGTGATGATGAACTGTTTTTCATATGTTTGTTGGCTGCATAAATGTCTTCTTTGAGAAGTGTCTGTTCATATCCTTCACCCACTTTTTGATGGGGTTGTTTTTTTCTTGTAAATTTGGTTAAATTTCTTGTATATTCTGGATATTAGCCCTTTGTCAGATGGATAGAGTGCAAAAATTTTCTCCCATTCTGTAGGTTGCCTGTTCACTTTGATGATAGGTTTTTTTTTTTTTTTTTTTTTTTTTTTTTTTGTGCAGAAGCTCTTTAGTTCAATTAGATCCCATTTGTCAATGTTGGCTTTTGTTGCCATTGCTTTTAGTGTTTTAGTCATGAAGCCTTTCCCATGCCTAAGTCCTGAATGGTATTGCCTAGGTTTTCTTCTAGGGTTTTTAAGGTTTTAGGTCTTACATTTAAGTCTTTAATCTACCATGAGTTAATTTTTGTATAAGGTGTAAGGAAGGGTTCAGTTTCAGTTTTTTGCACATGGCTAGACAGTTTTTCCCAAAACCATAAATAGGGAATCCTTTCTCCATTGCTTCTTTTTGTCAGGTTTGTCAAAGATCAGATGGTTGTAGATGTGTGGCATTATATCTGAGACCTCTGTTCTGTTTCATCGCTCTATATATCTGTTTTGGTAACAGTACCATGCTGTTTTGGTTACTGTAGCCTTGTAGTATAGTCAAGTAGCATGAAGCCTCCAGCTTTGTTCTTTTTGCTTAGGATTGTCTTGGCTATATGGGGTCTTTTTGGTTCCATATGAAATTTAAAGTGTTTTCTTCTAATTCTGTGAAGAAAGTCAATGATAGCTTGCTGGGGATAACATTGAATCTATAAATTACATTGGGCAGTATGGCCATTTTTGCGTTATTGATTCTCTTCCTATTCATGAGCACGGAATGTTTTTCCATTGGTTTGTGTCCTCTCTTATTTCCTTGAGCAATGGTTTGTATTTCTCCTTGAAGAGGTCTTTCACATTCCTTGTGAGTTGTATTACTAGGTATTTTTTTCTCTTTGTAGCAGTTGTTAATGGGAGTTCACTCATGATTTGGCTCTTTGTTTGTCTATTACTGGTGTATAGGAATGCTTGTGATTTTTGCACATTGATTTTGTATCCCAAAATAAAATTCATCCCAAAATCAAATTTCTTATTTAATTCAGCAAATTTTTGCACATTGATTTTGTATCCCAAAATCAATGTGCAAAAATTTGCTGAATTAAATAAGAAATTTGCTGAAATTTCTTATCAGCTTAAGGAGATTTTGGGCTGAGACGATGGTGTTTTCTAAATATACAATCATGTCATCTGCAAACAGAAACAATTTGACTTCTTCTCTTCCTATCTGAATACTCTTTATTTCTTTCTCTCGCCTGATTGCCCTGGCCAGAACTTCCAATACTATGTTGAATGGTAGTGGTGAGAGAGGGTATCCTTATGTTGTGCCGGTTTTCAAAGGGAATACTTCCAGGTTTTGCACATTCAGTATGATATTTGCCGTGGGTTTGTCATAAATAGCTTTTAAGATTTTGAGATATGTTTCATCAATACCTAGTTTATTGAGTATTTTTAGCCTGAAGGAGTGTTGAATTTTATTGAAGACCTTGTTTGCATTATTGAGATAATCATGTGATTTTTGTCATTGGTTCTGTTTATGTGATGGATTACATTTATCGATTTGTGTATGTTTAAACAGCCTTGCATCCCAGGGATGAAGCTAACTTGGTTGTGGTGGATAAACGTTTTGATGTGCTGCTGGATTAAGTTTACCAGTATTTTATTGAGGATTTTCACATCGATGTTCATCAGGGATATTGGCCTAAAATTTTTGTTGTTGTTGTGTCTCTGCCAGGTTTTGGTTTCAGGATGATGCTGGCTTCATAAAATGAGTTAGGGAGGAGTCTCTCTTTTTCTATGGTTTGGAATGGTTTCAGAAGGAATGGTACCAGCTCCTCTTTGTAATTCTGGTAGAATTCAGCTGTGAATCCGTCTGGTCCTGTGCTTTTTTTGGTTGGTAGGTTATTAATTACCGCCTCAATTTCAGAACTTGTTATTTGTCTATTCAGGGATTCAACTTATTCCTGGTTTAGTCTTGGGAGGGTGTATGTGTCCAGGAATATATCCATTTCTTCTAGATTTTCTAGTTTATTTGTATAGAGGTGTTTATAGTATTCTCTGATGGTAGTTTGTATTTCTGTGGCATCAGTGGTGATATCCCCTTTATCATTTTTATAGTATCTATTTGATTCTTCTCTCATTTTTTCTTTATTAGTTTGGCCAGTAGTCTATTTTGTTGGTCTTTTCTAAAAACCAGCTCCTGGATTCACTGATTTTTTGAAAGGCTTTTCATGTCTCCATCTCCTTCAGTTCTGCTCTGATCTTAGTTTTTCTTGTCTTCTGCTACCTTTTGAATTTGTTTGCCCTTGCTTCTCTAGTTTTACTTGTGATGTTAGGATGCCGATTTTAGATCTTTCCCGCTTTACCTTGTGGGCATTTAGTGCCATAAATTTCCCTCTAATCACTGCTTTAGCTGTGTTCCAGAGATTCTGGTACATTGTGTCTTCATTCTCATTGGTTTCAAAGAACTTCTTTGTTTCTCCCTTAATGTCATTATTTATCCAGTAGTCATTCAAGAGCAGGTTGTTCAGTTTCCATGTAGTTGTGTGGTTTTGATTGAGTTTCCTTATCCTGAGTTCTAATTTGATTGCACTTTGATCTGAGAGACTGTTTGTTATGATTTCTGTTTTTTTTTTTTATTTTTTGCATTTGCTGAGTAGTGTTTTACTTCCAATTATGTGGTCAATTTTAGAATAAGTGTGATGTGGTGCTGAGAAGAATGTATAGTCCGTTGTTTTGGGGTGGAGAGTTCTGTAAACATCTGTTAGTCCACTTGGTCCAGAGCTGAGTTCTACTCCTGAATATCCTTGTTAATTTTCTGTCTCGTTGATCTGTCTACTATTGACAGTGAGGTGTTAAAGTCTCCCACTATTATTGCGTGAGAGTATAAATCTCTTTTTAGGTCTCTAAGAACTTCCTTTATGAATCTGAGTGCTCCTGTATTGGGTGCATATGTATTTAGGATAGTGACATCTTCTTATTGCATTGACCCATTTACCTCTATGTAATGCCCTTCTTTGTCTTTTTTGATCCTTGTTGGTTTAAAGTCTGTTTTATTAGGGACTAGGAATGCAACCCCTGCCTTTCTTTTTGCTTTCTGTTTGCTTCCTCCATCCCTTTATTTTGAGTCTATGTGTGCCTTTGCACATCATATGGGTCTCCTGAATACAGCACACTGATGAGGTCTTGACTGTTTATCCAATTTTCCAGTCTGTGTCTTTTAATTGGGGCATTTAGCCCATTTACATTTAAGGTTAATATTGTTATGTGTGAGTCTGATCCTGTCATTATGATGCTAGCTGGTTATTTTGTCCATTAGTTGAGGCAGTTTCTTCATAGTGTCTATGTTCTTTGCAATTTGATATGTTTCTGCAGTGGCTAGTCCTGGTTTTTCCTTTCCATATTTAGTGCTTCCTTCAGGAGCTCTTGTAAGGCAGGCCTGGCGGTGACAAAATCTCTCAGCATTTGCTTGTCTGTAAGGGATTTTATTTCTCCTTTGCTTATGAAGCTTAGTTTGGCTGGATATGAAATTCTGGGTTGAAAATTCTTTTCTTTAAGAATGTTGAATATTGGCCCCCACTCTCTTCTGGCTTGTAGGGTTTCTGCTGAGAGAGCCACTGTTAGTCTGATGGGGTTCCCTTTGTGGGTAACCTGACCTTTCTGTCTGGCTGCCCTTACCATCTTTTTCTTTCGTTTTCACCTTGGTGAATCTGACGATTATGTGTCTTGGGGTTGCTCTTCTCGAGGAGTATCTTTGTGGTGTTCTCTGTATTTTCTGAATTTGAATGTTGCCCTGTCTTGCTAGGTTGGGGAAGTTCTCCTGGTTAATATCCTGGGAAGTGTTTTCCAACTTGGTTCCATTCTCCCCATCACTTTCAGGTACACCTATCAAATGTAGGTTTAGTCTCGTCACATAGTCCCATATTTCTTGGAGGCTTTCTTCATTCCTTTCCATTCTTTTTTCTCTAATCTTGTCTTCACACTTCATTTCATTAAGTTGATCTTCAGTCTCCGATATCTTTTCTTCCACTTGATTGATTTGGCTATTGATATTTGTGTATGCTTCATGAAGTTCTCGTGCTGTGTTTTTCAGATCCATCAGGTCATTTATGTTCTTCTCTAAACTGGTTATTCTAGTTAGCAATTCGTCTAACCTTTTTTCAAGGTTCTTAGCTTCCTTCCTTTGCTTGAAGGAGTTTGTTATTACCCACCTTCTGAAGCCTACTTCTGTGAATTCGTCAAACTCATTCTCCATCCAGTTTTGTTCCCTTGCTGGTGAGGAGTTGTGATCCTTTGGAGGAGAAGAGGTGTTCTGGTTTTTGGAATTTTCAAACTTTTTGAACTGGTTTTTCCTCATGTTCATGGATTTATCTGCTTTTGGTCTTTGAAGTTGGTGACCTTCAGATGGGGTTTCTGTGTGGAGGTCTTTTTTTGTTGATGTTTATGCTATCCCTTTCTATTTGTTAGTTTTTCTTTTGACAGTCAGGCCTCTCTGCTGCAGGTCTACTGGAGGTTGTTGGAGGTCCACTCCAGACCCTGTTTGCCTGGGTATCACCAATGGAGGCTGCAGAACAGCAAAGATTGCTGCCTGTTCCTTCCTCTGGAAGCCCCACCCTGCTTCAGCTCACCCTTCATGGGCTGCACCCATTGTCTAGCCAGTCCCAATGAGATAAGCTGGATACCTCAGTTGGAAATGCAGAAATCATCCGCCTTCTGTGTTGATCTCACTGGGAGCTGCAGACCAGAGCTGTTCCTATTCGGCCATCCTGCCAATCACCTCCCATAGCCTTATTTTAAATAAAGGTGCCAAGAGTAGCAACTTTAAGAGTATATGTGGCAATGTATTTTTATAGATGCTTCACTACTTGCTAACTAAAGTTCTGTGATAAGTGATTGTACCTCTCATTCTAAATCCAAAGGAAGAAAAGGACAAGGGCATATGTGGTTTCATTATTGTTTTGAAAAAGACATCTGAAAGTTCTTACATGCTCTAACCTTCATTTAAAATATATTTATATTGAGTATGAGTCAAAGATTGAAGTGTTATGGAATTCGTAGTGTCACAGTTGGTATACAATTGAGTTGGATGTCAAAATAGATATCCAAACTAGACGAATATTATACATTACATTGAAACAATTGCAAGGAGAAAAACAGAAACACAAATAAAAGAAACCTCTTTGACAGCCAATACTGATACTGATATAAGAAGGAATTTCACCAAACACTGGGCTCTAGAATTGAATGAGACGTTAACATTTGAATAATAATAAAGAAATCATGAGCAAGTTAAAAATGTTGGCAGCTTAAATATCTGATATAATAAATGGGGTTCTGTCTGAAAGAAGGCTTGAGAGATGAAGAAAAATAGGAGAAAGAAAATGTTTAATAGACATGCCATAGATTCTAAGTGAAATAAAATATTCTATTTAAGCAGAAGTTCTGGAATATTCATAGTGAAGGCAAGAAGAAAAAATGACCTAAGAGTAGATCCATGAAAAAAAAAAAAAAGAGTAGATGATGGTCTTCCATTAGTCTACTTTGCCTTTTATTTTATTTATTTTTTCTGTTTTGAGACAGGATCTCCCCCTTTCACCCAGGCTATAGTGCAATGGTGCAATCAGAGCTCACTGCAGCTTCCAACTGCTGGGCTCAAGAGATCCTCCTGTCCTGCCTCAGCCTCCCCAGCAGCTGGGACTACAGGTGTATGCCACCTCACCTGACTAATTTTTAAATTTTTTATGGAGATGAGGTCTCACTGTGTTGTCCAGGCTGGTCTTGAACCCCTGGCTTCAAGAAATCCTCTAGCCTCAGCCCCCTAAAGTACTGGGATTACAGGCGTCAGCCACCACACCCAGCTCTGTTCTCTTTCTTCATCATCTCTCAGACCCTCTCTTCTAGTTACATTCTTCCCACAGTCTTCAGTTTTTTTTTTTTTTTTTTTTTTTTTTGAGACGGAGTCTCGCTCTGTCGCCCAGGCTAGAGTGCAGTGGCGCAATCTCGGCTCACTGCAAGCTCCGCCTCCCGGGTTCACGCCATTCTCCTGCCTCAGCCTCTCCAAGTAGCTGGGACTACAGGCGCCCGCCACCGCGCCCGGCTAATTTTTTGTATTTTTTTAGTAGAGACGGGGTTTCACCGTGGTCTCGATCTCCTGACCTCGTGATCCGCCCGCCTCGGCCTCCCAAAGTGCTGGGATTACAAGCGTGAGCCACCGCGCCCGGCCTTCAGTTTTACATTAGTGGCCTCAGGCACAGCCTTTTGGAATGCCAACAGTCTTTGAAGATTTCTCTCTATCTGCTTCCCCTTGTAGCATTTCAGCAGGTGCATATTTTCCAACACATGAGATTGAAGTTTCTGTCAGGTGAGCAACATGAAAGCAAGAGCGATTTCTCTGTATCAAGAACTCTGAGTTAACAGAGGAGTCCATCACTCAGTTTCAGCAAGAATATTACAAAAATAGTGAGTTGTTTATTCTCACATATCATCTCAGGAGGCATGTAATAGGACTTTTTCCTATATTGGTGATAGTAACTTTGATGGAAACCTTGATTAAGATGGTTCAGGGGAGGCAAAATGTTACCTCTTGCCTCTTAAGGTTTTTCAGTGGGCCGAAGAATTAAACTGACATAAGACAGATTCACAGAGAAAAACATACAGATTTATCTCATAAAATTTTACATAACACAGGAGTCCTCATAAGAAAATGATGACCCAAAGAAGTAGCAAAACCTAAATGTTTTTATATTAGATTGAAAAAGAGGCAATTGTGGAAAAGTAACTAGACTACATGGGGTGGGGGAATGTTGCTAAAGGAAGATAAGAATTATTTTAACAAGGTCTGTTTGTACAGAACTCTCTCAGTCTCAACTCCATGTCCTTGATGATAAGAATGTTACTTTCCTTCTGGTATAGGCAAGACATCTTCCATATGGGGGTTTTATCTCCTATTTTCAGGAAGAATAAAAGGAGGATCAGAGTGTCCTTCCTGCACCTGCTACTTCTTTTTAAAGTCTCTTTAACTCAAAGGAATCCTTATACCAAAGTGGCATATTTTGGGTGGCATTATCTGCCACACTTCCATGGTATCTGTTAGGTTTCTCCATGGTAAAACTTATTTTTCTCTTAGTAATTAATAAGCAATTGGTGGGGACATTCTTTGACACTCTGAAATAGCCTCTTCATCAAATTTTCACCCACTAATTTGAAATCCATTGATTATTAATGCTAGATTATTAACTCCATTATGATGTTACATGTATTAGTTGGCATTTTACTGTAAGAAAGAGCTTTCTTTCTTGTTTTCTTTCCATATGAACTCAGGGATGCTCATGTAACTCAGTGAATTATAAATGATTATCACTACTTTTTTTTTTTTTTTAGCTTAAATGTCCAGATTTGGTCAGTGGGATCCCCTTTATATCTTTAAATCCTGGGTTGTCCTGATATGTTCAGCTCATTTTGTGAGGATGTCCTTATTTTCTGGGCAAAAAGATGTCTCAGAAACCTTTTTCTTTTACTGAGATGTCCTAGAATTCAGCCATCCTTGCCACTTCAAGTTAAAGGGGACTAGGCTTTGGTAGATCTTCTCTGTCCCCTTCCTCCCTGACTTTATGCTGTGACTCAGCCAGGAGAATATAAGTCTGCCCTCTCTGCCTCCATCAGTATGAAATATTTCCATTCAATCTAGCAGATTCCTTAAAGACTCTGGAAGACTTTTGACAGCTTTCTTGAAGTTCTTAGAAGACACAGACTTTAGTTGCTTCATGTTCTATCAGTCTCTGCCACAGAGAGTAAGGGTGAAGGAAGTTAGACAGCCTTGATCACTGTGGCCATCCTACTAGTGCAAGCCAATTAGAATCCATCTGTGACTGTCTAGTAGATTATTTTGTTCAAGTAAGCATTGATTTTTGTTTTAAAGAAAGAAATGGTTGCATTCTTTAGCATTAAGTTCCAAGCAGGACACTGGATTCATCACAGGTGGTTCAAATGAAAAGTTTTTAAAAAAGAAACAACAGATAGAGTGTGAACAGGGATAAGAAAGCAAACAAGAGTTGGTCAGACATCCAAAAACCGGCAATATTAGGAAGATGTGGCCGCTCCAAGGGCGAAAGAGGCACGGGAACGACCTGGAGTGATGGTGGGTCCCTGGAATGAGGACCATGGAAAAGGAATCTCTGATTAAAGCCTAACTGGAGAGGGACACAGTCACTGCCACAGTTGCAGCACCAAAGCAGCAAGGAAAAGGAGAGTAAGTGTTCCAACCCTATTTTGTTGGTGGGCTTGTGGGCCAAACCTAACTGAAGTCCAGCCTGCAGGAGAGCTGAGGACATGAATTCACAACAAATGCACAGAGAGACAAGACAAGGGAGGTAAAAGGGTTCGGTGGGTAATAAAATAAAGAGTTGGTACAAATGCCCACCACCGGGGTGGCCAATCTTTCAGTGCAATCTCTTTTTTAGCAAGGTTGTATGTGCTGGGTTTTCTATGCTCAATGTCTGTCTCAAAAATACAGTTTTAATTTGGTTCAAAAGATTCTGCCATACACAAGTGGTATTATATTTATTTTATTAGGAAGAGCTTGTACCTCTCTTCTGCTCTGGAAAAATCCGATTTGTTATTCCACTGAGAGAAAAGATGTCAGGTGCATATTTGGGTAAGGCAGTCATAAACAAGTCTACAGTCAGCTCATACAATCTAACCCTGTTAGAGGCTATCAGTTAGGGTATTTTCAAGGGGACTGAAGTTTATTATGAGAGAACAAAGAAGGAAAAGTCATACTACCTAATAAAAATGGAAATCAGCTTAAATTCTCAATTCTGTTTCCTGAGCCAATGAACATACAGCTCATGTTCTGCACATCTGTTTGCTGAGATGGACCTATAGTTATGTTAGGGCAAACTAAAATAAACCCCACATAGGTTTCTAAGGTCATCCTCAAAACTGAAAACATGTATCTTGGTCTTTTCGTGGGCAGATTTAGGGGATGTTCAACTTGGGGTTTTTGTGCAGGTTGTGATTTTCTCATTTTTATAAGAACTATAAAATCACAGTGTTTTCCCATTATATTTTCCTTTTTAAGCTTGGCTAGCAAACTGTACTGATCTGATGCCAATTTTACATCCATGAGATATCTAAGGCCAAATGTCTGCGTTTTCGAAAATTTAGTTATAAAGAAAAGAAGTACTTATTAAAAAAAACCTGCTACCGATAGAAATGTTTTTATTACGTATATTTTCATCCAATTATGAGCCAAAGCAGCTTTCTGTTTTCTGATTCTTTTTCTTTTCCTGAACGGTTTTGCTGCTGTGTTTATAGCCTGGTACTGCAGCATTGTGCTAGCACAGGGAGACGAGGAAGCAGACGTGACCAGACACAAAGGTGATAAAGGCTCATCTCATTTCAATGTTCAACCAGAGTGGAATGCAAATAGCAAGCAGTGCATGACAAAAAGTAAATTAGATCTTTAAAATCCTTTTTAAAGAATAATCTTAGATGGTATTGGCAGCTCAGGTAAGGCTTTTCTATGAAAATAGGATTTTTAGCTCAGCAAAATCCCCTTAAAAGCCAGATAAGAGGTAATATAACTTTGTCTCTTCACTATAAATGGCATTTCTTCCTTTTCCACACTGCCTTTTAAGCACACAAACACATATACACACCTGTGTTTCTCTGCTTGCTTCTCCTTTTTATATTGTTTAATTATACATTCTCATAGCAAGTAATTTTGCATACCTACTATTTTTAGACACTGGTGGAAGTTCAAAGGTCAACAAGATACAAAATGTAGTCTCTGGGTGAACACAAATTGCCTGGGGAAGCCATCCTAGAGGTGAAATAATCATCCAGTACAATATTGCAAAGTGCTTGAATGCAGATACAAATACAGTGCTTGGAGCCGAGGAAGAAAGTAATTAGCTCTGAATTTTGGAATTGAAGAGTGTGTCCAAAAAACATACATCAGAACCAGATTATGTATGAAAGATCAAATGGAAGGAATTAGAGAAAGAGAAAGAAATACATTCCAGGCAGAAGAAACACATTGTTTAAATACACCATGATAAAGTTCATTCAAATTTGCATCAATTTTGTTAATTTCCAGATGATATCATACCTTAAAGAGAGTATAAAGACTAGCTCTTTATATTTTCTTGAGTTGAAGTCAATAGAATTTGGAGACTAACATTGAGATATATATTGTGGTAGACACATGTTTGAATTTTGTCCCAGCCTTGAATCAGCTGGTAGCTAAGAATTTTAGTGTTCTAATATCTGAAATAATGAAAAGACTACTTTGTCAGAAGGGCTCATTTTGCGTTCACTAAATGGCACAGCTTGTAGAAGTGCAGGACACCTGAAAGGCCCTTGAAAGCTAACTTATTATTTATAAATGAAGTTGTAGCTTGGTGTAATGTGATTAGCACAGGCTTCAGAATCAAATCACCTTGGATTTAAATCTTTCTTGCACTTATTGGCTGAATCACCTAGGCAAGTTAACTAACTCCTCTGAATGTCAGTATTTCCATCTGTAAGATGAACACAGTGGGGCTCAGTAGCACTGTTGGCAAGACTGAAAATACTGAATGAAGATCAGGCTGCTAGCACACAATGTAGCCCATATCAGCTACTCAATTAATGAGTAATGAGAAAATAATACAGAAAAGAAAATTTATCCTAAATCATGAGGCAGGGAATGGGGGCAATATTACACTTATATGAGAAATGATATTCCACTTTTTAAGGAATCCACATCGCCCTGCTGACTTTCTAAAATAATAGTTTGCAGCTCCCAACTCTTCTGAGATGGCATTAACAACTGTCTTTTGCATTTCACGGTTTGTTAGGAAGCCAGTGGTGAGCAGTGTGATAAGTGCCAAATGGAGGGTAGACATAAAGAAAAAAGAGGTGGACAGGAAAGTGAGTTCTCATTTTTGCCATTCTAGAACCTTCTTCCTCTATTCTCACCTTCAACAGAACAGGTTTCTGACATAGGGATACAATTGTTATGGTATCGCTGGTTCTTCAACATTCATCTGAGATAGATTAAAATCAGGGTGAGAATTTTCTCTTCTGTTTTCTTCCTGGAGCAGGTTCCTTTGTCTCCTGCAACCACGTTCAAGCTGAGCACGTCAGCAGCGGCAGAGGGAGATTTGTGATCTGAAGCTCAGGCTTAAAGTTGTTTACTGTTGAGTATATTCAAGCATCATTGCATTTTCTTCTCTCTTTAATATGTTACTGGCAGTCGGATGGCTTAAAGCATCTCTGTCCAAATGGAATCTTTTTTTGCTTTGTTCTCCCTTCCCTCTGCCTCAGACACATGGCCACCTGGCATATGCTGTGTGTTCTCTGTGCAGAGACTGCCAGCAAGCAAACAAAGCCCTTGTGGACTTGCATGGGCACAGCAGCCACGGTGGCTGTGAATTCAGTCAAACCACTGGTCATTCGGTCACACATTCAGATCAAATGGTTTCTTTGACTGAATTAACTGTAGGAACAGTAGACCCTGTCATGTATAGACACATAAAAGAAGGGTAGTAATTCACAAGTTTCCTTTCAACGCCCCACATTGCAGAAAGACAATTCCTTGACAACTTTGATATTTTGAAAATTCAAATTAGATAATTATTGGCCTAATGCTATCCAATTACTTTAGAATTTACAGAGAAAAGGGGGAGGGAACCAAAATAGTTGGTGGTTCCTATATTTCCTTAGAAATATCAAGGATTTTTAGAAAGGTTTGTAATAACCTATTCTAGGCATAACAAGGAAGTATTCAAGATTAGTATATCCCAGGAGGTAATTTCTCTATGTATTTAAATTATAATGAAAACCATTAGGAAAGAAGAAAGAAAAAATGTGCAAATAAAAGTAGCTAACAGAATTTTTTTAAAGTGGCAGCCAACATATTTTTGTATTCCTTTTTCTCAAGGCGATACTTTATACAGCACAGTTTATTTTCCACAAAGAGAAAACATAATAAAGAGGGCATAAAAGATTCAGTGTCTTAATTCCCTTGGTTTTCTAAATTTACATTTCATCATTTTGGGGGGAACTTTAAATACACAATTGTTGCTATTTTTGCTAAGAATAATTTGTTGGCAAACGTGGTATGGCTCACTATGTTTGGCATAAAACGGTGTATATACTGTTACAATAAGAGGGTGCTTCCTCAAGCTGGCATATTTTTTTTTCCATGTGCAGTAAGATTAAACAGCAGGGGCCACTGAACTATAAGAACCCATTGAGCTATATGCTATAGTCCCAGGTCTTCGAAAGGCACAGTGTACAGATTTGATTGTTGACTACCCTTCATAAGATAAACCATAGACTGGTAAACTTAACATAAGCCATAGTCTTATGAACTATTCACCTGTAGTTAGATCCATTCAAAATTTGTTGATTAACTCAAATAAACCACACCCTCAATTGAGTGGTAGAGTTTCAAAACAGATAACGAAGGGCCCTAGTTTCAGTAAACTTATCTGGCTTATACACGGGAAGCAAATTAATGGTACAAGGTAATAGAGAGGAGGTGCCCAATCAATGGGTTATTTGACTGATATCTCTCTCCCTTGTCTTTCCCCTTTTCCTTACCTATTTCCTCTATCCAGGTACCAAATTATGTAGATTATGTCTCCTAAAATTTTATATACCCTGAATTTCAATTATCCAAATTCAGATTGTCAAAATCATTCTTCTACACTGTCTGTATTCTATTTAATTGTTTGGCCTTAATTTGCCAGGATATCAATGTCAATGCCTATAACTGTATTTACATAAAAACTCTAGCAGAATCATCTATTTATCTTTTAATATATCCATATTTCCTAGAGAAAAATAATTGTATGTGAACTTCCATATTTTTCCAAGCTAACTTTTCTACTTAATTTATTATAGTTCCCTTGCCTGATACAATATGTGTGTGTGAAGACAATTTTTCAATATATTCATACTTTATTTCTTAGAGATAAAATATGAGTTTTATACTTTTTAACTGGATATTCATGACCTCCAAGAATCTATTCTCTAAGGTAACTTTTCTACCTTATTTATTATAATTTTTTTCTTGCCCTTATTCTCTATTCAAACCAGTTCCTCATACACAGCAAATATTTTTTTGAACTTTCTGTTACTGATCATGCGATTCCCCAAGCTAAACGTTTTCTCCCTTCCATTTTTGTGTTTGCAAATTCTTTGCATTCTTCTATGATTGGCTCAAGCGCAACGTACACCATAAAGCCTTTGCTGTTCTTCTCATCTTTATATACTCTCTCTCAACTCATATCTAACTATTAGGGATATGGCATTTTCCACATTCTGACTTGTCTTATTACTTTATAATTGTATTTTTAATTCAATAGTTATTGAGTATTTACTGTGTGTTCAGTATTGCACTAAGAACTAAGGATATGAACACACACACACAAAACCTCATTGTCTCTACCATCAAGAAGTTCACAAATTCATGGTGAGACAGACATGATAATAAATACAATATCATATTGAAAGGTGGTGAAAGCATAGAACAACCGATACTATTATGTAGATAAAAGGCTATATTATTATCTGAGGCATTATGAAATATATTACAGGAAAAAGATGCTTGGACTGAGAATGAAGGATGAACGAGTTCACAGTGAACCACACAGGGTACACAGTGGGATGGCACAAGACATTCCAGACGAATGGACAAATGGCATGTGCTTAAATACATGTTTGAGGATAACTAAGTAGCTCAGAGTAGCTGCAACTTACATGGCATGGAGGGAAGTGATGAGGACTAAGATGGGAGAGACAGTCAGGAGTGAGATGGCAAAGACCTTACTTTCCAAATGAGAGTTTGGAGCTTAGCTTGTAGGTTATCAGTACAGAATATGATCAGATGTTTATCTTAGAAATGTCATCTTGAAGAAGCTGTGGAATGAGGGGAACCAGTCAGACAATTATTGAGGGGAAAGGGAATGAGATTAATTTCTCATCTAAAACTTGGGTAGCAGGGATAGAAAGATAATGGCAGAATAAGGAGTTAGCAAGGTTGCTAGGTATCTGTCTTTGCGGGGAGTGGGGGTAATATTACTAAAACAGGGCACGTATGAGAAGGCATAGGTTTGGTACCAGTGGAATTGGGTGAGTTTAGTTTTCACCATTTATCCAGATGTTTGTGTAAATTTATTACTTCCATTCATAAGCTAATAGGTCCTTCAGGACAAAATTTGTAGTTTTTTCCCATATATTTACACTGCACATAATCCAGAGTCTTGCACTTGAATGAGGAATGAGTGGACTTGGTAAAAAGTTATGTAGGTCTCAAAAACTATTCTTGTCTGCTTCTTTCTTTCTTTCTTTCTTTCTTTCTTTCTTTCTTTCTTTCTTTCTTTCTTCCTTCCTTCCTTCCTTCCTTCCTTCCTTCCTTCCTTCCTTCCTTCCTTCTTTCTTTCTTTCTTTCTTTCTTTCTTTCTTTCTTTCTTTCTTTCTTTCTTTCTTTCTTTCTTTCTTTTTCTTTCTTTTTGAGACGGAGTCTTACTCCATTGCCTCTGGACTAGCTGGGACTACAGGCACCCGCCACCACGCCCAGTTAATTAATTTTTTTTTTTTTGTATTTTTAGTAGAGATGGGATTTCACTGTATTAGCCAGGAAGCTCTCAATCTCCTGACCTCGTAATCCGCCTGCCTCGGCCTCCCAAAGTGCTGAGATTACAGGCGTGAGCCACCGCGCCCAGCCTTGTCTGCTCGTTTTACAGGACCTCAAGTCCAAAACAAATCACCTCTCTCACTTCAGAGGCAAAAAGCATTAAAGGATGTATTCTCTTCTGCCTTAGAGTTTTTTTTATGAACTTGGTGGCTGGCATGATGACATTCCAGACAAGCTGTGCTCTCTGACAATATGAAATCCCCAGAAGGCTTTTGCTAACTTAGGTGTCCTGTGAAATAAAAACAGCTGTTGGTGATCTGCAATGATTTTGCTAAGCTAGTTCATTAATTTCGGAATCCAAGATCCCAGGAAATATCGAGTGGTTTTAAGTGATAACAAATAGTAATGTAGCAGTATCTCAAAGGTTGTATCACCTCTGATAATGCCAGGGTATCTAAGTTTAAATTCAAAATGCTTTGAAAATATACATCATAAAGATTTCCCACATTAAAAAAAATTTAAGTGACAAAACTAGAAAATTTTTTATTGAAATAATACTACTGCATCATAGAAGTGGAAGATAAGGAGTCAGTAGGAGTAGAACAAGTACAGTATGTATTTTTAGTTTGAGGTCCTCTTGAACCAATGTAATGATTAATTTATGAATCTAATATATTTAATATTTTTAAACTCTTAGATTTTCTTGTGTTTTTTTCTGGTCTTCTTTGAAAACGACTGATTTCACTTCTCATATCAACTCCTACCCAATTTTAATAGCACTGTAAAATAGCATTTTATTTTCAGTTATTTCTTAGGAGTAAAAACAATAGTTTTGGAGCTGGTGGGATTTCAATTTCCCAAAAACAACTAATCCAAATTATAATATTTTAAAGCATTTTTCTACAAAGCTTCTAATCCAAATAATGATATTTTCTAGTTCAATTTTATGACGTTTGAAAGATGAAAGCAAGAGAAAAAATATATATAAACAAATGGAGACACTTTTTTTTAGTCAGTGAAAATCTTATATAATTTGAGAGAAGAAACTAATTTGTTAAAGCATTATTGTAGTATTGCATTTAATAATATTATACTACATTATTATAGTTGGATATAATTGTAATAGGTTTTGCAAAGGAAAATGCGGTAATTTAACACAATAAAAACAGTAGAGAAGATACATGTAAAATAACATTCAGATACACTTTATGTATCATTGATGTGCTTCACGCAAACACAAATTCTGTAATAGAAAATTAATCAAGAAGTAAGACCAGTTTTGAATCAAGGATGTCAAAACAGGTGATATCCATGATGATTGAGGATAATTAGGACAGAATTCCTCTGAGTAGAGCCACCCAAACTTCTCTTGGCTCATATAATAAAGCAGCTGTTTCAGACCTACAAAAAAGTGAGATGGAGTTTTATTGCCCTAACTGAATCTTGTTTGTGTTTACATGATCCTTCTCTGACTGAACAAAACAAAACAAAACAAACAAACAAAAAAAAACAGTTCAGTTCTGCCAGTCTGCTTTTAGTGGTTTATACAGCTTCATAGGAGATACTGACTTTAAAAAAATCACAAAACACATACTTTCATGTGTAGGGAACAAGGATGATGTCATCTTATAGAACTGGGACTATGTGAGACCATTTATTTAAGGAATGCTGATTCTGACTGCAGTGCAAGATACGAAAGAGATCTATCATTTCTTAGATGAGAAAAATCGTGGTTTCCAGGAAGTTCCTGTGGAAAACAAAAAGTACACTTAGATTAATGAAAGAAGAGATGTAGTAAGACACTACTAAAATGGCACACCAGCCAGGCATATTCTATGTGTCCAGAGGATGTATGGAGATTGCACTGAATGTTGCAATCTTACTCTCCACAGCTTCATTCAATCTGCATTTTGAGACAAAGAGGCACAGTCATCCTTCCCTTCTTGTTAAGGGAAATATCTGGGTATCAAATCCTCCTTGGATAGGAGAGCAAATAATACCACTGTTATATTTTTGATTGTGCAAATATTTTCATTGTATAAATGTAGGTTCTAATGCTTGGGACATTGATTCACTTTGGAAAGGGCTGCTAACATAATGGACAGAAAAACTTTGCCTATTTTGCCTATTTTCTTCATTTGTTCATTTATATTAATGAGGGGGAATTTAGAATTCTTCGTCATCTAAGAGGGCTACATCTGCCCTGCCGCCTCATCTGTTTCCTCATATCATGGGCCAGTCAAAATAGAACCAGATTAGAGCACATACATGTACACAGTGCTATAGTGTGTGTGGAAGTTACTGAGGAAGTGAGTGGTATCTTACTTTCTATAAGACGCAGAGATAGGACACAGAATGCAGGCACATAACTGTAAGATTAACATAAGTCATGTTAATCATGAATTGCTAGACAACAGAGAGGGAAGAAATATTTCACTCTCAGCTTTAATTGAGCTTAATCTTACAATGAACAGAAAATTTCCTGGGGTTTACCCAAATTCCATATTGCAATCTATACATGAAGAAAAGGTAACTTTTGTAGATTTATATTAAATACATATGTTAAAATATGTTCATGATTTTATTACTATTTCTATGATGTCTAAAATGACAGTTCAGGCCAGGTGCGGTGACTCACCTCTGTAATCCAGCACTTTGGGAAGCCGAGGTGGGCAGATCACTGGAGGTCAGGAGTTCAAGACCAGCCTGGCCAAATGGTGAAACCCCGTCTCTACTAAAACTACTATATATATATATATATATATATATATATATATATATATATATATATATATATATATATTCCACCCAGAAGTGGAGGTTGCAGTGAGCCAAGATCGTGCCATGGCACTTCAGTCTGGGCGGCAGAGTGAGATTCCATCTCAAACAAACCAAACCAAACCAAACCAAAACAAAACAAAAAACAGATAAAACAATGGTTCAATGTAAGTCTTTTAGGGAATTTTCCTGTCATCATTTGTTTTGAATGCCTTTGAAAGCATGCTGTTTCTTGAGTTTCCTAATATTGATCCTTTACGTGACTTGAATTACATAATTTTAGGATTAGGAAAACAGTTATCCATTATTCGTGTGTTTCAGGAAAGCAGAGGACGGAAGTGCTGACAAAAAGATGGAATAATAGCTGGACTCCAGAGCTATTTTCCTGGGCCACAGTTTGGTGAACACTGTATTAAATCATAGACCCACCGAATATTAAAGGAGGAAGAAAGTTGCAGATTGCCTAATCCAACCCCATCATTTTTACAGATCAGGAAACTAAGCTCAGGGGATTAAGTGGCTCATCTACAGTCACAAGCAATTTAGTAACTGAATCTGAACCAAAACCCGAATATTCTGTTTCATGGTTTAATTTATATCCCAAAATCATGCTCTCCCTCTAAATAGTATTTTTTAATTTTTTGTAAAGCCGCTATACTCACACGGTTAAAAATTTATAAAAGGTGGACAGCAAAAGGTTTACTTACTTTAGATCAAAAATTATAAAATGCAGCCAATCGATGATTTCAGGCAGAATGGAAGGTTGAGCAAGATGGTTCTAGAATGTCAGAAGCATGTTTTGGTTGCTTTTGGTTATGTATGAGATGGTACTACAAAAAAAAAAAAGTGAGCTCAGAAAAGTGAGGGTCATTTCAATGTTAAGAGGCAAGAAGCATTATGTGTTTCCACTCGGTCTGTTGAGCCTCTATCATCAGCATAAAATCATGCCTGGTTAGCTAGTTTCTATCTCCAAAAGAGTTACAGCCATATAAAGAAGACTTGGAGACAGACTTGCCTCCTGAGGCAGAGCTGCCTCAGCCAAACCGCAGATTCTTGAAAATTAGTTACGGTTTTAACTCCTGATTTTGTGCATTATTCTAACAATTAGGTAAAATATAAATGTGTAACATTGCAAATATATATTCTCTGTATTTGTATTTTATTGGTCAACTGTAAGTGACCTTCTTTGACTCCAAGAGGAGACAATCAGAAAATTATTCTTCTTTCAGTCTTTTCCTACCTTCTCTTTCCTACTTTTTCTCTTATTATTTCTTCATTGTCAGAGAATATACCTTTGCCTTCTCTGACTTAACCATAATTGTCACATTTATTTTACAGTCAAACATATTCAAAGTTTTCTGCCAGTTCTTTTGTCATGTTTTTATCAATCTTTCCTAATGAGCTGAAGTCTCTTCCTCTAGTGCTTGTCTTAAGAAGGTCTCTTGGGAATAAATTCCCGGTTTCTTGCATATTTAAAACAATGATCTGTAACTTTATACTTGAGTGTGGCTCGTCTGCATACAAAATCCTGGGTTCATGCTTCCTATCCTTAAGTATCCTTTAGACGTTGTTCCACTGACTTCTTGTGTTGACAATTTCTGTAGAGAAATCTGAGGCTAGACTTATTTGTTTCCCACCCTACAAGTGTCTTAATATTTTGCCTGTCTATCTTTAATGTCCAACATTTTTGATAGACTATGTCTTGGCCTGCTCTAGGTCAGTTTTCTATACCAGAAAGTGATCCTTTTTCTTATGAAAAGTCAAGTCTTTTCTTCTTTCATGAATTTTTTTTTTTTGGTGGCAGAATACACATAACATAAAGTTTACCATTTTAATCTTTTTTCAGTATACAGTTCAGTGACATTAAGTACATTCACATTGTTGTGCAATCATCAGTAGCATCGGTCTCAAGAATTTGTCATCTTCCCCAACTGAAACTCCATACCCACTAAACAATAACTCTTCATTTCCTCTTTCCCGTAGCACCTGGCAACCACCATCCACCATTTTACTTTCTATGAATTTGATTCTTTTATTCCACGTAAGTGTAATCATACCATATTTGTCCTTTTGTGATTGTCCATGAATTTCTTTTAAATTATACCTTTCTATATAGTTTTCCATTATTTGGTTTTCTTATTTCGCTTCCTTCAACAGGGACTCCAATTATGCCTATACTACCTAATTTAAATAGCTAACATTTTAAGCTATTTTTGTCTTTATCTTTCATATTTTAGTTTCCTATTCTCCACCTCACTATATTTTTTTATAGCAACAATTTTTCTTTGTGGTCTTCTTTCCCTATATTTTTGCAAAAATTTATATTATCTACTTTTTTTTTTTTTCTGAGGTAAGACAGATCAAAACTCAGCTCACATCTTCCTTGACATCTCTTGCCTGAGTTCTCTATTTGTGTTTCTAGTCTAATGCCATGAAGGCTGTTGTTTAATGAGGTTGTTTTTCTCAATATATGCAGAGATATTTGTCACTAACTATCACAGGCACATGACAATGTTTTGACTCTGTGGTGCGCATTGAGCTTCATTTTGTGTACTATCAGTGTATGGATGCAGTTCCAGTCCCTTTTGTATTACTCATCACTGAATGAGTTGAAATTTTCCTGGACAAGCTATTTGCAGGAGGTTGCTGTAGGGTTAGATATTCCAGAGGATCTTCTAGATTTCAAAGTCCGAATTTTCTTTCCTCTGCTGACAAATGTATCTCTCGATTGTTTGTTGCTAAAATGTCTCTTCTGGGAGAGTTTTTGTGTAACCCTCTCACCTGTGTTCTCTTCATCCAAATGGCTTTGGATAGGGATGGGGGCAGACTTGTCATCAGCACTGCTCAGACCAGTTCCCACTTCCATTAATTCAAAAAAAGGGGCTGGGCGCGGTGGCTCACGCTTGTAATCCCAGCACTTTGGGAGGCCAAAGTGATCACGAGGTCAGGAGATCGAGACCATGGTGAAACCCCGTCTCTACTAAAAATACAAAAAAATTAGCCAGGCATGGTGGCGGCCGTCTGTAGTCCCAGCTACTCGGAGAGGCTGAGGCAGGAGAATGGCGTGAACCCGGGAGGCGGAGCTTGCAGTGAGCCGAGATTGTGCCACTGCACTCCAGCCTGGGCGACAGAGCAAGACTCCGTCTCAAAAAAAAAAAAAAAAAAAAGGGATATAATTTCACAATTCACAGTGAGCCACTCACCTTCAGGAAATATACTTTTGCTGATGCTTTCTGAAATATGCTGCCACTGATCAGTTTTATAACTCTCATATTATTTCCTGCAATTTCTTATATGTAACTCTTGCCCAATACACACATTTCAATTCTGCATTCTAGTTTTCCTGAAAATGCAGTTAGAGAGGTCTTTATTATCACTGCGACTTTTGCATGATTTCTTGCAGAGGAAAAAGAAAGATGCTGACTTATGCAGGGAAATTCCCTTAATGGTTTTTTTTCTGAGCTCCGAAAACTAATATAGTTTCGAAGTGGGAAATAAATAATGCTCATGTTGTATTATACACTATTTGAGGTTAGGTTCTATGACATTATAAGCAGTGTGCTTCACGCATCACTTCGTATATTATCTTTATACTTATCTTTTTATTTATCTTTGTATCCCACAGAGAGCTTAGAACAGTATCTGTTGCATAAGAAAAGCTTAACCAACGTTTGTTGGAATCTTGATGAATAGTGGATATTATATATCCAAACAATGGTGCAATTATTTTTTGCTCATCTTAGACAAACTATGAGAAATTCTCTACCTATCCAAGAATCTTTTGCCTATTCCATTAGCTCTACCTAATGAGTTAACACTTTACTCAGTTATTTCTACGTGATTATTGTTTAAATTGTAGGACAATGATTTTAAATATGACTGTTGATAGAGTACACATTTTGACAGTAGTGTTCCTACGGACCCTCTCCTCATATACAGTAATTTGATATGTAGGATAAACAAAAAAACGGTAAAGGAAATGTTTTATATTTGGATTGGAGTGGCATAATCATTTATTTGAACATTTAAATTTGTCTGTTCCCTTTTACCTACGTCAATAGTTTATAGCAATTCACATCATGGAAATGAGTTGATCAATAAAGAATTGAAACTCTTTGATATTTTCTTAGTAGAGGACAGAGTATGACCTTTTAATGGACTTTTCCCCAGCAGTAGAATGTTTGTTTATTTTAATTTTTTAGCCTTGTTGCTCTATCTTTGTGTAACATTCAAACTGACATGATATTACAGAGGCAATTTGTGTAATTACAAAGAGTTTTCTAATCTCTGGATTTATACTGATATGTAATCTTCTCAAGATAAAATAAAAGCCCTTAGTTAGTATGCTGGCTAAGAAGATGTCAGTTTTCAATTACAATCCAGTATAGAGTAACCCTACTGAGCATGAATACTGCATTTTGTGTTAATTATCTTAATTTAATTGCTTTTCTTATTAATCTTAATACTGAACAAATGGGATCATATCTGCAATGAATTTTTTAAGAAGCTTTGCAGAGGCTTATCATTACTCACCCCCGAATTTCATTGTAAATATATGAAATATAAAAGTGTGTTACATTCTTCATCTTCATATTTAAAAAAATTTAATTCCCGTTTTTTAAGAATAAAAATGTTTATTGGTAACACTAAAAACATGAATTCTTAAATATGATGTAACTGTTTATATTTGACATTGTAAATGTTCTAATAACAATAAATATTAAGACATTATTTGGGCCGGGAGCGGTGGCTCACGCCTGTAATCTCAGCACTTTAGGAGGCCAAGGTGGGTGGATCATGAGGTCAGGAGATCAAGACCATCCAGGCTAACACGGTGAAACCCCATCTCTACTAAATATACAAAAAATTAGCCCTGCGTGGTGGCGGGCACCTGTAGTCCCAGCTACTCGGGAGGCTGAGGTAGCAAAATGGCGTGAACCCGGGAGGTGGAACTTGCAGTGAGCAGAGATCACACCACTGCCTGGGTGACAGAGCGAGACTTCATCTCAAAAACAAAACAAAACAAAACAAAACAAAAGACATTATTTGATTTATCTTCATGTAAGAAAAAATACAGTATTTTCTCTCTCATACCCCATTTTGTCATGTGGAAAATATATATATGTGCGTGTGTATATCTATATATATAGATATACACACACACTTATCTATATCATGTATGCCTATATCTATATCTTATATATCTCTGTAGCTGTACCTATCTATACCTTACATGAGCTCAAAAAGTAATATAAATTTCAAATTGGGAAGTAAGTAGCCCACATGTTTTAACAGAAACTATTAGAGGACGTGTCCCATGACTTATTTTATATTTGTGTTCTACAAAATGCTTACCATAATATGTGTGTATGTATATTTAAATTTAGTATTGATTGAAACTGTTCAAAATTGAAAACTGGGAGAATTGAAGTAAGACTATAAATCTAGATTAATATTATTAGGAACATGCTTTTTTAATTTTTGTGGATATGTAGTAGGTATATATATTTATGTAGTACATAAGATATTTTGATACAGGCATACAACGCATAACCGTCACATCAGGGTAAATAGAGTGTTCATGCCCTCAAGCATTTATCCTTTCTTTGTGTTACAAACAATCCAGTCATATTTTCCGTTATTTTTTAAATGTATGTTAAATTATTGCTGACCGTAGTCACCCTGTAGTGCTATGAAATACTAGATCTTATTCACTCCATCCAACTATGTGTTGTACCCATTCACCATTCCCCCCTTGCCCCTCCCTCCTGCTACCCTCCCAGCCTCTGGTAGCCATCGCTGTCTTATCTCTGTGAGTTCAATTGTTTTAATTTTTAGCTCCCACAATAAGTTAGAACATGCTAAGTTTTTCTTTCTGTGCCTGTCTTATTTCACGTAATATAATAACCTTCAGTTCTACCCATGTTGCTGCAAATGATAGGATCTCATTCTTTTTTTGGCTGAATAGTACTCCATTGTGCATACGTGTATTTTCTTCATTCATATGTTGATGGGCACTTAACGTTGCTTCCAAATCTTGGCTATTGTGAGTAGTGCTGCCATAAACATGGGACTGCAATCTCTTCAATGTACTGATTTCCTTTCTTTTGGGTGTATACCTAGCGGTGGGATTGCTGGGTCATATGGTAGTTCAATTTTTAGTTTTTTGAGGAACCTCCAAACTGTTTTCCATAGTGCCTGTACTAATTTACATTCCCACCAACCCAACAGTGTATGTGGGTTCCCTTTCTCTACATCCTTGCCGGCATTTGTTATTGCCTGTCTTTTGGATATTAGCCATTTTAACTGCTGTGAGATGATATCTCATTGTAGTTTTAATTTGAATTTCTCTGATAAGCAATGATGTTGAGCACCTTTTTCTATATCCGTTTGCCATTTGCATGTCTTTTTTGAGAAATGTCTATTCACATCTTTTGCCCATTCTAAAATGAGATATTTTTCCCTAGTTGTTTAAGCCACTTATATATTCTAATAATTAATCCCTTGTTAAATGGATAATTTGTAAATATTTTCTCCCATTCTGTGGGCAGTCTTTCCATTTTGTAGATTGGTTTCTTTGCTGTGCAGAAGCTTTTAATTTGATGTGATCCCATTTGTCCATTTTTGCTTTGGTTGCCTGTGCTTATGGAGTATAACTCAAGAAATCAATGCTCAGTCCAATGTCCCAGAGAGGTTCCCCAATAATTTCTTGTAGGAGTTTCACGGTTTGAGATCTTATAGTTAAGTCTTTAATTCAGTTTGATTTGAGTTTTTGTATATGGTAAAATCTTCTTCTGCATAAAAATATTGTTTTCCCAGCACTTTTTATTGAAGAGATTGTCCTTTTCCCAATGTGTGTTCTTGGCACCTTTGTTGAAAATGAGTTTACTGTAGATGTATGGATCTGTTTCTAGGCACTTTATTGTGATCCATTGATGTATGTGTCTGTTTTTATACCAGTGCCATGCTGTTTAGGTTACTATAGCTCCACAGTATTATTTGAGGTAAGGTAATGTGATTCCTCCAGTTTTCTTTTTTTTTTTTTCTTTCTTAGGATAGCTTTGGCTGTTTTGGGTCTTTTGTGATTCCATATAAATTTTAGGATATTCTTTTTCTATTTCTGTGAAGAACTTTATTAGTATTTTGATAGGTATTGCAGTGAATCAGTAGATTAGGTAATATGGAGATTTTAACAACATTGATTCTTCCAATCCATGAACATGAACATGGAATATCTTTCCATTTTTTTGGTGTCCTCTTCAACTTCTTTTATCAGTGTTTTATAGTTTTCATTATAGAGATCTTTCACCTTTTTGGTTAATTCCTAGGTATTTAATTTTTTGTAGTTGTTGTAAATAGGAATACCTTTTTGATTTCTTTTTTAGAATCTTTGCTGTTGGCATGTAGAAATGCGACTGATTTTTGTATGTCAATTTTGTATACTGCACCTTTATGAATTTGTTTATCAATTCTAATATTTTTTGGTGGAGTCTTTTCATTTTTTAAATATAAGATTATATCATCTGCAAACAAAGATAATTTGACTTCTTCCTTTCCAATTTGGATATCCTTTATTTATTTCTCTTGTTTGATTTCTCTAGCTAGGACTTCCAGTAGTATTATGCTGAATAATAGTGGTGGGAGTGGAGAAACTTGTCATGTTCCAGATCTTAGAGGAAAGGCTTTGTTTTTCTCCATTCAGTATGATACTAGCTGTGGGTCTGTCACATGTGGCTTTTATTGTGTTGAGGTATGTTCCTTCTGTATCCAGTGTTTTGAGGGTTTTTATCATGAAAGGATGTTGAATTTTATCAAATGCTTTTTTTGGCAACAATTAAAATGATCATATGGTTTTTGTCCTTCATTCTGTTAATATGATGCATCATATCGATTGATTTGTGAATGCTGAAACTTCCTTGCATCCCAGGGATAAATATCACTAGGTCACGACAAATGATCTTTTTAATGTGTTATTGAATTTGGTTTGCTATTTATTTTGTGGAGGATTTATGTATCCATGTTCATCAGGGATACTGGCCTGTGGTTTTATTTTTTCGATGTGTCTTTGTCTGGTTTTGGTATCAGGTTAACACTGGTCTTACAGAATGAGTTTGGAAGTATGCCCTCCTCCTCTCTTGTTTGGAATACTTTGAGTAGGATGGGTATTAGTTCTTTACATGTTTGGCAAAACTCAACAGTGAAGCCATAAGGTCTTTGGCTTTTCTTTGCTGGCAGACTTTTTATTATGGCTTTGATCTTGTTACTTGTTATTCATACATTGAGGTTTTGAATTTTTTTTTTTGAGACAGGATCTTACTCCATCATCCAGGCTGGAATGCAGTGGTATGATCACGGCTCACTGCAGCCTCAACCTCATGCTAAAGTGATCCTCCCACCTCAGCCTTCTGAGTAGCTGAGACCACCATAGGTGCATGCCACCAGGCCCAGCTAATTTTTTATGTTTATTTTTCATAGAGACAGGGTCTCTCCATGTTGCCCAGGCTGATCTCATGCTCTTGTGCTCAAGCAGTTTCTCCTGCCTTGACCTTCTGGGGTGTTAGGATTATAGGAATAAGCCACCATGCCAGGTCTGAATTTCTTCTTGGTTCCTTAGGATCATTATTGATTACTGTGGTAGTCAGCCTCTAAAACGGCCTCCAATAATTTCTGCCTCAGATATTCTGATCCTTATATAATCCCCTCCCCTTGAGTGGGCTGAGCTTACAGACTCATTTTTAATGACTAGAATACTGCAGAGGTGATGGGATGGCACGTCCATGATACGATTTTAAAGAGGCCGTACCTTCCTTCTGCAGTGTCTCTTTCTCTCCTTACTCATGCTGGGGGAAGCAAGCTGCCATGTCGTTAGCAGCCCTGTGGAGAGCCCCCTGTAGCGTGGTGAATAATAAGTGCCTCAATTCAACAGGCTTCAAGGAACTAAAGCTGTCTGATTACCACTCAAAGAGCTTGGAAACGGATCTTTGAGCCCCAGTTGAGTTTTGAGATGTGACCTGTAGCTTGATGACAACCTCCTGATAGACTTTGAGCCTCAGGCTCCCATTTAAGTTGTGCCCAGATTCCTGGGCCATGCAAACTATGAGATAACAAATGTTCCTTGTTTAAACTCACTACATTTTGGGAGTAATTTGTTATGCATCAGTAGATAACTAATATAATTACCAATAACCTAATCTCACTAAATCAGGGAATTCTTCTGACATAAATTTCTAAACTAGCTTTTCAAAGGCTAGCTTTTTAGAAACACGTGTTTATTCACAAATATAAAATGGGATAATCTAGTTCAAACATTCATAATCTTAAAATGTATTTTTAGATAAATGTTGGAAGTTAATAAAATTCAGGGGAGAACCTACCGTTTAGCACTTGATATTATTACAAGCTATTTCAGAACGTGTATTTTTGCATTTGCTGTAAAGCTGGTATTAAAACTGTAATAACGAAAGAGTTTACTTATGGCTTCAGCTGTATCTCTTTTTATTCAGCTGCATACCCATATATACATCGCTTCGTGAGTGCTTTAAAGTCATCTCAACTTACCTCGTTTATAACTAACTCCACGATTGTTTCCCAAACTCTCCCTCTTCTGCATTTCCTCTTCCTAGTGAATGGCCCCCTTATGCCTCCATTTCCATACTCCAAAAAAAGAGAAGTATTCTATGACAGATGCATACATTAAGTAGGGAAGAGTTAATATGCTGTAACAAATAGTCCCTAATTTGGTATAGGTTAAATAAATAACACAAAAGCACATATCTTTTTTACGTGGTTTCTTAACAAGTGGTTTCAGGTTGTTGAAGCAGCCAGCCCTGCCACCTTCAGCACACAATGTCCACTTTTGGGTTTAAGGCAGCTGCTCCACTGTTCATCATCTCTTAGTGGAAAAGGGGAAAAGGTGGGGAATAAAACATATGATCCAAGCAGTGGCACATATTACTGCTCACGTGCCACTGGCCAGAATTAGTCACAAGAACACATCAACTGCAAAGAAATTGTAATCTGAGAAATGTAATATCTAGGTGGTTGGCCATGAACCTGAATGGTCTAGCATGGTTTGGGGCTAAAATTATAGACCCTTGGGACAGACTTCTTGGGTTCAAGTCCCCGTTCTACCACTTAACACCTGTGTGATCACGAGCAAGTTATTTTTGCTTCTCGGTATACTAGGTCTTAGATCCTTCATATGGAAAATGTGCATAACCCCATATATTTGTAGGAAAAGTTTGTTTGTTTTGGTTTTGTTTTGTTTTGGTTTTGACAGAGTTTCACTCTTGTTGCCCTGGCTGGAGCGTAACAGCGTGATCTCAGCTCACTGCAAGCTCCACCTCTCAGGTTCAAGTGATTCTCCTGCCTCAGCCTCTCGGGTAGCTGGGATTACAGGCATGTGCCATCACGCCTGCTTAATTTTGTATTTTTAGTAGAGAAGGTGTTTCACCATGTTGCCCAGGCTGGTGTTGAACTCCTGACCTCAGGTGATCTACCTGCCTCGGCCTCCCACAGTGCTGAGATTATAGACGTGAGCCATGGCGCCTGGCCAGGAAAGTATTTATAAAGCATTTAGAACCGTGCTTGGTATCCTTAAATGTTTTTAGGTTATAATGAATGTTTTTAAACAGGAGATAATGGTTATCGGTGAACAGGAAGCACTTAATTTTCAGTCCCTTTCATTTTTCATATTTAACCCATCACCAAATTTTGTTGAGTTTACCTCTTAAACTGTCTCCATGGCTCACCCTGAATCCACCCTGGAGGAAGGAAAGAAAGGAAGGAAGGAAGGAGGGAGGGAGGGAGGGAGGGAAGGAAGGAAGGAAGGAAGGAAGGAAGGAAGGAAGGAAGGAAGGAAGGAAAAGAGAATACAAATCTCCACTATGACCTTTAAAACTCCGTATACCTAGCTCCAGACTACACTTTGGGCTTCTCAATCCCCAGGCTTTCAGCACTCTAGCCCCAAATCCCTTGTTTAAGTTTATTTTGTAGACATACTGTGCTTCCTCCATTCACAAGTTCCTTACACACAGTCTTCTCTCTGCCTGAAATATACCCACCCCTCCTTTCCTCCTTTAATTGACGCCTATTCCTTTTTTTTGGATTTAAATTAATTATTACATTGTATGTCAAGTCTTAGTAACTACCTAGATTACTAGGTCAGGTCCCCTTATAATGTGATCTTTCCTAGAAAGCACATATCAAAGTTTGTGATAAAGCTAATTTATTGTTGAGGTTTTTTTTAAATTTTGTCTATTCTTCTATATTGTGAACTTGTTAAAGGTAATAAGTAGGTCTGTTTCACTGATATTGTTCAAAACTCTATCTCTACCTCATAGCACATGTCTGGCACATAGTAGGAATTCAAGGAATACTTGTGATGGAAGACATGAATACCTATGAAGAAAATTACATTATGTTATTAATGAAAGCTAATACAAATATGCTGCTAAGAACAGACTCAGGGGTATCTGTTAGTAGGTAAGAATCGGAATTATACCCTGAGACAACCTATGCATAATAATTAAAAAATGACTCAAAAATAACTTTATATTCAGAAATGTGCTATCACTTTAAAAATATTTCCCCAATAAGCAAATGATTCTGAATCAGTAGAAATTATAAAGCATATACACTAATAAAACAACAGAATGTTTCTTTTTTCTTTATTGGCAAATGTATAAACACGATCAAGGGTAGAGAGTACAACGAACCCTATACACCCATCATCAACATCAATAATCACCAATGCTATGGCATACTCATTCTGTCTATCTACCCACTTTCCCTGGTGAAGTTTTTTAAAACAAATCCCCAAAATAGCCATTTAATTTCTAAATATTTCAGTATGTTTCTTTGAAATACCAATAAGAATATTTTCTTACACAATCACAATGACATTATCTCACTTAAGAAAATTTCATATCCAGGCAATATACAATACCTACTTCATATTCAGATTTTCTCTCTTATCTAAATTTATTTTTACAGTTGTTTTATTCAACTGAGGATCCAAATAAAGTCTACTCATTGTACTTGGTTATTATGGAAATAGTAATGTGTTTAAAAAAGTGTATCTGTTCAATAATAGATCTCATAACTTATGTCTCTATACCAGATAGCTAAGAATATATAGATATTTTCACTTCATTTTAGTAATCACAAGCATGACAAAGTAAACACAACTACAAATTTTTTGAAATGCCTCCAGTTAAGTGGAAGCAATGTCCTCTCCCCTTGAATATGCTTTGGAAAACTGAATATGGTAGAAATGATAGTGTGCCAATTTGGGGGCTCAGGACTTAAGAAACTAGAAGCTTCCAGCTTTGTTTCTTAGAAGATTCTCTTTGCAAACTCTAAGTTACCATGCAAGAAATCTGACTATGCTGAAAGCACAATTATGGAGAGGCCACAGATAGGTGCTCTAGTTAAGGGTCCCAGCAACACCCAGTGCTCCAGTCATCCCAACCAAGACATCAGATATGCGAGTGAAGCTGTCTTGGCCCCTCCAAATAAGCCCATATGCCAGCTGAATAGCACCTGGTGGTCTTAGTCAACACCATAGGTATCAGAAGAATTGCCCAACTGAGTCACTATATTCTTGACTTCCAGACTGTGAGGTATTATACAATGCTTGTTGTTTTAAGATGCAAAGTTTTGGGGTCATTTGCTAAGTAGCAATAGCTACCAAGAACCTAACAGAAAATATGCTTTTCTTAGAACTGCCTTAAAACTTCGAATTGTTCTTTACTAACAGTAGGTCATCATTCCCCTACGCTCAAACTAAACATGTTTAATGGAACCCACTGATATAACCCAAGAATGTAATCATTTAGCCCTGCCATTTTTTTTTTTTACATCTGGAACAATCTTTCCCAAATCCTTAGTGTGGGGGGAGTGCATTGATAACTAGTTTAGTTAATCACATCTTTTGCCAGTAATACTATAGATTTTCCTCTCAGCTTCCAAGGTCAATAGAGCTGTATTTTAAATATGCATTGGAAGAACAGCACAGAAACGCATCCAGACAAGGGTCAGAGAAAAATGGAAGAAAATAAATGAAAGCTACAGAGACATTAAATGTTTAATGGTTAGCTTCCAGGCTGCTTCATGCTACTTTAGGCCCTTATAGAGGCTTCCATGTTGCTCCTACTTTTAAAGTTTAACTAATTTCACCTTGTAAGCTTTTTAAATGTGTGAGGAAAAAGTAAATTATTCTAAAATAATGCTTTCAAATGTTTTAAATATTTTTTTCCATGAAGAGCTAGTACCAAGGGGTTAAACTAGAGATTTTTTATGATGTTTCATCCAGAAAGTGAGATTTCAAATCAAAGAGATGCTTCACAATGTCTATGTCTGTGTATTGTATTCCACCGAGGAAACACTCCATTGCTCTTAAGCATCCTCTGATGCTCTTCCAAACAGCATTTTCAGTTTAGTATCTCTGGAAATAAGAGCAAATGTCAAAATTTCCTTCCTAGTTGTCTCTTATTAGTTTAATTTTTTAAACCAAAAAAAAAAATAAAGTTTTTCCTTGAACAACTATGGTCAATTTCTTTCTTGTTGGCACAAAAGAACATCACATGCAATATTTCTGTGAAATAACTTCTTTGAGTCACAAATATAGTATATCGTGAGTCTTTTTCTTACAGTACTTATTCATAAGAAACTCTTTTTTTTTCTTTTTCAGGTACTATTTTCTAAATTTCCAACGTCTTTTTCCCCTTTCCTTTATTTATTTGCGTTTTAAACAACTTCATTTATAAATCTGGTGACCAAGCATAGGGACTGCAGCCAAAGCACATTGTATCTGGTTCTCTTTCAAAAAGACAAGAACATATTTCTTTTTAGAGTGATCAAAGGGACAGGGCAGTTGGCAAATTTCAATGCATGATTATGGGTTGAACATTGTCCTGTTCCCTCAATGGCCAACTGTTGAAATAATTCATTGGCTAAGAAAGTCTCAGTTACTTTTTCTGGATAAGGTTTGTGTTTTAATTTTATCTGGACAGTTAGAAAATGCAATTCTTTCCTATGGCTCACAAATAATAAATTTCAAATCTATATGTCAATGGCAGAATGAAAACATTGAAACATTTTCCAGGAACCAAATAGCTGGCATCTTGCTGATGTATCCTTTGTTAGAAACCACAGCTGAAAGCTCTGTGATGATTCTAACCAACAAGTGCTAACAGGTTTTTTCTCCAAATGTCCCCCATGAAAGACAGATATAGGGCACTCCGTCACTGTAAATCCCTGCTTGCCTTCTAACAAAAGCATCTGGAAAGTACCAAGATAGCACCTGCAGCCAAGATTGTCACCAATCTAATTTATAGAATTTTTTTTTTTTTTAAAAAAAACCTCCTAGTAAGCTTCCAAATGAGTCAGCTATATCCATCTTCAATAGGCAGGCAGCTGACTTTCTTCTTTTAGGTTTCTGGTAATATTTTACCTCCTTTTACAAATCAAGGACACGTTCATAAACTAGGAGAAAAGAAAACAGTGCCCTTTGTTTAATTCAACTTTAGCTGTCTTCGCTTAAACAACAACAACAACAACAAAAAAGCAGAGAGTAACAGTAGATAGGCTGGAATTGTCCTATTGAAATTGACATAGTGATTAGATAGCATTTAACTTATTCTATATATACTAAGGAAATTTAGTATTAGTGGCATTACTAGGCATTTTGATTAAGTAGCAAAGCATACCTAGGCTTTGAAGTTATGGGAGCAGCAAAAGAAACTAGAAGAATCCATCCCCTCAATACATTTTACAACAGAGAAATCTCTACAGGTGACAGTACATCGGAGAAGTTTTCATATGGTGACTAATTCACTCAGAGGTGAAAAAGTAGACGAGAACAGAGATATTAATTGCATTTAACCTGGACGTATGTCTTTGGAGTCAGAATGGCCTAGAATCAAATCCTAGTATGCCCCATGGCAGTTGTTGCCTGGCTCGTTACTGAACTTCTCTAAGCCTCACTTTCTTTCTCTCTCTCTAGGGGATCAAAGAACACATTCCTCAGGGTGACTGTGAATATTTTATTACTGGAATAAAACTAATACAGAGCAATATATTTTACATGACTAACTCTGAATTTCAATAATGTAAACTTTTATTAAAAATAAAGTTATTTAACTGAACTGGAACTGACAACACCTTAATAAAAATTTAATAGGTAAAGTAAAAACGGGAGTTTCCTTACATGGCAACATTTCCCCGAACAGAACTTTTGCTAAGCTTAAAGTGTCAAGTTATATAAAAAATATGCAGCTGGCTTACTTATACTAAAATATAAAACCAAAACTTTAAAAATATTTCAAGATGATTGAGTTTCATCTGATTGTTAATGGGGGCAATACAGCTACCATGGGGTGCTAATGTGAAGGCATAGGTAAGCTGTATCTAGTTCATGCCATGACAGATGTTTGTAATCAAACCAAACTAACTGTAACCTTCTAAATTTCCTGGATTTGATTTAGTTGAATCAAAAGAATTCAAGACTTTATTAAATGTGTGAAGATTGTTTGGAATGATATGAAGGAATAGCAAAGTGCAATGTAACCATGGTGCTAAAATTTGAATAAGTTATAGCTCATGTGCTTGGATCTTTTGTATATTGGTATTTAAAATTGCAAGCAATATTGTAAACTTTTTATAGAGTGTATAAAACATTCTGCTATATGATCTTAAGGTGGATGCTATCCAATCGTCTGACATGTTTCTTTCTGATTATTCTTAGGACTAAATTTATTGCACTTTAGCTTGCTAAGATTATTCAAAACAGGTATTAAATATCTGTGTGCATATATAGAAGCTCCTCTGAAGAAGTAAAATTCAACACTGGAGATGCCTATGATAAAATAATAATAATAATAACAGGAAAAGCAAAATATGAAAGAAATAGAGAATCTGATTTACAGAAATACGTTTCTTTGTATTCAGTCTGCTACTTTGCAATGGGAAGTGGCTGGAAGTATTTTTTTCAGGGAGCTAGTCACTACTAAAATAACTATAACTAGTAGGTATATCTGGACTTTTAAACCCAGGAATCACTCTATGTGGCTTTAGCCATCAGCCTAAAAGAAATAATATGTAGGCATTACTCACCAGTAGCATACTCTACACATGCATTCTTATGTAATTATAATCCTTATTAGCATATTACTTTTCCCCAAAGCCAGAGTGGGATAAGAAACAGGGAAAGGGGAGGAGGATGACTAATGAACCGTACAAGTTCCTTTATGATTTAGTTACATAAAATATAATCTTACAATAAAAAAATAAAAAATTTCTAGATCTTCAGGGAAAACTGTCATTAAAACACATGGCTTAGAGTGACAATATGCAGCATGGGGGGGTGGAAAGAGAAAATCTGAGATCAAAAAGAACATGAGAATGAATTTTAAAATCTCATTAAGAAAAAGAAAGCAAGTGACTAGAGAAAGTACAGTTCATTACTTTAAAAACTGTCACCAAATGAACACTGCTTCTAGATTTATCTTCCTGTCAATTTAGCCCCAAGATGTTGGGCCATTGTATAACAGTCCCCGGAAAGCAATAGAGACATATTTTAGAGATCAGAAAAAGAAATGAGTCTAAAGTAAATTTCTAAACATAGTAGAGATCTAATGGTGACAAGTTGAGTACCAAAAGTTTGATTTCAGCCAAAAGAAAATGAATAATTTTTTCAAAGTTTTGACTCAATAGTTAGAACCAAATAGTAATTGGGTTAACATAAAGCATATAAAATGTAGTTGTAATACAAAGAAAACATTAACATAATGAAATGTGTATCCATTTTATTAATTTCAAAATTAGTAGGACTGTTGAACTATAAAGGTATTCTTTTATAAGATTGTATTTATAGCTGTCTTGGGAGGCCGAGGCGGGTGGATCACGAGGTCAGGAGATCGAGACCATCCTGGCTAACACGATGAAACCCCGTCTCTATTAAAAATACAAAAATTGGCCGGCCGTGGTGGCGGGCGCCTGTAGTCCCAGCTACTCGGAAGGTGAGGCAGGAGAGTGGCGTGAACCCGGCAGGCGGAGCTTGCAGTGAGCCAAGTTGGCGCCACTGCACTCCAGCCTGGGAGACAGAGCGAGACTCCGTCTCAAAAAAAAAAAAAAAAAAAAAACAAAAACCCAAATATTTATAGCTGTCTATAAAATGTAGATATAAATTCATCTGCTTCTGTGTAAATAAGGAATTTAAAATGTAGATATAAATTCATCTGCTTCTTTATTCACTTGGTAAAAGTGAATAAGCAAACCAGTTCTAGAAAATGTAGAAAATCAGATTAGGAAAGAATGATCAGTACATACAACAATCATGTGGAGAAAGAGTTTAATCATCTGTAGCAAGACGAATTAGCTGTGTTAGGAGGAAGGAGACTGTATAGACTCTAATCCACTATCTTCAAAGATGAAACTCCTGAATAAACATTGTTATTACAATTCGATAATAAAAGGAACCAATGAATGAAGGAAATAATTAACTGAAGTGAATATTGTGTGCACAGCTATTGATAGATGTGGCAGTGACAAAATGAGACAGTGGGGGAAAGAACCACTGTGCAGTGGAGATGGAGAGAGAAAGAAGGAGACTCCTGAATATCTGGAACATACGTCAGTGGACTCATTTCCAAGCTTAGTAAGTCTCAGAGGACTTCAGGCTCCCTAGTGAGTCATGGAAACAAGTACAAATAATTGCTACTTGAATGCTTTTGTCTGATTAGTAGGTGTATTGGGCTGTTCTTGCATTGCTATACAGAATCACCTGAGACTGGGTAACTTATAAAGGAAAGAGGTTTAATTGGCTTACGGTTCTGCAGGCTGTATAAGAAGTATGATGCTGGCATTTGCTTCTGGTGAGGGATTCAGAAAGCTTACAATCATGGCGGAAGGCAAAGCGGAAGCAGGGACATCACACGGTGGGCACAGGCACAAGGAGAGGGGGAGGCGCCTCACACTTTTAGAAGTCCACTGCACTATCCATTGTGCCAAGGAGCCACCTGCCTCACGCTTTTAAATAACTCACTCATAATCGCAAGGATAGCACCAAGCCACGAGGGATCTGCCCCCATAACCCAAACACTTCCCACCAGGCCCCACCTCCAACATTGGGAACTATATTTCAACATGAGATTTGAGCGGGGCAAATATTCAAACTATATCAATAGGGAAGGTAGCTGACTATATTCAGGTATGACTGGGAAACTGTCCTTTCGTTTGGACTGACTTAGTAACAGTAGCTTTGAATACTATAAAGTTTTAATGCTTAAAGATAACACTTGGAGGAGGGTCGAAATGAAGTCTCATTTATGAAACATTTACGTCAATTGCTAGTACATATTGGGTACTCAATGTCTAATTCCCTTCCCTTTTTATATTTCGTATATATATGTATATATACATATACATATATTTAGTTCTAGGCAGTCACCTAATCTTATAATCCCCTAAATTCCCTCATCTAATTCATGATTATAATGATGCTTATTTATGATGCCTTTTCCAGGAATCAAATATTTGGCCATTTTTCAGGCGCCTATATTCTGATTAGAAATCATAAGTGAAAATGCTTTGTGTTTCTCCTGGGAAAGATTTACTTTAAAGTTAGCATTGATTCTGTCGCATCTTTAAAGTGTCTTCTTGCCTTTTCAGGATTTTATATAATCCAAAGTGCAGACAAAAAAGGAACAATAATGAACTAAACAGCAAAATAGCATTTAAGCTTAGCTCTATTACATTACTTAAGGTTCCTCTAAGAATAACAGACACCAAAATAGTACAAACTACCTCAACATTAAAGGATCATACAATATTCATTACCTCGGCTAAAATAATGCATAATGGAAGCATTCAGCACTTTTTACACCAGTACACTTTCGGTTTGGCTGATAGCTTTTGAGCCATTGTTTATGCAAGTGTACCAACTTCGAAGGAGATAATGCATATTATTAAACCATTATCTGTGTATCTGCAGAAGCTATCCACTTTTTTAAGGTCTAGTAGCCTTGGGCTTAGACATTTCAATTAAATTAACCATTCTGAGTCCTCGTCTATATAATTATTATTTGAAATATTAAAAACTGGAACAAAGTTAATTTGTTTTATTTTAAATTGTTCTTTTACTTTAAAAGCAAAAAAACCGATTGGGAAAAAGTCTGTTATCAACATCCTTTGGATCACTAGTTAACTAACAACCAGGGTATAGCTCTAGTCAGGTATAATGCCATCCGATATTAAACATATGACAAGAAACTCACTAAATCATTTAATCCTTACTCTCCTCAAGCTAATATATAACAAAAGGAAGAAAGCAATAACAGAAGAAACAGGCACAATCAAATGCATTAAAACAGTTGCTAACACAAATTATGTCATTATAGAAATTAAATAATGATGACTATTTTCTCCTTAAAATCATAAAACCGTAGAATTAACTGCCATAGCTTCTATATTTGTCACAGAGTAAACCTCTTCGGTGGCTACAGAAATCCTGGAGCTTTAGACTGTGTTTTGAATAGACCCTAAAGTATCAAATACATCTTTATCTAGGTCCTACTTTTCAGTAGGGAAGACATTGAGAGGGTAAGATCTGACTTTTATTTTTTTTTTAACTTGAGGTAACCCACACCTCTCTGGACATTGTGTAGTAAAATGGAGGCAGGGAAGTGAACTAAGAATCAAGAGAATGGGCTCCTTGGCCAAACTGGCAGGATGAAGGACACTATAAATGGAGATGTTGATGATATTGACAACCAACAGTGCTTAGGAAAAAACAAACGAACAAAAAAACAAATCAGGAGTAGAGTGCAAAACAGTTGAGATCTGGTGTTTCAGGATCCAAATCTATGACTCTGGGCCTTCTCTCTCTGTTTAATTCAGTGTTTCTTCTCAGGGTTAGGTTAGATCCTCTTTCGATTATAGTTAAATCTGACCAGGGCTAGGAAAATCAAGATTTTTAAAAAATATAGTGAATGTAATATCCAGTGATAACTAATTTGGGGAGAGTGTTATATTCAGTTTATGCAAACAAAAAGGTAGGCAAAATCGAGTAGATATAGCATATGAAGAGAAAGAAATTTAAGTAGAAATTGACAAATCACATGTTAGGTTTATTCAGTATTATTCTATGTCAGGATGAGTTTAACTCTAGTAAATACTAGAATCACTGGCAATATTTTGTCATCCATTCACAATTTGTGTACAGAGTCATACACATAACTTTTCAAGGAAAGGATAGTAAAAATGTGGTATGTATATTTGAATGAAGTGCCAAAAACCTCGACAAGATTATGCTCTTTAATCCTAAATTCTTCCTTCTTTTAGTATTACAAAATTAATATCAGACCCTGGATTTCCACAAGGTCTAAGTTTGTATTTGTTCAAGAAATCTCAAATTCATGACTGCCAATGTGACATATAAATGTTCATATAAAATGAAATCAAGCAGTACTGAATTGTTTAAGTGGTCCTTCAGAGGCTTAATGAGAAATACTGCTTAGCTTATAATGCCAAAGAATAGAATTTCAAAAACTCTTGGATGAATTCAACTGAGTCATGGCAATGTGTTTATTACGCAGTCTCATTTATCCTCTTAAGTGACTCTTTTTTGCAAAGTGACCCTTGTATTTATGATTGAGCAAAATTTTACATCACAAAATAGTGTGGATCTCCAGAGTCAAATATATTCTGAAGGTCCCAAACTTCAAATAGGAAATGAATGAGAGCTGTGGTCCACTGTAAAACATTTACATTCCAGATACTTTTTATAAAAGACCATTTTGCTTGATTTTCCCTGTTCCTGCTTTTGAGTTTCCTAATAATTTGAGACTCTTTAATAAAAGAATTCCATTTCTTTGAATTAAAAAAAGACCATTTTGCATTCCATAAATCAGTCAGTTTCCAATCAAATTAAATATCCTTTGGAAGACCTTATACCACAGGGCAAAAAACAAAAACTATGTTAAAAAATTACTTCCTAAAAGGGAGGTGAAGAGAGTACTGATATTAGTACAATGTTTATTTAGATAATGTAATAAAATGATCTGGGTAGCATTGTTTTTTGCTTCTATATTTCACAATTTTGTGCAGTAACACACGTCTACATATAAGCATATAAACTGTGTTCTATATGTGGCATTCTACTGAAGTGATTTTTTAAAATATTTTTAACTACTCTATTGAGGTATAACTGACATTTAAACACTGTATGTATTTAAAGCATATAATGTGATGTTTTGACATGGATTTCTCTCTGACACCATCAGCACAATCAAGATAATGAACATATTCATCACTACCAAAAGTTTGCTCATGTGAAATGATGTTTTTTATCGAATGCATCCTGAATGATTTTTCTTTATCAAAGATGATGCCTCTTTCCATATATATTCAGGATGAGGAAGGGATCTTAAGGTTATCTAGTATATTGTCACTTAGCAGGCTTATGCTAATTATCCTGAGTAGTTAGCCATAATATCTTAAGCTATTAGAATTAAAAATAACACTTGACGCCCTTTCTCCCATCTAAACATTGAATCATAACTACACCCTTCCAAACAGTTATTTATCAAGTCACTGTTTTAACATATCCAGCCCGTTTTGAGGAAAATGCTCTATCCTGTGTCAGAAGTCTGAGAGTCTGGGGCCCAGTCTTCACGCTGCCAGCCTTCGGACCCTTTTCCTCTTCTGATAAAGGAGTGTGCTAGAGAGATAACTACTAACATCTCATCTGGCTGTCTGATTTTATGAATATCTCAGTTCCTGAAAGCCAGAGAATCTATTCAAATCTTGCATTGTTCTTGCTGTTGGAAAATTCTTCCATGAATGCAGCTAAAACTTACTCCTCTGTAATTTCAGCATCCACTCTCTGAGTTCTCTTTCTTAGTCTTCAGAGTCTCAGTTGGAATCTGAATCTTTACACTGCTCAGGAACAAGTTCTAAATTCTAACACTCTTTAAGAGCCAGGACATCCTTTATGTGTAACTTAATATTCTTTTGATGAAAGTGAAGTCAATCTTTGGCTCTCTTCTTAAAGAAGTTAAAACAAAAGAGGCCATCAAATACACTCTCTGCTGGATTGCCCAAACGATTACGTATGATGGAGTAAACTCCCATCAGTAGGCATGGAGATCACCTGGAATGTCCAGATGGTTCCTCAGAATGGGGGTTTTCAAAAGACCATTGCTAGACATATGTGTCTGGTTAGAATGTTTAACCTTCATGGTCTTTAATCATGTAGCATTATGTGAAATGCCACTGGCTGAATGGCTTGATGAAGTGTTTTGAGGCCATAGAGTTTCCAATCTCCTGACCACCACCAGAGGCCCTGCAGCTACTGGGAATGTGGTCCTTACAATCTGAATGCCTCTCTATTGGTCTATGAGAAAAGAGGGCAGATGGGAGTCAGCCTTCACATTGTGTTGCATGGCCATAAGGACTGCTGTGATCAAACAAATGAGAGAGAGAAAGGGGAGTGAGAGAGAGAGAGAGAATCAACTGCTGGGGTAGGAAAGGAGTACCACTAGGATGAGAGAAATATCTGACCTCTAGACATTCTGTTTCTATTCTTTCCTTACTGTCAATAATCTCAGAGATTTTTTTTTTTTTAATTCTCTAAGGGCAAAAGTGATATCAATGTTATTTGTCATAGATGTTTATTGCTCTACACATGGTAAGCGCTGGTGAAAACAACGCGAGTGAAAAGCCAGAAGTTGTTTATTTTAAAGGCAACTGAATGATATTGGAAGCAAGGTAGCAGCAAAACACATTAGAATCAGCCTGTTCTGAGATCAGCTGGAGCAAGCGTCTGAACTCCTCTGAACTTCCATATTCTCATCTGTAAGTTGGAATAATATCAGAGTTGTGGTCAGAATCAGATAGGCCATGTAAAGTCCTTATCACAGAGCCGGAAACTTAGTAAATATTCAATAAACGATAGCTATTATTAATTATTTATTAGGATTACAAAGATTATGACATGCTTGTAGGGAATGTTGATAATGCTTTAACAGCAGGACTTGACCTAGGACCCATCTGTGTGTGTAATTGACTTGTCCCATATGTGGTGATGGTTTGGCCCATTTTAGTATTTATCTATCTTACACGAACTTTTTCTGGCTCAGATTTATTTATTTTTTAAATATTAGTTACCAGACTTCCCTGTGATACTTCTGAGGAGCACCGAGGCTTGGTGGAAATATCTCTTGCATGCTTTTTAGAGTCCTGGTTCTGTCCAAATAGAAGCATATGAGCCTTCTCTTCCATTTATTTGGGGTCAGCATCTCTGTTGTTGTTGCTGAAACTCTGGAAAGAGAGCAATACATGGAGCTATGCTAGCCAATTTGGCAGCAAGTTTTTTCAGCCCACTTGGCTGTGCACAATATTCTGTCTGAGTTTGGGAAGATCTGTCTGCTTTTTTCTTTTGTAGAGAGGCTATGAGAAATGAGGCAATGGATTTGCCTTATACAACAGCCTGGAAAAAATAGGCCATGGCCTAACAAATAATGAGTTACATGGCCTCCTTCCAGGGAGTTCCTGGCTGGAGACTGCAGGACAGGTTGAGACGCCTTCTGATAGATTTGCACTAATTGTCTACTTTCCTAAAAGAAGTTCTGTTGAAAACAAAAGGCGGTGGGGGTGGGGCGGTGGATGAGAGGTGTGGATCTTTTATGGCATGAGATCCTTTCAAGAATAATCTATTTTATGCAGATTTCAAGGTCACAGGTCAAATTACGCATCCCAAAGTGTTACACTAAACCAGATAATTCTCATATATGGCAGTAAAGGGCGATAAGGTGTGCGTTTGACCTCACCCCAAATGTTTCTCATTTGTGACTGACCCAAACCTCTTCTTTGTCATAGAACATAAATGACCGTATGCTACCCTGTTTTGTTTATCTAGACAAAGCCCTTCGTCCTTATAGGGTCTGCCTGTTCCAGATTACTTGTGACAATCTTCTCTTTGTTGTTTTCTTTTTTAAACGCTGAGGAAGGCTCAGGCATGAATGGTAACTGGCTGTTTCTCTACCTGTACTCTGCCCAACTCTATGCACACACCGTCATTTTAATGGCTTTTCTCAGTGATGACTGAGTGATTTCTTCTGTATTGGGTACTCTTTATCATTTTGGTTTAGAATTAGAGGAATAGGCAAGGCAGGAACATCATCAATCTTGAGAGGCTGCTAATCTGATAAGTCAGCTCCTGCACCAAAAATATTGCTCTGAAAAAGATATAGTCCCCTCACTCCCTGGCCAACGTGTAGAGTTTCCACATTCCCCATGCACTGTCCAGTTAACTCCTTGACTGTCTATGTTAATCATGATGGCCATGGACCAAACCTCCATTTCTTCATCTCAGAACAGTGTTCTCCAGAGCTGCTTTTTATGGAGCTATTCATAGATAAGAGCAATAATGAGCCCAATGGCGTTGCTTCCTTTACTGTATTCTGTGACATTCTCATCTCAGCCGACTGTGTCTGGCAGCCACACAATGAGGCCCTGTGCGTGTCAGAGAGATGGATGATATCTGCAGCGTCTGCATCTCAACGCTGACTCTATGAGCTCCTGCTGAACCTTAGCTCGGGTTAGATTCTGTGCCATTGAATTAGAAAAACAAACCTCCCTTTTCCGAGAAATGTCTTATTTTTCTCCCAACACAAAATACCTTAATGGAAATAATGACACGCATTAGATATTTGATGGATTGCACATTGTACTTTCATCTTCAAACTTCTTGACTATAAGACTCTTTGTTTTTGTCTTACTACTTGAGTATTTTCTTTTTCAAAGCTAAAATAAAGAGGCTACTGGTACACGTAGTAGTCTTTACACTTTTTTTCTAGATATTTTTGCTTTCTTCAACTGAATGAAATTGGAAAAAACAAATTACAAAGGATATTAATGAGGCCCTATTTCATTATCAGGGAAGTGGCCAGTTAATTTTGGGAAAATCTGCTCAGATCTAAATTGACTGGTTTTCGTTTCAGCGTGAAATCAGTTATGAACCATGCACAAATGAGCCACAGTGGAGTCTTTGGTAATGGATTATTAGTGAGAATCTCAGTGCTGCTGAGGTCACTCAGGCACATCTGAGAGAAGTGGTATCATGTGGGAGGTGGACCAAGGGACTAACAACAATGAACTAACAACAACGAGTACTTCTACCATCTGTTTTCTAGAGCCTACTCCACGCGCATGTAACCTGGGCCATCAGGATTCCATGCTGCCACGAGCAGCTTAACGCTCTGCTACTGTCATTGGAATGCTTAGTAATTTGTGAGCAAGAGGACCTGAATATTCATTCTGCACTGGGCCCAGCAAATTATGTAGCCAGTCCTCATGTTGAGCCTTTCTCTATGTGTTGTAAATACTAGTAAGATTCTAGAAGGATAACTTCCTCCCCAGTTTTGACTGAGGTAGGACAGGATCGATATCAGGACAGATGTCAGGATGTTAGAATCTTCAGTCAGATCAAGGGTTTAAGAAAAGGTTTAGAGAGAAAAAAAGTGTGACGATATCTCCCAATTCCTCCTCCCTTTTATATGAAAGATAAGAACTTAAGGGGGGTGTAAATTACTGATAGTCATGACTGAGAAAGCTATCGTGGACTATGGCTTAGATCTAACTTATACTTGGAAAGTCTAGAGCTAAGAGTGGGGCTAAAATAGGGAAATCAAAAGGAGGTGGTCTAAGTTTAATGGAACAAGGGATAAAGCATGAGTCAGCTATGGGCCATCTGGAAGAGAGCACTCGTATGGAATTATCTCAGGTCTTCCAAGGTCTATCTTGGGGCTGCTGAAGACATAAGGAGACCCCAGGGGAAAAATGTTCAGCTTGTGCGTAGGAGTTGAGGCAAGAATCTTGAGATCCTGGAATAGAAATGGATCTGTCTGGGATCCAGAGACATTGGCTAAACAGAACATTCAAAGAGTTTCCTGAAGCAACTGTCCTAGTCAGTTCGGGCTACTGTAACAAGCTGTCATAGACTGGGGAGCTTAAACAACAAAGGATTATTTCTCACAGTTCTGGGGGCTGTAAGTTAAAGATCAGGGTGCCAGCATCTTCAGGCTTTTGATGAGGGCTCATTCTCTGGTTTGCAGATAATTGTCTTCACACTCCATCCTCACAGGGTGGAGAGAAAGCTCTGAGCTCTTCGTCCTTTTATAAGGATCCTAATCCCATCATGCCAACTCTACCCTCATGACCTCATCTAAACCTAATTACCTCCCAAAGGCCCCATCTCAAATACAAACACATGAGGGATTAGGATTCTGCGTAGAATTTTGGTAATGTACAAACATTCAGTCTGTAGCAGCAATCCTGAGATATCTGTAATCATCTGCAAGGCTCTGCCACCAAGAACTGCCAGCTTTAGTTATGTGCTAAAACCAGAAGGCATGAAGCCACACAGGCAATGTCTCTTCATGCTGTCCCCGACTTTACTCCAGAAGTGCAGATGAGGACTGGGAGACACTGTGAGCAGGTAGACAGAAGGAGCAGAGCCCTTGCACCATTGTAAGTCCCAGCCTGAAACAGATACCATCTGATTGAGGGGTTACATGCATGTTCAGTCAGATTTAGGGTTTTCACTATTAAATTTAACTGAACATTCTGATGACTGAATCAAGTGTGTGTTTTCAGCGTAAAATAATAGTTAGGTTTCCTTTTTAACTAATGATAAGAGGAGAAGCCAGGGAAGCTGCCTGAGTGTTCCCTCCAGGCACAGGAGATGGTTATATCCTCTCCCACTATTCCATTACATTTTTTTTTTTTAGTGATCACAGTGCACACACATCATGCTTGTTGACATATGGATCATATCTTTATTACCTATTTAATCTTCCCAAAGTTATGCAGAAAATATTACTCAATTTTTGGAAATGAGAAAAATAAGTATCACCAATTTTGGAAATGAGAAAAATAAGTAACCTAAGTTTAAGAGAACTTGGCAAATTAATAAATAATAGAGCTAGAATTTGAAGCCAGGTTTGTGTGTTTCTTAAGATTTGTTCTCTTAATCACTAGACTGATTCTCTCTCCTTAATTGGAAAAAATACCATGAAGTACTTACTATATGCCAGGAATAATGCTAATGACCTCACATATACTATATTAATACTCCTCAGATAAACCATGAGTAGATTCTATTCTATTGTCTATAAGGGGAAACAAGCTTAGAGGGTTTCAGTAATTAGTCAGTAACTAATCTGAAACTACATGAGTAGCTTTTGTCGGCCTGACCCCAAAATGTATGCAATTCATTAAGAGACAGAAAAAGTGAAAAAGAGAGACAGATTCTTATTAATTTCTCTCTTAAATAAGTCAGATCTTTATTAAAACAAAATGCATATAGAGGTCCTCCTAATTACTAGAGCTAGTAGCAGGCACCCAAAACAACTCATAATCATTAGCTGGACATGTTCTTACCAATAGGTGATTATAAATTGGGAAAGAGAAAACTAATCATCATGATAAACTTAGCCAATGATGAAATGATCAACTGTAAGAGAAGGCTATACTCTAGAGAGACGGCTACTCTCACCTGTTTCCAGGAAAACTCAGAGAAGTCTTCATGGAAAAGATGAGTCATTAATAATAGTTTTATTTAAATAGCTCAAAATCAAAAACAGAGCACCCAGGTTTGGAGTGGCGATAAAAGCAAAATAACAGATCTGGAAATAAATATAATGAATAAAAGGAGAAGGCCAAGAAGGAGTCATCCTTTTAGGAAAAGTGCTGTTCGTTCTAGAATATGAGACGTGTGGCTATAATATGTATACACAGAGACCTGAACTCAGGCTGATTGTATGTGCACAGGATGTGATAGGAATTAAGAGTTCATTACAGGTTCTTCATCAGGTGATTAAGCAATGAAAGCTGAGTTTTGGAAATATTTGTCTGGGAATGGTACACTGGCTAGACCAGAGTGCAAAAGAGAATAGAGCCAGTGAGTGACTGATATAGTTGTCCTGGTATAAAATACCATCTCATTACAAAATGGATTATTGAGTTTTCTCAGTTTTCTTTCCTGAATGAAAGTAGAAATAAATAAGGGTAGGAGTAGTTATATATAGAATTATCTATCTATCTATCTATCTATCTATCTATCTATCTATCTATCTATCTCTGCAACTCTGTATTTGTTTGAAAACATCTGTAAACTGTAAGAGAAGAGCTGAAATAATGTGAAGAGTTTTTATTATTGTTTATTCAACAATGCAAAGTATATGATAAATTTCTAATATTTATAATCATGTAAGGAAAATCATTATTGTAATACTGGAAAGCTGGTAGAATAGCAGTGATTTAAGAATCAGAATAACGTGTTTTGTTTTGAAGCATGTTATTGCTATATGGAGAAAACTTTGTCTTTTATTTTTGCTCAAAGTAAATCACACATTTCCAGTTTGCTACTTACTGTGCTTGTAGACATTGGAATATCCAAGAAAAATCCTATGAACATGCTGAACACTTATGGGTAGATGACTTGTATTAAAATTCCCTAACATTATTCCTGGAGTTGGAATGCTAAATTAAAACCTATCGTCGAAGGCTTTGTTGAAAAGTGTCAGGATGCCATTGAATAAGGTAACACTGAGGTATGGAGTGGACTCTTCATTTGCCCATACTTTCTTTTACATTATCTTGATAACAAGCTCTGACGTATTCTTTTTTTATATATATAGTTTAATTTCTGGGATACATGCACAGAACGTGCAGGTTTGTTACATAGGTATACACATACCATGGTGGTTTGCTGCACCCATCAACCCATCATCTACCTTAGGTATTTGTCCTAATGCTCTCCCTCTCCTTTCCCCCCACCCCTTCGACAGGCCCCAGTGTGTGAAGTTCCCCTCCCTGTGTCCATGTGTTTTCATTGTTCAACTCCCACTTATGAGTGAGAACATGCTGTGTTTGACTTTCTACTCCTGTGTTAGTTTGCTGAGAATGATGGTTTCCAGTTTCATCTATGTCCCTGCAAAGGACATGAACTCATCATTTTTTATGGCTGCATAATATTCCGTGGTGTATATGTGCCACATTTTCTTTATCCAGTCATTGATGGGCATTTGGGTTGGTTCCAAGTCTTTGCTATTATGAACAGTGCTACAATAAACATACGTGTGTGTGTGTGTGTCTTTATAGTAGAATGACTTATAATCCTTTGGGTATATACCCAGTAATGGGATTGCTGGGTCAAATGGTATTTCTGGTTGTAGATCCTTGAGGAATCACCACATTGTCTTCCACAAAGTTTGAACTAATTTACACTCCCACCAATGGTGTAAAAGTGTTCCTATTTCACCACATCCTCTCCAGCATCCGTGGTTTCCTGACTTTTGAATGACCACCACTCTAACTAACATGAGATGGTATCTCACTGTGGTTTTGATTCGCATTTCTCTAATGACCAGTGATGATGAGCTTTTTTTCATGTGTTTGTTGGCCACATAGATGTCTTCTTTTGAGAAGTGTCTGTACATGTCCTTTGTCCACTTTTTGATTTTTTTTTAATTGTAAATTTGTTTAAGTTCTGTGTAGATTCTGGATATTAGCCCTTTGTCAGATGGATAAATTGCAAAAAATTTCTCCCATTCTGTAGGTTACCTGTTCACTCTGATGATAGTTTCTTTTGCTGTGCAGAAGCTCTTTAGTTCAATTAGATTCCATTTGTCAGTTATGGCTTTTCTTACCATTGCTTTTGGTGTTTTAGTCATGAAGTCTTTGCTCATGCCTATGTCCTGAATGATAAGCCTAGCTTTTCTTCTAGGGTTTTTATGGCTTTAGGTCTTATGTTTAAGCCTTTAATTCATCTTGAATTAACTTTTGTATAAGGTGTAAGGAAGGGGTCAAGTTTCAGTTTTCTGCATATAGCTAGCTAGTTTTCCCAGTACCACTTATTAAAAAGGGAATCCTTTACCCATTGCTTGTTTTTGTCAGGTTTATCAAAGATCAGATGGTTGTAGATGTGTGGCTTTGTTTCTGAGGCCTCTGTTGTGTTCCATTGGTCTCTATATCTGTTTTGGTACCAGTACCATGCTGTTTTGATAACTGTAGGCTCGTAGTATAGTTTGAAATCAAGTAGCATGATGCCTCCAGCTTTGTTCTTTTTGCTCAGAATTGTCTTGGCTATACAGGCTCTTTTTTGGTTCCATATGAAGTTTAAAGTAATTCTATGAAGAAAGTCAATGGTAGCTTGATGGGAATAGCATTGAACATATAAATTACTTTGGACAGTATGGCCATTTTTATAATATTTATTCTTCCTATCCATGAGCATGGAATGTTTTTCCATTTGTTTGTGTCCTCTCTTATTTCCTTGAGCAGTGGTTTATAAATCTCCTTGAAGAGGTCCTTCACATCCCTTTAAGCTGTATTCCTAGGTATTTAATTCTCTTTGTAGCAATTGTGAATGGGAGTTCACTCATGATTTGGCCCTCTGTTTGTCTATTATTGGTGTATAGGAATGCTTGTGATTTTTGCACATTGATTTTGTATCCTGAGACTTTGCTGAAGTTGCTTATCAGCTTAAGGAGATTTTGGGCTGAGATGATGGGATTTTCTAAATATACAATCACATCATCTACAAACAGAAACAATTTGACTTCCTCTCTTCCTATTTGAATACCTTTATTTCTTTCTCTTGCCTGATTGCCCTGGCCAGAACTTCCAATACTATGTTGAATAAGAGTGATGAGAGATGGTATCCTTGTCTTGTGCTGGTTTTCAAAGGGAATGCTTCCAGCTTTTGCACGTTCAGTATAATATTGGCTGTGGGTTTGTCGTAAATAGATCTTATTATTTTGAGATACGTTCCATCAATACTTAGTATATTGAGAGTTTTTAGCATGAAGGGTGTTGAATTTTATCAAAGGACTTTTCTGCCTCTATTGAGGTAATCATGTAGTTTTTGTCATTGGTTCTGTTTATGTGATGGATTACATTTATTGATTTTTATATGTTTAAACAGCCTTGCTTTCCAGGGATGTAGTTGACTTGATCATGGTCGATAAGCTTTCTGATGTGCTGCTGGATTTGGTTTGCCAGTATTTTATTGAGGATTTTCTCATCAATGTTCATCAGGGATATTGGCCTTAAATTTTCTTTTTTTGTTGTGTCTCTGCCAGGTTTTGGTATCATAAAATGAGTTAGGGAATAGTCCCTCTTTTTCTGCTGTTTGTAATAGTTTCAGAAGGAATGGTACCAGCTCCTCTTTGTACTTCTGGTAGAATTTGGCTGTGAATCTGTCTGGTCCTGGGCTTTTTTTGGTTGGTAGGCTATTAATTATTGCCTCAATTTCAGAACTTGTTATTGGTCTATTGAGGGATTTGACTTCTTCCTGATTTAGTCTTGGGAGGGTGTATGTGACCAGGAATTTATCCATTTCTTCTAGATTTTCTGGATTATTTCTATAGGGTGTTTATAGTATTGTCTGATGATAGTTTGTATTTCTGTGGGATCAGTGGTGATATCCACTTCATCATTTTTTATTGTGTCTATTTGATTCTTCTCTCTTTTCTTCTTTATTAGTCTAGCTGGTGGTCTATCTATTTTAATCTTTTCAAAAAACCAACTCCTGGATTCGTTGGTTTTTCACATCTCTATCTCCTTCAGTTCTGCTCTGATCTTAGTTATTTCTTGTCTTCTGCTAGCCTTTGAATTTGTTTGCTCTTGTTTCTCTAGTGTTTTTAGTTGTGACATTATGGTGTCAATTTTAGGTCTCTCCGGCTTTCTCCTGTGGGCGTTTAGTGCTATAAATTTCCCTCTAAACACTGCTTTAGCTGTGTCCCAGAGATTCTGGTACATTGTGTCTTTGTTCTCGTTGGTTTCAAAGAACTTATTTATTTCTGCCTTAATTTCATTATTTACCTAGTAGTCATTCAGGAGCAGGTTGTTCAGTTTCCATGTAGTTGTGCAGGTTTGAGTGAGTTTCTTAATCCTGAGTTCTAATTTGATTGCACTGTGGTCTGAGAGACTGTTTTTTATGATTTCCATTCTTTTGGATTTGCTAAGGAGTGTTTTACTAATATTTATGTGATCAATTTTAGAATAAGTGCAATGTGATGCTGAGAAGAATGTATATTCTGTTGATTTGGGGTGGAGAGTTCTGTAGATACCTATTAAGTCTGCTTGGTCCAGAGCTGAGTTCTAGTCTTGAATATCCTTGTTAATTTTCTGCCTCGTCAATCTGTCTAATATTGACAGTGGGGTGTTAAATTCTCCCACTATTACTGTGTGGGAGTCTAAGTCTCTTTGTAAGTCTCTAAGAACTTCCTTTGTGAATCTGGGTGCTCCTGTACGGGGTGCATGTATATTTAGGATAGTTAGCTCTTCTTGTTGCATTGATCCCTTTACCATTATGTAATGCCCTTCTTTGTCTTTTTTTTTATCATTGTTGGTTTACAGTCTGTTTTATCAGAGACTAGGATTGCAACCCCTGCTTTTTTTTTTTCCATTTGCTTGGTAAATATTCCTCCATCCCTTTATTTTGAGCCTATGTGTGTCTTTGCACATGAGATAGGTTTCCTGAATACAGCACATTGATGGGTCTTGACTCTTTATCCAATTTGCCAGTCTGCATCTTTTATTTTATTTTCTTTTTTCTTTTTTTTATTATTATACTTTAAGTTTTAGGGTACATGTGCACAATGTGCAGGTTAGTTACATATGTATACATGTACCATGTTGGTGTGCTGCACCCATTAACTCTTTATTTGACATTAGGTATATCTCCTAATGCTATCCCTCCCTCCTCCCCCCATCCCACAACAGGCCCCATTATGTGATGTTCCCCTTCCTGTGTCCATGTGTTCTCATCTCCTTAAGCTGATAGGCAACTTCAGCAAAGTCTCAGGATACAAAATCAATGTGCAAAATCACAAGCATTCTTACACACCAATAATAGACTGAGAGCCAAATCATGAGTGAACTCCCATTCACAATTGCTTCAAAGAGAATAAAATACCTAGGAATCCAACTTACAAGGGATGTGAAGGACCTCTTCAAGGAGAACTACAAACCACTGCTTAATGAAATAAAAGAGAATACAAACAAATGGAAGAACATTCCATGCTCATAGGTAGGAAGAATCAATATTGTGAAAATGGCCACACTGCCCAAGGTAATTTATAGATTCAATGTCATCCCCATCAAGCTACCAGTGACTTTCTTCACAGAACTGGAAAAAACTACTTTAAAGCTCATATGGAACCAAAAAAGAGCCCACATTGCCAAGTCAATCCTAAGCCAAAAGAACAAAGCTGGAGGCATCACACTACCTGACTTCAAACTATACTACAAGGCTACAGTAACCAAAACAGCATGGTACTGGTACCAAAACAGAGATATAGATCAATGGAACACAACAGAGCCCTCAGAAATAATGCTGCATATCTACAACCATCTGATCTTTGACAAACCTGACAAAAACAAGAAATGGGGAAAGGATTCCCTATTTAATAAATGGTGCTGGGAAAACTGGCTAGCCATATGTAGAAAGCTGAAACTGGATCCCTTCCTTACACCTCATACAAAAATTAATTCAAGATAGATTAAAGACCTACATGTTAGACCTAACACCATAAAAACCCCAGAAGAAAACCTAGGCAATATCATTCAGGACATAGGCATGGGCAAGGACTTCATGTCTAAGACACCAAAAGCAATGGCAACAAAAGCCAAAATTGACAAACGGGATCTAATTAAACTAAAGAGCTTCTGCACAGCAAAAGAAACTACCATCAGAGTGAACAGGAAACCTACAGAATGGGAGAAAATTTTTGCAATCTACTCATCTGATGAAGGGCTAATATCCAGAATCTACAATGAACTCAAACAAATTTACAAGAAAAAAACAACCCCACCAAAAAGTGGGCGAAGCATATGAACAGACACTTCTCAAAAGAAGACATTTATGCAGCCAAAAGACACATGAAAAAATGCTCATCATCACTGGCCATCAGAGAAATGCAAATCAAAACCACAATGAGATACCATCTCACACCAGTTAGAATGGCCATCATTAAAAAGTCAGGAAACAACAGGTGCTGGAGAGGATGTGGAGAAATAGGAACACTTTTACACTGTTGGTGGGACTGTAAACTAGTTCAACCATTGTGGAAGTCAGTGTGGCGATTCCTCAGGGATCTAGAACTAGAAATACCATTTGACCCAGCCATCCCATTACTCGGTATGTACCCAAAGGATTATAAAACATGCTGCTATAAAGACACATGCACATGTATGTTTATAGCGGCACTATTCACAATAACAAAGACGTGGAACCAACCCAAATGTCCAACAACAATAGACTGGATTAAGAAAATGTGGCACATTTCCACCATGGAATACTATGCAGCCATAAAAAATGATGAGTTCATGTCCTTTGTAGGGATGTGGATGAAGCTGGAAACCATCATTCTCAGCAAACTATCGAAAGGACAAAAAACCAAACACCGCATGTTCTCACTCATAGTTGGGAATTGAACAATGAGAACACATGGACACAGGAAGGGGAACATCACACACACTGGGGACTGTTGTGGGGTTGGGGGGGTGGGGGGATAGCATTAGGAGATATACCTAATGCTAAAAGACGAGTTAATGGGTGCAGCACACCAACACGGCACATGTATACATATGCAACAAACGTGCACGTTGTGCACATGTACCCTAAAACCTAAAGTATAATAATAACAATAATAAAAAGGAGGGGGCCAGGTGAGGTGGCTCACACAGTAACCCCAGCACTTTGGGAGGCCAAGGCGGGCAGATCACGAGGTCAGGAGATTGAGTCCATCCTGGCTAACACGGTGAAACCCCATCTCTTCTAAAAAAAAAAATACAAAAAATTAGCCAGGCGTGGTGGCGGGCGCCTGTAGTCCCAGCTACTCGGGAGGCTGAGGCAGGAGAATGGCGTGAATCTGGGAGGCGGAGCTTGCAGTGAGCTGAGATCGCATCACTGCACTCCAGCCTGGGCGAAAGAGCGAGATACCACCTCAAAAAAAAAAAAAAAAAGGAGGAGGAAAGGCATACAAGCAGAGGAGTTTCTGTGTGCAAATCATAGAGGTAGAGAAGAGGACAGTAAAAGCATTTCAATATAGCCAAAACTCATGACATTTAGTGGAATAGCTACAGATTCTGAGATGTTCCATATATTCTGGATTAGAAAATATTTTGAATTTGTCATACATTGAAAACCACAGCACAAATTATCTGCCCACAGTTGAGTAAATTGTCATATCGTTCCACAAATTTCTCATAAATAAATCTACTCTTTGGCCATAGAGGCATATTGCTTCAAGGCTTTGCACTTTACGTTGCCTACCCTTTTACTTCTGTGTTCAGTAAAACATTTTGATTTCAGCTAGTATCTTCTAAAGTATTCTCATTTGTACATTTCTAAGCAGCAACTTGCATTCCAAATATTTCAGTCATTTAATTTCACCACTTGACTTTAAAAGCTATTTGATCTTAGTAGGAGATTGCCAACTCTCGAAAACATGTTTCTGTAAAGAGCAACCTATTGCTAAAATATATAACCATCACCCATTTGTCTGCAGTCATTTTCCCCACAGTTAAAGGGTCATTTTAGATAACTGCAATAACAGCTATTTAAGGTACATATTATTAACATTAGAGGTTAAGGCACTTTACCATCTCTAAATAAATGAGATGTATAGAGCATCAGAAGCAACAACACATAGACACATTAGATTTTCAATACCCTAACATTTTCCACAGAAATTATTAATTTGCTTTGAAAAGTTCCTACTTTAGGGCCAGATATCCGGGATATTTGTAGTTTGAGGAGGTCAAGTAAGTATCACCAATTGTCATGATCATGAACCTTAATCAGTCTTGGAGCAAGAAATCTGTATAGGTCTCTGGACCAAAGAGGATTTTATAAGAGATATGTTTTCTGGATGTCATGACCTTCTTACTCAACTTTCAAATAATTGTAGTAGAAAATATACATTGTAGAACTAACTCAGCCAGAAGGGTAAGAGGTTTTTCTGCCCTCACCAGTGTGCTTTTCCTCTCAGCTGCTGTCCTGCTTCCCACTGGGTCAAGTAAGCTTAAGAACATATTTCTGAGACATAGAGCTGCTTGATACTGAGAAATCTGTCATGCCTGGACATCTGATTTTCCTCCCATGTGAGGATTTAGCATCAATAATACATCTGTGTTGCCACAAAAAGCAAAGCAGATTATTTATAAATATTTAATTATTTATGCCAATTTTTTGTTTGATTGGCATGGATACTTGAGTGACTACTTGAATTATTTTTAAAATGCTTATCTGATGGATAGCTTTGCTATCTCGTATGATGGACCTAAACTCTACTAAACTTCAGGAAATACATTGAAGATTTCATTCTATATTTCTGCATTCAATGGAGAACATATTAATATAACTAGATAACATATAAGTGGAAATAGAGCTTTTGAATAACCGAATATTATTTTACAAGAACTAAAGAAGAAGAAATGGGAGGTTTTACTTTAGTTGTCATATATAAGAAATTAAAAATACAAAATATCCGTCATACGAAAACACAAAATATCAAAATTTCCATCATGGAAGATTTCTATGAAGAAGTTGGAGAATATGGTTGTAAGGAAAAACAGAACCATGTTTAAATTACTCTGTGGTTTTAAATGAGCATATTACTGTAAGGGCACTCCTTCAAGGTAGCTCTATAACAGCCATATCTGCCTCTGTGGCCTACCCGGGGAGATGAAGAATGGAACATTTTATAATCATCTGATTTTTATTGAGTATAACATGCCAAAATTGTAATTATGAGGTTAAAAAAAACATAAAAACAATATCTAAGTGTCAAACCAACAGTTTCTCTTTGAAAAGTACTGCCCAATGTCTGTGACGTCAACACAGAAAGTAGAGATGAAATGGCAGTTAAGGTAGAAAATGATCCAACACTTTATTACCTTTTCCCTCCCCAAAAGCTCCTTATTGGAAATTCGTTTTAAAGAGAATATATAAAATGAGAAAACTACAATCCTTTAGAAATATTTTCAGCACTACTCAATAAAATTTTTAAAAGCCTAGAAAGCATTTTGTCATAAAGAAAAATGAAATAATTATAAGCAAATGCCTTATGAAATTTATAGTATCAGGGAACTTACCTGAGTTATTACGTCAGTAAGGGAAGAACAAAACAAGGAAGAACAATGAAATAAGATGACTTAAATGAAATCCTGTGAAAGGCTGGAGGAGGGAGCTGATGTTTGAATAGTGCTTTCCTCAAGAACTCAAAGCATTACGGTGTACTGTACTGCAGCTTGGAAAATTTAGTTTTTGTCATCTGTAACTGTTTGCATATTTGTATATAGACACTCAAGCATAGTACAGTTTAAGTGAGTTACCACAAGACCTTAGTATTGTCAGTTTAGTATCCATTGTTTAACAGGAAGAAGTTGCTCCATGGAATCAATCCATGAGACGATCAGGAGGCAGGGTGGTAGGGTTGTGCAGCAGAACAGAGAGAAGAGTGTACTCTGCAGAGTGGAACGGGGTAACGTGAAGTACAGTGGAGCAGAGCACAGCCATTTATTGTAGACATGGGCAAAGCTACTCCTAATATTTGTGGGGCAAGTGTACAAATAGAGACACACATACATTATATCTAAATATGGAAAAGTTATATTTCTAGCTAACCAACTGTTAAAATGTGTTATATACACCCGAGTAATAACAAACTAGAAAATATCTTTAAGTTTATGGTTTTTGAATGACTGAGTCAGCCAAATGCCAGAGGTTACTAAATTCGATTGTTATTGCATGTGGCTGGTATTTTGTTGATGGCTGAAGAGGTCTGCATAGATATTCCATAAGCATATATGATTAACAAATTATTATATGTGGATTCCACGAACTTATTTGTGCCTTTGTTTCTGCAAAATCGTGAATTGTACTATTATCAAGATTTTCACATAATTTGTGTTCTAATGCCATCTAAAGATGTAAAGAACTAAAATAATAGCATTGAATTACATTCAGAGGTCACGAGAGTTGATTTTTATCAAGAAATATGCATTAAGTTGAATGTAAAAATAAAATAAAATAAAATAAAATAAAATTTTCTCTTATATGTGCTTCAGAAGTAATTTTTCCTCTAACAGATTCAGTATTATCTACTAAAATTGAGGAACAGAATACAAATTATAATAGATGAATAGGAAAATTTTAAATTAGGTTATATAATATAGCTGAATGTTTATGTAAAAATTTTAATTGAATCCTAATAATTTAATAAAAATAAAACTACTCATATTCAGAACATTCAGTAGTAATCCAGATGGCCATGTAGAGAACTAGAATCATCAAAATATCCCTTACACTTTATATACAACTATTGAGAATATCATGCTTCTCCATGAATACCTCTAAACTATGAATTGGAACACTGAGAAATGACATTTTGTTAGGTAATAATTTCTTGTAGTCATTCTATCTGAAAGAAGTGTTTGAGAAGTTCCTTTGTCTTTTACTTAAGTGCTTCAGCTGATCACATCCTCTTCATAATCTGAGTCATGTCCATCTTCATGACAGCAACCCCATGAATCTCAGTGCTAGCTTTGGATGTATGGGACAGGAAAAGAGATGTGGAGAAGCATTTCTCTGAGGCCTAAGCAGGATACAGTCAAGAGAAAGACTATATTGGCTTGAAGGTGTTGTTTTGCTAGAAACAGGTATCCATGTGTTCTTCAATAATTTTATTTTTTGTGTGTCTTTGTGATATGTGACCAGCCAAAGCACTGGGCAAGGGCCTTTTCTGTCCTGGCTGAAGAGTGTCGCTGACTACAGAATCTGGAGTCAGACTTCTAGCATTTGAATTAGGGTTTAATCATTTATTAGATGGACATATCAGACTTTCCTGATGCATCTCTGCAGATCCTTTCAGCCAGAACTTCTCCAGGGCTTTTAGCTGCCATTTCATCTAAACCATTGCTGCGACAACACGCTATGCACGGGCTTCAAATGACTTCAGAATGAGGCAAATCTACTCTACCTTGAATCATTCTCCTGCATTACACCCTGTGCCCCTTTCTTTGATGCATCCCTGTTGATGATAAAAACAAAGCGCCAGGAGATCCTAAACACAACTGTGCTTGCATGATCCAAAAATGAATATGAGAAAAATATTTGACCAATGGGACACATGAATCTATGGGTGATTCTTCCCCTTTCCTCTCCTTCGATGGATAGTCTTGAGATGTATTCGTTACAAAGCCTGTCAAAAGATGTTCCAGAGAGATCCCCATCATTTGCACTAGACGCCAAGTGCTGATCAGCTCAGTAATGCTGCCTCATATTGAATCTCTTCTTTCCAGTTCCAATTTTTTTTTCCCTAACCCCTGCTTCCCTGGCTTTCCTTAATCTAACACAATTTTAGCACATAAACCTTTGCCACAGACTCAGCTTTCAGAGGAACCCAGGCTAAGAAAATGCATGATCTTAGGTAAGTTAACTTCTTTGCACTTCAACTTCCTAATATGGAAATGGGTAATAATAGAATTTATCTCTTAGGATGGCTGCACTGATCAAATGCATTTCTACATGAAAAAACACCTAGAACATTTCCTGACATACAGGAAGCAGAACCTGAAGCAAAGGTTTATGTGCCAATTATTCTTACATCGCCTTTTTCCAGCCACAACATTTCTTCAAATAGAAGCCAATGTTCTTGGTTCCGTGGCTATTTCCCCTTTATCTACATATGTTGAGCATAAATCATGAGCCAGACACCATGCTCTATACCTGAGATTTAGATAAAGAACATAGTCCTTCTTTTAAATACACTTACAGCCTTGTGAAAGAGGCAGAAAATAAAAACAATAAATTCAGAGTAATAAATACTGACAGGGCATTCACGACAGTATGGAGATAGAAAACAGTCACCTGAAATGAGAGGCTTGAAAACTCATTTGAGATGAAACTGTAGCTTAGGTAAAATTTGAAGGGCACACAGTAGTTAACTGGAATAAGTAAAGTATTGAGACAATTTCAGAGAAAAATCAATGAATGTACAATATATGGGTGACATGGAAAGGAAGAGTACGTTCAAGTATTATGAGAGGCTCCTTTATATGTTGAAAGCTCAAAATGGGGAGAAGGATAGATGCATATAGAAAGTAGTAAGGGCAAGACTTTCAGAAAAAATCAGTAAGGGATGGTAGAATGAACTGGAGGGAGCGATATAGGAGGTTGATTGAGTAGTCAGATCAAAAAATGGCCAGAACTCAGCAAGTGGCAGAAGTGGTAGAGATGAGAGGATGGAACTCAATTGAATTTTTTTAAATTTAATTTAATTTTATTATTATACTTTAGGTTTTAGGGTACATGTGCACAATGTGCAGGTTTGTTACATATGTATCCATGTGCCATGTTGGTTTGCTGCACCCATTAACTCGTCATTTAGCATCAATTGAATTTTATGAAAGAGCAATAGAAACATAAAGAGGTAAATAGACGATTGATAGAGATAGACATTACAAATCTATATGTATGTATGTATGTATGTATATGTAGACATTTAGCTATGTATGGTGACTTATGGGCTGGTAGGTTGAGAGAGAATTATACACCATTCTCAGATCTTGGCTCAGAAAAGGTGGTGGAAGGGTGGTAGCAATAATCAAGGTAAGGCACATCAGAAGAAGAGTCATTAGGAATGTCGTCTGGGTGGCATTTGATAATTTCAGCTTTAAATATGTTGAATTCGAGAGGTCTGTGTGACAACAAAGAGAAAATATGCAGAGTCCTGAGGCAGAGCAGGGAAGCAGTTGCACTGTCTCTGGAGGGAGAAAGGAGAAAAGAAGAGAGTACTTGAAAAGAAGAATACTATCAGAGGCTTTGAAGATTTGTTCTTTTGAAAATCTTATATACACTAATATGTAACCAAATATAAATAATTCTAGTTGTTTAAGTTCTTTGACCTTGCATATTCAGCTAAGAAAATAAGACAAAGTTACTTTGTTTTTATTAATCTTTTCTAGTATTCCACAGGGTCAGGAAAAGGTACAACTTCCAAATGTCAATAAACAATTATCTGAATCACCCACGAAGAGCAAAAACAATAAGAGAAGTTGACAGTTTCCATATATCTGGAGCATATTAAGAATACAAGTTAATACTAGATATCACAAATGATAAATATATGACTAGTTAAAATAATCTGAGATAGAGAATGTTCTAGTAGAAAGTACATAGATTCTTTAGGAAAGGTCACTTAGGAAGTGATATTTAAGCCGAAATCTGGAAAATGATGAAGAACCAACCACACAAAGGCAAGGGAATGTTGCATACACAAAATAGTGTTATGTAGACTAGAGAACCAAAATATAAGAAACACACTGTTTTATGGAAATTATTCCCTTCAAAAGGAAATGCTTAGAAACCAAATGATTTCAGTAGCATGGCTTCTAGGAACTGAAGCCAAGTACTCAAATATAAAATTCAGCTTCTTAATCGCATTCAAGAATCGAATGCTTGGGCAAAAGACCAACCTAGAACTAAATTCCCAGACTTTGGTTAATTATGAAAATGTCAAAGTTGCACAGACTATGGTATAAAATTATACATGGACTTCATTAGGCTGACTTATGGTTTCCATTAGCTACTGAAATGTCTCAATAGTATGGGAAAACACAAATGAAATATATTTTAAGACATTCAATTTCATATCCCAAAGTATATGAAGTTCACTTAGTCTGCATTAAAAACAAAGGATTATTATCAAATGAAAGTAACATGCTATGACCTATATAAATTCTGACTCGTACATGAGCAGTATAAAAAATTAAATAAATCTATCAAGCCACAAGTTCATGGCAGCCAAATTTGGCTGTTTGAATATGTGAAGTTTCAGTACTGACATTTTCTTTGGCAGGGATGGGATCAGTTTTAAAATAAATACCAGTAAACAGCCTTCCCCATTAATTACATGTGTAACCACCAGCTGTTGGTCCAAATTAAAGTCTATTTTCTTTTAGTTTTCTACACCCCAATCCCATAATCATCAAAATAACTGGAAAAATTGAAGGAAGATAACAGTAGTAAAACACTCGTATATATCAACATACTCCAAACAGTAGTGCAATATAACATACATGCTTTTAACACCTACTCCACATCTAGTTATAGTTCCAACTGGTAGCTGTTACATTAAAGTGTTCATAATACAGTACCTGCACGTTGTGGGTGTTTGTTAAATGGAATATTAAGAAGAAAAACACAGAATTGTAGCCCTTAAGGAGCTTTCTCTTCAGTAAGCTTTATTTTAAGTTTCTGGAGCCAATTCTTATAAATGTAACAAAAGATGGTAAAGTCTCTTCTAGAATAAAATAGTTCATTAGTGATCACAGACATTTTAAGAAACAAATTCAGTAAATTTACAGATACTGGCCAGGTGGCTAAAACATTAAAAATATCAGATTAAATTACTAAGAAATCTGAAGTTTAGAGAAAAGCAGGGTGGAAAGTCATTGTAAAAATAGCAGAGGTAAACATTAACCTGTGCCTTAGTCTCTCCCGGTGAAAGACGAGCTGCAATATATATCATTATTTGTATTATAGAAATATCTTGACCTCCACACACACAAATATCAACCCCACCTATCAAGACTAGTTTTAGATTTTTAAAATGTATTTTATTACATTTTTTGCTTAGAAATGACTTTTATGACTAGGACAGTGTTAGATCAGATTTTTGTCATTCAGTCTCACAAATTTTCTGTCATCTTCAGAGTACTCCTCTGTCAAGCCTTTCCCTGACAATTTCCCAGCAGCCTTTTCTCCTTTTGTCGTTCACAACTACTTACATTTACGGCTTTAGCTAGCACTTGCTTAAAGCCTAATACGTATCAGACCCTGTTGTTTACGTATATTGATTTATATATACATAAATCATATATTGATTCATTTTGTTTTCATTTAGATCACAAAAGGCAGATGCATTATTATTATCCTCATTTTATAGATGGGGAAACTGAGACAAAAGTAGTTTAGGTAAATGCTCCAAAAGTACCCATTACAGTGAGTGGTGAAAGAGGAGTTTGAACCCAGACAAACGGCTCCTGAGTCTATGTTGTCAGTTACTACTCCACTCTAACGTTTCTTTCTGACCTTTGTATTTGTATATTGTACAGCAATCTTCTCTTTACATCTTTATCTCCTCTTTTACACTGGGAGTTCATAACAAACTTCATAACCAAAAATTTTATTTTTTTATCTTTGTGTCTTCAGAATCAATTATGCTATCTGGTACCTTGTAGATATGCAGAAATATGTGTTGAATATATGAATTTATAATTTAGACTGGAAGGCACTTCCTTATCAAAAGAACATAGATTTTAAGGTTTCCATAGAGAAGTGAAACTTACCAATATGATAATACTACAAGATAAATTGTTGCTCTTGAAATTTTCAAAATTTCTATCATATGCAGTGGTGATTTACTGGTGGTCAACTTTCCGTAAAAGTAATAAAATGTAGCAGAAGAAAATAGTCCATTTCTCAGATAAGCATTTTTTTCTATTCTTTCAAAAATTTGATAATAATTTTTTGGGTTGTATTTTTAATCTGGCACCAATTCTAACTTTTTTTTTTAATTATATTTTAAGTTCTGGGATACATGCGCAGAACGTGCAGGTTTGTTACATAGGTATACGCGTACCATGGTGGTTTGTTGCACCCATCAACCCGTCATCTACATTAGGTATTTCTCCTAATGCTATCCCTCTCCTAGCCCCCGCAACCCCTGACAGGTCCTGCTGTATGATGTTCCCCTCCCTGTGTCCATGCGTTTTTATTGTTCAACTTCCACTTATGAGTGAGAACACGCAGTGTTTGGTTTTTTGTTCCCGTGTTAGTTTGCTGAGAATAATGGTTTCCAGCTTCATCCAAGTCCCTGCAAAGGACATGAACTCATCCTTTTTTGTGGCTGCATAGTATTCCATGGTGTATATGTGCCACATTTTCTTTAACCAGTCTATCTTTGATGGGCATTTGGGTTGGCTCCATGACTTTGCTATTGTGAATAGTGCTGCAATAAACATACTTGTGGATGTGTCTTTATAGTAGAATGATTTATAATCCTTTGGGTATATACCCAGTAATGGGATTGCTGGGTCAAATGGTATTTCTAGTTCTAGATCCTTGAGGAATAGCCACACTGTATTCCACAATGGTTGAGCTAATTTACACTCCCACAAACAGTGTAAAAGTGTTCCTAGTTCTCCATATCCTCTCCAGCATGTGTTGTTTCCTGACTTTTGAATGATCGCCATTCTAACTGGCATGAGATGGTATCTCATTATGGTTTTGATTTGCATTTCTCTAATGACCAGTGATGATGAGTTTTTTTTCATGTTTGTTGGCCACAAATTTTTAATTTTTTTCCCCCTCTTAAGTTCACCATCAGTCTTAATTCTGCTCAGGGAAAGCCACTCTACTTCCAGCTACTACAAACCAGATTAGTCTTTGTTTCTTTTTCTGCCATTCTTCTTTTCTCAGCAGATTACAGCTGGCATTTTGTTGCTTTCAGCTGTAATGTAGCTTTTTCATACCCAAACTAGTTGTTCTCACTCACTTAATCATAGGCTATCTGCTTGGTTTTTCAGCATCGTTTATGTCTTATGCATAAAATCTTCAGATGAACTGTGGATCTTCTCAATTCACAATTTATTATGTGAGAATCTTTAGAAAAAAGCAGCAGAAAATGAGCCAGAGAGGGTAGCATGAGTGCTCTGTCATGTGACATTAGAGTCTGCCCTGCATTAAATGAGCATCAAGTGTCCACAAAACTAACCTCAACGTTTCCGTTATAGTTTTCCAGATACAGTTTCTTTCTCAACAAATAAATAATTCTTGTAAGCATTTTTCTGCACAAAATGTGTTTGGTGACTGCTTAGTTTTTCTCAACATTCTTTCTTTCTTTTTGGCTCTTCTGTTTCTGCTGGCTGAATCAAGGATAAATAATTCAATTAAGTGAATGTGCTCTTATATACACTGAAGATTCTGAAGATCTCCAAGTACACATATTGCTTTTTAGGGTCAGTCAATGAGAGACAGGAGGCTTGAGCTGAGGCTACATCACCAAATCATAGTTAGTCAAATTTGTAATGAGGCTTTAGGGTGTACACTGAACATTTGGTTGAGAAAAGATTTTATAGTGAGTTCCATAGTTCACAAAGCCTGGATGAATTCCTAGAAAGTGGAACTATAAAATGAATTCAATGCAATGAAAATTTGTTTCCATTGATTTTTTAGTTACTAAAATAATATATGATCTTTGTAAACTATTTAGGAAATATGAAGAAGTACAAAAGAGTAAATGAAGATAAACCTCAATTCTACTACATCCAAGTCACCCCTGTTAATATGTTAATATATATTTTCAAATAATTTTATGCATATATAATTAATACCTGTATAACTTTATTATTTATTTTGTTCACTTAATATTACAAACAATTTCCTAAGGCATTAAATATTATTCTAAAAATATTCAGGTGGCTACAAAATATTTTGTCATACAGGTTAGCTGTACGCTATAATAACCAAACTCCGTTTTTGTGTGTATTTGGTTTATTTAGCCATCCCCAATTTCTGAACGTATTTTAAAATAACCACCATGATTTCTGAAATCAAATGACTCTAATGTCTTGCCTCCATGTCCTAGATCTCCCCATTGATTTTTTTGTTGTTGTTGTCATTTAATATTTTAGACCCGGGAAAAGTGTGAACACAGTCCCCTGCTACAACAAACTAAGCAGTCAAGCTTCCCCCTTGGGTGGAAATCATAGGGGTCAGCACATCCAGAGTGCAGTGAATAAATCTTGCCCTGAGAAAACCACTTTTGAGATCATGCTATCTCCCCTGCCAAGTCTCCCCATTGAATTCGGCAACAAGTGCAGTAGATACTTTTGTGTGGGTTTCAACTCACTGTAAGCTGACAGCATCTCTCCTAAAACAGATTTCTTTCCCTCACTCTGTGGCCAAGAATGCCCAAGAATTGGCACTAATTCATGCATATTGTGGCAGGAGTGGAATGGGGGTGGATAACATAGGTAATCCCTGCAAAGTAGCCCTCAGCCAATGAGATATAAGCCTTCATGGAGGAATGCATCTCTCAGTTGATCCTCCAGAGAAAAACTTAAGAGGCATTCTACAGGCTTTTGAGATGTCAGGTGAAGCCAAGCCCCAGTTGCCCTCTGTAGTGAGCTTGACAACTGACATTATTATAGCTTTTTCTCCTTCCCTTAATCTCTCCTATCCTTCATTCCAGCAGCCTGTTATCACTACACTATTACAAGTCCTTGTTTCAGGCTCTGCCTTGAGTGGTGGGAAGATCTAAGCAGTTCAAATAGTGTCCTTTCTGTAATTCTTTGTGGATACTATAAGTTATTTCCATTAGACTGATTGCCAGAAGTAGAACTGTTGAGATGAAAGCCGTGAACAAATTTAAATCAAGTATTTTGATACATAATACACACTGTTAAATTTTAATTAAACAGAATACCCATTTCCTAATTACCATGTTTCTCTTCAAATAATTTATCTTTATTTCTAATTTTTTTAAAAAACTTTAAATTATTTTTTAAATAATTTATGTTTTATTTTAGATCAGGGATACATGTGCAGGTTTGTTACATGGGTGTATCGTGTGATGCTGAGGGTTTTTTATATGAATGATCCCATCACCTAGTTAATGAAAATAGTATCCAACAGTCAGTTTGATACTATTCTCTTCTCTCCCCTCTCTGGTAGTCCCCAGTGTCTGTTATTGCCATCTATATGTCCATGATAACCGATGTTTAGCTCCCACTGATAAGTGAGAACGTGTGGTATTTGTTTTTCTGTTCTTGCATTAATTTACTTAGGATAATGGCCTCCAGTTACATCCACATTGTTGTAAAGGAAATGATTTTGTTCTTTTCTATGGCTGTGTAGTATTCCACAGTGTGTATTTATGACATTTTATCCAGTGCACCACTGATGGGCCCCTAGGTTGATTCCATGTCTTTGCTATTGTGAATAGTGCTGTAATAAACATACGAGTGTATGTGTCTTTTGGTAGGATGATTTATTCTCTTCTGGATATATACCCAGTAATGAGATTGCTGTGTCAAATGGTAGTTTCATTTTAAATTCTTTGAGAAATCTCCAAATTGCTTTACACAGTGGCTGAACTAATTTATATTCCCAACAACAGTGCATAAGGGTTGCCTTTTACCCATGACCTCACCAGCATCTGTTGTTTTTTGACTTTTAGTAATAGCCATTCTGACTGGTATGAGATGGTATCTCTTTGTGGTTTTGATTTATACTTCTCTGATGTTCAGTGATGTCGAGCATTTCTCATGTTTGTGAGCTGTTTGTATCTAGTCTTCATTACTGGGATGCAAGATTTGTTCAACATACAGTAATCAATAACTATGATTCACCACATAAACAGAACTATATAATTATCTCAATAGATGCAAAAGAAGCCTTCTGTAAAATCTAACCTCTTTTCATGATAAAACCCTCAAGAAACTAGGCATCAAAGGAACACACCTCAAAATAATAAGGCCCGTCTATGAAAAACCCACAGCCAACCTCATAACAAATGGGAAAAGCTGTAAGCATTCTCTTGAAGAACTGGAACAAGACAAGAATGCCCACTCTCACCACTCCTATTCAACATAGTCCTGGAAGTCCTAGCCAGAGCAGTCAGACAAGAAAAAGAAATAAAAGCATCCAAATGGGAAAAGAAGAAGTTAAACTTCCTCTCTTTGCTGACCATATGATTCTATTCCTAGAAAACCCCAAGGACTCCACCAAAAGGCTCCTGGAACTTAAAAATGACTTCAGTAAAGTTTCAGCATACAAAATCAATGTGCAAAAATTAGTAGCATTTCTATATATCAATAATGTTCATGTCGACAGCCAAATGAAGAACACAATCCCATTTACAATAGTCACAAAGAAAGATAAAATACCTAGGAATACTTTTAACCAAGGAGATGAAAGATCTCTACAAGGATAACAATGAAACATTGCTGAAAGAAATCACAGATGACACAAACAAATGGAAAAACATTCTCTACTCATAGATTGGAAGAGTCAATATCATTAAAATAGCCATAGTGTCGAAAGTAATCTATAAATTCGATGTTATCGCTATCACATCAATATCATTTTTTACAGGATTAGAAAAAACTATCCTAAAACTCATATAAAACCAAAAAAGAGCCCAAATAGCCAATGCAATTATAAGCAAAATAAACCAAGCTGGCACTTCAAACTATACTACAAAGATACAGTAACCAAAACAGCATGGACCTGGCACAAAAACAGACACATAGACTATATTTCTTTAAATAACTAACTATATAGGTGCTTCATTTACCTGTGGAGGCCTACCCTAATCATCCCTTAGACAGCTCAAGTGCAATACCATAATTTTTAATCCAACTTCTCTGGCTCACATTCAGTAGTTCTGTAATAACTCACAAATACTAACACTCAAAATATATTAGTTGAAGAAATAAAAAGAATTAATAAGGCATAATAATTTGAAGCACTTTAAGGTTTTTATAAAATAACCATCTTGTCACTTTAGTCAACTGATATCTTCCTGTTTAATTTAATAAGTAGGTTTAGCTATCTGTTTAACTCTTCTCTGGGTTCTCGTCAACTCTTTTACCATTTGTTTTTTCTTTCTAATGCAAACCAGTTGAAGATTTTAGTTTTTTGTCCCTTCATTTTCTCACTTTCTTTAAAGCTTTTTTAATAAAATTATCGACTTACGAACACTGACGTATATCGTTTCAATGACCATCATAATATGTTTTAAATATCCCATTATCAATTACTATATTCTTTTGTGAGGAAATAATCATACAACTACGCAAATAGGCTTCGATGTGACTTTTGAATGATGGAATTAATCAGGAATATCTGGAAGCCCCATCTCAGGGCCAGAGTTAACATACCTGACAATGAGTAGAATAGCACTTGGAACTAGAGGATGAGCTTAGAAAAGAGAACTCATTTCATAATTATTTGTGAAATTAATGCTTTTTTATATCCAGAATAAAGGTGTAGCAATGGGATTGTTTGGAAATAATTCTTGGATTAAAGTTAATACGGTAAGAACACAGAAAATAACCACATTATAAACTTAATGTAAATTATATAAATCACTAAACCAGTAAAAGAAGGTTAATAAGGTTTTCTTTAGTTGACTTAAAGCAATTTTAAATAAAGATGAAGAAGCATTGACAGGCGCATATCAAACTGAATACTGATGACAAAGTACTTCTGAAGCAATGAGATCTCATGACTTGATCTTCTGTAATAAAGGTAAAATTCCTAGGGTAGATATAAGATTTTATTCTTGCTCATGGGAAAAATTAGATGGGCTTCTAATAGTAGAAAGAAACCTTGAAGAAACAATCACAAATTAATGAAATTGAATTCTCTTCCCTAAGGCAAGGAAATGGAAATGTCAGCAGAATTAAGAAAATTAACTTTATGAAGCTAATTGCATCAAATCTGAAAACTAGTACGATGAATCCTTGGGCTTCTTTTAGAAAGTAGAGTTCAAGGAAGTTGGCTATCCAAAAGAACACAGTTCTACCCAGTCAAAACAAATTATGCCAGGATATTTAAAAGCCAAAAAGGGAAAGAAGTCAATATGAATACATCCAGAACTTTGGATAAAGTCAAAGGGCAAATGAGGTTACACATAGTGAAATTTAGAAAGAATATTACAAAAGGGAATAATAGAATGAGAGTCATAGAAAATAAAATATTTATAGAGAATTCTGTTTTCAGAGAAAGATAAAAGTCACAATTTAAGTGATACAAAGATTTTCATCATTTATTCATTTCACACGTATTTACTGAGTGCCTACTATGTATGAGGCAACTTTTTAGGCACTGGACATTAACCAGAAAACATAACAAACAACATCTCTCCATTGTAAAGTTACATTTTAAAAATATATCATAAAAATTCATCAGATATCTTCCAATATATTTTCTGATGTTGTTTGTATTTGGCTCTATTCTCTACATTTTTTACATGTGTGTTTTTGATATTGATGATTCATGCTAATTCAGAATGATAACCCTGAGGGCAAAATCCTTTATAAACTGTATCTGATTAAGGAGGAAGAACTAATACTTTTTAGAATAGTACAAAATAATAAGGGTTAAAAGGAAAACATGTGTCGTTGTTGTTATTGTTATTGAATCAGCCAGATCATCAAGATACAATAGACATTGCTTTTGCCTTCATAATATCCACTCCTCCTTTCTTTCCAAGAGCATTCTGACTTGTGTTTTCAGGTAATCTCTACCCCACGCCTAATACACATAGCTAAGTATCTTGATAAGTAAATTCCATTCACCCTCCAGGAAGAGACTAATAATCCAAGGAGTTATCCCATTTCCCCTGACAGTGATTGGTTCAGAAATGGACATGTGGCCCAGTTTTGCTTTATGAGGTATTTTCTAATAGAGGGTCTGAGTTCTTCAATATTTGAGTGAAACTATTAACAATGACACACTTGTCATTCATCATCTATAAAGAGAAATAAATATATATATATAAGAAAAGAAATATATAAAAGAAATAAATATATAAATGCTTACGTTTAATCTTGTCCCTGAAAATGCAGCAGGGCATATTTTAAAAATCTTACTTTTATGAATCTTTTGATGTTTTTTATTCTCATCCATCATTTAGTTAAATGCAATAAAAAATGCAGCTAGTATGAGAAAGTCTTGATTCCTGTGTGGAACTGCTTTTCTAGGTGCTTTGAAATTGACTGGTGTTCTATTTGACAGTCCTTTCCTAACTGATTTTACTCATATGTCCTAACTGGTTCCCAGGAGACCTATGACTCAAATACTGGCCCTCTCTTACATTTCAGGCTTACACCCTCGACTGTTTCTCTCAGTGTGAAATGCATGTCCTGCTCATGCAGCAGACCTAAAATGTCCCAAACTGAGCCCATTATCTTCTTTCCCTCAGTCTGCCCCACTGCCTTTGTCTTCTGCCATGGTTTAGACAGCACCACCATCCTCTAGGTTAACCATCAGAAGCTACTCTCTCAACTTCCTCTCTCATATTTGTTCCTGAAACAGAATCTCTATAATGAACTGTTATTTCTAAATCTAAATTATCTTTCAAAATAATCCACTCATTTCCCTTTCCGTAGCCAATGACTTGTACAAGAACTTACTCTTCTCTGAATTTTACAATAGCTACCTAACCAGACTCTCTGCCAATTTTGGCAGAACATCAAGACTATTCATACTCTGATGCTTTTATACTTTTTAGAGGGGACTATTGTTTTATTTTCCCTTATGACCCCATGCTACAGTCAACCCAAGATAGTAATCATTTTCAGAACATGCTTTTCCTCTCCTTTGTTCACAATGTTTTCTGGGATAAAATTTCCTTAGGTCCACCAGTTGAAGTACTATGAATTCCTAACTTCCCAGCAAAAACTTTCCCTCCACTTAGAAATCTTTCTGATTTCCAAGGAGAGTCACTCCCTTCCTCCGTGGTGTGCCATGAGGTGTGAGTTGGGCTTTATCAGACACTTACTTGATTTCTGTGGCACTTATACAGAATACATACTCTCCATGAGTCATTAATGTATGGTTACTAGGTAAAAAGTCAGCTTAGATCTAGAAATATGATGTTCATGAGCTTAGAAATTAATATTTGTTCCACATGCTATGTTATTATAATAGTAATTTAAATCCCATTTGTCAATATATTTTGTGACAATGATGAATAAACCAAAATGGGCACAGAAAATAAAAAACAAAAACATTAAAGGCATGGGAACATAGACAGGGACAATTTTAACGAGCAAGGATAATTTACCCTTCTGATCACAACAGTTTTAACAGGAACTAAATTGGACTGCCTCCTTCAGGTCTGTAAATTGACTCGACTACTAGAAAATGTATTTGCCAGTCTATCATTGATGGGCATTTGGGTTGGTCCCAGGACTTTGCTATTATAAATAGTGCTGCGATAAACATACGTGTGCATACGTCTTTATAGTAGAATGATTTTTAATCCTTTGGGTATATACCCACTAATGGGATTGTTGGGTCAAATGGTATTTCTGGTTCTAGATGCTTGAGGAATTGCCATACTGTCTTCCACAATGGTTGAACTAATTTACACTCCCATCAACAGTGTAAAAATGTTCCTGTGATAAACTGGGTAAAAAAAAAATATGTCACATGTACACCATGGAATACTACACGGCCATTAAAAAAAGAATGAGTTCATGTCCTTTGCAGGGACATGGATGAAGCTGGAAGCCATCATTCACTGCAAACTAACACAAGAACAGAAACCCAAACGCTACATATTCCCACTCATAAGTGGGAGTTGAACAATGAAAACACGTGGACACAGGGAGGGGAACATCACACACCAGGGCCTGTCAGGAGGTGGGGGACAAGGGGAGAGGGAGCAGTAGCACAAATACTTAATGCATGCAGGGCTTAAAACCTAGAGGACAGGTTCATAGGTGCAGCAAACCACCATGGCACATGCATACCTATATAACAAACCCTCACATTCTGCACATGTATCCCAGAAATTAAAATAAAAATAAAGAAAATATATTTCTCATAGAATCTGTTCCCTCTCTTCCTACTTCCCTGTATGTCTGAATTACGGTCAATAGGAAGTTATATGTGCCATTCTGGGGACCAAGTTTATAATGGGGGAAGGATATACGATTTTGATGTTGTGGATATTATTTTATTCCATTATACTTGCAGTTAATATCAGCACCAAGTACTAAAACTAAATGCTCTTCCATGCTCACTTTCCCCTCCTGCTGGCTTTGGCAGACAAGGGCTGAGATTCTTAGCCTTTGGGGATTTGTGGATAGAATTCAGGGAGTTCATGAACTTGGATGGGAACAAATTACATCTCTATTTTAACTGGATCTAACTGAAATTTATAATTTCTTTCTCTTATGATGGCAGCCAACAAATCCCAGTAGCACAGTAGTACCTGTGACTTGGCTCCCAGTCAAGATCATAGATATTTTTATATCAGTTCTTCTGCTGCAGATATCTCAAAATACTGTTTGCCTTCATCACTACTTCAAAATTATGGTGGTTATTAGAACTGTGTTGCAAGATCTGGTTATTTAATACTAATTTAAAAGCACACATAGGGCTGGGCACAGTGGGTCACACCTGTAATCTCAGCACTTTGGGAAGTCGAGGAGGGAAGATCAGTTAAGGCCACGAGTTCAAGACCAATCTGGGCAATATAGTGAGATCCCATCTCTCCAAAAATAAGAAAAACTTTGCCAGGCAAGGTGGCCCATGCCTCTAGTCCCAGTTACTTCAGAGGCTGAGGTGGGAGGATCAGTTGAGCCTAGTAAGTTGAGGCTGTAGTGAGCGATAATCTCCACTCCAGCCTGGGCAACAGAGCAAGACCTTGCCTCTGAAAAAAAAAAAAAAAAAAAAAAAGACATCTGTTGCTGTAGCCCAAATTCATTTCATATACATGTTTTGATAAACGTATGTCAATGTAATTGTTTTCCTTTAAACCCTATTATTATTGTATGTATTTTAAAGCATTGTACTTAGAAAGGATCTTTAGGCTTTACCAGAGTGAAAGATGAGTCCATGGCACAGAAACAAAAATATGAAGAACCTTGCCTCTGGATTGGCAGTCACAGATGAAGGAGTGTGGGTTCTTGAATTATCACAAGATGAGAGCTGCCAGTTGAAAAGTAGACCCTTGCTTGAACTATTAAGGGTAAGAGCAATACATTTCTATTGTTTTTGGTCTATTATATGTTATGGAGTACATTTGTTAACCCAGACTGCCCTACCAAAACTCATATAATACTACAATATTTTCTTCAATTGTCATTCCCTATGCAAAAAAAACCATAAACAAGAAAGAATCAGGAAATAAAAAGGATGATCTAAATAATTATATGGAATAAAGAGAAGAAAAAAGCAAAATACTACGAGTATGTAAGTATTCTAGCTGTTCAAAGGTGGTTGACTGCAGCCTGATTTATTACAATTCCTTTTTTATAATAAGCTTCATTATAATTAATGACAGCTTCTGTAATATTAAGCCCCTGAATACCTTGGTTGTTAATTCTCATTCACAGAATGAAGAATTCGTCTTTGTTATAAAAAGGAAAGAATGGTTCTCTATTTCAGTTACGACTGAAACAACTCTGCCACTCAGTGACATGTATCCAAATGTTAGTTTTAGAACTTTTTTCTGATATAAAAACTGCAAATGTAAGGGGATAAAGTAATATCCATAATGTCAAGGTTGTATATTCTTTCACATCCTTTCTTTCTGCTCTGTTAAGACAGAGGCAGCGTTTTTAGTTCTCATTTTCTTCTGAAAGTTCTAAGTTGGCCACAGTTTCCAAAAAAACAGATGTGATTCATTTTGGACCAGACTTAAACGTATAAATTTCACATGAGTTTAGAGGCCACTAAAGTCATGGAAGAAGCATCTCATGACTTATAAACACAGCCCATTCTGGGCGAGTGACCAGTTAAGGTGATAAGGGCAAGTATTTAAAGTGAACTACCCTTGAGCAAACTGTCAGCTGGATCCACAATTATTTCACATTGTTATAAAATTACTTTTATTGATTTAAAACAGAAAAATATGATTTTTTATTATACTCCCTTTCTGCAGCCTCCTCAGTATGCACCACCCTATGTGTTTGCACAAATTCCAAAAATCAATCACATTCCAGGCATTTTTTTTTTTTTTTTTGGCTTCGTGTATTGTTCTCTCCTCGCCCATCTGCGAGGCCTCCAAGATTCAGACGTTTACAATTTAAAGATTATAAGACTGTTAAGAAGCTAAATCCTTAATAATCTTAATATTAAAACAGGTTTCATTGTGTGGGGGTATGTGAAATTATTTTAAATTAAATATATGTCCATGAGTGTTTGTGTACTCTTTTAAACTTTCATTTTAGGTCCAGGGTACAAGTACAGGTTTGTTTCATAGGTAAAGTTGTGTCATGGGATTTGTTGTACTTTTGTAACTGAGCAATCTATTTTTTTTTTTTTTTTTTTTTTGACATGGAGTTTAGCTCTTGTTGCCCAGGCTGGAGTACAATGGCACGATCTTGGCTCACTGCAACCTCTGCCTCCCAGGTTCAAATAACTTTCCTGCCTCAGCCTCCTGAGTAGCTGGGATTGCAGGCACCTGCCATCATGCCCAACTAGTTTTGTGTATTTTTAGTAAAGCTGGGGTTTCACTGTGTTGGCCAGGCTGGTCTCAAACTCCTGACCTCAGGCAATCCACCTTTCTCGGCCTCCCAAAATATTTGTTGTACTTTTGTAACTGAGTAATCTATTTTTTTAATTGTTGTTATTAAGATTCCCAAATTATACATTCAGGAAAAAATAATTGACTTTAAGACTATCAATTTACGTTACAGTTCCATTGTTTCAAAACTAATGGAAACACATATTTTAGATTTTTCACCATGAATTATGATATGGTTTAGCTGTGTCCCCACTCAAATCTCATCTTGAATTGTAGTTCCCATAATCCTCACTTGTCATGGGAGGGTCCCAGTGGGAAGTAATTGAATCAGAGGGGCGGGTTTTCCCTGTGCTGTTCTCATAACAGTGCGTAAGTCTCATGAGATCTGGTGGTTTTATAAAGGGGAGCTCCCTGCATATGACCTTTTGCCTGCCGCCATGTAAGACATGCCCTTGCTCCTCCTTTGCCTTCCACCATGATTACGAGGCATCCCCAGCCATGTGGAACTGTGAGTCCATTAAACCTTTTTTTCATTATATAAATTACCCAGTCTTGGGTATATCTTTATTAACATCATGAGAACGGGCTAATACAAATCATTTGTTTCTTTCTTAGCTGCATTGGGATAAGTTCAGTGTATTAATTCAAAAGTTCTTATTATGAAAGAAATTACTCATAATAACTATTTACTCAAAAAATAATGCAACAGAAAAGTCATATAAATAGGAACAATATCTTGGGGACATTACATCTATCAGTTTACAAGTGTTTTAAATCTAAGAGTACACCGATTAGTGCAAGGATGTGATCCATGTTAATGGGAATTTTATCATGACAACTCTCCATCTTATAGAGAGCTATTTCTTCAGGATAAGAATTTGTATGATCCAGTCAGATGAATCTTACAATGTAGATGACATTTGTTTCGTGGAAGTTTTTCTGGATTCCGAGTTTTTCCTGACAGAGAACAAGATACATGTGGGACACAGCTGAAAAGCAGTTTAATATCTTACAGGGATGCTATGACTCATAAATGTTGGCTTTGTCTCCAGTGGGCCTGTGGCATGGGCCCCAAGTAGGGCATTCCAGTGAGGCTTCAATGTAACAGCTGTAATTGTCACCCTTTTCGGTCATAAAAGCACAGATAATGATCTACTGTGCTAATTAAAGGAGAAAAAGAACATAGTAGGGTTGTTTCTAAAATGACACTCATCTAATTAGCATGAGGAAAATTAGAACAGAAACACTGAAGGATTTCTTAGTATTTTTAGAGCTGGAAGAAAACTGTTAACTTCTCATTTAGAATTATCTGGCAGTTGTAGCTCTTGTCACATATTTAGAAAAACTTCCTTGTAAAGAAACTGGTTAGTCTCCAGATTCACATGAATGCTGTCTACATCCTGAGCAAGAATGAAACATTTTTCATTATAATTTGAAAATTTCTGAAGTAGGGTTTGTTCCTGCCCACCCACTCCTTCCTCCCAATTCATTGTTGGAGACAATAGCAAACAGTGCAACACATTTAGAGTTCTTTACTCCAATATGGTACCATATGGAATGGATTTAAATGTGAATGAAGGGTAAGGATAATTTAAGGTATTATACATAGGTCCAGTCTACTTTGTTAAAAATATTGGGTACAAAATAATTCATATAAATAAATACATATATGTAAAATAAAATTTATTTCATGTAAAGCTACTGTATGACATGAAATGACTGGAAAATTGTTCTAGTGATTTGGGAAAAACACATTAAAATCTTTAGTTAACAATTGTGAATTTTTAATTTATTCTTGTGTTTTTGTCACTGTAACTTTTTTATTACAAAAAATCATTTTCATATTTAGACATTAAATATATAACATTAAAATTTCTCAACCCACAGTGGTTTTATTGACAGTTACCTTGTCTATCACATTTCATCCTTTTATTTGTATTTCATTTGACTCACTTTTTTGTTGTTTTTATCTGGTAATTTGGAAATTATATATCCTATCTCGAGTCTTCCTATTTCTTTTGTGAGTACAAGTGTTTAATCCCAGTACAGTTTTATATCAATATCTAAAGCTTAACACCATCTATAACCTCTTCCCAAATGAGACAAAAATGATATCATGCTTTCATTGCCTCTTATTTCATGTCACTCATACCAATACACATGTTGAGAACATCTGGCTATTTAGTTTCAGTTTACTCCGTCTGTGTTTCACATCAACATTTAGTTGATACTAAATATAAGTTGTATTTGTTTCTTTGTTTACCATTTGCCTTTGTATTCCAGCTCATCTTCTTTCTTGAGTTTTTCAATTATTTATTGTGTTTTGTTTTGCTCTAGAAATGTTTTCCAAAATACTTCCCTATTGCTTTTTTTTCTCACTCTTCTTTATCCTTTGATTCCAATCTTGGAATGCCCAGAAATCAGTCCTATATCCAATAGTAGTCAACATTCTTGAATTAAGAACAGTGTCTCGTTTGTCAAAGATCAGATGATTGTAGATATGTGGCATTATTTCTGAGGGCTCTGTTCTGTTCCATTGATCTATATCTCTGTTTTGGTACCAGTACCATGCTGTTTTGGTTACTGTAGCCTTGTAGTATAGTTTGAAGTCAGGTAGTGTGATGCCTCCAGCTTTGTTCCTTTGGCTTAGGATTGACATGGCGATGCGGGCTCTTTTTTGGTTCCATATGAACTTTAAAGTAGTTTTTTTCCAAATCTGTGAAGAAAGTCATTGGTAGCTTGATGGGGATGGCATTGAATCTATAAATTACCTTGGGCAGTACGGCCATTTTCACGATATTGATTCTTCCAACCCATGGGCATGGAATGTTCTTCCATTTGTTTGTATCCTCTTTTATTTCATTGAGCAGTGGTTTATAGTTCTCCTTGAAGAGGTCCTTCACATCCCTTGTAAGTTGGATTCCTAGGTATTTTACTCTCTTTGAAGCAATTGTGAATGGGAGTTCACTCATGTTTTGGCTCTCTGTTTGTCTGTGATTGGTGTACAAGAATGCTTGTGATTTTTGTACATTGATTTTGTATCCTGAGACTTTGCTGAAGTTGCTTATCAGCTTAAGGAGATTTTGGGCTGAGACAATGGGGTTTTCTAGATATACAATCATGTCATCTGCAAACAGGGACAATTTGACTTCCTCTTTTCCTAATTGAATACCCTGTATTTCCTTCTCCTGCCTAATTGCCCTTGGCAGAACTTCCAACACTATGTTGAATAGGAGTGGTGAGAGAGGGCATCCCTGTCTTGTGTCAGTTTTCAAAGGGAATGCTTCCAGTTTTTGCCCATTCAGTATGATATTGGCTGTGGGTTTGTCATAGATAGCTCTTATTATTTTGAGATACGTCCCATCAATACCTAATTTGTTGAGAGTTTTTAGCATGAAGGGCTGTTGAATTTTGTCAAAGGCCTTTTCTGCATCTATTGAGATAATCATGTGGTTTTTGTCTTTGGTTCTGTTTATATGCTGGATTACATTTATTGATTTGCATATGTTGAACCAGCCTTGCATCCCAGGGATGAAGCCCACTTGATCATGGTGGATAAGCTTTTTGATGTGCTGCTGGATTCAGTTTGCCAGTATTTTATTGAGGATTTTTGCATCAATGTTCATCAAGGATATTGGTCTAAAATTCTAAGGGTTCCCTATTTCATAAATGGTGCTGGGAAAACTGGCTAGCCATATGTAGAAAGCTGAAACTGGATCCCTTCCTTACACCTTATACAAAAATTAATTCAAGATGGATTAAAGACTTACATGTTAGACCTAAAACCATAAAAACCCTAGAAGAAAACCTAGGCAATACCATTCAGGACATAGGCATGGGCAAGGACTTCATGTCTAAAACACCAAAAGCAGTGGCAGCAAAAGCCACAATTGACAAATGGGATCTAATTAAACTAAAGAGCTTCTGCACAGCAAAAGAAACTACCATCAGAGTCAACAGGCAACCTACAGAATGGGAGAAAATTTTTGCAACCTACTCATCTGACAAAGGGCTAATATCCAGAATCAAACAAATTTACAAGAAAAAAACAAACAACCCCATCAAAAAGTGGGCGAAGGACATGAACAGACACTTCTCAAAAGAAGACATTTATGCAGCCAAAAAGCACATGAAAAAATACACTTCATAACTGGCCATCAGAGAAATGCAAATCAAAACCACAATGAGATACCATCTCACACCAGTTAGAATGGCCATCATTCAAAAGTCAGGAAACAACAGGTGCTGGAGAGGATGTGGAGAAATAGGAACACTTTTACACTGTTGGTGGGACTGTAAACTAGTTCAACCATTGTGGAAGTCAGTGTGGCGATTCCTCAGGGATCTAGAACTAGAAATACCATTTGACCCAGCCATTCCATTACTGGGTATATACCCAAAGGACTATAACTCATGCTGCTATAAAGACACATGCACATGTATGTTTATTGTGGCACTATTCACAATAGCAAAGACTTGGAACCAACCCAAATGTCCAACAATGATAGACTGGATTAAGAAAATGTGAAACATATACACCATGGAATACCATGCAGCCATAAAAAAAGATGAGTTCATGTCCTTTGTAGGGACATGGATGAAACTGGAAATCATCATTCTCAGTAAACTATCGCAAGGAGAAAAAACCAAACACCGCATGTTCTCACTCATAGGTGAGAATTGAACAATGAGAACACATGGACACAGGAAGGGGAACATCACACTCTGGGGACTGTTGTGGGGTGTGGGGAGGGATAGCATTAGGAGATACACCTAATGCTAAATGACGAGTTAATGGGTGCAGCACACCAACATGGCACATGTATACATATGTAACAAACCTGCACATTGTGCACAGGTACCCTAAAACTTAAAGCATAATAATAGTAAAATGAAATAAAAATAAAAGAATTGTAAGGGATAAACATATATATAGAGTATGAGAATAAATAACCCATTAACAAAGTAAAAAAAAATAAATAAAAGAATACTGTCTCAAAACTAAATCCAATCCAATGTCAAAACACGTGACTGTGCCTTAATATCAGCTGGATATAGTCACATTCATTTCCAAATTTTCATAATCATTAGAAGAGTCTTCCAAAAAGCAAATTGAGTTTATGAGTTAGAAGCAAGAACACTGGGCTAAAAGACAGCAACTTCCATTCCTGTGTTCAGTCTACTAGCTAGTCCTGTGGTGTTGATAAAATCATTAGACTTTTATCCATTTAATTTCTTCATTTGAAAAATGAGTAATTTCAAACTTTGTTTCCTCATGTTCAATATAAATTTAAATTAGACTGTAGTATATTTGGGAAGGATGCTACATTGTATTAAAACATTACTTTAGGTCAGGCACGGTGGCTCACGCCTGTAATCCTAGCACTTTGGGAGGCCTAGGTGAGCAGATCACTTGAGGTCAGGAGTTCAAGACCAGCCTGGCCAACATGGTGAAACCCTGTCTCTACTAAAAATACAAAAAATATTTGCTGGGCATGGTGGTGGGCACCTGTAATCCCAGCTGCTCCAGAGGCTGAGGCAGGATAATTGCTTGAATCCAGGAGGCAGAGGTTGCAGTGTGCTGAGATCACACCACTGCACTCCAGCCTGGGCAACAGAGCGAGATTCCATCTAAAAAAAAAAAAAGTGTTTTATATATATAAAAAACTTAACTTTGATGTCTAGGACTAGCCCTTCCCTATTTTAGCAATGTTTCTATGATTTGATAGCTTGGATTCTGAAAAACACAGTAATAAAAAATAAAGATGGTATTGTGGTTTTTAATATATTTGCATAATATGGATTTATGATAAGTAGTCAATAATTTATGGATAATATTTCTTCCAAACAACTTTGTATTGTCCGTAAATGTATCATGTAAGTCAGGAGAAAAATATATTAAATATCTGTATTTTACATACATTAAAATACTTTCTTTAAAAGTAGAGAAAAATAGGCCGGGTGCGGTGGCTCACGCTTGTAATCCCAGCACTTTGGGGGGCCGAGGCAGGCGGATCACGAGGTCAGGAGATCGAGACGATGGTGAAACCCCGTCTCTACTAAAAATACAAAAAAATTAGCCAGGCATGGTGGCCGGCGCCTGTAGTCCCAGCTACTCAGAGAGGCTGAGGCAGGAGAATGGCGTGAACCCGGGAGGCGGAGCTTGCAGTGAGCCGAGATTGCGCCACTGCACTCCAGCCTGGGCAACAGAGTGAGACTCCGTCTCAAAAAAAAAAAAAAAAAGAAAAAAAAGAAAAATAAATTCTAAATATTTAATAATAGTAGAAAAATAATTGCATTGCAAATATTTCATTTTGAAAATAAATTTGCAATATTGGTTTTTTCCCCTTAAAAGTGGCAAAAGGCATTTTGCTTAATAACAAAAAAAAGCAAGAAACTTTATTTCCCAGAGAATCCTTATTGATCTATAGATAGTGTTGTAGGAAAACAGTTCATTAGGATTAGTTCTAACAGCATGTGTGAAACCAAAGGAGCGGATGATACGAGAGCATTTTAAAAAACATCCATTAGTGTCATCTGCTTTCTCTTGTTACGTCTTTCCTTTTCAAATACTTCTTTCATCTTGTACATGTGGAGTATCTCCAGTTTTCTAACAAATTATCTTTCGTAAAACTATGCAGTTTTTATAACACTCTCAGTCATCATTAAAAAGACAATACCTTGTTTGGGTCACACAGATTGGGCCACTGAGCGAACACCTACCATTCATTTTTAGCTTTTTTGAGAGTGGCTAATGCCACCATCATAAGCCTTTCGGTTTATTTTAAATAGGTAGTACATCATATGGTGCACAAATTGAAATGACATAGAAAGCAATCTTTTTTCTACCACCTTGTTCTTCATCTATCCTTTTGGCTCTCTAGTGCAAACATTTTGGTTCTTCATTTTTACAATTGATTCCTCAGTTACTATACAGCCAACACTTTTTAATAGGTAATCATTTTGAAAATAATTTCAAAAAATTTAATATTTGAATACTTCTAACATTTAGAATCCTGAAAATGAACTTCTACTGTTATCTATTTTGTGGGCAGAAACAAAGTGAAATAATAGGCTTTTAGTCTCAAATGTAATACATTAATATCACACGTATGTTTGGTTTTTCTTATACTACAACAAAAATAGAAATATTCCAGTGGAAACTAAGAATGTCAACATAAAATTTTTGTCACAATTGGCTAGGCCGTTTTCAAAGAAGATGGCAAATTTCGCAGTCTATTTACGTTGATTTGCTTGAATTGACTTCAAAAAGATGAAGAGAAAAGAATATGTGTTGGTAAGAATAAACTTTAAGAAAATATAATGAATTCAGAAGTATTTGTTACATGAAATAGAAGTCTCAGGGCAGAAATACAGTGACCACAAGTATGTGAGCCTTTATAAAGTAAATATAGAAGAGAAGGCATCGTATCACTAAATCAAGAAATAAATTCTGATCACTAAGATGTGTTGCTTGCTCTAACTTAGAACTACAGGGATAAAGTGGTTCAAGATGAACCATTCATTCTCCTTAGAATATTTGGAACAATACTACGTCAGAAAATTGTTTCAAAATGAAGTCATAATACATATAGGCAAATTTTGTCTTATTTAAACCAAATGTACTAAGTGTACTTTAATACATTAAATAAAAACTGTATTTAATACATTAAAATACACTTAGTTACTTAACTTGGGTCTTTAGCAGTAGGTAGATTCAGAGTGAACAGATTCTTTAACCCAATCTTCAACTTCTCCCTTGTGTCTCCATGTATTTAATAACACAAATCTTCTTAAAGTAAAACATAATGTTCTTCAAGGTCTGTGATAGCAAGTCTCTAAATAGCAGGCATAGAATCAACTTTGCTATGTTGACAGCCTTAATTGCATATGCTCAATATTGTATTAAAAAATTAAAAGTATAATTCCCTTCACCTTGCAGGGATATTTTTAAACCTAATTATAGAAACCAAAAGAAGGAAAACAATCAGCCTCATTATACATTAGGAATTGTTTGTATCAGTGCCCATTATTCATTAGGAATCATCTGATATAATTTATCACCTAAGTATTTGCAAATTTTCTTTTTGTCAGTTTATCATTAGACTATGTAAAAAGTATTCGTATTTTTTCCACAAAATTTAGTTTAGCATATACACTTAAATAAAAACACAGAGGATTTACTTTATGCTAGACCATTGTGGAAGGAGAAAGAATAAACTAGAAGTCAAGGGGAAAATATCCATTCCTTCTGTGCCATCATATGGCTGGAGTTCAAGACTCTCTAGAGTGCTTTGTACTTCCCCATAGTTCCAGGATCCTCATTCCATTTGGGATGTACTCGTTTTTCAAGACAGAGAGTATTTTTTTCCTTTTGAATTTATAATGTTTTATAAATTTTACAAAAGTAATCAATGTACACTTTAAAAAAAAAAGATATTAAAATCTTGCATTGAAATCCAGGAATCTCTTGTCCTTCCTATCCTTGCTTTCTAGTCTTGATAGTCAAAGCTAATTTGACCCAGCCATCCCATTACTGGGTATATACCCAAGGGAATATAAATCATGCTGCTATAAAGACACATGCACACGTATGTTTATTGCGGCACTATTCACAATAGCAAAGACTTGGAACCAATCCAAATGTCCAACAACGATAGACTGGATCAAGAAAATGTGGCACATATACACCATGGAATACTATGCAGCCATAAAAAATCATGAGTTCATGTCCTTTGTAGGGCCATGGATGAAGCTGGAAACCATCATTCTCAGCAAACTATCAAAGGGACAAAAAACCAAACACCGCATGTTCTCACTCATAGGTGGGAATTGAACGATGAGAACACATTGACACAGGAAAGGGGAACATCACACTCCAGGGACTGTTGTGGGGTGGGGGTAGTGGGGAGGGATAGCATTAGGAGATATACCTAATGTAAATGACGAGTTAATGGGTGCAGCACACCAACATGGCACATGTATACATATGTAACAAACCTGCACGTTGTGACATGTACCCTAGAACTCAAAGTATAATAAAAAACGTGACTTTTTTCGCACAACATAATATCCGTCCATTATGTTAAGAGTATTGGTAGTTTATTTAACCATTTATATTTTGATGAAACAATAGTATCGTGTCCAGGTTTTGGGTATTACAAGTACAGCTGCTATGCAAGTTCTCGTATGAGCCTTTGTATGTTCATATGTTTTAATTTTTCCTGACAAATACCCAGAATTGGGATTGCTGAGCCATATGGAAAGTGTATGTTTAGCTTTATAAGAAACTGTCAAACTGTTTTCCAACATGATTGTACAGTATTACATTTCTACTAGCAATGTATGAGAATTTCAATTGCTCTACCTCCTCACCCACACGTAGTATTGAAAGCCTTTAATTTCTTCTATTCTAGTGGGTAGATAATGATTTCTTCTTAGAGAAGAAATAGGTTTAAATGTGGTAATAGAAACTTGGCAGGGTATTTTACATCTTCAATGCAAGGAGCAAGGGACAGAAAGGACAGAGGTGCCAAACTGGGTAAACACACAGCTGAAAAAGGAGTAATCGGATGGAGAAAAAAATTTACCCAATCTGAGACTTTTTACAGGCCAAACCCAGACTCTGTCCCGCAGCAGTTCAGAGTTGTAAAAAGTCATTTTAGGATGATGATTCCTTATGGCACTTTGCTTAATGCTTCATAGAATTTTCCATGGAAATAAACATGGCTAAAATAGAGTATTCTTACTTTATTTTATATATAGGGCAGTAAGTAAAACTTGTCTTTTTGCTTTCATTCATAAGTGCCCTTCATTGCTATCCTGTGGTTTTCCAAAATTCCCTGCTTCAATTCTCTACTCAGCATTACCCCTTAGTACCATGCTTTTTCTTCTAAATGTTTTATCTCCCACTTTCATTTCTTCTAAATGTTTCATCTCTCACTTTCATCAAAACTGATCTGAAATTCCATTGTCATCTATGAAAGAGGAACTGTTCTGAAAATTGCCTTTATGCCAAAAAAATTTATAAAATTGAACAAAATATGTAAAACAACTGACTTCACACATAGGACAATAGTATAGTACAGAACTGTGATCTCTGAGATTAGAAAAATTAGGTGAAATAATTAGGTGAATCTTAAAATGTACCCAGTTTATACACAGAGGCAGTTTGCAGATCACAGTGGACCAAGGGAAAATTCAAACTGGGCCTAACAATCTAGGTAAGTTGGAGAGACAAAGGTTAGAGCTCAGTGAAAAATTTGTCTAAATTCTGTGCGGCAGAATATTTAAATGGCGGAGGTTTTATACACTCAGAGAGAGAATTTGAGAGGTATAGAGTTGAGTCTTCTTGGGTCTTTGATTTACTAGAAATCTTGAATGCGTGGAGTAATATTTTATAAAGCCATGGAAAAAAACTAGAAAATAATATTTTGAAAATTATCTGGATATCACCTAAGGCTGAGAAGAATTTGTGTTCCCAACAGTCAGATTTGTTAAATGTTTTTACACGTGCAGCTATGGGTAGAGTCCTCAGATGTTATATGCCTATGCAATAGCTTTAGAAGGCTATTTAAAACTTCAATTAAAAAGTCACAGCCGGCGGGGCGTGGTGGCTCATGCCTGTAATCCCAGCACTTTGGGAGGCTGAGGCGGGTGGATCACGAGGTCAGGAGATCAAGACCATCCTGGCCAACACGGTGAAACCCCGTCTCTACTAAAAATACAAAAAAAAATTAGCCGGGCGTGGTGGCGGGTGCCTGTAGTCCCAGCTACTCAGGAGGCTGAGGCAGGAGAATGGCATGAACCCAGGAGGCAGAGCTTGCAGTGAGCCAAGATGGCGCCACTGCACTCCAGCCTGGGCGACATAGCAAGACTCCATTTCTAAATAAATAAATAAATAAATAAATAAATAAATAAATAAAATTCTTGAAAGGATTGAACTTATTCTAGGTAACTTAACTACATGCCAGAAAAAAAGTTAAAAACTATTAAAAGAAAAAAAAAATCACCATTCAAGACCACACATTTTACAAAGTATTTTATCTAATGAAGAATTAACAGGGATACCGTAGAGCAGGATTATATGACATATCGTGAGGAGAATGAAATATCAATAGAAACAAGCTCAGAATAACAAAAATATTGGAATGGTAAGATGGAAATGCAGTCTAAACATTATAAATACACTTGAGGATGTTAAGAAACACATGAAATGAGAAATGGATAGTAGCAAAGTAAAAACTTTAGAAATTTTAGAGGAAGAGAAAAATATAATATTCAAAATAAAAAATATACTGGAGGCAATTAATTGAAGATTAGACACTACCGAATGAAACACCAATGGATTGGAAGGCTTACAAATAGAAACTATTCAAAGTAAAGCACAGTAAGAGAAAAAAAATGAAAAGTGTAGTTCATCAGAAACCTATAGGACATATCACATTATACATATCTAAGTGAAATTGGAGTCCTAGAGGTAGAGGGCAGATAGTTGAAGAAATAAAAATAAAAATATTTCAAAAACATTTTAAATTGTCACATTTAAAAAGAGATACTAAGTTGAATAAATATAAGCAAAACCACACCATGACCCATTATAATCAATTTACTAGAAATCAATAATTAAAAATGAAGAGAAGTTGGAGAAAAGACACATCACATACGAAGAAAAGAAGATAATACAGCAGACTTTTCACAGCCAAAAAGTAAGTTCAAAAAGTTGTATGATATAAGGTCATTATGCAAAAGTCAATTGTAATGATATGGACTAAAAATAAATAAGAAGACATTGAAATTAATTAATGTCATTAATTATAACATCAAACTGCAAAATGCCTAGGGATATATTTTATAAAATATGTATAAGACATCCACTGAAAACTAAAATATTCCTAAAGGAAATTAAAGACCCCAAAATGGAGGAATATACTATATGCATGGATCAGAAAAATCAAGGTTTTTAAGATGTCAATTTTCTTTAAATTTATCTGTGGATTCATTGCAGTCAAATTTCCGCAAAGCTTTGTTGTCGTAATTGATACACTGGTTGTAAAATTAAGTAGAAATGCAAAGAAACTAAAATATCAAAACAATTTAACAAAAGAGAAACTAAATTAGATATTTATAGTATCTAATTTCAAGTTATGTAGTAACTGAGATTGTCATCAAAATATTGATGTGAAGATAAACATAATCAGTGAAACACAATAAACAGTACATAGACTCATCCAAATATGATATTCAATAATAAAATAAAGGTAATATTTTCAACAAGTGGTACATGAGGAAATGGACATCAATATACAAAGTAGTATACATATATACATACATACATACATACATACATGCATAGAACTTGACCTTTACCTCACAACTAAACACAAGAAAGAGCTAAAATTGTACTACTTCTAAAAGAAAATATAGGAAAAACTCTTTCTGGCCCTGGGTTGAATAATGACTTCTTAGCTAGAATACCAAAAGAACAAAACATAAAGGAAAATTTTATAAATTCAACTTCATCCAAAAAAGAAAATAAAAAAAGAAAACTGTTGCTGTATTGAAGGCTCTGCTGAGAAAATGAAAAGGCAAGTCACAACTGGGAGAAAATATTTATAAGTCTTATATCTGATTAAAGACTTGTATGGAGTGTATATAAAGAACTCTCGTAACTGAATAAGAAGACTAATGACTCAATTTAAAAATGGGCAAAAGATATGGGCAGACAGTTCACAAACAATAGTATGTGAATGGCCAAAAAACAAATGTGAAGATAATCAACGTGTTTAGTCACCAGGGAAATGTAAATGAAACCACAATTAGACATTATTATCTACCCACCAGAATAGAAGAAATTAAAGGCTTCCAATACTACGTGTGGGTGAGGAGGTAGAGCAATTGAAATTCTCATACATTGCTAGCAGAAATGTAATACTGTACAATCATGTTGGAAAACAGTTTGACAGTTTCTTATAAAGCTAAATATACACTTTCCATACGGCTCAGCAATCCCAATTCTGGGTATTTGTCAGGAAAAATTAAAACATGTGAACATACAAAGGCTCATACGAGAACTTGCATAGCAGCTGTATTTGTAATAGCCAAAACCTGGACACGATACTAATATTTCATCAAAATATAAATGGTTAAATAAACTACCAATACTCTTAACGTAGTGGATGGATATTATGTTGAGCTAAAAAAGCCACATTCTGTGTGATTCAATTGATATGAAATTCTATGAAAGACCAAATTATAGGTACAAAGAGCACTGCTCCCATGAACCGGGGATGGAAATATGCATTTCAATATCAAGGACCATGAGATATCCTTTTTGGGTGAAAAAAGGGTTTCTGTTTCTTGATTGTGGCAAAAACACAGTAATACCTTTTACAAAATTTATTCAATTTAATAAAGTGAGTGAAATAACTCTATGTAAGACATTCTTCAATAAAACTGATTATTTAAATTTTTCTGCTTGATCTATGTTCTCTCCTTTTTCATCTACTTGACAAATTATAACTGTGTTAAGGATAAGACAAGAAATTTATTTTTGGGGGTACTCTCATTTCAAAACTGACATTTTTAGGTGAAAGTTTTAACCTCAAAGACAGGAATTTTAATGACACTCATTTTAACTGCTGTGGTATTGCTGTGATGATGTGGGAGCAGGATAGATTTTCTAATACTTAATGAATCTCACTAGGACTACCTGAGTAGATTTACTCCTGCAGAAGCAAACAGACCTAAATTTAAAATGTTATGTTCAGGCAATCATAGGAGGAAAAATCTCAGGCTGTTGAGGCAATTTACTGCTTCTCAATAATTTAGTCTCATGAAAAAGTACAGTGGCAGTAACATTCCACAATAGCTTTAAGTCATGAGAAAATTTCTATTTGGCTTTATAATGTAGCATAGATTTTTTTTAGCATGACTTTTCCAAAAACAATTTTCCATAAAATGTAACAATAATAAGCATAGAGCAACTAAACATTACAGAAGGGGAGACAATACAACCACAAACATTTTAAACATCCTCTATGATAGGGCTCTGTGAAAGACATTGGGAATAAAAAGACCTCAATTCTATTGATTAGCAAATATTTGACACATGTCATTTACTCAGTATAATCTGTGAAACAAATGAATATAAGACAAAACAATCTATGTCTCATATTCCACAGATCCATGGAGTTGGCTTCGAAGAATTGCAGGTATAAGACATTTCCTTGGACAACCCATCAAAGATTAGAATGCCCATTTTTATTATGAATACACATTCATCTACTGAAAAATTTCTGCTTCCCTTATATGCTCATCCAAATCAAACTGCTGTAGAACATTTATTTTATAAAAGCTACAAAATGCAAAATCTGCATATGAATTCTCAAGAATGCCTGAAAGGCAAAAATAAATTCCTATTAAATAATGTCAGAATACATTTATCATCACAATTGATCTATGCATTTATGAAAGAGAAAATTGGTTATGTTTAAGGTCTTGTCAACTTCTACTTGTATTTTGTAAGTATGGGATTACTTTGAAATAGTACCAGCCTTTCCAGGAGAATATGGCATATTAAATTGACGCATAAACCTGTAACAATCTTCAAAGGGATGGATGCTTTGTAGATGTTAGGTAAAATATGTTTAAGTAGAAGTTGACACTTGTTTCTCTCAACAGGCTGTATTTCCAAGCAAACACATGAAAGAGAAAGCACATTGACAATCTTGGGAAGCAACATGTCAGTATAACTTCCTGAGACAGACTCAGCCAAAATAATGCCATGGAGAAAGGATTCAGGTACAACTCCAGAGAACTTAGTTGTAGCACATTTCTACTGGATCAGCAATCCATGTGTAGGAGTGAGAGCCTAAATCACCACAGTGCTCATTAATAACTATAACCATATAAAATTAGACTTCCTATCACAAAACCCGTATCAGAAACTTGATAATAGCTTTTGAATTTAGCATTCTGTGTCTTAAAACGTATATATATATATAGGAATTTAAAGCAATGACTTTTGACCCCAGTAATTTTCTTCTAAGATGAAAGGGAATTGAATGGTGTAGACTGGACAGAAATTGCTTGAGAATTTCAATGACATTCTCTGGCTTTAAAAGTATAAATTTAGTTTTTTTCTACTTATGATAGAGTCAGCAGTTAAATTATTATTATTATTATTATTATTATTATTGTTATTGTTATTTTTGAGATGGAGTCTTGCTCTGTCACCCAGGCTGGAGTGCAGTGGCATTATCTCGGCTCACTGCAACCTCTGCCTCCAGGGTTCAAGCAATTCTCCTGCCTCATCCTCCTGAGTAGCTGGGACTACAGGCGCCCACCACCACGTCTGGCTAATTTTTGTATTTTTGGTAGAGATGGGGTTTCACCATGTTGGCCAGGCTGGTCTCGAGCACTTGACCTCAGGTGATCCATCTGCCTCGGCCTCCCAAAGTGTCGGGATTACAGGCGTGAGCCACCGTTCCCAGACAGCTAAATTATTTAGATAGGTTTTTAGAGTAAATATTGACGGTAGAATGAAAAAGCTGCACTTTTTGTCTGTTCTTATCACTGATCTATTCAACTGACCTGGACATGCCTTTTGGCGGTTTTAGCTGGCTTTCATTTGGAGAAAGTAAGCAAGTGGTAGTTTAACCCACTGATGTCATAAAACACTGCAATGAATACCCATAACACATACTCATAAGCATAATACCTTATCATTATATACTTACTCTACACACTCATTGGTACATAACACATCCACTGGAATTAAACTTACTGACCCAGTGAATATATACAGTATGAGTTCTGTGAAGTCCATACTTTTTATTATTATTATACTTTAGGTTTTAGGGTACATGTGCACAATGTGCAGGTTTGTTACATATGTATCCATGTGCCATGTTGTTTTGCGGCACCCATTAACTCGTCCTTTAGCATTAGGTATATCTCCTAATGCTGTCCCTCCCCCCTCCCCCCACCCCACAACAGTCCCTGGAGTGTGATGTTCCCCTTCCTGTGTCCATGAGTTCTCATTGTTCAATTCCCACCTATGAGTGAGAACATGCGGTGTTTGGTTTTTTGTCCTTGCGATAGTTTACTGAGAATGATGTTTTCCAGTTTCATCCGTGTCCCTATAAAGGACACGAACTATGTGAAAAGACCAAACCTACATCTGATTGGTGTACTTAAGTGCATACTTCTTGGGACAAAGGCTGATCTATGTTTCCCTGATACACACTTGCCTAAAACCTCTGCCGTTATTCTTCTTTCCTATCATGGTCAACAAGAAAAATGTAAGCAATAAAAGACCAACAGGTCATCCTATTTTTATACATATGAAGAAAACTTTTCATGTCCTAGTTTAATTTGATTCTTCTACCTATCATTTGTTCATCTTCCCTCTTTTAAGTCTTTACTTCTTTTTTCTTTCTTTTCTAGAGCACTTTTTATTGACTCTTTATCTTCTTTGCTATACTCTTACCTCATTCATAATGAGTGATATCATTTGGCACCGTGTCCTCTCCCAAATCTCATTTTGAATTGTAATCCTCATGTGTTGGGGGAGGAGCATGGTGGGAGGTGATTGAATCATGGAGATGGACTTCCCGCTTGCTGTTATCATGATAGTAAGTGAGTTCTTACAAGATCTGATGGTTTAAAAGTGTGATAGTTTCCCCCTTCACTCTCTCTCTCCTGCCACCATGAAAAACATGCCTTGCTTCTCCTTTGCCATCCACCATAATTGTAATTTTCCCAACGCCTCCTCAGCCATACTGTACTGTGAGTCAATTAAATCTCTTTTCTTTATAAATTACTCAGTCTCAGGTAGTTCTTTATAACAGTGGGAAAAGCAACTAATACAGACAATTGGTACCAGTGTGATAAAGGAAACTAAAAATGTGGAAGTGACTTTGGAACTGGGTGACAGGCAGAGGTCGAAACAGTTTGATGGGCTCAGAAGGAGACAGGAAGATGTGGGCAAGTTTGGATCTTCCTAGAGACTTGTTGAATGCTTTTGACCAAAATGCTGATAGTGATATGGACAATGAAGTCCAGGCTGAGGTGGTCTCAGATGGAGATGAGGAACTTATTGGGAACTGGAGTAAATGTCACTGTTGCTGTGCTTTAGCAAAGAGACTGGTGGCATTTTGCCCCTGTCCTGGAGATCTGTGGAGCTTTGAACTTGAGAGAAATGAATTAGGGTATCTGGTGGAAGAAATTTCTAAGCATCCAGGCATTCAAGATGTGGCCTGGCTGCTCCTAACAGCATACAGTCATATGTATTTACAAAAAGATTATCAGAAATTGGAATTTACGTTTAAAAGAGAAGCAGAGTATAAAAGTTTGGATTGTTGAGTGCCTGCCCCTGTTGAAGAAGTTTTATCTCATATCCAACTCATCTCTTCAAGCTTTTTACAATGGAAGTAGATAAGAGTTGTAAGGAAAGATGAAAGTGATATCCTTTTTTTTTTTTTTTGAGATGGAGTCCCGCTCTGTGGCCCAGGCTGGAGTGCAGTGGTGCCATCTCTGCTCACTGCAAGCTCCGCCTCCCGGGTTTATGCCATTCTCCTGCCTCAGCCTCCCGAGTAGCTGGGACTACAGGTGTCCGCCACCAAGCCCAGCTAATTTTTTGTATTTTAGTAGAGACGGGGTTTCACCGTGTTAGCCAGGATGGTCTCGATCTCCTGACCTCATGATCTACCCGCCTCGGCCTCCCGAAGTGCTAGGATTACAGGCGTGAGCCACTGCGCCCGGCCATGATATCCTTTTTATAAGAACTCCAGCTAACCAATCAAAAAACTATGGCTGGCAACACACGAGTATAAAAATAAAGTTAAGCTAAATGGGACTCATCACAATTTAGTATGGCATAAAATCAGATTAGAACATCAGAGACATAAAAAAGCAAGTTCTCCCTCATGGATCAGATATACCTTTTCTTTCTCTTTTATGATTTTGCTTCTCTCAATTTTCTATTCTAAAGACCAGACTTAAACTAGAACAAAAACACTTAAAGAGAAGATTAAATGTGGATGAGTAGCTCATATGAAGAGCTAAAATTGGCTTATATAGAAAGTGAGTTGGATCAAAGAATAGGAAGTACAGAGGTGGGATAGATTTGAAGGTTGATTGATGTAGTAGCTTATGGATCTACTCACTGTTCCACAAGCATGGTGTCTTTTATTAACTATAGTGTGTCCTTGAACTGAAATGGGCTATCTGCCGAAGTTTTACTTGGGCTTCTGTGTTCAGCTCAAACCCTAATTCCACACTAACACAGTAGGCACCAGTCATATGTTGCTATTTAAATCCAATTTAATTTAAACTGGAGAAGATAAAACATTCATTTCCCCAGTCACACTAGCCATATTTCAAGTTCTCTATAGCCACAGGTAGCTGTGGCTACATGTTATAGAGCACATGCAATCATTTCCATCATCACAGAAAGTTCTATTGAACAGCACTGTTCTATATCCCTGATTTTTCTGAGACAGCTAACTTTTTTGCACATTTACTTCTCAATGCCAAGAGTTCTTCTTTGTCCTATCTCCTCATTTTATCCCTTAATTGTATATTGTTCTTGGGTCATTTTGTCAAATATTTCTTGCTTATATATGTTATCTGCACAAGATAGCAAATTTTAAGGGCAAGGAAACTTTCAATACTGAATGATTAAAAATCACTTGTTGCTTTAAATTTGAGCACTATTATGGGATTTCAAACTGACATCAAATATCCAACATGAATTTCAAAAAGGGAGCATTTTTTAAATTAAAATTTTAATTTAGAATAGTTTTAGAATTAATTTTAAAACTGAGGATAATATAGAGAGTTCTCATATACCCCACATCCAGATTTTCTTTTTACTAAGATATTAGTATGGTACGTCTATTATTATCAATTAAACAATATTGACACATTATTAACTATAATCCATATTTTATTCTGTTGTTTGCCTAATCTTTTTCTGTTCCAAGATCTCATCCAGTATATCATATTACATTGAGCAGTCATGTTCTTCAACAGTGAGAATTCTCAGATTTTTCTTGTTTTGACGACTTTCATAGTTTCATAGTTTCAAGTATTTTATAGAATGTCCTTTAACTGGGATTTGTATAATTTTTTTCCATGATCAGATGGAAGCATTTTGAAATGACCATTTACAGGCTAATTTTCACGCGGTGGCTCACGCCTGTAATCCCAGCACTTTGGGAGGCTGAGGCAGGTGGATCACGAGGTCAGGAGATCGAGACCATCCTGGCTAACACGGTGACACCCCGTCTCTACTAAAAATACAAAATATTAACCAGGCGTGGTGGCGGGCGCCTGTAGTCCCAGCTACTCGGGAGACTGAGGCAGGAAAATGATGTGAACCGGGAGGCGGAGGATGCAGTGAGCCGAGATGGCGCCACTGCACTCCAGCTTGGGTGACAGAGCGAGACTCCATCTCAAAAAATAATAATAATAAATAAAAATAAAAAAATAAAATGAAAGTTAACGAAATGAACATGTCTGAATTGAGACATCACAATCATAATTGGTATATAGAACATGGTATCACAAAACCTTTTTTTTTCCTTTCTTTCTTTTTTTGAGACAGAATCTTACTCTGTCACCCAGGCTTGAGTACAGTGGCATGATCCTGGCTCACTGCAACCTCTGCTTCCAGGATTCAAGGGATTCTCATGCCTCAGCCACCTAAGTACTGGGATTACAGACCTGCGCCATCACAACCAGCTAATATTTGTATTTTCACTAGAGACAGGTTTTTGCCATGTTGCCCAGGCTGGTCTCAAACTCCTGAACTTGAGAGATCTGCCAATCTTGGCTTCCCAAACTTCTGGGATTACAGGTGTGAGCCACCGCTCCCGGTTTACAAAACCATTTTTATAGGTCATAATGCTGAACAAATTTTCAGCAAATTTTCTTTTAAAGTAGCCGTTTTTGAGTTATTCTGGGAAAAAGTTTCTAGAAAGTTGAATGAGTTTCTGCAAATACCTACAGTAAAAGCAAGACTAATCCAATAATATTCTTGAGTCAAAATTTAAAAAAAAATGAGTGTTAGTTTTTGTTAATCAAATAAGTAAAATAGTAGTTATGTCAAAACGTCTCAAATAGAGCTTCATAATGGATACTGTGATATTCCTTTTTAACTTTTTCAATCCTTCTGGGACTGCCAAGCCACACAAATTGCTGCTTGGAAACAGCATGGTGATGTGTTCATATAACCACGTCAGAAGCATGAATATATGTGCTTTTTGATAAGCCAGTAATGTGCGGTGGCTCTTAATTTTCTTGATTTATCACATTTGTTGTTACCGCTTGGTGTAAAAATACATTTTAAGAGGTCAAATAATTCATACACAATTATAAGTGTGTATCTTGGTCTAATATTCATACATTTGCTTAAAAATATTTTCAAGCATGATGGCCAAAGTATGTATCTGTGTATGCAGAATGGTTAGGCTGAAAAAAAGGAAGTACAATCTTCTAAATGAGTGAGAAAAACAAAGGGGTCATAGAAAGAGAGGTAATGTAATTAGAAGGAAAAGTTGAAAAAAATAATTTTTATAGTTTTTTATTATGATAATATTATTTATCTTGTCACTTTTCATGTCAGCCTACTCTTGGGACCCAGACTTCTTTCCTCACAGTTATACAGAAGGAAAATGGATATTATTTTGGTGACTGCCATGTGTAATTTGCCCTGTTAGATTTATTACAAGTTTTATTCTATTTAATTGCCTCTACAAACTCTTTGGTAGTTTTATTATTTTCATTTTATAATGACTAAACTAAGGCTTTAAGAAGTCACATTATTTGCCCCTTGTCAGAGAGCTAGGAAGTAATGGAGCTCTCGGGTAATCTCAAAGAAAACTCATGTTCTTTCTACAAATAAGACGTTTCCCACATAATTAGATTGAGTTGGGCTATGAATTCCTTACAACTATATTCAGGAGCCGTATATAAAGCTCCATCTTTGATGGATATTCTGTTTTCAAAAACTAGGGAGCAGAGAAGTTAACTTAGAGTTGGTTAATCCATTAGCTCAAAGTACTACTACTGTTCCTCAAGCATTGTGTTTCACTAATTTCTATCCAGTATGCCTCACAGCTGAGACAAGATTTCAACTAGAGCTTCACAGCAGACCAGACTAGGTTTAACACTCACAGTCAGAGTTTTCATTGTCAAGAAAGGACAGGTTTTCTAACACAAGAAACTCCTAACTCATTGAGTTGCATACTCAACAAGGCTTTAGAAAGTCATCTGGTGTAGAAACTTATCTTTAGAAAAACTAATCCAATGTAAACCGGGGAGTATGTGAATAAATCACCACAAAGAGTCATGAACACACGTTGTTCTTGGCTGATGATGTAGAATCTTGGTTAAATGCTCTTCCACGGATTCTAGCTTCTTGGATGATTTTCAAACTGTGTTCATACATTTGCCCTTGACGCAAATGATAGCTCCAGCGGGGAAATGATCTTGATTAAAACATAAATGCTATAATCCTGTTTGTACAATGTTTGATGACTGCAATATGGTGAAAATCAGGAGGTGGAAATATAATTACCTTCATAATTTTAAAAGCCTGTAGAGAAATTATTGTTAAGAAATGTTTAGGTGGGTGTGTGTGGGTATGTGAGTGGAAGATGTAGGAGTTCTGTGTCTGTACCTACATAATTATAACATCCCTTTGAAGACTAGATTGTGATTTTGATGTCACATGTAGAAATGGAAATTTAAGAACAACTATTTAGTAAAACTCTTGCTTTTGTTTCAAGTTCCAATATATAATTTTCACAGACCTTATCGCTAGATAATAAAAACTTATTCAACATTTAATGTATTCCATATTTTAGCATTTATGTATCTTTACACTGAACTGAATTGACAGTTTACTTGCTACAGAAAGAATAACACAAAGATAATATTGGGCATCTCTCCCTACTTTATCCCAGTTGACTTTGAACTACCTCAAATATTATTTGGACATATACAGGGATAAACATAATTATGGAGCAAAAGTTCATGATTATGTTGGCTTTTTATTCTAGCATATTTTAGCAAATTGACCTGATTGTAACTTTTCTTTGGAATGCTTTTTGAAAAAGGCATAACAGTAAGTATTAAAGCTTGGATTGAAACTTCATGTATATGGCAATAGAATTTGGAAGAATCCAAGCTCAATTCAGACCAAATTGTTAGAACAGTTTTTGAAAAGAGTACATCTTATACAACCTAACAATATAAACAAATAAGCCATCTATCACTTCGCAGTTTTTCAACAAAGGGCACAATTTGTAAGAAAAGGAAATACATATTTTACTAACAGTTGCTTTAGCATGTTCTTATTACTTTTATGGTATATTTTCTCTGTGGAAGAGATAAAGGAATCACAATACAACAGTTTACATTTTCCTTTGCAATTCTGAGGGGAAGCTACCAGATCTTCATTAAACAGTTTTATATTTTCATGCAAATCTTTTGTTAATGTGTTTCACGTTTATATAGGCTAAGTTTTTATTAAATTGCTTTAAATACGTAGAATCTACAAAATAGCATTGGATAAAAAATGCAATAGTATTTCTTCCCTTCTTGTCATCTTCCCTACCAGCTCCCTATCACAAACTGAAACAATCCACAAACATAGAACACCAATATGCCTAAACTGATTTCCAACCTAAAGCACTTGCTCTCAAACTTAGCTGAACACGGTAATCAGCTGAAACATTTTTAAACGCTGTTCCTTGTGTCTCACTCTACCTGATTTAATTGGTATGGAGTGTGGTTTTGACTTTTAAACAAAGTTTAAAAACCTCCACAGGTAATTAGAATGTAAAACAAATTCAGAGCCACTAGCTGAGTAGTATTTCTCAAGTTTGTCTGCACATTGGAAACTGCTGGTAATTCTTAAAAATATTGCTGCCAGTTCGCACACTTCAATTTGATATAAATGATCCAAGGTGCAGCCAGAACGTCAGGATCTTCATGAGGTTCACCTCCACCCCCAGGTGCTTCTAGTAAATCGCCAAGGCTGAGAAGTACTGAATAACATTTTGTGTTTTGTTGGGTCAGAAAGACATCAGTATAATTTTCACATTTTTTATGTTTTCTACATTGAATTTTAAAAATGTAATATAAAAAATTGAGTCTTGAAATAGACTTCCTTGAATGTACTTTAATAAATTCAAAGCAAAAAACAACTAATAATTACATGTGAATATCTCCCAGAAGAAAACTGTCATTCTCATTGTAAAAGTGAAAGTTTCAAGGTCAATGTTATTCCGTTTTAAAAAAGCAAATGATAAAAACTATAATCCAAGTAAAGTTAATTTTAATGCAGGTATGACAATTAAGAATGATCCTTGGAACAACTCTATTTCTCATATGTAAAAATGAGATAGAAAAGGAAAAAGACACTTTTTTTGTCAGATACACCACTTTTAAAAAACATGATCGATTCTCAAATAAATGTTTTCCAATGTTTAAAAGTCACCTATAAATGTTTATTCTACTTAGAAGTTTTTTCAAAACACAAACTCTTGACAACGAATATAAACTGTTAATTACTTAAAAGTGAAATGTAGCAAATGAATGTGTATTTCAAGACTATTGTATGTTTCTCAACGAAAGGTACAGTGTTATTTTTAAGACTTGATAATATATTCAGAGAGAAGTCAGATGAAAACCATTAAGTATTTTTCTACACTTGTGCAAAGGGTTTATATGGTTCTGTTAGTGCAGCTTATTGAAGTGTTGTGTAAACACTGGATGAGTTTTTTCTTATAAATTAATTTATACATGCTAATTAATGCTTAAAGTATTTTTTCTGTTCAGAAACGTATCCTATTTTGTATATTCAAAACGATTCAGTATAAAGGGATATGTTCTCCTTCTCCAGTATCATCAGGAAACTTTTCCCTAATGTATATGTTTTTTAAATGTGGGTGGAGAGAGGGAGAGAGAGAGTGTGTGATAAAATGTGTGAAAAATGATAACTTCATTTTTCAAGCACGGTATTTTCCTTAAGAATCATATCTATAATTCTACCATCTGCATTTGAGGATAAATACTTTGTTAGCAAAACTAATGCAAACCTTTCAATGTGTACTCATGACTGATAAGATGCCTATAAAATGGTATAATAAGTGTGCAATTCATAAGAAAATTAACAGGGCATTTGTAGCCGTTTAATTAATGTTGATGAAAGAAACTACAAAAATGTTTTTGCATGGCCGGCAGACTTAAAGTTCCCTATAGAAATGTTCTAACATTGGAAACTTTTTTAAAATAATGAATTAAATAAAATAGAAAACTACAAATTAGGATATAAAGCACAGCCAAGATAAGTATAATACTTTAATGCAAAAACAATGCCAATCTATTTGACTTTATAATTTTATTAGAAGTTTATACTTTTGCCTCATTAATTATGTCCCCTTACAGGGTCCTTATGGTTGCTCTGCCTTTTGATCCATGCTCCAGCATTTTCTGTTATACTAACTGAAAAAAAAAAAAAATATATATATATATATAGATAGATAGATAGATGTAAAATTAAGACCCTGTTTCCAGTTATCTAAACAATATCCATTTACCTAGACCATTATTTAATTAGCTCTAAACATTCACTAGATTATAAAAGCCAATATACTGTGTAATATTGTTTGTCTCTGTGTCCCTGCCCAAATCTCATCTCAAATTATAATCCTCCCATGTCAAGGGAGGAACTTGTAATCCCCACGTGTACAGGGAGGGAGGTGATTGGATCATGGGGTGGTTTCCCCCACGCTGTTCTTGTGGTATAGAGTAAATTCTCATGAGATCTGATGGTTTTATAAGAGTCTGGCATTTCCTGTGCTTGCACTTCTCTCTCCTGCTGCGATGTAACCAAGGTCCTTTCTTCTCTTTTGCCTTCTGCCATGATTGTAAGTTTCCTGAGGCCTCCCCAGCCATGTGGAACTGGGAGTCAATTAAAGCCTTTTTCTTTATAAATTACCCAGTCTCGGGTATTTATTTATAGCAGGGTGAGAATGGACTAATACACTGTGGGTTTTGTCTAACCCATAAGGTAACTGAAATAACCAGAATACAGAAAAGTCAAATTATTTGTCATTTACAGAAATGGTCTCCAAATTAGAAAGTGTCAGAGTTTCACGAATTTTAACAAATTTTTTTTCTGGTCACAGGAACTATTTTGGACATCAGGAACACAACAGATGAGATATGGAAGAAACTTTAGAAACTTTCTTCCTCAACAGGGTCACAATCCAGTGGAGTAAAGCAAACAGCAGGCAATTAAAATACAGAGTCAAGTTAGGAGAATCATGCAAGTTATCTGAGATTGTAGAGAAGAGACATCTCTCTAAAATGAAGGGGCTGAGGATGGGGAAAGGTACTAGAAAATGTCCTTGAAAGTTATAATATCCAAGCTGAATCTTAATGAACCTAAAGAAACAAGTGGAAGTTGAGAGATAAGCAGTAGGTTTGGAGAAATACAAACTCTAAGGGTAAGGGAGTCTGGAGGTGAAATAGGTCTTCAAAAGGTATTAAAACTAGGTAAATGGAGTAAGAGCACTGTGTATGAAGAGTTGAGAGGCAGAAAATATTTGAAGAAAAAATACCTAAATGTGCTATCATAAGAATGAACAAGTGAAAACCAACAAGATACTTTAAACATTAATGGTACAGATGATAGCGACGGTGATATTGAATAACTTCTTCATAATTGCATTTAGGAAAAAAAAACTATTTGGCAGCAGGTTAGAGGTTGAAGGAAGTGGAAAGCTCAGTTAGGAGGGTTGTGGCAGCCAGAATTTCAAAATGACTTTAATGACCCTCTCCTTTGTGTAATCTCTTACCCATATGTGTGGGTGGAAACTGTGAATATGATTAGATATCACTTCACTGATGATGTGTTATATGCCAAAGGGATTTTGCAAATGTAATTAAGATTCCAAACCATTTGACCTTAATATAGAAAGATTATCTTGAGAGGGATGAACCTAATCAGGGAATCCACTTGGCTGTATTCTTGGCCAAGGAGATTTGAAGGTGAGGGTGATTTGATGAAAGAAATATTATGCTGCCAGCTTTGAACTTGGAGGTGCCACTTGGCAAGGAGCTGAGAGTGGTCTCTGGCTGAAAGCTAGAAACAGGGACCTAAGTGTTATAACTGCATGGAACTAAAACTTACCCAAAACATGTATGTTTAGAAAAAGATTTCAAGCTCCATAAAAGAATTCAGCCCAGATGTATTAGTTTATTCCCACACTGCTAAAAATATACATGAGACTGGGTAATTTATAAAGAAAAAGAAGTTTAATTGACTCACAGTTCCACATGGCTGGGGAGGCCTCACAATCATGGTGGAGGACAAAGGAGGAGCAAAGAACGTTTTGCACGGCAGCAGGCAAGAGAGCATGTGCAGGGGAACTGCCCTTTATAAGACCATCAGATCTCGTGAGAGTTATTCACTATCATGAGAACAGCATGGGAAAAACCCTCTTCTATAATTTAATTACCTCTCATTGGGTCCCTCCCACAACACATGAGAATAATGGGAGCTACAATTTAAGATGAGATTTGGGTGGGGACACAGCCAGCTCATATCACTAGATGACACCTTGATTTTTAGTATTCTGAGATCTCAGCAGAGAACCAATGATGCCATGTCCTTATTTCTGAACTACAGAACCATGAACTAATAAGTGGATACTGTTTCATACTGCTAAACTTGTGGAATTTATTACACAGTAACAGAAAACTGATTCAAAAGAGATAAATTATTCAAAGAGGAAATTCACTTTATGTTATGACTTAAAGTACTTTCTGGAGTCATTTAGAGTCATGTTTAGAAGCACTTCATAAATCATGCAAAAATTAATATGTCTCATCACCCATTAACAACAAAATAAAAGAGGATAAAAATTTACCCAGTTAGTGTACTCAAATATTTACTAGGTTTTTGGCTATTTCTATAATTGAATCACTTTAAGTTTGAGGATTAGCAAAGTTTTAAACCATAATTTCATGTGCATCTGCCCCTTTCTTCCAAAATCTCCCTCCTACAAAAATATTTCTATGTCAAAACTTTTATATTGCTTTTTGCCCAAGGACCTGAATTACTTATCACCTTTCTCATTTTTGTAGTTAAAAAAAAAAGATAAGTATTGTTTTCAACCTAGTATAAAAAGATTCTTTCTATCATTACAAGTTACTTTTAAAGGTAATACTCATTTTGAATTTTGCTATATGATGATAAATTTTAAGTCTTTCTTTATAGATGGGTGCTTATTCTTCACTTTTCCACCATCATTGAACTCACTTTCACTGCAAAATGTGTACAAGAGGATCAACAAATACAAATAACACAGAATTTAACCTAGAGAAAAGTCTCCTTTTCCTAATTCACGCTTACTTTTATTTTATTTTATAAACACTTATTATGATTATTATATGAAATTTATATATGCGATGATCACCTTAAAATTTATATAGATTGAAAGGCCATATTAATTATTTTTATATTGTAATATAAGCAAAGTTATTTACCGAAGCATGACAAAGATTATATTAAATAATAGTCTCAGATAATGTATTCTAACATTTATATTATAGTGATGGTCTATGGAATAATGTTTATGTAGTTCTTGACACATACTTTTCTTAACTACCTCTAAATTAATACTAGAATACTACTATTCTAAGATAGTAGGAGTATACTACTCTAAGAAGTTATTTCTTGGGTTTCCTTTATAATAAAAACCTTTCTGCCCTATTGTCAGTTGTTACCACTACAGATTTCCTATTCTGCACCAAATACTTTGTTTCATTTGGACATTACAAGCAAATGAAATTTTTCTTAAGTTTAGCATGCATTTTAATTCCATGACAAAAGGTTTTATTCTCTGGAAATATCAGATAGACATTTTATACATGAGAAATAAAATCATTATTAGAATTTATTGTCTAGAAGAGATATAGTAGGCGAGAGATTTTGAAATAAGTAATAAAAATATGAAGAAAAGAATCTGGAAGAGTAATATCTTAAATATGTAATTAAATATCACATTTGTTATTCCTTTTACTTTTGAGGAGAATGTGCTTTTGTTACTTCGGTCACTATAATTCATTTTATCAATGGGTTGTCACTGTATTTAGACATGTGGAACCCATCACACTGAAAAATCACCAATGCTCATAACTAATAAACGAGGGTTTACTGTGAGGAATAAACATGAAGAATATGATCCTGGCTTTGTTATAGTAACTGTGTGATGGAAAATATTTGGTCTTAGACCCTTTGCTATCTGAAGAGTTGTTATTCTCTTTTAATATCATTTACTCAAAAATTCTATTTGTATAAATTTTTAAAAACTTTAGACATTATGATGCCCTCCCTGTCCCCTAAAGTACAAATAACACGGCAAGGGTATTCTAACTTTAGCCAGAAGTCTTGAGTGAGAGACTCCATGTAATTAGCTTCTAAAATTTTGGCCTCAGTACTTCAGGAAACCACTTAAAACAAGAGGGCTTTTTAACTGCTCTCGACAGAATTCCAGTCTGCTTTTATCTCTGGAGAGGATTTCCCTATAATTCTAGCACTTCAGCCAGATTGTTTGCACTCGGCTGAGCAGAAATAACATATATTTTTACATCAGCATATTTAATATCACAGGTTCTTCAATGTACTGACACAATGTTGGCAGTATTAACAAGATAGACATCATTAGCTTTCCAAAAGATCCATAATTGAAAAGTCAGACTGCTGAAAAATGTCACCTTGTGTGTACTGTGCTAAGGGAATAAAGCTTTGCGTAAGTCCTTGAAAGGGCAAATAAAACTCGATTATGGCCTGCATTGAATCCATAGGCCCTCAATTCCATTTAGCCTCAGCATGCTGTTTGGAATTTCCATCTCTGATGAACCGGTTCTTTGAAATTTGCAAGAATGGCTCAATTTCCATCCAGCCTTCTCCTCTGTCCTAGCCAAGTTAGAAAGTTACACACTTACACAGTATGTCTGCAAGTTGTATGTTTCAATATATTGAGGTTGCAAGTATAAATTTTTGTGTGTCTAGGAAGAAAAGTGACATTTTATGAATTCATTTGTTTCCTAGAAGCAGAATTCCTGACACAACTTAGGTACTCTGCTGACTCAAGTTATAATTTTCAACTTTCAGTTAAAAATCATACTTACAAATTTAAACATATTCTAAAGGAAAAAAATGCTTTCGAGTAAAAAATTCAGTTCTTATTTTCTTTTCCTGACCTTCTTTCTCTTCCCACATTTCCCTTTTCTCCATATTTCACTCCCTTTTTGTACCTACAGCCTATGCTTTTGAAGGAGGGGTGAGGGGGAAAACCAAGCCTTTTGAAATTTAAAAAATAAATGAATATGCCACAGATTCAAAGTTTTTCTCCCATAAGCTCTGTAGGTGCTCCCACTCAGAGTGCTTTAAGCTAAAACCCAAGGGCTACTTTGATTCTACGTGAGCTGTCTGGAGACAAGCTTGGACTTGAATGTGAGGTGGGCTTGTATGGGATGGGACTGAGTCGGCTCATAGCTCAGATCTACAGCATGTTTAAAGTAGGGATGGGAACTGTCTATATGCTATTAGTTTAACTTTAGAAGATACTAATGTTTACTTTTAAAAGTCATATTTCCATATCTTTTTCCTACCCAGGCTTCTTTTAAGCATATCTAAAATCCAGGAACAATGACTTAAATATGAGCTTAAGTATTGTGAATTTTTCTCTGGCACTGGATATTTAAAGGGGTCCCTGAAAAAAAAAATCAGAATATATAAGCAGAATGTATGAGGTTTTTTTGAATTGTATATTTGGATAAATTTAACAAATCTTTGGATTCAACTATCCCTTGAGCCCATTTTGGGTACCACTGACAAACTGTGAACAAAAATTCTGGAGTCAGACCGCCTAGGTTTGAATCTCAGCTTTTCCACTTACTAGCTGTTTGTGCAGTTGACTGATGAAACATATTTGTGTCTCCTTTTCTTTGCCTGTAAAAGGGTAATGATAACTCTTTTACAAGTAAAAGATAATGATCATCCTATCTCATGGGCTTGTTTTGAAGGCTAAATAACTATGTCATCTAAATAGTGGTTCTCAACAAGGGGTGATTCCCCACCACACCCCACAACTCCCAGCCAAGGTGACATTGGCTGTGCCTGAAAACACTTTTGTTGATCGTAAATGGTGTGTCTGCGTGTGTGCCACTGGCATCTAATGGATAGAGGCCAAGGATGCTGCCAGCAATACTAAAATGCACAGGACAGCTCCCGTAAGAAAGTTTTCTCCCATGCCACTTGTCACCAGAACTGAGTTTGAGAAACCCTGATTGGAATCACTTGACACAATGCTTCACACCAAGTAAACACTTTTTAAAAAGTTAAATCTTATTTGGAAAACGTTAAAGTTTATTTACTTCTACTGAATGTATACAACTTTTTCTATTACTTGTCATTTACCATTGTTTCTGTGCTTCATATTTTCCTTTGAGAGTTAAATCTGACACAGTTTGCAATTTCTGAAGCAGCTGACTTCAGAGTGAAACTATTCCAATATTTTTTATTTCTCCCCAGAGAAATACATTCACAGAACACTAGATAAAGGATTTAAACCTAATAACTGCTATCTCTGGCTTTTGCCCAGATCCCTTGTACTATGTACTTCACAACAATGTATATATACTGCATAACAATGGAAAAAGAGAAGCTAGGCAGATGTTAGACTAATTTAATTTTGCACTCTCCTTATTGATACACAAATTCAGAAATGAGACTACTGGAAGGGATGAGGATAAAGAGAAATGGTACCTACATACAATAAATTCACTTGGATTACCTGGAACAAATGGCTGAGAAAAGATATGCAATCTTCATAACTGAGAGTTGACTTTTTAGTTGAGATATTATATCAGTTAGGCTTCTTGACTGCAAGCGACAGAAACTGACTGTAGTCTGGCCTGAAAGAATCATCTTAGAAGGGTGTCTAATAGCTTGCACAATATATGGGAACACCAAAACAAGGGGAAGAAACAAGGAAGGAAAGGCTGCAGGAAAACAGCAAGACTGTCATCCCCAGAGCAGTGAGGTTGGGATGCACCCTGGCACTGCTGTCCTGCATAAGGCTTTCTTGGAACACACAAGGCGGCAGCTGCTAGACTCTCAATGGCACAGCTAGCTCTTGGTCACACCAAGATTACAAATTCCACACTAGGTAAAATGCTCGAAGTGTTACTGCCAGAAACAGGAAGACAGAATATCTGACCATTAGACTTCCATGATAGGAGATGAAAGAAAATCATACAGGGCCGACTTATTAGATAACTGTCTCAAAAAAAGCCATTCTAAACACTTGAGGTTTCAAGACGTAGTTACAGGGCTACTTCTGGGAGTATCATTCAGAATCCAGCTATTGCCAGTTCATTAAATGTGATCTTGGGAAGGGGAGAATTCCTCAAAGATTGTATGCAGGAGTTGTGGCTTGCATTGATTGTATTTTTAAATTAAGGATTTTCCATTTGAGCAATTTGTATTGTTGCTTTTAAATCTGTAGACATGGACCAACATGTTTTAAATTTAAAAAGGACGTAGATTCTTTGTTAAATAGGAATTTCACATTGGGCAAAATGTTGGCAGAGTTTGGCTAACCACTCAAATACATGAGCCTCCACATGTTGCTGACTCAGAGAAATAAAAGAAAAGAGGCCCAGAAGGCCTTCAACACTAAAATATTATTTTCCTTTCCATGTAATCTCAGTATACAAAAGCCTATATTAAAGTTTTTCTACCAACTGTAAAGTTTATATAGTACATTGCTAACAGATGTAACTGTTGGACAGATAACACACTCATAAACCATTTTTAAAGTTGAAAAATCTATATCCCAGGTAATAGTAGCTGTGACTATAGCCAAGGGGGTACACGTCTATCATTAGTCTCATTGGTAACGTTAAAATGACCTTTACACAGTTTTTAGATAAATTTGTCAAGAGTAAGCAAAGGCTAGCATTTACATTGAAGTTTCAAAGGGCAATTCTCCCAGATAGGTGATTACCAATTCCTCTTGGAAGAAAAGTAGCAGGATTAAACTTTTGTGTAGTAGCAGTGGAGGGAAAAGATTTGTTTTTGCCATACAAAGTCTGGTTTACAGAGTCCTGTAGTTGGATTTCTTTATCATTTTGTGTTTTGAAATTTTTCTAATGCCAGGATGCATCCTACATTTACCATTAGTACCTATATTCTTGGCCCTCTATTTCTGGTTCTTCATAAGTAATTGGATATTTTAGCAACTGTAGTTTCTTGATATGTGACTATTTTTCCCAATCAGTTTTATTGCCGTACATATTTTATACTTAGTTTTAAAATATCTTTTCTGGTTATTCCAATATCTGATATACCAAATTGTTTTCTGTGATGCCATTATCTTTGGACCATGATAATTGGGTTTTGTTTTGGTTTTGCTTTTGGGTCTTTGTGGACATGTATTTAGCATTTGATAATAATTAAATCTAGGTGTTAGCTTTAATTTTGGAAAATCCTGAGCTAGTAGCTTAAGAATCTCCAGAGAAGAACTGAAATTGCCTCCGCTAGTACCAAAGAATGCTAACAACCTAGAACTTCGAATTGATTTCTCAAAGTGAGAGGTTCCTGACCTGTTCAGGTAGTATAAATTGATGAGGTAGGCCTATGCTTATCATGTGTAGAAAATGCTATTCTTACCCCATCCAGGGCTATAGCAGAGACAAGCAGGTCTCTTTCTGGTTCCATTTGTGGGCATATTTGTTGTTATAACTAAGACTCTCATTGAGTTTATAGTATCTTAGATATTCCCAGCTTTGTGCAGGGCTTTCAGGCTTAGCTGTATGTCTTGGGAAGACCCACATGGGTTGGTCACTAGTTTCCTCAGAACTTCAGTTTCCAATAACAACATTTCCCTCAGGATAATCGTGGCTGTTCATTTACTTACTACTCTGGTTTCAGCCCAAGGTTTGTGTGTGTGCGTGTGTGTGTCCTAATGTGAATGTTCTGAGGATACCAGAAAACTAGGCTTGCTCTTTATATTCAGGGAACAAAGTTAAATTAATATTAATTACTATTATCTCATTAATTATGAGACTTCGATCTTTCATATAGGTACTGATTTTATGACTGCTTGATCTATTATGCACTCAGGAAAAGAAGTTACTACTAATGTATTCATATAACTTTCTTCAAGTGTTTTTAAAATTATTTTCAGTATGATTGTTGATGCTATATCCTTTTCTGCATAGAAATTCATCTATTAGGTGTTGACTGTGGATTTTATCCTTATTCATTGCTTTGGTGGATATATTTGTGTCCCCTCCCCCAAATTTATACGTTCACATCCTAACCCCCAAGGTGATGGTATTAAGAGGTAGGACCTTTGGGAGGTGATTAGATCATAAGGACAATGTCCTCAGGAATGGAATTGGTGCCCTTATAAAAGAGGCCCAAGGGAGCTCATTAGCCTCTTCCACGACGCAAGGAGGCAGTGAGAAGCTGCCATCTATGACCCAGGAAACTGGCCCTCACCACATACTGAATCTGTGTCTTAATCTCAGCTTTCCAGCCTCTAGAATTCTGAGAAATAGATTTCTATTGCTTATGATCTACCCAGTCTAAATTATTTTGTTAAAGCAGCCTGAATGGATTAAGTCATTATTATATAGTGGTACACTTTATGTTGTTTAGCGCTTTTTCCTTTAGATTTTACCTTCTCCGAAATATTAATATTGTGACTCCTGATTTATTTTGGGCTTGAATTTGCTATATGTTTCCAATCATTTTTTTTCAATCTCTCTCAGTCAGTTGGTATTATGTGATTCTCTGGTACACACTATGTAGATGAATATTTATAATGATATAAATTAAAGTGTTATTATTTCAATGAGTTGTCAGTTTATAATTTTTAAAAATTGTGTTTCAACTTAGTTCTGTTCTTATAAATAATTATTCTGCTTATTTATTTTGTTTTTCAAGCAATGTCTTTTAATGTATTTACTGACTCTTGTTTGCTTATTGTTTTTGCTGTGTGTGTGTGTGTACTGTGCTATATTTTTTTCTGAGGTATCTTTAAAATCAGGAGTAGATTCAGGTTTTGTGAGTTCTAAAGATTACACAATTAGAGGGAACTTCTTCAATGAAAAGAATAGAAAGTAATAAAATAAAAGTAACTAGGCAAGTGAAAAAAATATTTAGAATTAAGAAAGGTGGCACAGCAAAGAGTAGAAGGGGTCTGTGCAAAAGACGTACCTTCCAGTTTAAGCTTCATTAACTTCATAATAAATATGCCAGAGCTTATTGCTTATTTTAGTAATACAATAAGAATTTTTGTATTTCAGGCAGGGCTTATGAACTCTCTACAATAAGCAATGATGTCACTATACATTGCTTCTTTCCTCTTTCTTTTTTTTCTACTGCATGATTTTAGTTGATTATGTTATTGATCTTTGATTTTGTAATTGTATTCTTGGATTTTTTGATAATAAATTCTCTCTAGATTTTTAGCCAGGAAGATTAGGAAAATAGTGTACATATACTATGTATACCTTCCTTTTCTCTTTTTAAAACTAAATATCATTATCTCATTTTGGCCTTGTCAGGTTTATAACACTGGTATTTCTTCCTATAAATATAATTCTTTGGTTTATTCATGTTCAGCACTGTGCATGATTCATTTATTTCCCAATTTATATCTTAGTTGATTAAAGTTGATTCTCTGCTAATTTCTATAAGATAATTTCCTGAGAACAATGTTCTCTGAATTTCCTATAAGCTCAAAATGTTTTTTGTTGCTTTCTTTTGTAAATACAGATATAATGCTTCTGTTTTATGTATGCATGAGTAGACAGAATGGTAAAAGGGTTGATATGAGAGTTTAGATAGAAGAGAGTTAAGATAAATTTCTAGGTAGAGTTGAGAGAAGCAAAAACTAAAATTGCGTGATATATCCAGGGGACAGAGGAAAACAACCTGGCTAGAGCGAAAAGTAAGTAAAGGGCAATGTGATTATCCTGAAATTCTAGCAGAAGGCATTGGTTGTAGTTTGGTAGGCAATAGAGGTTCTTGCAGGATGAATTCTCTGATAGAGAGATTGAGAACAGGAAGGTCACCTGGAGGTCTAGACGTGAGTAAATGGATGATGGTGATTGTGGACAAAATGGCAAAGAAGCTGTGATTCCAAAAGATATCTCAAAAGATAAATGAGCAACTTTGGTGATTAATTATTTTTTAGAAGATTGAGAAAAAGGGGATTTAAAAAAATTGCCAAGATCTCTCACTTTAAAGAATAGAATATGGTGTTGTTTACAGGTTTGTAGCTTTTGAGGAAATTAGTAAATGATGAATTTAACATCATACAAGTTGCACTGGACGTCATGATGGAATGTCCAAATGTTGAATTTTCTGTGATTTTTGCACAAAACTATATTGTTCTTACTTTATTTAGAGTTAAAATAATAAAGATATTTTATTGGCAATTGTGAAAATTAGTTGGAAAAAGAAAGTTGTAGCAACAGGCCTGTCTCAAGAAAATAACAATGAAAAGACACAGGACAGTCAGTTCACATCGTTTATTTTTCAGGCCATAGGCTATCTTCTTTCCAAATATGTATAGTTTGATTTTAAGCTCAGAGTTCCCCAAATTAGCATTATAGCTAAGTGTGGGCATTAATGAGCAATATTTCTATTTACCACTATTTTATCAGTCAAATGAATGGAAGGCATTCAATAAAATGCTTTTTACTAATTTGCATTACAAAATCCCTACTTATTTATTACCGAAGAAAAGTATAACACATATAAGCCAAATAAAGAAAAGATTTAAAGGCTCAATTTATTTTGCTAACTTGGTTAATTAGTTGTTCACAGCAGCATCAGTTTAAGCAATAGGAAGCACAAATAATTCTAGTAATTCAATTCCCAGAGATCCCCTAATATACCATATTTTAGGTTCTTCAAGGAAGAACCCTCTGCAGAGTGCCAAGAATGTGAGTGAAGTAACAACAGTGTAATTTTTGAGAGTTAAAAGAACGGTGATAAATTTTGTAGTGATTTTTTTCACCAACGTTTGATTCGTACAATTATTAGTTATTACTATTACTTGGGATTTAAAAAATCATGCCTTGAATCTGTCTCATAAATCTGCTTAGCTTCTAGTACCAACAAATTTCAGCAGCACTTCTCATCCTTTCTTTTCAATTATCAATTTTTCAGAAAAAAAAAAAAAAAACATTTGAATCTGTGTTTTTACTTGAAATTTTCTCTAGATTGTGAGCTGAGGCTTTTACTCCCAGGATTTTATTTTTACTTTGCACTCACATTTGTGAAAAGTCATACTGGAGAAAATTTATGTTGCATTTAGAATTTGCAACAAGCTAAACACATAATCTGAGGTGATTTCTATAGTAAATTTTTTAAAAAAGGAATATGGTCCTTGTGATGGATGGTTGGTGTCATTATGAATATAACTATTATTATTTTACATGTAATGAAAAGCAATTTTCTTCCAAAAAGAGAAAGGTGCTTAATAAAGTCATATATAATTTGCCACCATTATTCACCTAAGACCATGCTGGGAAGAAAATACTGAAACCACCCACCGGCTGTGACTGGAAAGACCTCCTGACTCTGCATCTGTTAATGTTTATGAAAGTGAAAATGCCAGTGCTTCCTTTGTCTCTTCCTGCTAATTTCAGATACATATTGGGAGTGAAGGAACCACACTAAGGGATGAAAAGAGAGATTGGGCACTCATTTTTGTAGTGCTCGAAAAAGAAGAAACTAAGCAGAATATATTCATGTATTTTCCATGCATTTTGGAATAATCATCTTTATTTCTAGCAAAAGCATCTTTGTAATAAAAAATGGCAATTCATAATTTTACCTTTTAAATGAACATTTTATTTTGGAATAATTTTAGATTTGTGAAAAAGTTGCAAAGATAGCATAAAGGGGTTGCAAAATGTACCCCTCAGCCAATTTCCTTACATTAATACATTACTGTTAACTGCATTCCAGACTTACTTGAATTTCATCAGTTTTTAATGCCATAATTCCCTCTCTGGGTTCTAAGATCCCAATCAAGGGTACCACACTGCATTTGGTTGTCAAGTCTCCTCAGTCTCCTCTGCTCTGTGAATATTTCTCAGTCTGTTTTTCATGAGCTTGACAGTCTTGAGTAGTAATTTTCAGGTATCCTGTAGAATGCTCCTCAACCTGTATTTGTTTTATGTTTTTTTCAGATAAGATTGGGATTATGGGTCTTAAAAAATACTAACGAGGTAAAGCACCATTTTCGTCATATCATATCAGGTGTTAGATGATAGTCATGTGAAATCACTAACAATGTTAACCTTAACTATTTGGATAAAGTAGTGTTTACCAGGTTACTCCACTGAAAACTTGCCTTTTTCCCATTCCCTACTCTACTCTTTGGCAGCAAGTCACTAAGCCCACCCTCAAGTGTAAGGAGTGGTATGAGAACTAAGCTCCACCCCCTACATATATTATTTGAAATTCTGTAAAGAAGATTTGTCTCCTTCTCTATTTGCTTATCAATCATTTATTTATACCACTATGGAATCAGTTGTATTTATTTTATTCTTTGCTATATAAACCAATAATGCATTATCTATTTTTTTGCTTACATTTTTTGTTGCTTTGGCAATTGAAATCTTTCATGTGGGTTTCTTTATCCCTTTGACAATACCCCCATATTTTTGTTTTTGAGCACTTTCTTACTTTTTGGTACTACAAGATGCTGTAGGCTCACCTTGTATTTTTCTTGTCCCAACCCTAGAAACAACTGTATCTGCTGTCTTTCAATAAAAAATGGTAGGTAGAAACCAAGATCTGGGCTCTGGGTATGTTTGTTACTACTGGGATGTTATCGATTAAAGACTCTCAGCATAAAGGGATAATATGTATACGTACAATAACCAATAAACACACACACATGTCATTAGCTTTGTATATATCCATGTATACGAGGACATACATGTTAATTGGTGACAGGAAGGATTGCTTTTTTATTTTAAGTTAGAAACATATGCATAGAAAATAACTATGTCTATAATCATAAAAAATAATAATTAGAAAAATCATGTTGGCTTATTTTCAGAGCTTCTCTGGAAACACTCCTGTGTTTAAATATCAGCATGTGTAAGAGAGAGAACTAGTTCTGTGTGAAGCTAAGAATAATGGCATATATAAAGCATTTGAATATCTGTAAGTTAGGTTTTAGTTTTCTTTGGGTAAGCATGTAAAAGGAAATTATCTTATTTTTGCATATGTATGATGAACATGTATAAAACATATGTGGTATGAGTAGAAAGACTGTCATGTTATGTGGATCATAAATTAATATATTTTTTAGGGTGAACCCCACATAGAAGAGAAAGTCGCAGGGCCACAGAATTTCATTTATAGGAGAAATTTCAAGTAGTCTTTAAATCCAATCCAGTATCTTTACAGGTGCTATTAAGGTCATATTATGTTATTCCTCTGCTCAGAATCATCTAATGGTTTCTATTTGCCCTTCAACCCCCATAAGGCTTTATATAATCTCACTGTCTATCAACTCTGTGACTGCGTCCTTGCTAGTCTCAACACTCTCCACGCAGGGTCTCTACACTTGATCTCTTCCTGGTCCAGAATGATTCTGTCAGATATAACCAGGTATTATCTAATCTCCACGGAATATAAGCTTTATAAGAGCAGAGATTTTTGCCAGTTCTATTCTCTATTGTCTACCAATTACCTACCTATATAGCATCTGACACATAGTAGGTGCTCAATAAATACTTGTTAAATTTAGTTGAATTGAAAAGAAATCTATACTAAGCAGCATATTATACAAGCACTGGACTGTATGCGTTATATTAGAATTTAGCTCAGTACTCTTGACACACAGAGATTCATTTAATCACAGTATCATATCATCCTGGTGTCATCATAGAAGAGTTTTGGTGTCACACAGTCAACAGATATTCATTTTCTTTGTTTGTTTTGTTTTTTGAGACGGAGTCTCGCACTGTCGCCCAGGCTGGAGTGCAGGGGCGCCATCTTGGCTCACTGCAAGCTCCGCCTCCCGGGTTCACGCCATTCTCCTGCCTCAGCCCCCCGAGTAGCTGGGACTACAGGCACCCGCCACCATGCCCCGCTTATTTTTTGTATTTTCAGTAGAGACGGGGTTTCACCGTGTTAGCCAGGATGGTCTCGATCTCCTGACCTCATGATCCACCCGCCTCGGCCTCCCAAAGTGCTGCGATTGCCAGCGTGAGCCACCGCGCCAGGCCGGTATTCATTTTATTACGTAAACCTCTGAGAGACAAAATGTTCAGGATGTTGTAGATGATGCAGGAACTATAAAAGAAGCAAAATAAATTGTTGTTGCCTTCCAGTTAAAGGGATAAGACACGAACTCAGGAAATCTATTACACCAAACAGTACAAAGTCCTGGAATGTACTGCTCTGCGTATGGCAAGCTGCCCAGGAATGGAGGGAGGAGCCCAGGGCTGGCCCTTTAACAATGGGTGTATGTAGGATGACCAGAAAGGAGACAGTAAACACTTCAGAAACAGGGACCTGCGGAACAAAGGAACATCACAACCAAATACAGTTATTTTCTTCAGTAGCTACTGAATTCAGAATAAACAATGACTTGTTTTCATTAATGTATTTTTAAGAACTTATTTAAGGAACTAGGACATACCTTGACACATTCTGAAGTGAACTACTCATTATTACCTGAAATGAATAGATTTGTGCTTTTTAGCGGCCTGTTATTAAAATAAGATTAGCAAGTAAATATTATGGCAAGGTTCACTCATCAATTAATTAAATTTTCAAGTAAGATAAGAGTGAATATTATTTCACATATTTTTCTGTCTTCAGAGAATACATTTGCTCTTAGAAATAAGAAAGCAAAAAATTAAAATCCTTCTAAATAGCAATCAATTTGTCCACCTCAGACTACAGAAGGCATAATAATCCATTAAGAAGGTAAGATATGATTCTCAATATCAAACTACCAAATCATTCACATTTCTAACAAAGAAGGCTCAAAGAAGGTCAGTGAGCTTTGATTTGTCACAGAAATCTCTCAATTAAAACTAAGGAAACTTTAATTCTCTGGAAAGTCCATGAGCACAATAAACAAATTCCATAACTTTAAAATAATAATAATAGTAATAATTTCATGAATCTACAGTTTTGCTGCTTCAGAGACTTGCAAGAGTACCGAAATTTTTGCAGCAACCCTGGACTTTGTGTCAAAGAGTTTAATTAGAGATTTAACTGGAAAACATAACTTGATTTAATAACAGATTTTCCCAGAATTGTTGAGAAATATAAGGGATGCAGAGAGAGTCAATTAAAGCATCCCGAATCTTTGAATAGGCATTTTTCATCCAGGGTCTCTAAGAAAAGCCTCACTACATTTTTTAAAACATTGACATCAGCTGGGATTTTATTTCTAGTGTTAGTAATTTCAGGCCATGATGAGTTTGAAAGCAAAGATCGTTTTTTAAAGGCAGAATTTGATAAAGTTGGGGAATAAAGAGCCCTGGACATAGAGACAGGGCTGTAAACTAAAAGTCAGCAAGAACAGGTCTATTTCCTGCTTTTAAAGGCTAGATAATTTGCTGTGGGTTAGCCAGTGATTCTACTGTTTACACACTACTGCCTGAGGATTTAAAAATCAAGCTATCCTTGCTTTGATGCTTTCTAAGAAATATTTCTGTACTGTTATTTCTAGTAGTAATCATGATACTGAGGGCTTCTCGTGGGCTTATCTTATTTTCAACCTCCTGACATTGAAACAGGGATCATTATGTTGATGAAAAATGTACCCAAGAAATGCAAATATTAATAAATATTTTCCTGAATGTTTTGGGTGAAGATGTGATAGGGGGTTTTAACATGTCATATATGAAAATGTCATTAAAATATTTTAAAAACATATTTTTCTCATAGTTTGTGCCTATACAAACCACTTCATTGCTGTCTTTCTTTTTTCATTTCTCCATGATCTCCCTTATTGTCTTCTCTAGCAATTGAACCAGCACCGGGCTTGTATTTTCTTCTCAACAAAACAAAGGGTCAGTAATTTTGGCCAACCAGAGACTGTGTGTTCCTCAGTCATGTTCTTGGAAGATTCTGTATATTCTCTCATTTAGCCTGTGTGTTTGTCCTTCTTTGTGATCACCATCACCATGAACAGAAAGAACAGCAACAGGATCTGTTTTTTTTTTTCTGCATGTGCCTTTTAATGGCCTCATTAAACAAACCTCAGCCGTATTTAATTTCTAAAGTGAATTCTTTAATATGAATGACTTCAAGACAAAGTAGAAATTTAACAATGTGTAATGATAATTTACTAATCACAGGAAACTACAATTAGAAATATAAATTTTGTAGCTTATAAAGATAATAATAGTAATACATTGAGATACATTAAAAAAAACATCCAAAATGGTGCTGTTTCAAAAAAAAATCGTGTGGGATATGAAAAAGTACTCTGGGTGGAATTATGGCAAGGGTTTCTTCCTAAAAATGTAGCAGAAGAATCAAACTATATGCAGGAAAAACAATATGGCACTGAATTCTAATGCATGTGTACAAAGTTCATTTACAAATGCTTTCTATTAAAAATTGCCAGTTTTCCAAAGTGGCTGTAACCATTTAAATTCCCAATATTCATTTATTAGAAATACAGTTAGTCCACATCCTTGTCAACATGTGTTATTATCAGCCTTTTGCATTTTAGTTTTTCTTTAAAAGTTTCGTAGAATTGCCTGGTAAAGCCATCTATTCCTGGGATTATCTTTATAGGAAAGTTTTAAATTATAGATTATCTATATAATTATAGATTTAATTATAAAGTGCTAATATCCAGAATCTATAAAGAACTTAAACAAATTTACAAGAAAAAGACAAACAACCCCATCAAAATTGGGCAAAGGATATGAACAGACATGCATAAATATGCAGCCAACAGACACATGAAAAAATGCTCATCATCACTGGTCATCAGAGAAATGCAAATCAAAACCACAATGAGATACCATCTCACACCAGTTAGAATGGCCATCATTAAAAAGTCAGGAAACAACAGATGAGGGAGAGGATGTGGAGAAATAGGAGCGCTTTTACACTGTTGGTGGGAGTGTAAACTAGTTAAACCATTGTGGAAGACAGTGTGGTGATTCCTCAAGGATGTAGAGCTAGAAATACCATTTGACCCAGTGATCCCAATTACTGGGTATATACCCAAAGGATTATAAATCATGCTACTATAAAGACACATTCATGTATATGTTTATTGCGCCACTCTTCACAATAGCAAAGACTTGGAACCAACTCATTAGTGATAGACTAGATTAAGAAAATGTGGCACATCTACACCGTGGAATACTATGCAGCCGTAAAAAAGGATGAGTTCATGTCCTTTGCAGGGACATGGGTGAAGCTGGAAACCATCATTCTGGGCAAACTATCACAAGGACAGAAAACCAAATACCGCATGTTCTCACTCATAGGTGAGAATTGAACAATGAGAACACTTGGACACAGAGTGGGAAACATCACCCACTGGGGCCTGTTGTGGGGTGGGGGGCCGGGGGAGGGATAGCATTAGGAGAAATACGTAATGTAAATGACAAGTTAATAGGTGCAGCAAACCAACATGGTGCACGTATACCTATGTAACAAACCTGCACGTTGTGCACATGTACCCTAGAACTTAAAGTATAATAACAAAAAAAAATTTTTTTGACTAGATTTTTATTCATTCCTGCCTCCATTGGCAAATTTTGTACTTTTAGGAATTTGTCTTGTTTCATCTAAAATTTTAAAATTTATTGGCATAGGTGTATCTCAATATGTTTTATTATCATTTAAATGTCTCTAGGATCTATATTGAATTTACTTTATCCATTCCTGAATATTAGGAATTTGTGTTTTCTGTTTCTATTCTTATCTATCTTGCAAAGAGATTGCCAATTTTATTTGTCTTATCAAAGAACAAACTTCTAGCTTTGTTGATGTTCCATATTGTGGTTTGTTGTTTGGTTATTTTCTTTTTGTTTGTTTTCCCATTGGTTTTTGCTATTTTTACCTTTTTTTCCTTTTTAGAGTAGAAATGAAGGTATTTAACCTTTATCATATATGAACTATTTTTAAATGTGAAGAATTGTTAGTTATTTCATATCTAACTTCTTATTTCCTACATCAACTTTAACACATCCTTATTGAGAGTTTCTTAAAAGCCCCAATTACTCCAGAAATAATTGATATTTTTCTGCTTTTGTCTTATTATTCCTTTCTTTCTGTAGTCTTTGGATTTCACTGGATATTTTATTTCATTTGAATTTATTTGTGAATTGAATGCTTAAATTACAGATTTTTAAACTTTAATTTTTTCCAATGTAGAAATTTAAGACAACGCACTTTTCAGTGAGAATAGTCTTCAATACATCCTACATGTTTTGATATTTTTATTGTCTTCAATTCAAAATATGTTCTAATTTCAATTTTGCTTTCTTTTTTGATGCAAGGACCATTTAGAAATGTATTGGACAATTTCTAAACGTGTGGGAACATTCTAGTTATCTTTTGCTCTTATTTCTGGCTGATTTCCACTAATTTCTTACATATTCTGTAAGATTGCCATTCTTTCAAATTTGTTGATTGGTTTCATGGACTAGCATATGGTTAAATGCCTATTTATCAGTTCATGAGAAAAGGATGGTTTTTTAAGTTATTGTGGGGGCTTAGTAGGTGTATATATTTATGGGGTGAGAAAAGAATTTTGAAATCCCTCATTATGATTACATATTCGGTTTTTTTTCCTTTTTGTTTTACTTTTACTTCATATGTTTTGAATTTTACTCATTACAAAGTTAGAACTGCTATATATTCTTGGTAGATTTTGTTTTTGATAATTATGAAATGTTCTCATTATCAGTTATGCTTCTGGCATGAAACTCTTCTTCGCTAGTATTACTAAACCAGCTTTATTTTGATACTGTCTGAATGATCACAATTTCTATTCTTTTTTTTCATCTTTTTTGCTTGCTAATATTTAAGTTATATTTCTTGTAAGTTACATGCATTTTGGTGTTTTCCCTCCGTGACAATTTTTTAATTGGAGCCTTTATTTCCTTTAAGTGTAAAATAATAATTAATTTGGTTTAATTTTTCAAATATACTATTTATTTTAAAATTTAATTTTCCTTTTTTGCATTCTTTTGAATTTTTTTGCATTCTCTTGCCATTTCATTTTTCTAGGTCTACTTGAGCTTTTCTGTTTACTGTTTTGTTTTACATAGAGATTGCAAAACAAATACTTTTCTTATAAGGTCTAACATAAATCTAAAATACTTCTAGAAAAATGAAAAGACTTCAGAATTTTACTTCTATTTTTTCCTCCCTAATTATGTGTTCTTATTGTACTTTAATATACTATCTACATTATACCCCAAAAGTCATCAGTATTATTTATGCTGTAAATATTTATTAAAGTTCATCCAGATAGTTTAACTTTCCATTGCTTTTCGCTCTTTTGTCTACCTCAAGCTGCCATTGTGGGTCTTTTCCAAGTGCCAAATATGACCTTTAGTGAAGGTCTTTTGGTGACAAATTCAACTTTTATCTCAAAATGTCTTTATTTCATCTTTACTTTTGAAGCAAAGTTTTATTGAATATAGAACGTTTGGTACATTTTTTCAGCATTAAGCCTAACATTCTCCAATCTGCTCATTTCAATTATTTCCATTGAGAAGTCAGTCTGTTTTTGTTTCTATTCGCTTTGAAATTAACATGTCTTTTTCCCCCACTTTGGGATTTTTACTTGGTTTGGGGTTCACAGCAGTTATGATTTGATAGCTTCCTCTATATGTATCCTGATTGAAGATTGTAGTTTTTATTAAATCTTGTATTATTTATTTTGTAAATTGGGGAATTCTTAGCATTAACATTAGGTATAGTGTTTCTACCCCATGTTCTCTCATCTCTCCTTCTAAAACTACAGTTGCTCATATGTTAGATCTTGGTGCCTTACTTGCCAATAATGCTCATTTTGTGTGTGTGTTATAGACACTTTGCCCATTGTGTCAGTTCAGACATTTTCTTCTTAGCCATGTATTCTTTTATATTAAATCTCTTTTAGCTCCACCTAATGCCCTATGAAACACATGCACTGCACTTTTAATCAGTTGTTGTTTGTTTTTTGTTCTAGAATTTCAATTTGATTCTTTAATAATAAGTAGTTAATAGAAGAAACATGTATGCTGATAGTTCCCAACAGTTTTATTCCTCTTTTAGTAATTTCAACTTTTATTGTAGATTCAGGGAGTACATGTGCAGGTTTACTACGTGGATATATCACGTGATGAGGTTTGGAGTATGAATGATCAAATCACTCAGGCGGTGAGCATAATGCCCAATAGGTAATTTTTCAGCCCTTGCCCCCTCCCACTCTCCTCATTCTAGTAGTCCCCAGGGCCTATTGTTTCCGTCTTTATGTCCATGTGTACCCAATGCTTAGTTCCCACTTTTAAATGAAAGCATATGGTATTTAGTTCTCTCAACAGTTTTCTTAAACATATTTTTTATTACGGAGAACTTCAAGGATATACAAATTAGAGCCGTATAAAGTTCTCCAATGTTCCTCTTTCTCAACTTCAGGACTTATCAAATCCTGGCCAAGAATACTTCACCTGCACCCACCTCACCCCCCATATTATTTTAAAGCAAATTTCAGGCATCACATTATTATATCTGTATTTATTTTTGTATGCATCTCTAAAAGATAAGAACTCTTTTGACGATTAGTTCATGTCCTTTGCAGGGACATGGATGAAGCTGGAAACCATCATTCTCAGCAAACTAACACAGGAACAGAAAACCAAACACCATGTGTTCTCACTCAAAAGTGGGAGTTGAACAGTGAGAACACATGGACACAGGGAGGGCAACATCACACTCCAGGGCTTGTCAGGGGCTGGGGGAGGGATAGCATTAGGAGAAATACCTAATGTAGATGACAGGTTGATGGGTGCAGCAAACCACCATGGCATGTGTATGCATACACCATGGCACATGTATGCCTATGTAACAAACCTGCACGTTCTGCACATGTACCCCAGAACTTAAGATATAATAAATAAAGGTATATGAACTCTTTTTAAATTGTTACACACCAAAATTAATAGTTCCCTAATATCTTCAAATATCCAGTAAGTAATTTTTAAACCGTCTCATAAATATATCTGTTAAAGGATATTTGAATCAGGGCCTAAAGTATGGCTACGCATTGCAATTGCTATCTCTGTCAGCCTGTTAAATATATTTTCTTAGAGTATGCTAAACATGTATAAAAGCACATAAGTCATTATGCTACATTTTGATAAATATTTCCATATGGATATATCTGTGCAATTGACACTAACATCGAGATATATATGTCAAGCATTACAAAGTACTTCCACTTTTCCTCTTCCCCATCAATTCTTCCTCTAACAATAACTACTATCCTCACATTTATTAGCACAAATTCATTTTGCATGTACTTCAATTTTATATAAATAAATTTAAATGGTATATACTCTTCTGTATGAATACTTTCACTCAACATTATATCTTTTTTTTTTTTTTTTTTTCGACGGATTCTCGCTCTGTCACCCAGGCTGGAGTACAATGGCGCGATCTTGCCTCACTGCAGGCTCCGCCTCCTGGGATCACGGGGTCTCCCGCTTCAGCCTCCCGAGTAGCTGAGTAGCTGGGGCTACAGGCACCCGCCGCCACACCTGGCTAATTCTTGTATTTTTAGTAGAGACGGGGTTTCACCATGTTGGTCAGTCTGGTCTCAAACTCCTGACCTCGTGATCCACCTTCCTCGCACTCCCAAAGTGCTGGAATTACAGGCGTGAGCCATCACGCCCGGCCTTTTTTATTCACCCATGTTATTGAATTCAGTTTGTTTTTTATTGCTATTTAGTATTCTATTACATGAATATATCAACAGTTATTTATCCATTTCACTACTGATGGACCTTTGGGTGATTTTTCAGTTTTAGGTGATTATAAGCTAAGCCTAACAGTCTTGTACGTATCTGGTGGTAGGTTATATCACTCAACTAAGTTAGGGATGTACTTGGGTGCTGAATTACTGAGTTATAGAGTAGATACATGTTTCATATTAGTCAAATTTTTCCAAAGTGTTTTCCAAAGTTGTTATTACAATAGAGACTTCCAGTATTATTCTGTGAAAGTTCTAGTTATTTTTCATCCTCACTAACACTTGATATCTGGTCTCGTCAGCAATGACTGTTTTAACTTCTCTTATTAGTGAAGATGTTAAAGCACCTTTCTTTGTGCATGTTGGTCCTTTCCATGTTTTTCTTGTGAAATGCTAAAGCCTTCAAGTTATTTATTAAAACTGAATTATGTTTTCCTCATTCACTTGTAGAATTTTTTCATCTATTTTAAGCAGAAGTCCTTGGTCAAATAAAATTAGTGCAAACATGTTTGCTTATACAGCAGCTAACTTTTTTTTTCCCCTCAGTAGCTTCTGATAGGTATAAGTTTTTCATTTTAACTAAGTCTAGTTTATGATGCTTGATTTATAACCGTTAGGAATCTCAAATTCAGAACAAAATTGTCCTGGAAGTTTTATTGTATTGTTTTTCACATTCAGAATTACACTCTGACTGAAACTAATATTTTATTATGACATACAGGTAAGATTTATATTTTCCCCATACTTAAATTATTGTTTAATTTATCCTGCATCATTATTTGAAAAGACTACATTTTATGCTGTATTGTTTTGGGAACTTTGTAATAATAATCAAATGACCATATATGTGTGGCTCTAATTTCTCTATTCTGTTCTATTTATTTTTATTTATATTTTTACTAATACTACACTCTTATTTAATTAAACATCAAGGCTCATTAAAGCTCTTAGCCTTTAACGAGCCTTGATGTTTGATTAAGTCTTCTAAATTTGCCTTCTTCAAGATGGCCCTGGCTGTTCCTTTGTATTTTCATATAAATGTAAAATCAGCTTGATAATTTCCACCCAAAATATTCTGTTAGGATTCTGACTAACATTATGCTAAATCCGTAGTTCATTCAGTTTGGGGAAACCTGGCATCTTATTGATATTGAATGGTTTAATTCGTAAAATGATAAATATCTTCATTTGTTTAAATCTTTGCTATCTCACGATAGTTTTGTAATTTTTGCACAATGTTTTAACACATTTTGTGAGATGTATTTCTACGTGCATTCCTTTTTTGCTGCTACTGTTATAAATGGTTTCCTTTTTACTGCTGCTGTTTAAAATTGCAATAGATTCATAAATGTTGAGTTTATAGGTCATAAGGGAAATCCTTAGAACCTTGCGTGTCATATAATATGTACTAAATAAGTGATTTGTATTGCTATATTTTTATTTTGGCTTATTCTGTTGTTCTTTTTCTAAGTTACTTTTAAAACTTAGATGTCTAGCACATAAATTTTTAGCCTTTTATTTTTTCAGCATAAACATCCAAGTGTATACATTTCTCCCATTTCCAAAGAAAGCATCAAACCTTTCTTTTCGGCTTTGTTTTATCTTTAGTCATAGCATTTATTTCAGTCCTCTAATACTCAATGTAATTTATTTAGTTAGTTATTTGTCCATTTCTACAAGTTGTAAATTAATGTTCCGTGATGTCAGGTGTTTTGACTGTTTTATGCAGTGATGTCTCCAGAATGCCAAACTGTGCCTGGCACATACCAGAGAATAAATAAATACTTGTTTAATGAATGAACTCATATTTTTTCTGCCCGAAAGTTTTGTTATTATTTTCATAAATATTTGTGTGTTCTGTTTATAAGAGATCCATAAAAAACTTAAGAATTTTGTCTCGCAACACTAATTTGAGTGTGTGTGTGTGTGTGTGTGTGTTTAATTTAACTTTTAAGTTCAGGGATACATGTGCAGGTTTGTTACACAGGTAAACTTTGTGTCATGGGGGTTTGCTGTACAGATTATTTCAGCACCCAGGTATTAAGCCTAGTGTCCATTCATTATTTTTCCTTATCCTCTCCCTGCTCCCATTCTTTGATAGGCCCCAGCCTATGTGTCCATGTGTTCTTACCATTTAGCTCCCACTTATAAATGAGAACACGCTGTATTTGGGTTTCTGTTTCTGCATTTGTTTGCTAAGAATAGTGTCCTCCGCCTCCATCCATGTTCCTGCAAAGGACATGATCTTGTTCTTTTTTATGGTTGCATAGTATTCCATGGTGCATATGCACCACATTTTCTTTATCCTTTCTACTGTTGATGGGCATTTTGGTTGATTCCAAGTCTTTGTTATTGTGAATGGAGCTGCAATGAACATACATGTACATGTGTCTTTATGATAAAACAATTTATATTCCTTTGGGTATATACCCAGTAATGGGATTGCTGGGTCCAATGATATTTGTGTTTTCAGGTCTTTGAGGAATTGCCACAATGTCTTCCACAATGATTGAACTAATTTACACTCCCACCAACAGCGTATAAGCATTCTTTTTTCTCCGCATGGCAGCACTAATTTGAGGCAGTTAATCTGTTCATATTTATTGCAAATATTGATTTTTAAAAATGTATTTCTACCATCTTATTGTAAACAATTTGTCCTGGTTTTATTTTTTGCTTGTGTTTTGTCCTTTTTAGAAAAATGATTATGGTTTCTTTTTCATATTTTTCTACTAGTTTGGAGTTTTTATTTCTATTATTTTAGTTGTTATCCTAGAAAGTATCTATGCATGCTTAACTTTCCCAAATGATAAAGCAATGGGTCTTTTACTCCCAAACAATTCCAAGAAATGGCCTTTTGATTTCTCTGCTATTATATTCAACTGTTTTAATTATTTTTTATCCCTTTACAATACTAATATCATTGTTTCATACAGTCAGTATTTGTTTAGATTTACTCACATATTTACTTTGTCTTAGGATCACTTCCTGCTGTCTTTAGCTTCCTTGTCATCTGTCTTCTCTTTCCTATTTTCCACCTCTTTTCTCTGGGTTGTTTCCAAATAACTTCTCTAAAACGTTATTAGTTTGTTAATTCCTTACAACCATACTTAATCAGCTATTAAATCCTTTAAATATCTCACTTCAACTATATTTTCCAAGTCTAAGAGTTCTAATAGCTCATTTGTAAATTTACGAGTTCTTTATTCAAGGTAAACTTCCTATTAATATCTCAAATATATTAAATCATAGAGTTTATATTATGTATTCAGTAATTCAATTTTATCAATTTTGTGGCTGGAATCCTGTTTTCTGTTCTTCCAACCATAATTTTTCTAGCACATGATGATGTGTTTACCTGTGGATTTGTTGATTTCTAATAGTTTTCTGACTATTTTTGTTGGAATGCTAATTGTGAATTCTTTAGGAGAGATAGAGGAGTCTGGAATAAATGTAGGGTCTGTCATACCATTTTTGTCTTTGTTTTAGTAATATTCCTGTACTAGTCTAGGATTTCAACTAAGTCCACAGCTTGGGTTGTTTCGGGCCATGCATGGACTATAAATTTGGGCAATAAACCCATGTGAGAACTAGTTTGTGGTTATACATTCCGAAGTTTGAATTTCCTGAAAACTAGCTAGTTTCCTGAAAACTAGCAAATCGTATTTGTTAGCAGGAGAGCCCTTATTTATGGAAAGCTTGTAATAGTATATTCTTGGTTGCATAGACTGGTTTATCATAAACAAATTTGGAATCTATGGATTTATGTGGAACGGGAAATGGAAAATGTCACAAAGGCCATGTAACTGTATGAATATAAAATGGAAGTGTTTCATAATCTGAAATATTTTCTTCTGTACACACTTAGAGACCTCACATATGAGTCTGGGTTCAGAGTGCATCTGATATAGAAAGGAAGAACTGGGAGCTCTAATAATGATCCTAGGTCTCTTCTCACTTTGCCTGTGCCCTAAGTTTAGTTGTATTCATAAAATAATTAGTAATTCTTGATACTGGGTTAGATCTCTGATTCATTCGAGTCTGATTTGACAATCTAAATTCATGTGTTATTGCAAGATGTTTTAGGTGACATGATTGGCCTGGCACCCATTCCACTATATTATAAAAATGGTAGTCCTCATGATACTAAATCGGTTTTCAAGTGTCTCTGACCTGATATAAAACTTGCTTATTAAATTTTTACCTCCATAAACGTATTTTAATTCCTTCCAGTTATGTTGGTAACACTTCTAAAACTGCTTTATCAAATGGGATGGCCTTGTATTTCTTGTTTATACTTTAAATTCTTATTCATTCCTTTCAATATATAAGACACATGGATTTTATATTCTGCATCTACCAGTACCAATGACTATAATATTCATGGGTCTGAGCATGCAATTTACTGTTTCTGGTAACTCTTGTTCATAATGATTTGTTGGTTTATTTTTTTATTATTACTATTATTATTATTTTACTTTAAGTTCTGGGATACATGTGCTGAACATGCAGGTTTATTACATAGGTATACATGTGTCATGGTGGTTTGCTGCACCCATCAACCTGTCATCTAGGTTTTAAGCCCCTCCTGTACTAGGTATTTGTCCTAATACTCTCCCTCCCCTTTCCCTGACAGGCCCTGGCATGTGATGTTGCCCTCCCTGTGTCCATGTGTTCTCATTGTTCAACTCCCACTTATGAGTGAGAACATGTGGTGTTTGCTTTTCTGCCCTTGTGATAGTTTGCTGAGGATGATGGCTTCCAGCATCATCCATGTCCCTGCAAAGGACATAAACTCATCCTTTTTTATGGCTGCATAGTATTCCATTGTGTCTATGTGTCACATTTTCTTTATCCAGACTATCATTGATGGGCATTTGGGTTGGTTCCAAGTCTTTGCTATTGTGAATAGTGATGCAATAAACATATGAGTGCATGTGTTTTTATTGTAGAATGATTTATAATCCTTTGGGTATATACCCAGTAATGGGATTGCTGGGTCAAATGATATTTCTGGCTCTAGATCCTTGAGGAATTGCCACACTGTCTTTTACAATGATTGAACTAATTTACACTGCCACCAACAGTGTAAAAGCATTCCTATTTCTCCACATCCTCGCCAGCATCTGTTGTTTCCAGACTTTTTAATGATCACTCATAATCAGTAGCTTGTTTCTTATTTGTTTTGTAATTTCTTTTTATAATGGAGTCATGTGACATAAGAATTATTTAGGAACTGTGTTTAGAGTGAATTTCCCCATGAAATATTTACTTTTGCTTCAGTCAGGTAACTATAGGCACAATTCAAGACTCTGTTAAACTAAATTTTCAAAAAGGATTTTTTTAACTTACCCATATGTGCTTGAATGTAAGTTTGTGGTCATGAATTTTCAAGCGAGTCTTTATTTTTTTCTGCTCTATGCCAAGCCTCACCCAAGTCAGATAAACTATATAAGCTTCCATGTGTGTATGTATGTATGTGTGTGTGTACTCCTATTGCCTGACTAATCTTTCTATGTCCCATATTGGCAGGCAAACTTGACCTCCCACACAAGGCCCACACGCTGTCTCTTGTCCTTTGTATTCAGTGTCCCTTTAAAACCCTAGGCTCTAAACCACCAGAGATCAGTAGATGCCTTTTGGGTTAGAATAGGCTTTACTAATATCTTGGCCCTATGATATCATATTTTATCTTTGTTTCTGGACTAAGATTAATTTACATCAGTCAAGTAGCTTTATGAAAAGCTTTTTAAAAATATTTTTATCAGCATATTTAGATGCTCTGTACCGGGAGAGTTTCTTTACCCATCTAGTCCATAATATTGCCTGAAGATTATTTTTATTAGCACAAACATTAAACAATTATGGCTTATTAATATAAATTGTCCTAAGAAAAGTCTGGTCTTTTTCCATATAAAAATTGTTTTAATAAACTTTTTTTAAGCAAATATTAGTTTTATTAGCTTTTGAAAAGTAATTACAACAGATGAAATGTCCAAATTAGAGAGTGCAAATGCCAAGAAAAGAAAAATAATAGCTTATTTCTTCTATTCCTGTACAGTAACTTAACTACAGTATAATATTTAAATATATTTTAGAAGTCTAACAATCGGATGTTCAGAATAATCTCTAAAATAATTTCATCTATTTCAGCTGATAACTTGGTTTACAGGTATCAGGATAATTTTGGCATTTACCTATTAAAATGTTTATTTTTATTGGCACACTAGGCTTGAAACTTAACCATTTTAGTAATGCAAAATGCAAAATCTTACTAAGTGCTAGCAAATAGGAAAACCCATTATTTCTTTCTTTTTTTTTTTGAGACGGAGTCTCACTCTGTCACCAGGCTGGAGTGCAGTGGCGCGATCTTGGCCCACTGCATCCTCCGCCTCGGGGTTCAAGGGATTATCCTGCCTCAGCTTCCCAAGTAGCTGGGACTACAGGTGTGTGCCACCACTCCCATCTGATTTTTGTATTTTTAGTAGAGACGGGGTTTCACCATGTTGGCCAGGATGGTCTCAATCTCTTGACCTTGTGATCTGCCCACCTCGGCCTCCCAAAGTGCTGGGATTACACGCGTGAGCCACCGCACCCAGCAAAACCCAATATTTTCTTTATAATGGAAATTATTGAATAGATAGATTCCTCTTACAAATATATATAGACACACAATAAGTACAAATGTAAATTTTTCAGGGAAGGAAGAGTGGTAAATTTCCTTATCTATTAATGTCTCTTTGCACTCATGCAATAAAGACATATACCATATGTAAATACTTGTCATATTTGATAGCGAAGTATGAAAACACAGTTACTATGACTAAAGAAATAATATCCACTGATTATCTAATGGGATTGTTATGAGACTCAAGAAACATATGTGAAAATGCTATAAAAATTATAAGATGCTTTTACTAAAAATATCATTAGGAGGAGTAGTAGTGGTTTTTCCACTTCAGGAAAAAATACGACCTTCAATATTATTTCACAGAAGTAAATTAAAGATGGTTATAAATAAGGCTAGCTCTAAGTTAGTCTAGGATTAGGTGTTAACAGCAGTAAACAGTTGTGGTTTCAGTTAAATATTTTAGTGAACACTTTTCAAGAAAGAGAATAATTTTTTAAAAATTAAGGCAAGAGATCTGTCTGAACATATTCCCAAACCATCTTACATAGTATGTGGTATTTATTATATATAACTTCAATATATAAATAAAGTTCAGTTTAAAACTGAATCATGTACACTACCTTAGCTAGATGATGCCAGGTTTCTATCGAGTGATCTGTCAAGTTGATAGTGTGTAACCTGGAGATGATTTTCTAGAACTGGCATCTTATCCCTGTAGTCTTCTTCTCAAAACACACAACCCCAGCCTAGTTTATGAGAAAACACCAGTCAAATCCCAATGGAGGGACATACTGTAAAATATCTCATGAGTAAAAACAAAGAAAGTCTAAGAACCTGTCACAGCTAAGAGAAACCTGAGAAGACATACTGACCAAATGTAATATGGTATCTTGCGTGAGGTTCTGGAACAGAAAAAGCAATGTTAGGGAGACACTCAGAAAATTTAAATATAGACTTTAGTTAATAATACTGTATTAATATTGATTCATAACTTGTGACAAGTGTGCCATACTAACGTACTAGGAATTCTGTACTATCTTGAAAACTTTTCTGTATATCTAAGTTTACTCTAAAGTAAAAAGTTAATTTTTACATTAAAATAAATAAATAAACCAGTAGCAGGAATTTCATTTTTATTTCCACAAATAACCAGTTTGATTTTTTAAAATATAGAATTTATTGGTTGGTTCCTGCCTCCTAACTCTGTTGTCATTAAATAATTTGGAGGCTTTGATAAGTTTTAATAGCTTCTCATCATTTGGGGTAACCTTGATTAATACATGTGACTAAACTTAACTACTGAAGGGAACTCCATATGTTCACTGAAGTGTTTTTCCTTTATCCAGACTCAGGATTTACACAGATTTAACTTCATCTGAGTAACTCCGTATTAAGACACAACAAAATGGAGCAGAACACTTTGACCTGATTCTGTCAGCCCAGCCTCAACTCCATCTTAGCTACTGCTTTCCCTACAGAAAAACATGCAGTTCTTACGCAGTTCCAAGTCTCCGCTAATCTCTTTCCAACTCTACAAAAGCATTGCTTCTATTTTATCATGTACTTTAAGCCTTCTCTCTTCTATAGTTCCAGTTCTCAGCATTAACCTGGTAAGTTATTGCTCAGGCGTGATATAATTCCAGACTACGTCATGCTCATAATAGAAACACTAAATATACCTATATTTTATATCCAACACTAGGGTTAGATAAATTAAACTACAAAACACTCTGAATTCCAGCACCTTTCTTCAAAGCAAGAATTTTAAGTCATATTCTCAATGATACTGCATTCAGATCTTTAAATATGAGACTTCCTTTTACTTCCTGTATTAATTTGCAAAATGCAAAATATTTTCATGAGAGTTCCTTCTGCAAACTATTTGGAAAACTTGCTCTGAAAACTGTGGTGCAGTGATGGCGCTCAAGATTCCTCCCAAAAATGAATTTATGTTTTATGTTGTAATTATTTTCACAAAAGGAAGAATTTATTAAAGTACTGCTGGAGGGCTTCTCAACCTCAACACTATTGACATTTTGGATTGGATAAGTCCTTGTTGTGGGGGAATGCCTTGTGCATTGTAGGATGCTTAGCAGCACCCATGCCCGCTAAACATCTTAGCTCCTGCTTTCTTCCCAGTAACAACCCCTTCCCAGCTATGATAATTTTGGAGTTATATCTCCAGGTGTTTTCAAACATCCCTTGCTGGGCAAAATCAAACCCTACTTGAGAACCACTGCTGTAATGTCACTACTAAAATTCAATTTTATTGAAACTGTGAAAATATTTTGATTTGGCTGTGAGAAGCAATATCCCCAACATGCAGAAAGGACACTTAAATTATTCCCTTTGTTAAGTAAACACGCTCTGTATCTTTGTGTGCCATGCAAGTTGTAACACTGCTATGGGGTGGAGCATGGGGGCAGCAGTTTAGTTGGAAGGAGGCCTATGGAATATGTACTGATGTTCCCTTTGCATTGCAAGTGAACTTTTTTCTTAGAAAGATGTTTCCTAACAGAAGCTATGGAAGTTGGAGTTTAGCCTTCTCCTTTGTCAATAAACCTCCACATCAGCCACTTCTCCAAAACGATGTTTTGGTTCAGTTCTAGCGACTAATGTTAGTAATTTAGAGCAGGAGTTGGCAATGTGTGGTCTGCAGAAACCTGCTACGCCCATGGTCTATTGCTGTCTTCCAGCTCCAATATCAGATTTCTGTCCTGGTGACAGACTGTGGCCCCCAAAGCATAAACTATGTCCTATCTGTCCCTTGGCAGAAACAAATTGACCATCCTGTTGTAAAGTCTAAAATCTGCAAATTATTTAAATTGTCTAACCTAAACCCTTTATTCTATACATGCATCAGCTAAGTCATAATAGCAGCAGCCACATTTGTAAAAGTATCAGAGTCTTTAAAATTCATGCCAGAGGCAAGATTAATTTAGACACAATTTTCATCCTCATGGGAATAAGTGGCTTGCTCCTTCACATCCTAAGGCTATTCTTATACCTGTGCTTTTTCTGCCTTTCTCTGGGCTCAGTAACTCTAATACCCTTTACCTTTTGTTATAAGTTTTCTTCCTCAGAACCTCAGAATCCTTCCTGACATTTGTGGGAGTGAAATGGAAAATGAGTCCACCTAGGAGCAAGTTTACTGTTACTGGAGATGTTTAGTTACCTTTTAGGAAGGATTGGATGTTGGAGAGATGTGGATGATTTTGGTGTAAAGTAGCTACAATATTCTTCTTCTTTATCCAGAATCAGAGGCCACTCATACTTCTCTCTACAGCTTTGTGTTGTTTGAAAGGTGAGAAGACATTTCAGAAAAAGTTTGTCTAGCAAGTCCACAAAAATTATAATTGCATATGTGTCTTTTCTCTATTAATCGTGGCTCTGGGGTGGTTTTCCTATTGCAACCAATTGATGCTGTCGTATTTCTCCTGAAGCTTATGCTGTGCTATACTCGACAATGTGGGACATAAAGTGCTCTACTCAAAATGTACAAGGCTTGGAAAACAAAGCGTGTCTATGATACTTGGCTATTTGCAGTCAGGTGATTTATTGTGGAAAAGACACAGAAAGGGAAATGGAAATGTACAACCAACCACAGCTTACTCTGTAGATGATGCCGTCAATCTGTTTTCGCTGTGTTAGAAATAACCGTTGTAAAGATACAGCAACGAGCTTGTAATCTTCATTTGTGTTCATTTCCAGAAATGACTAAATTGGGAATATTAAGACTAGATACACTATTAAAAGCAACTTTGCCTGCAATGTTTATTTCCACATGTACTTGTATTTTTCCTATGAACTAATAAACTGCTGACAGTAATAGTCCAGCGCGGGTGCTTAGAGAATATTTACATGATAGAACAGCATGTTTCAACTGCTGCCCCCTTCATCATCTGTCCCTGCTCCACCTTTGGGTGCCAAAGAAAAATAACTGTAGCCAGAGGGGTTAAGGGCCTCACCAGCAAAGAACCACGGGCTCTGCACAACGTGGTTCCAGCTCAGACAGAATTTCATTCACATTTTGAACAGATCCCTGCTAAATATAAACTTAAATCTGCTTTGCATGTCATTACAGTAGGATTAAATCTGTATCAAATATAGAAACCTTAGCTATTAATCAAAGGAATATTCAACTATAATCAACATCTAAATAGGCTGTAGGTTTAAGTGAAAAAAAGTGCCTAGCAGGTGATTGTACTTTTGTGTAAGGCCCACTTGTTTGTAAATATGCACATCAAAATGACAGAAGAAGCTCTAGGATAATTTTCAGAAAAACAGTTTAGAGGGAAAAAATGGGAGAAAATAATGAGTTTGAGGGACGAGCTGAAGAAATAAAAAAAAAAAAAATTGGATGGAACTTTTGATGTGCAGAGTAGAGTTTTGGAAAGACTATCCTGGAACAAAACAGAAGGAAGAAGAGAGACAGTAGAAAAAATAAGCTAGAAAAGATAAGCTCACTCGTAACCCATGTTTCAAAAATCAGTGGATTTTTACTTATTGTAGAATAAAAGTCAAGCTCTTATTCTACATTTAATTTCATGGTTTGCTCTCGAATTACTCAATTTTCCACCTCTTCCTCTTGGGCACCAGTCCCTTGCCTACCTCACCCCTTAGTTCACTGTGGTTTATCTCCTCTTTCAACTTTCTGGAATGTGGTCCGTTTCATTCTTTATTCTCCAACCTCCTTCTCTAGCTCCCTATTACTTATTAAACCTTTTCAATTGAATCCAGACCTCAGATAGCTTTCTTCTCTAAACTTATGCACTCACCTATTTTATAACCCCTCAATTACTGCTTTTGGATGTCTATTAATTTGCTTTCTTAAACTGGGTTTGATTTTTTTGTATATTCATAATTTCTCTTCCTGGAAAAACAGTAAACATACTGAAAGAGAGTACTGTGTCATTCTTTTGTGACGATTATAGTATACCACATAAATCTGTATACAAGGAATCTAGTAAAAGCATTTGAAGACAGAGATGTACTTTATTTCAGGATATTATAGTCACTTCTGAAAAGTTGAATTTCACAGTCACAGTTCTCTGCAGTTTGTAACGTGAAATTTAAGAGGTCCATACTAAATGACACTTTTCATTAGGTGTCATAGTAGGTTGAATTGTGGCCCCAAAAGATATGTCTACCAGGAATCCCAGAATACAACCATATTTGAAATAAAAAATCTGAGTTTCAAAGAGGAAGAAGTCATACAGAAAAAGAACAGCAGAAATATTAATGAGGCCCCTTTGAGACTTAGCTGTGAGATATATCTGCATAGGATAAAACCCCATGAGAATAAGCAGAGATTGGCTGAGAGCTGTGAGGTGAGCAGTTCCCAGAGCTCACACAGGGCTGGGGATCCTTGGGTTTATTCCAGCCAGAGTGGAGCATCCTCACTGATCACTCTCAAAATTCAATAGTGATGTTAAAAAAAAAATCCATCTTTAGTAGTGGAGTTTGATTATATCTAGAATAAGGGCTGCTGCAGCCATATCCAAAAAAAAAAAGTAAAAACAAAACTCAAAAAAGAGCAAGATGAAATGCAGGTGACTTAACTGCCTTCTAGAACAAAGGCGACACACTAGGTTTCAACAGAGGACAAAAATGACTATGACTGACCATCACCACAGTAAAATTCACACATCCAGCATCCAGTCAAAAATTATTAAACATGTTAAGAAATAGGAAGATAAGACACGTAATGAGGAGAAAAACTAGGCGATAGAAACGGAACAATAAATGGCAGAGGTGATGGAATTAGAAGGCAAGGATATTAAAATAGCTGTTATAGTGTTATTCAATTATGTAACGAAAACATGATGTTAATAGATAGAAGAAATTTAAAAAGAATAAACTAGATTATCTAGAAATAAAAACTAGAATATCTCGCACAAAAAATTCATCACCCAGGATTAAACACTGCAGACAAAAACTCTTAGTAAACTTTACTGCAAAAGAAAATATTAGTGAACTTTTGAAGACTATCAATAAAAACTACCTCAAATGAAACACAGAGAGAAAAAGAGTGAAGAAAAATGAAATGCATTTCTGTGAGCTGTGAGATAACACTAAGCAGTGTAAAGGCTGTATAATTTAAGGCCCAGGAAGAAGGGGTGGCAGAGCGAATATCTGCAGATAAAATGAACAATTTGTCCAAATTTAAGAAAAATTTAAATATACAAAATCACAATGAACCCTAAGCAGGACAAACACAAAGAAAAATACACTGAGTCCGCATGGGAAGAAATGTTAACAATATCAGAAATGAAAAAAAAAAGGGGGAACATATCAATTTAAATTCTGCTAACATTAAAAGGACAAGAAGAGCACACTATAACCAGCTTTAAGCCAATACATTAGAAAAATTAAATTCAATGAACAAATTCCTTAAACGGGAAAAAAAATACCCAGCTGACTCAAAAAGAAATAGAAAATCTGAGTTAAAATCAATTTAAAATTCCAATTTAAAAATTGGAATTATAATTTTAAATGATTCCACAAAGAAATCCTCAGATCAGATGGCTTCACTGGTGAATTTTATCTTACTCTTAAGGAAAAATAATACCAGTCCTATGCAAACTGTTCCAGAAAATTATAGGAGAGTGGAACATTCTTTAATTCATTTTATGAGGCCAGCATTTCCCTGATTTAAAATGATATTACAAGAAAAGTACAGACAAATATTTCTCATGAATTGAGACACAAAATCCTGAACAAATATTAGCGAATTAATCTTGCAAATCTTTTAAAAGGGAATATATCATAACCCTATAGGGATTTTCCAGGAATGCACTGTTTAACTTGAATATTGATCATTATAATTCACCACATTAACAGGATAAAGGAGAAGAACCATCAGACCATTCCAGAAAAAGCATGCATTTGACAAAATTCCATTTTTGATAAAACATCTCAGTAAACCAGCGATAAAAAGGAACATTCTCAATCCGATGAAAGGCAGCTATAAAAACCTACAGTTAACATCACACTTTAAAGTGAAAGACTTTTCTCCTCAGCATTAAGAATAAGGGAAGAATCAGTGTTTAACACTCCTATTCAACATTGTACTGAAGTACAATAAAGCAAAATTTAAACAAAGATATACAGATATAAGAAAAGGATGTAAAATTGTTTTAATTACCAAATGACATGATGATGTAAGTGGAAGCTTCTAAGAATTCCACATAAAACTATTGGAAAGAAGTGAGTACAGAAGATTGCATAAGACAAAATTAATACAAAAATTTATTTTATTTCTATGTACTAACAATGAACAATGGGAGGTATTTACAATTACAGTCAAAACCATAAAACACTTAGAATTTTACAAACTTCAAGACCTACACACTGAACACTATAAAACATTTCTGAGAAGTCAAAGACCTAAATAAATGGAAGATGATACTATGTTCATCAATTAGAGTACTTAATATAAGTTATTAATTCTCACTAAATTGATTTATAGATTCCATATAATCTTGTTCAGAAATCCCAGCAGGCTTTATTGTGGGGAAATATTGACAACCTAATTCCAAATGTTATAGGGAAACGCAAAGGACCTAGAACAGCCAGAACAACTTGATAAAAGGACAAAATTGAAATCCTTAAATTTGACTCCCGTATTTCCAACAAATCTACAGTAATTAAGACAATGATACTGGTGTAAAGAAGGAACACATAAAAATCAATGAAACAGAATAAATAGTTCAAAATAGACAATGCGTATTTGGTAATTTGATTGTAGACATAATAATTTAAACAAAATAATTCAATGGGTAAAAAACAGACTTTTTAATAAATGGTGCTAGAAAGAATTAGAAATATCTATAAATATATTAATAAGCAAACAAACACCCACTCTGACTTTAAACTATACAAGAAAGTCCGAATGAATCACAGATGTAAGAGCGAAAGCTAAAATTATGAAACTCAGGATGAAAATATATTTTTTATTTTTACATAGCAATATTTTCATAGTTCAAAAAGTATCGATCATAACAGAAGAATGGATAAAATGAATATAAAATCCACTATTCAATAAGCAGTATAAAATGTAAAAACACAAGCCACAAACTTAGAAAAAATATTTGATATATATGTATGTCTGATAAAAGAGTTATATTCAGAATATATAAAGGACTCTTATGACTCTATAATAAAATGTAAAGCAATCCAAATGGGCAAGTTACTTAAACAGATATTTTACAAACGAAGATACACAAATGGCCTCTAAATACATGAAAAGATGCTTAACATAATTAGTCCCTAATAAGCATTAGGGAAATGCATATTAAAATCATAACGAGTACCATTATAAGCCTATTTAAATAGCTACAATTAAACTGAGTGACAATATCAAGTGTTTGTGGAGATGTGAAACCACTAGATCTATGATATATTGCTATACGTTGTTGGGAGTGTAAAATGGTAAAATCACTTTGTAAAGCATTTTAAGCAGTTTCTTATAAGATTAAATATGCATTTTCTATGTGACCCTGCAATTTCATTCAAAACAAATGAAACATGCCCACACAAAAGCTTATACTTAAATGTTCATAGTAACTTTTATTTTTAAAATAATAATACTCTGTATCTTGAATGAACACAAATGTCTAGGCCCAGTTGGGTGGATACAGACATTCTGGTATATTCATGTAATAGAATACTACTCACTGTAGTAGGCAGCTTCTAAACTAGCTCCTTCTGATCTCAGCCTCCTGGTATTCACTACATCGTGTAATCTCCTCCTGTTGAGTAATTTCTTTCTAATTAATCAAATATCTCATTGCTAAGGGGATGTCATTTCTGTAGCTACATACTAGAGATTGTAGCCAACTCTCTCCCTTGCTGGTTTTGATGAAGTAAATTGCCACCTTGGGGAGGCCCACATGGCAACCAACTGAGGGTGAAATCTAGCTAATAGCTACCTAGTTATCTGAGGCCATCAATCCAACTACCCAAGAGCAACTGAATCCTGCCGACTGTTATGTTAAGTGAGGCTGGAAGCAGACCCATCCCAAATTGACTTTCAGAAGAGACCTCGGGCCTGACTGCTTCCTTGTTTACAGACTTGCCAACAACTTTAAATCAAAGAACTCACATAAGCCATGCCCAGATTTCTGACCCACAGAAACTATGAGGTAATAAATATGTGTTGTCTTAAGACACTTAATTATTGTCGATTTGTTAGGAAGTAATAGATAACAAATACACCCACCAATATAAAGGAAAAATCTAATGATATATACAGTGTATGTTTTCTCTTGGTGTGTAACAAATCACCACAAACTTAGCAGCTTCAAATAATGTTCACTTATTAATTCACTGCTCTACAGGTGAGAAATCTGAGCATGGCATAGCTGAGTTCTCTGCTCGTATCTCACCAGGCTGAATTTAAGGTATTGGGTAGGGCCATGATCTCATCTGCATCTCAGGGTCCTCCTCTAAGGTCACGTGGTTGTTGACAGAATTCAATTCCTTATGATGATAAGACTGAAGTCTCAGCTTTTTTGCTGGTTGTCAATTTAGAGGTAACCTTGTGTTCCCTATCATCTGGCTTTCTCTATCACATGGAAATTTTCTTTTAAAAGCCAACAGAATTTTGTCTATGCTTCAAATATCTCTTAATTTTTTTCTAACGACTCACCTGCTTAGGTCACTCACTTAGCTCAAGCTCACCTGGGAAAATTTTTCTAACTTAAAATAAACTTATTAGGGACTTTAATTACACCTGAGAAATCCCTTTACAATAGCACCTAGATTAGTGTTCAGTGGAAAACTGAGAGAAAATTATATATACCAGGAGGCAAGAATTTTAGAAACCATCTTAAAATTCTGTCTGCCATATCAACAGTATGGACAAATTTCAGAAATAGTGTGCTGAGAGAAATAAGCCAAAGTTAAAGAGGACACACTACATTATTTCATTTATTTGTATCTCTAGGAAAGACAAATATGATCCATGATAATAAAAAGCAGATCAATTGTTGCCAGAATCCAGGGGTGGGGCATTGGCTGGAAAGAACACAAGAGACTATTCTGGAATGAGGGGATCATTATATATCTTGATATTGATGCTGGTTATACATGCATATAAATTTGTCAGAACTCATCAAATTGTACACTTAAAATGTGTGCATTATTTATTATTATATGTAAAGTATACCCCGATAAAGATCATTGAACATAAAATCAGCCAGTCACATGACCTCTGCCTTACTATCACCTTCTAAATGTTACACAAGAACGTCTAATTGACCAAATCTAATCTCACCCAGGAATCTAGCTACAAAGTAGTTTAGCAAATGCAATTTTAGTCTTAGCGTCCATGCTTCGTAGTAAAGGAATGGATACTCAAAGGTAGATGGTATAGATATTGAGCTAAGCCACGTCCCTCAGTTCAAGGTATTTCTTCTCATTCCTTCAGTAAATTCAGTAGGTCAGAAAGAATGAATCAAATATACATACACATATGTGTACACATGCATATACACACAGACACACACCTACACCCCCACCTTGGGCAAACATTATGCTTAAAGACAGTGAACTATAGTCCATAAAAAGAAACATAATACCATATGTAATGATAGCTGAACATAATAGAGTTCTTCTTGTTAATATACACAGTAGTTCTAATCCTCTTCTTATTATACCTCCTCTAAGCTAAGAGACAGCAGGCCTGATTTCTAGTCCTGAAATTCACTAACCAGAGCTATCACCTCTGTAGTTAAATCCCACTATAGAGATACTCGCCTCCTGTTTTAAAATTGTGTTCCAGTGTTGATACTTAGGGTTGGAACTTATTTTAGAATCATGTAATTCTTAATAGGAAAAAAAAAAATGGAGTTGTACAAAGATCTTGTAGAAATCTTTAAAATAATGAATTTGCATTTTGTTTTTTGGATCAGCTACATTTATAGAGCAGGGATTTCTTCAGCGATCTCTATCTTAATAATGGGGTGGAGTGAGCAGGGCATGAATCAAGGCCAAATATTCCTCTGGGATTAAATGAGGGGTGTTTTCTTTTCCAGTCACAAGCATGTGTACTTAGTTATAAAAATAAAATAGAATATACAAATTAATGAAAATTTTTCAGCACATCTGGGAAGGATTTTCAGATGATGAGTCGCAGGAGCATACCACTTGAGAACCACTGACACAATAAATTATATAAATAGGGCAAAGAGCAAGATTTAAGGAAACTATCCAATGTTCATTGATTGTGCTTCTGCAGTATGTTTCATACGAAGAAAGAAATAAAATTTAATTAAAACAGTATTATGTGAGGGATGTTGCTTATATGATTTTTGCCAAACCTAGGCATACAAACTGTAATTGCATTTATCAGTTGATGTCCAAAGAAATTATAACTCTATCTAAGACAACTTTCCTGGCTTCTTTAACCCTAAGTTTCAGGAAAAGCCAACAAAGAAACCAACAAAATGATCAGACACCATTTTTCATTCAGGAAAATCCCTTGTACCATGGGCCGAGATGGAATTGTTTCAGTAGAGTGGTTTTAGCTACACATGAGTTTCATTAGATTTGAAAAGTCATGCTCTACCATTTTCTTGGGAAGGAAAAAAATGTATTATGACTGTGTTTGGTTCCAAGAAATCCCAACAATGAGTTAAATCAGTAAAAGACTTGTCTCTTGCAACAAGCTCATGAATGGGAAGATCAAGATTAGTACCGTAGCTCAAATGTCATCGAGGTCCAGATTTCTTCTGTATTACAATTGAAACCAACTTTAAAATATGGCTTTAATTTTCACAGTTGTGGGATGATTGTTCCTCCAGGCATCCATCTGGAAGGAAGGCAAAGGAACTAAGACAGGGGCCCCCAAACCCTGGGCTGTGAACCAGTACTGGTCTGTGGCCTGTTAGGTACTGGGCTGCACAGCAGGAGGTGAGCAGCAGAACCAGCGAGCGTTACTGCCTGAGCTCTGCCTCCTGTCAGATCAGCAGTGGCATTAGATTCTCATAGGAGCATGAACCCTATCGTGAACTGCACATGTCAGGGATCTAGGTTGCAGGCTCTTTATGAGAATCGAATGCCTGATGATATCTAAGGTTAAACAGTTTCATCCCAAAACCATTCCCCGGCACCCTCCAGGTCCATGGAAAAAATTGTCTTCCACAAAACTGGTCTCTTGGTGCCAAAAATGTTGGGGACCACTGAACTAAGGGACAAAGCCAGTGAGTTTATCTTTTGATAAAGCTTTCCTTGAAGCCCCAACCAGAGGCTTCGATCAATTTTACTGTTGGCCAGAATGGGGTGGCATGGGTACCTTTATTTGCACTGGAAGCTACTGAAGCAAGGTTTTTAACTTGATACATTTCTATTTAATTGACACAGACATTAAGTAAGAAAAGTGATCCAGGCACGGTGGTTCATGCCTGTAATCCCAGCATTTTGAGAGGCCGAGGAAGGTGGATCACCTGAGGTCAGGAGTTCAAGACTAGCCTGGCCAACATGGTGAAACCCTATCTCTACTAAAAACACAAAAATTAGCTGGGCGTGCTGGTGAGAGCCTGTAATCCCAGCTACTATGGAGGCTGAGGCACGAGAATTGCTTGAACCCAGGAGACAGAGTATGCAGTAAGCCAAGATCGTGCCATTGCACTCCAGCCTAGGGGACAGAGTGAGACTCTGTTCCAAAAAAAAAAGAAAAAGAAAAAAGAAAAAAAAGAAAAGGGGAGTGGATATTGGAAAGGCATCAGGCAGTGTCTGTTATAGCCAGTGACTATCATAAACAAGATCTGCTATCCTATCACAACCTTCTCCCACCTGCTCTTCAAATTACACACAAACACACACACACACACACACACCACTTTATTCTGCTCACTTACATTCAGTTTTTATAAATATCCTCAGTAGATTCATTTCATGACAAGATAAACTTTTTTTGAGGAATATAACAATATAGGTGTTATTTACCCAAGTTTCTATGTGTCTAATTCAAGTACTGAGAAGTTCTGAGACTTCAATAATTTATTTAGTTAGGATTGACATGAAATGAATTTCTGAATGTCCTAACTAGCTGTGCAGACTTTTCCCAGAGTTGATCAAAGGTCAGTGTTCAATTGAACGCATTTGAGTCAATAAACATTTGTTGAGTGTCAACAATCTGCCAGGTCTGTGCTAAAGTTACCAAGAAGAATAAGACTAAATGTCTCCCTTTGGGAGAAGCCGGTACAAAAACAACAGGATGTGAACACATAACTACAACAGAGGAAAAGTTAGAGGGTACACATAGCTAAAACAGAGGCACAAGTTAGAGGGTGGCACAGTGGAAGAATACTTAATTCTACAGGGAGAGGAGGGCAGGAAAAACTTCTCTGAAGACATGATATCCAAGTTGAATTAGTCTCCATGTTTGTTGATTCTAGTGCATTTTCCACAACCTACAAATGAAAATTAAAAAGTGGCAATAAGAAACATACTTACAATAATATTTTAAATATATTTTTGAATAAGAATACAACCCAAAGTATGGATCCGAATTTTAATGAAATATCTGGACCACTGCTTTAGCTTACCCAGAATGCATTCTGTTATTTTCACAGTTTATTGTCACTTCATAAATATAGAACATCTCACAATATGTTTGTGCCTACTGAAAAGCAAACAGCAAAGTATCTAATAATCCAAGAAATTGTTGTTTAGAAAATATGCTAGACATTTTCATGATGATCCACAGAAATATTTAAATTCTTATTTGTTTCCTATACTCATTATTTGAGAATAAGAGAGATTAAATATTTCTAACTGTCTCTACCACATGATCATGGTCTAAACTATAAGTGTGTTGTGGCAGTATACTTGAATCTCTTAATGATCAAGCTACACATTCCTGAAGGTATATATACCCATTTCAGATTTTCATGGGGTGGAATTTCATGGCAGTCCTTAATGACTGTAAATTAGGATGTTTCCTTCTCTTTCAATGACTTATTATTTTCATCGCCATCTTTAACTCAAGACACCTTCCCCAAAACTCAATTCTGTTCTGCCTAGAAAAATGTACCACAGTGTTTTCAAATATTCTATTCCTTTAATTCTCACAATATCCCCCAAAATGAGCCATTTTATGTGGGTTTTGTGAACCGAAGACATTTGGCTAAAAGTCACACATCTTGATTTTCCCCCTTAATTCCAGTTCTCTTTCTGATACTTCCCACAAGTCTTCACTACGTCAGCAGGGGGCAGGGGGTATACTGTTGGTACACCGTATGGTACGGTCAATTTTGGTAGTCAATTGACTGTATGGTACAGTTAATTTTTAATTGCTAATGTAGCAGGACAAGCCGCAGACAAAACCCTTCAGACACTGAGTTAAAGAAGGAAGGGCTTTATTTGGCCAGGAGCTTCGGCAAGACTCACTTCTCCAACAACTGAGCTCCCTGAGTGAGCAATTCCTGTCCCTCTTAAGGGCTCACCACTCTAAGGGGGTCCACATGAGGAGGTCACAATCGATTGAGCAAGCAGGGGGTACGTGACTGGAGGCTGCATACACTGGTAATTAGAACGGAACAGAACAGGAGAGGGATTTTCACATTGCTTTTCTATACAATGTCTGTAATCTATAGATAACATAACCAATTAGGTCAGGGGTGGATCTTTCACTACCAGGCCCAGGGTGTGGCACTGAGCTGTATGCTTGTGGATTTCATTTCTGCCTTTTTGTTTTTACTTCTTCTTTCTTTGGAGGCAGAAATTGGGCATAAGACAATATGAAGGGTGGTCTCCCCCCTTACTAAAACAACAGGTATTTTCTGTTATTTCACCTAAAAAGTAAGCAGTTCTACTAGGTATACTCTAAAGTGATTTGCTGCTCAAATCTTCCACTCCATAAGCCTGCATTTGCTGAGCTTCCTTCTTCAGCTAGGCTCCTCAGAAGTTCCTAATATATATTTTTTTCTTTTTTTTTTTTTTTAAGATAGAGTCTCACTCTGTCGCCCAGGCTGGAGTGCAGTGGCGTGATCTCGGCTCACTGCAAGCTCCGCCTCCTGGGTTCACACCATTCTCCTGCCTCAGCCTCCCAAGTAGCTGGGACTACAGGCGCCTGCCACCACACCTGGCTTATTTTTTGTATTTTTAGTAGAGACGGGGTTTCACCGTGTTAGCCAGGATGGTCTTGATCTCCTGACCTTGTGATCCACCTGCCTTGGCCTCCCAAAGTGCTGAGATTACAGGTGTGAGCCACCACACCCAGCCAGAAGTTCCTAATATTTTAAGTATAGTATGCATTTTAATAATCCAGGAGTCTTTATTAAGCACCTACTTATGTTTCCAGCACTCTACTAAGAAAAAGGCAGACAAGAAAACTTTCGGTTTCTGCCTTCTAGAATGATTACAGTTTATTTCACTGTTTATATAAGCATCATAATGGCAGGGACTTAAGTAAACCCTGTGTTTTTGATGCCTAGAACAGTACCTGACAGTTAATAGTTTTTAAATAAGCAAATGCAGGTATACATGTAATATGTAAGTGAATTTTTAAGAACAGACAGTATATGATGGGTATAACTGTGAAGAAGCAAATTTAGCCAGTCACCCAAAGATTATTCAAACAGGTATTAGGGACATTACTGGAACATCTAATAATTCCTGGCAGGCATCATAGCCATAGTGGAGAAAAGCCATACCTCTTCTGGGCTGCTGTATAGCAAGAATTTTAACATGAATTTTTAGCTATTTAAAAACTTTAGAACTTTTTTTTACAAACAATAATAAGTGCTCACAGGCATGAAAGTAACAACACCTGAGACTGATCCATTTCTAAACACGATGATAACATCTGAGTTAGTGGACTTAGAAGAGAATTAGGCCCTCAGAAAAAGAAAATAAGAACTTCTAGTCAAATAAAAAGAGACTAGATTGGAAATAACAGAGACTATTATCTTAACTAAAATTGGTGTAAGTCTCTGGGCTTGGGTTAATGTGAACTAAACTAAATCTGATAGCATATCAATTAAAGTTATGTTAAGTTTGAGTACATACTGCAAGTTTTATAAGAACTGTTTGTTATTTTCATTTACCAGTATAGGTTTAATCATTCTCAACCAATTCTCTTTGTCTTCAAAATATGAGCCTTTATGTATGTTCACAGAGACAGGATTTTAGTTTAGACAAACCTTGCCTTGCTATTACGTGTGGGCATCTTTCTCAGGATGTTGCCTCAAAAGCTGTAGCATTAACTATAATTTACTGAGCATGTTCCTTATTCAGGCAGAAAAAGAAACTGAGGCACAGAGGGTTTGTTTGCCCAAGGTCACATAATCAGCAAGTGGTGGGTTAGATCTGAACTCAGGAAGTCTGGCTTCATAGCTGATGCTCTAAATGATTAAACAGTGTCTGTCTTGGTCTACTGCTTGTGATGCAAACATAGTCAAAGTTCAGTTTATACAAATGTGTTTTACCTTCGTGATGAAATTTCTATAACATGAGTTTAATCCTAGAATGATACCCCCTTGCTATGTTATATGAACTATTTTGTATCTCACAATGGCATCAGTTGCCTGTCTAGGAAATATGATTTAAATACTAGTCTGAAATCAACAAGATGGTAAATCTAAGGGGTTGGGAGGGGGGAGCAATTATGTATGATAATTTTAAAACTCCACCCTGAAGAAGATATAATGGCAGTTGAAATAATAAAAATCCAGTTGGCTTGATCTTTTAATTTTCCAGGAAAACTATCAAGAAAAGTGAGAACCTGACAATAGACATCTGCACAGAGTGGGCATGAAATTGTAAAACTAAAAACCCGGTTAAATAGGATGAGCTCCCGAGAGACGTAAAAACTCTAGTGAAACAGCAATTAAAAAGGCATGAGGAATGTATATTGCGGTAATGAGATAGAAGGTTTTAGGAAGTCCTCAACCAAGATATTCTCCAGGCTTTGACCTTTCTTGTCAACTGTTTGAAAACTTTATCATGCAAGAGAATCACCTTGTTATTAAAATACAAATTGCTGGCCATCATCCCCAGATTTTCTGATTCAATGGGTCTGAGGTTTGGCCCAAGACTCACTATTTCCCAGGTGACAATACTGCTGGTCCAGGGACCACACTTTAAGAATCACTGCTTTACAGTAATTGTTCTCAATACATATATAACCATTAGAAGGAGTATTCTCTAAAATGTCTACATTGTCAAGATTATGCCTTTGTAATTAGTAACGAAGTATACACCAGAGAGAAAGGCTAGAGTTACTAAATCCACCTGAACAATTGCAGAAAAAAGGAAAAAAAAAAATCTACCCCAAAGCATGATCAACTCTAGGAGCAAAAAGCAATCTGTTTGTTGAGGACCCCTCAACCCGTGTTTTAAAAGGATACTTAACTAGACTGCAGACTCTGACCACCCTGTTTACTCTTAGCTAACACTGTCATCAATAAACCAATGAGAGAGAACCCGCCCCATATTTACTTCAATTATAGGTAAAACCTATATATTAGTTATAATTACTTAGACTTTATCCCCCATGTAATGGTGAGTCCTGGAGATGTTTAAGCAGGAACATGATCTATTAGAGCTGAATCTTAGGAAATAAAAGTAAATATCAATCAAGACTTCTCCAGTTGAAAATAATACTGAATTCAGACTAGCTTCAGCAAAATGAGAAGTATATTATCTCGGATACCAGGAGTAACTTAGAAAATTCTTTCATAGTTTTATCTACATGCTCAAAAAATACTACCAAGAATTTGCCAAATTTTTCCATTGTTCCTGAGTCTGACTCTGATTTGCCATGCTCTAGTCTGCTGTCAGCCTGAACCAATCCCTATGGCCTGGGGGATAAGCTACTCTCACTGACCAGAACAGGTCAAGTGCCCTCCTTTATAGCCAAGGATAGGCCAGTCGCACCCAAACCATGTGGAGAAAAGTGAAAGTGCAGAGAGGTGGATTCATAGGGAAAAGAGAAGAAGTGGTAAAAATAAGGGTTGCTAATGTCACAGTTCTTGCGATAAACATGTTTAAGTCTGTGTGTTTAACCCAACTTACCCCATGCTGATTTGACCATGCACTCCTTATTGAATGATCACTTGAACATTGCTGCTGCATGGATTACAGTGTGGGAACTTGCTCGAGATATACTGATGTGCCACGAGATACTAACCCCTTAGTTTCAGGAAATTGGAAGGTTGAGTTGGTCAGAGCCACAGATCCAGTCACCTTGGAACATGAGCAGCCCTGCCCACAGTCCCAATTCTCCTCTAGTTTACCCTATGTCTTAGTCTGTTCAGATTGCTATACCATAGACTGAGTGGCTTAAAAACAACACAATATTTTTCTCCTAGTTCTGGAGATTGGAAAGTCCAATATCAAGGGACTACAGATTCCAAGTTTCCTGAGGGCCCACTTCTTTATAAATAGCTGTCTTCCTTGGAACCAACCCAAATGTCCAACAGTGATAGACTGGATGAAGAAAATGTGGCACATATACACCATGGAATACTATGCAGCCATAAAAAATGATGAGTTCATGTCCTTTGTAGGGACATGGATGAAACTGGAAACCATCATTCTCGGTAAACTATCGCAAGGACAAAAAACCAAACACAGCATGTTCTCACTCATAGGTGGGAATTGAACAATGAGAACACATGGACACAGGAAGGGGAACATCACACTCTGGGGACTGTTGTGAGGTGGGGGGGAGGGGGGAGGGACAGCATTAGGAGATCTACCTAATGCTAAATGACGAGTTAATGGGTGCAGCACACCAACATGGCACATGGATACATATGTAACAAACCTGCACATTGTGCACATGTACCCTGAAACTTAAAGTATAATAATAATAAAAATAAAAAATAAAAATAAATTTAAAAAATAAATAAATAGCTGTCTTCTCACTGAAATATCACATGGCAGAAGGAGCAAGGAGTCTCTTTTAGGCCTCCTTTATAAGGGCACTTACTGCATTGATGAGAGCTCCACCAATATGATTAAACTTCCTTCCAAACGCCCCACCTTCTCATCCCATTACCTTGGGGGTTATCTTTACCGCCAAGGGGATACAAAAATATTCAGACTATAGCACCCCAGGATCACACAGTTATCTTTTTGTTTTTTCATATGTCTGGACATGAAAGAGTTTGGAAAACATTGCTCTAGCAAACAAAGTAACACAGGCCACATATTTTCCAATTACTCCTATAATTATCCCAGTGGAAAGAGCTTCCTTGGTATTTCGAAGTCAAAATCATGTGTACACAACTAGCAGCCTTAACTGTTATGCTGTTACCCAAGTGAGGTAGATAATCAATCTCTTATAAAAGGGGCTTACACTCTCTCAAAAGGTGAAGGAGAAAAAGGATCCTGAATAGAGACGACATAGACAGGATAACAGGTCTCCCTCCCTACCCGTCGGCTCAAGTACTTGAGTGATTGAGAGCTGCTTGTTTCTATTTTGCATACAACTTGCTTGAGGTCAAGTTTCAATGGCTACCAAAGGCTTGCCAAACACCACCTTCAAAACAGGCCTAAACAGAGGTTCCTCCAAAGTAGTTAACGCCAGCCTTCACAACAGTAACTCAGAAATAATTCTTTCCTTGAAAAACCCACGCTAAAGATGGTAAGAACCCTACTCCTTTCAATCTTCTATTATGAAGAGTGTGGGGAATAAATGCTCCGGGACTGAATCTGATGTAGTTATGGTGCAATTGTTTAGTTTCAAGGACATGGATTTAACTAAAGCTCAGAAATCAGCTTGTCATCTCCCCCTGGCTCACAAAAGCCTGAGCAGAGTATATCATACACTGGTTTGAGACAATTCTGGCAAGAGGCCAGTGAGAAAATATTGCATGCCAGCTTCATGCTCAGTTATCTAGTGTTTCAACCAAAATTCTCTGAATTAAAAAAAAAAAAAAGGGGAGGGGACTCATAAAATGATAACCAACACCGCATTTAGAAGAAATTTTAGCTTTCAAGAGCTTCATTGCGGAATCACACAAAAATGATTTTAAAAGCCAAGTCTGGGAGTGAGACATACAGTTCTGGGTGTTCAACAAATTCTGACAAGATTTCACACACTGTCAGAGAGGTTCTTTTTTCTTGCCCAGCTTCCCTGCAGTGGGAGAGGGGACAGAGCCAATGCCCCAACCTCCCTGCACTGGGGGAGCCACTTTGACCCAATTCCAGAAGCCCAAGGGCTGTCCTTAATTAGCATTGTAATTTATATTGCACAATTATGCAAATTGGGTACATAAACAAAATTATCCTTTCAGTTTGGCTTTGCTACCCGAGAAATGCAAAGCCAGTTAAAGATAAGAATAAAGAAAACAGAATACATTTGCTTTAATGCAATGCGCCATTTCCTAATTTATCCTTTCTTTTGTTTTACTCTTTCACCTTGCGCTTGGGGTTTTTAAAAATTTTTATTTTCTCTTATTTTTTTTCTTCCTTTTATGCTTTTCTCCCCTTTATATATACTTGGCTCTTTTTCCCTGAGAAATTTTCCATCTCATTAATTCTCCTGCAGCAATTCATAACTCTTTGGGGGCATTCCTTTGTTTTTTGATATGACTACTAACTGACTGTATATCGTTTCCTTTTTTTTTTTTTCCTCCCAGATTCTCTCCTTTCTACTGGCATCCTTTTCCATTTTACTCCATTTTCCTCAGTTAGGTTGACTTGCTTTTATACCTGTGTGATGCTCCTTGCCAGATATCTAGCAAATGCCCCCAGGATCCAATCATTTTTTTCCTAAGAAAGCTGAAAATAAGCATGGCAAATAACAGAGCCTGGAAGATAGGAAACTTTAAAATATAAAGCCCAGTGAAATCTACCTGGAAGCCAATCCTTAGAGGCAAGAGACAGTGATTCAAATAGGTGTTAACTATCAGGTAATCAATCAATGATCAGCGTAACAAAGATCACTTTCCAACCTTGGAAAGTTATGCATATTCCAATTGAGCTAGCCCTTTTAAACAGCCTTAAAATTGTATAAAAGATAAGAAAATTTAAGATATTGAAAACTGATAGAAAATAAAACCTAGATAAAGCTGGTTTTGGACGAGCAGTGGCTACTGTGATTGACAATGGGGGGACTGACTGTTAAGGGGATTTATAACAAAAGTACTTGAACAGAATTGTGCAGAGAATAGAATTGTGCATTGATTTATCTGCCCAGAACCACAGCTCCCATGGGAAATACTCCACCTCATTCTACAACCTTCTGGCTGCAACAAAAGCAGTCAAATTAAAACATAACCCAAGGGGTATCTAACCCAACTTGAGAAAATCATAGTATCCTCCCTTTGGCTATAACTTTTTCCACATGAATAACATTCAAATGCCTTGCAGAGCCTCCCATATGTAATTTTAGTCCCTATCTGCCTCCCTGCCTCTAACTTATTCCCTACATTTTTTCCCATTTGCTTACTAGGTTCTAGCCATCCTGGCTGTCTAATATTCTCAGCTCATCGCATTTGTACCTTTCATCCTCTCTGCCTGCCATCACCTTTCTTGATTTTTTGATGGCTGTTTTTTTCTTGTCATCTGGGTCTCTATTCAGATGTTATCTCAGATAAATATTCTCTTATATATCTAATATTGACCTCCACTCCTCTGCCCCATCAATCATTTGCTATATATTACCTTGTTTTAATGTAATACTACTTGAAATCAGTTTATGTATTTATCTTATATATGTATTTTCCTCTTGGATATTTATTATATATTTTAACTTACTTATTCCCTGTCTCTCTCTATAGAATATAAGATCTTGTTTGTCTGGTTCACTGCTGGATTCACAGTACTAAAGACAGTGTCAGATATATAAGGGAATGAATACATAATTGTTTTAGAATGGACAATGACATAAACCTGGCCAAAATTTTCCATCTCCACAATTAATATTGTTTGTGATTAGAAAAAACAAAGGAAAACAAAAAACACAAAAAAACCAGTCAAGCAACTGTTTTTGGGCATTTACTATTTAGACTAAAAGATATAAAGCTCACAGTAACTATGCTTTCTACTAAGTGGACTGAAGTAAGACGGGGGTAGAGCGGGGGCGGAGGGAACTGGTGGAGTGTGGTGGAAGGGGGTCAGGTGGCTGGGGCAAAGGTGGAAACTAAGTTTGGTCAGTCTTTATTCCCTGGATTCGGATATTCCTGAGGCCCAGCTGCATTCCTATAGTTGGCTTCTATGAAACCCCTCATAGAAAGGGGGAAGTACCCTAAGGGTACCCTCTATGATTTCTGCTCTTTCTTAAACTAATATAAATTGGGTTTTAACCTTTTGCAATCCATAAAAGTAACATATAACAACATGAAACATGATAGCATTATGATTATGAAGTTAAAATCGAGGACAAACTTAGAATTCGAATCAAGATTCTGCTATTTATTAATCTGTGTCATGGAGGACCAATTTATTAATTTATTAATCTCTTCAAAGTTTATCTTCTTTATTTAAAAAAGAGCAATAATAGAACCTATCTGATAAAGGCATTAGAAGGGTCAAATGTAATTATATATGCAGAGTTCTTAAAATGCCTGAATATATAGTAAGATCTTAGTTATGGATTTTTAATGCGTATAGCCTGGCGAAATAGTGAAAGTCTGCTTTAAATTGGTATTTCAAACCTACCCTCATTGATGTGTCTTATTTTCTGTGGCACATTCTTTCATGCACGTCCCTGTGAAGAGACCACCAAACAGGCTTTGTGTGAGTAACAAGGCTGTTTATTTCACCTGGGTGCAGGCGGGCTGAGTCCGAAAAGAGTCAGCCAAGGGAGATAGTGGTGGGGCCCTTTTATAGGATTTGGGTAGGTAAAGGAAAAAGGGGGATTGTTCTCTGGCGGGCAGGAGTGGGGGTCACAAGGTGCTCAGCAGGGGAGCTTTTGAGCCAGGATGAGCCAGGAGAAGGAATTTCACAAGATAATGCCATCAGTTAAGGCAGGAACAGGCCATTTTCACTTCTTTTGTGGTGGAATGTCATCAGTTAAGGCAGGAACCAGCCATCTGGATGTGTACGTGCAGGTCACAGGGGATATGATGGCTTAGCTTGGGCTCAGAGGCCTGACATTCCTGTCTTCTTATATTAATAAGAAAAATAAAATAATGGTAAAGTGTTGGGACAGTGAAAATTTTGGGGGATGGTATGGAGAGAGAATGGGCGATGTTTCTCAGGGCTGCTTCGAGCGGGATTAGAGGTGGCGTGGGAACCTAGAGTGGGAGAGATTAAGCTGAAGGAAGATTTTGTGGTAAGGGGTGATATTGTGGGACTGTTAGAAGAAACATTTGTCTTTTAGAATTATTGGTGATGGCCTGGATGCGGTTTTGTATGAATTGAAAAAATGGAATAAGGAGAAAAACAGGTATTCAAGGTATAAGAATTGGGAGGACTTAGGACATCTAATTAGAGAGTGCCTAAGGAGGTTCAGCATAGTCCTGCCAGCAAAGATTATTTATTTACTTTAAGAGTTTAGAGTGGCGGTTTGGGGATAGCACCAGGAGATATCAGCTGTGATGGCTTGGAGAAACAGTGTAAACCGGCAGTGTAAACAAGAGCAGGGCAGGTATGAGTAGTTGAGAACGGTGAATAGGAGTATGACTAGACAGAAGATAGTAGGGATGACAAGTTTTTTGGGGGCACAGTCCACGTTGGTCTGGTGTCTGGAATGAGACCGGGGCCTAATAAAAAGGAGCGTCTATACAGGAGCTCAAATGGGCTGTACCCTGTAGCATTCTGAGGACAGGCCTGAATTCTGAGAAGGGAAAGTGGTAAAAGTATTGTCCAGTCCTTTTTAAGTTGGTGGCTGAGCTTAGTGAGGTGTGTTTTTAAAAGATCATTAGTCTGTTCTACTTTTCCTGAAGACTGAGGACTGTAAGGGATATAAAGGTTTCACTGAATACTAAGAGCCTGAAAAAATGCTTGGCTGATTTGACTAATAAAGGCCGGTCTGCTATCTGACCGTATAGAGGTGGGAAAGCCAAACTGAGGAATTATGTCTGACAGAAGGGAAGAAATGACCGTGGTGGCTTTCTCAGACCCTGTGGGAAAGGCCTCTACCTATCCAGTGAAAGTGTCTACCTAGTCCAAGAGGTATTTTAGTTTCCTGACTCAGGGCATGTTGAGTAAAGCTAATTTGCCAGTCCTGGGCAGGGGCAAATCCCCGAGCTTGATGTGTAGGGAAGGGAGGGGGCCTGAATAATCCCTGAGGAGTAGTAGAATAGCAGATGGAACACTGAGAAGTTATTTCCTTGAGGATAGATTTCCAGGATGGAAAGGAAATGAGAGGTTCTAAGAGGTGGGCTAGTGGCTTGTACTATAGCATAGCTTGCCTTTGCTGGTGTGTGGCGATTAGGCCTGGTGGAACTGCCATCAATAAACCAAGTGTGATCAGGGTGAGGAATAAGGAAGAAGGAAATGTGGGGAAATGGGGTGAACATCAGGTGGATCAGAGAGATGCAGTCATGAGGGTCAGGTGTGGTATCAGGAATAATGTGGGAGGCCAGATTGAAGTCTGGGCCAGGAACAATGGTAATTGTGGGAGATCAACAAAGAGTGAATACAGCTGAAGGAGCCAGTGAGCAGAAAGTATATGCATCAGGTGTGAGGAAGAAAATAGATTTTGGATGTTATGAGAGCTGTAGAGAGTGAGTTGAGCATAGTTTGTGATTTTAAGGGCCTCTAAAAGCATTAGGGTGGCAGCAACCACTGCATGGAGACATGATGGCCAGCCTAAAACAGTAAGGTCAAGTTGTTTGGACAAAAAGGCTACAGGACGCGATCCCAGTCCTGGTGTAAGAATTCTGACTGCACAGCCCTGCACTTCAGCTGTACGTAATGAAAAGGGTTGGGATGAGACAGGGAAAGCTAGGGTGGGGGCAGTCTCTAAAGCTGTCTTCAAGGAATGGAAAGAGGAGTGGGGAAAGGATTTAGGATCTGTGGGGTCAGCTAGGTTTCCTTTTGTGAGTTTATATAATGGTTTTGTTAGGATGGCAAAACCAGGTATCCAAAGGCGAAAGTATCCAACCATGCCCAGGAAGGAAAGGAGTTGTTTTGTAGAAGGGATTTGGGTTTGGAGATTAGCAGGACATGATCAGCAGGGACAGCACATGTGTTTTTTTGAGAATTATGCTGAGATAGGTAACAGATGAGGAAGAAATTTGGGCTTGACTGAAGAAATGGGGGCTGTCTGTGTAGCTTTGCGGCAGTACAGCCCACGTAATTTGCTGAGCTTGATGGGTGTCAGGGTCAGTCCAGGTGAAAGCAAAGAGAGGCTGGGATGAAGGGTGCAAAGGAATAGTAAAGAAAGCAAGTTTGAGATCCAGAACAGAATAACAGATTGTGGAGGGAGGTATTGAGGATAGGAGAGTATATGGGTTTGGCACCACGGGGTGGATAGGCAAAACAATTTGGTTGATAAGGCATAGATCCTGAACTAACTTGTAAGGCTTGTCTGGTTTTAGGACAGGTAAAATGGGGGAATTGTAAGGAGAGTTTATAGGCTTTAAAAGGCCATGCTGTAGCAAGTGAGTGATAACAGGCTTTAATCCTTTCAAAGCATGGTGTGGGATGGGATATTGGCATTGAGCGGGGTAAGGGTGATTAGGTTTTAATGAGATGGTAAGGGGTGCATGATTGGTCACCAAGGAGGGAGTAGAGGTATCTTATACTTGTGGGTTAAGGTGGGTGGATACAAGAGGAGGATGCAGGCTTTAGATTGGGAAGAAGGGCGGCAATGAGATGTAGCTGTAGTCCAGGAATAGTCAGGGAAGCAGATAATTTAGTTAAAGTGTCTCAGCCTAATAAGGGAACTGGGCAGGTGGGGATAACTAAGGAGTGCTTAGAAGAGTATTGTCTAAGTTCGCACCAGAGCTGGGGAGTTTTAAGAGGTTTAGAAGCCTGGCTGTCAATACCCACAACAGTTATGCAGGCAAGGGAAACAGGCCCTAGAAAAGAAGGTAATGTGGAGTGGGTAGTCTCCGTATTGATTAAGAAGGGGACGGACTTACCCTCCACTGTGAAAGTTACTTAAAGCTCGGCATCTGTGATGGTTTACAGGGCTTCTGAGGCGATTGGGCAGCATCAGTCTTCAGCCACTAAGCCAAGATCTGGGAAGGAGTCCGTCAGAGAGCCTTGGGCCAGAGTTCCAGGGGCCCTGGGAGTGGCTGCCAGGTGAGTTGAACAGTCCGATTTCCAGTGGGGTCCCACACAGATGGGACACGGCTTAGGAGGAATCCTGGGCTGCAGGCATTCCTTGACCTGGTGGCCAGATTTCTGGCACTTGTAGCAAGCTCCTGGGGGAGGAGGTTCTGGAGGAATGCCTGGCCGCTGCGGTTTAGGTGTTTGGAAGTTCTTGTGTGCTGGAGATGTGGCTGGGGTTTGTCTCACAGTGGAGGCAAGGAATTGTGACTTTTTTCTATTATTGTACACCTTGAAGGCGAGGTTAATTAAGTCCTGTTGTGGAGTTTGAGGGCTGGAATTTAATTTTTGGAGTTTTATTTAATGTCGGGTTCAGATTGGGTAATAAAATGTATATTGAGAATAAGATGGCGTTTTGACCTCTTAGGGTCTAGGGCTGTAAAGCATCTCAGGGTTGCTGCCAAACATGCCATGAACTGGGCTGGGTTTTTATATTTGATGAAAAAGAGCCTAAACGCTATTTGATTTGGGATAAAGAAAAAGGAGCATTAACCTTGACTATGCCTTTAGCTCCAGCCACCTTTTTAAGAGGAAATTGCTGGGCAGGTGGGGGAGGGCTAGTCGCGGAACGAAACTGTAAGCCAGACCAGGTGTGAGGAGGGGAGGTGATACAAGGATTATAGGGTGGAGGAGCTGAGGCTGAGGAAGAATTAGGACCTAGCTCGGCGTGGCGAGGATGGGAGAGGTCAGATGGGTCTGTAGAAAAGGAAGATTAGAAAGACTCAGCGACGCTTGGGGTTGGGACTGAGGGGACAGGCAGGAGGGAAAGAAGGAAGATTTGGGACGACTTGCATTGGGCACAGAGACTAGGAAGGGACTGACGTGTAAAAGAATGCCTGGACGTCAGGCATCTCAGACCGTTTGCCTATTTTATGACAAGAATTATTTAGATCTTGTAGGATGGAAAAATTGAAAGTGCCATTTTCTGGCTATTTGGAACTACTGTCGAGTTTGTATTGGGGTCAAGCGGCATTGCAGAAGAAAATAAGATGCTTAGATTTTAGGTCAGGTGAGAGTTGAAGAGGTTTTAAGTTCTTAAGAACACAGGCTAAAGGAGAAGAAGGAGTAATGGAAGGTGGAAGGTTGCCCATAGTGAAGGAGGCAAGCCCAGAGGAAAGAGAGTAGAGACACGGAGAAGGGGTCGGGGGTTCTTCTGGAGGTTCTTGCCCTCCAGAAGAGCAGAGAAGGGGATGGGGTGCAGAAATAAGGGGTTGGGGCACAGAGATAAGAGGTCGGGGCATGGAAATAAGGGATCAGGGTGCAGAGATAACAGGTCGGGGCATGGAAATAAGGTATCGGGGTGCAGAGATAAGAGGTTGGGTTTCCTGCCCCTCCCCCAGAAAAGCAGGGCTTGCCGCTAAGGGTGAAGGATGAAGGGAGTCGTCCCTGCATGGTCTGACACCTCTGAAACCTGGGTGAATAATCAGAGAGGCGTCCCTGCAATGATTAAACACCAAGGGAAGCCTGCCTTCCCTAGTCCGTGACCAGCGCCGGAGTTTTGGGTCCATGGATAAAATGTGTCTCCTTTGTCTCTACCAGAAAATGAAAGGAATTGAAAATAAGAGAAGGGAGAGATTGAAGTGTGGCGCCAAGATTTAAGGGAGAAAGAGGTTAAGGGATAATGAAAGAGGTTGGAGATGAGAGTAAAAAGAGGCCTCTTACCGGATTTAAACTTGGTGAGATGTTCCTTGGGCTGGTTGGTCTGAGGACCAGAGGTCGTAGGTGGATCTTTCTCACAGAGCAAGGAGCAGGAGGACAGGGGATTGATCTCCCAAGGGAGATCCCCCGATCTGAGTCAGGGCACCACATTTCATGAGCGTCCGTGTGAAGAGACCATGAAATAGGCTTTGTGTGAGCAATAAAGCTTTTAATCACCTGGGTGCAGGCGAGCTGAGTCCAAAAAGAGAGTCAGCAAAGGGAGATAGGGGTGGGGCCGTTTTATAGGATTTGGGTAGGTAGAGGAAAAAGGGGAGTTGTTCTCTGGCAGGCAGGAGTGGGTGTCGCAAGGTGCTCAGTAGGGGAGCTTTTGAGCCAGGATGAGCCAGGAGAAGGAATTTCACAAGATAATGCCATCAGTTAAGGCAGGAATACGCCATTTTCATTTCTTTTGTGGTGGAATGTCATCAGTTAAGGCAGGAACCAGCCATCTGGAAGTGTACATTCAGGTCACAGGGGATATGATGGCTTAGCTTGGGCTCAGAGGCCTGACACATTCTGCATTCCCATTTATTTCAGAATATTTCCTAGACTCCCGTTATGATTAGTATGTATTGAGAGTTGGGCTTTATACCTCATTCCATGAAAATTTATGCACATCTACTTTTTGGATGTATCATTGTTTGCTAGATGTCCACAATAGGGCATTTGTGAATAAACAAAATACTTGGTGCTATGAAACCGGGGACATGATGATATGGATTGATCCTCTTCAAGTGGAGCTTGGTGAGTGCCAGGTAGTTATCCCATTTGTGAAGAGAAGAGTAAATTAACAAGTTGAGATCCTGAAAAACAAACAGCTGAAGGTTGCCCCTCCTACTGCTCTTGGTAATGGTCTTCGTTGCCTGTTCTAAAATGCAGGTTGTTACAATAAGAACAAAGAGCTGTACATGAATATGAACCTGGAGAGGGGCTTAGACTAGATCAACCTTTGTGGATGAGGTTTGAGATACCGTTTTTCTGCTCCATGGTAAAGGCCTGTAGCCTATTGTCTAGTCTGCAAAAATTCTGTGAGCTCCACTCTCACCACATTAATAAGCTAAATGTGTCACAACAATGGGGTATGGTGGTGGGGGTGTTTGTGGGGAAGAGGCATGTCCCAAGACGAGTTAGACTAAAGTCCAAAGAGTAATGAAGGATAGGATAAGCAAACATAGCAGGGAGCAAAACACAGTTTTTTTTTTAACTAACATGTATTTCCTAAAAATGTGAAAAGTTTTAAAAATGTAATTTTATAAAATGAAGTCTAAAGTATACAAGTAAAACATTTCTAAAACCCACCTGAAATCTAATAATATTGATTCTAAAATTGTTGATATGTTTTAATATGTTCCCTCTCCTTAGCCAAAATTGTAAATCAGATTTTGCTTAGTGACGGAATAGGATCTCTAGTGGGCTTGCAATTCCCAGGAAAGATTTAGGAGGAGATAACGGGGAAGGGGGAAAAAATGCAACACAAAAAGACTAAGCATTTTTTAGTATAGTAGATCAGAGTAGATTCACAGGAGATTGAACACTTTGTTTTTCTGCCAAATTTTGGATGTGGAATTCAGAAAAAGAGCAGATTATGTGTGCTGTATTTTTTGTTTACATCCAAGTTGTGTGTGTGGAATTTTGTGACTCTTCCAATCCAGCAATAACCAGGTAAAAAATGTAATGGAAAAAAATCTTTCTAATTTTCACAAAAGTATAAACTTGCCAGAAGTCTATTAAAACATATTTATGAGTCCTATAAGAAAACTTGAATACATGGAGAGATAGAATGCTGCTACATAAAGTCAAATATTATAAATTGATTATTGAAATCATCTATGTATTGCTAAGATAAAGTAGTAATGCACTATTAAGTATTGTTTTAACATCCTATACAAATTACATTTGCTAGCATTTCTTCCAGAAATTTGCAATTACCTTCTTAAACATTACCCTCAGTATTTTTAAAAACTTTTCCGCATGTGTTATTCTTTCTCATTTTTTTCCGGCTTCTTACTCCTTTTAAAATAGTAAAGAATTTTTTTCTTTAAAAGTATTAGTTCTGTAATCCCAGCACTTTGGGAGTCCAAGGCGGGTGAATCACGAGGTCAGGAGCCTGGCCAACATAGTGAAACCCTGTCTCTACTAAAAATACAAAAATCAGCCGGGCATGGTGGCACACGCCTGTAGTCCTAGCTACTTGGGAGGCTGAGGCAGGAGAATTACTTGAACCCAGGAGGCGGAGGTTGCGGTGAGCCGAGATGACACCACTGCACTCCAGCCTGGGTGACAGTGCGAGACACCGTCTCAAAAAAAAAAAAAAAAAAAGTGATCTTGGGAAACAGAACTTTCTAAATGATCGAAAAGCACTTGCGTCATTCAATAACCATTTCCTCATTTCCAGCATGCATATGATTGGGAGTGTCATGCTCTGTTTTGCTGTGAAGACGGAGACAAAAGTCAGTCAAATCACTTAGTTAAAATCAACTTGGAAAACAGATCATAATCCAGTTTTTCAAAATCGAGAACTTTGATCCTGTAGCTACTTTTTTATAAATTTAAAATTGATATGAACAGAATTAATAAACTTAGTAAACAAACTCAGACCTCTTAGGAAGAAGACAATGTCTACAGATAAGAGTAAGCGAAATTAGCTTTGCAGAGCTGAAACCTCTAATTATTCCTGGCCTCTGCCCTGCTAAGTCAATTATTAAACTGGCAATATTTATTCATTTTATTATTTGTGCTTTTGTTTATAAATATGCTGTTATAAATATGCCTAATGATTGGCATATAGTCTCTTTTATTTATTTATTTTTGAGACGGAGTCTTGCACTGTCACCCAGGCTGGAGTGCAGTGGCGCAATCTTGGCTCACTGCAACCTCTGTCTCCCAGGTTCAAGCGATTCTCCTGCCTCAGCCTCCTGAGTAGCTGGGATTGTAGGTGCCTGCCACCACACCTGGATAACTTTTTTGTATTTTTAGTAGAGACGAGGTTTCACCATGTTGGTCAGGTTGGTCTCAAACTTCTGACTTCGTGATCTGCCCGCCTCAGCCTCCCATAGTGCTGGGATTATAGATATGAGCCCCCGTGCCCGACTGGCATATAGTCTTAACTATATTTTGAAGATAGATTTATTTGTAAAAGAATCTAGATTTTCAAAGATAGATAGCTTGATTGAAAAATATCAAGCAAGCTGGGCATGGTGGCTCATACCTGTAATCCCAGCACTTTGGGAGGCTGAAGTGAGAAGACCACTTGAGCCCAGGAGTTCAATACCAGCCTGGGCAACACAGTGAGTCCTTGTCTCTAAAAAATAAAAAGGAAAGAAAGCAAAATACCTAACATAATAGAATCCATGGACTTGCATCTTACAGAAAAATAAGAAGATAATGTAAGTTAAGCATCTTCTTTAGTGATTTTCACATAATGCAATGGTTCTCAAATAGTGGACGTGGGCCAGCATACATGAACACCACTTGGGAATTTTAGAAATGCAAATTTTCTGGCTCTACCTAGCCTTATTGAGCAGAATCTGAGATTGGAGCCTGGCAATCTTTGTTTTAATAAGCCCTCTCTGTGATTCAGTTACACTCTAAAGTTTGAGAATTTCTGACACGGTAGAAATGCTATGAAAAGGCACTTATATTTATGATGTTTCGAAAAAAAATTTGTCTGTAGCAAAAGATAATATTTGCCCAGAAGTTCATTTTTATCTCTAGCACAAATAATCAGGGTACTTATCATTCTATTTTTTCATTGCATGTCAAAGATTCATAAGTAGTTTGCAACAGCTTTCTTCATACACTTAAGTAATCATTAATTCCTTACACTTGCTTTCAAAAATTCTTTCAAACAGCAGTTAGATTTCACATGCACTTTACTTACCTCATCAAGATAATGTTTCTATAATGATCTCGCTTATATGTTGCATAATTAGATCTAGTATCTCTCTAATGAGACATACCATGTTATCTGGAACCAGCTGTTATATCCTGGATAGCAAAGGACATTTTACACTAAATTTTCTGAGACACTCAAGAATAATAAAAGTGGTCATTTCATAAAATTACATTTTCTTCCTTTCTTTAAGAAAGTTGTTATTAAATAGTTGTTTTTGAATTGACATTGATATTCACAACAGCTCAAAGGACTAAGGCAGTCAGCTAGTTTTGGCAGGAAGCATAATGTGTAATAATTATTACGCTGGGAGAATAAAGACTCTCACTCAGTTCTCGCAACTGTAAACAGTAAACTGAGAGTATAGACCAGTTTTTTCTAATATCTTTGCATTTGCATATCTACCATACATCTGAAATTTTTACATTACAGTGTTAAAAATAATATTTTTATATGAAGCATACATTTATTTATTAAGAAAGAGTTGTAAGTAGCCTTAGGAATGTTGTAGTCCTTTTTTCAGTGACTGCTTACGTGTGTTTAATAAATATGAGATGGAGGTAAGTAGACATATATACCTATGGGGCTTGCTTTATTGATTATTCACTCACAAAAATATCTATGTGCATTTTTAATACAGACAAATGAATACACAATAGACATATGTGGATATGCAAAGTGAACTGCATGAAGGCATAGCCACTTGTTTACATTCAGTAGCATTCTCACTTCCTTGCTCAAATGTAAATACATAACTATTTATCTAAACTGTACTTGCTTGTTAATGAAACCAGAGCATGCAGCATTTTATGAAAGTGGTGAATTAATGGATAAGATTACCTCACCTCCCTACAGCCTGAGTTTCTACAGAAGAGGAAATTAAGGGAGACAAACTGAACTGTGATGCTTGGGGACTCCCTTGATTCTGCCTGTCACCGTTTTAAAGCTGGCTCAAGGCCTCAGGGGAGTCTGGCTGTTCTAGCCTTCCTCAGGCAGCCAGACGGTAACGGTCCACTGCTTTTATTCATTACCCTGAATGTAATGCACTAAATTTAACAAGTAACACACTCAGCGGGAATTTATTGGCCTTTTGCAGCATGATTGCAAGGTAGGATATGGATATGGATTCCAATTACTGTTGACACCCAGATAAGAACAAAGCCTGTATATAATTATTAATCAAAGTTGATATCTTAGGGAAATGAAATTAAATAAATAAATATCTCTATACTATGTGATGCAAACATTCCCAAGTTTGGAAATCTCTTTCTGGTTACACAATAGAGGCATTCCAATTAAATATAGCAATAATAAAATAGCAACACGTAAAGGCAAATGTTCTTTTAAAGCAGCAACTTCCACATAAAAATAGCTTATGGAGCAGATGTATAGAAAACAAATTCCAAACAGAGACTCATATGTAATGTGTGAATAAATAGCCAAATAAACAGTAGTCTTTAAATAAGGATTTAATATTTTAATTAGAAAAAATAATCCACATAATATTGTTATTCCAGAAGGTAGTTATATAGAGATCTACTAAAATAGAAGTAATTTTTTAAAAAATATAGGATTACATTTTCATATCTATAGTACTAGAGTTACCCAATCATGAAAATTATTGTTGGTCTATAGGTAGATATTTATGATGAACCTCAAAGTCCTTGGGTTGCAATAGGAAAATGGGAGGAGCCAGATTCATTAACTCACTTCACGCAAGGATTTGCTATTGAAATTGTTTTCTTTATAAAGGCCATAGGGAAACACAAATGTAAAGGTATAGAAGAAAATGAACATGATATTATTTTATCACACTGTGGATGAAAAATGTTGAAGAATGTAAATCATACAAAAACAAAAGGGAACGTCACCTTCGACGTGATTAACCCAAATGGCCAATTTAAATTAATGAAATAAGAGGCAACATGCATCACTGGTAAAGGCTTGAACCCTCATATTACACAGAATCATACCCTGGTTTCAATAATTATGAGCTTTCTGACCTTGGGCCACTAATTTAATGTCTCTTAGCCTGTTTCCTCAAGTGTATAATAGGGACGATTATAGTAGCTACCTGCACTGTTAAACTAAAATAAAATAATTCCAGTAAATTACTTAAAATCGTACTGGGTACAAAGTAAATACTCAATAAATATTAGCATTTTATGTTATTTTGTATTAACCTATTCAGTATTAAAACTTATTAAACTAGAAAGAAAATATCATCAAAACCTTTCTTTTATTCCTGGATATGCTTTAGTATAAATTTCAGCTGAAGCATTTTAATGAAGAAAACGGACATTTTATCCCCCTATGGATCAGTTTGGATTTGAGTCATGGTTTTATAGCACAGTCTTGTCACAATTTAATTTGTGTGAAGTTAATTTAACTTGTGTGAAGTTAAATTACAATTTAACTTGTGTGAAGTTAAATTACACTTCTGATACTCAGCATATTTAATGTATAACATTGGCCCAGTGATACCTGCCTTTGAGGGCATATAGGGGAAATTGGAGGAAACGTACATCTATAAGTATGTCCCTGAGATTCAGCACATGGGCTAGTATTATCCAAATATGGAGCTATTTATTATTAGGGTTCTATACATGGACTCTTGTGTTTTGTCATCAATGTGATTCCTCCAGGTATGATTCCCAGTATGTAGCAAATGAAGGCTGGAACATGCTAATTGGTCTTTTCAAGACTTCAGAGTTAATAAAATGGTAGAGCAAGAGCCTAACTCACCTAGCTCAGAGTAAACATTCCTAAGTCAGTGTTCTTTCTACTACAGAAACTGCCCTCAGTAGATGAGGAAGTAAAGGTAGATAACTGACAAAATGCGTGTGCGTGTGTGTGTGTGTAAAGCATATGCTGTTGATCATGATGGTTGGTACACAGTTTGGGTCTTAGATAGTGGCTAAATGAAAATCATTGAAGTTGTGCCATGTTTTTTTCTAATTTTCCTAAGAATGTCATGGAGGTTACCTAATTGAAGCCATAAATAATTGAAATAATGAGATAAAACTATCTGCAGAGAGATAAAGAAGTACTTCAATGTCAATATCACCTACTGATGCTTTGGGGACTAAGACTTCAAAAGGCCCATAAAGCCAAAGGAAGCAGTTAAGTAACATGGGTTCTGTCAACCTTAGGGAATCCTAGTATAACAATAAAATGATTATTTAAGCCACACACATTAAACAAAACTAACAATCAAATAGTATCATATAGATATGTCTAATTATTTTTTCATTTGAATTTTGTCATTACACTGGAACAATTTTTATTTCAGAATACATAGGATCTTCATGTAAAAACTGTTCAGATAACTTAAAGTTAGAGGCATAGTCTTCCAAATCAGAGAAACGTGAATAATACATGATCTTTTAAACATTAAGAAAGGATAAATTAAACAAAATAGTACTTTAAGTAAATAGTGAGTAAATTTTTACATTGAAGGAAATTCATTCATTCATTCATTCATTCTTAAGTGTTAAGTGCCTTCTCTTAACTAGTTCTGTGCTAGCAATGAGGATACAGCACTAAATCAGATAGATGAGGTCACTGGCCTCATAGGTATTTAGATTCCAGTAGTGGAGAAAAATATGAAACAATCATTGATATGGTTTGGCCACATCCCCACCCAAATCTCGTCTTGAATTGCAGCTCCCACAATTCCCACGTGTTGTGGGAGGAACCTGGTGGGAGGTGATTGAATTATGGGGGCAGGTCTTTCCTGCATTGTTCTCATGATGGTGAATGAGTCTCAGGAGATCTGATGGTCTTAAAAACAGGAGTTTCCCTGGACAAGCTCTCTCTTTGCCTGTTGCCATCCATGTAAGACGTGACTTGCTCCCTTTTGCCCTCCATCATGATTGTGGGGCCTCCCCAGCCATGTGAAACTGGAAATCCATTAAACCTCTTTCTTTTGTAAATTGCCCAGTATTGGGTATGTCTTTATCAGCAGCATGAAAACGGACTAATACAATCATATAATTACAATTTTAACAAGGACATTGACTGCAATGGAAGTCTATATGAGGATTTAAACCTACTCTGGGTAAAGGGTCAGAAGGGTCTCAATGGGACATAATTGCACATGTACTAACTCACTCAACCCTCAAACCAACCTGATGACATCAGTACTGCTACAGTCACCCTGTTCACAGATAAGAAAACTGAGGAACAAAGGCATTAAATACCTTAACAAATCACAGAGCCAGTAAGGGATAGACCCAGCATCCAAACCCAGGTTGCTTAGTTCTAGATTCTTCTTTTAACCACTCACTGTGCTGTAGAAGTCTGTGCATCTGTGAGGGGATAATGAGAACACACTCCAGCTAGAAATCGAGGCAGCTGGGAAAGCCCGAGGTGGTAAGAGCTTGGTACTGGAGAAGAGGACTGTCTCAAGTCCTGTTCTTGAGAACAAGAACTGTCTGGGTGCTGTTCTTTTGAAATGTGAAAAATTATTACAAATGTGAAAACTTATGTATGTAATTTTAAATTGTCTAATAGCCACAGTGAAAAAGAGCAAAATGCAACAGATGGGTACAATCGGGCAATCTTATAAAATAAACATGCCGTTACCATGTGATGTAGCAACTGGACTCTTGAGCTTTTAAACTAGACAAATATAATTCATGATTATACAAAAACCTGTACGGAAATGATTATAGCAAAAACAGGAGCCAACCTGGTACTTCAATGGGCAAGTAGTTAAATAAAATCTGTGGTACATCCCTACCAGGGGATACTACTCAGCAAAAAAAAGAAGAATGAACTGTTAAAATGACTTGGATTAATCTTCAGAGAATTATGCTAAGGAAAAAAAGGCAATCCTTAAAGTTTACACACTGTATGATTTCATTTACACAAAATTCTTTCAATGACAAAATTTTAGAAATGCAGAAAAGACCAGTAGTTGCTAGGGGTCAGGGTTGGGCAGGGACAGGGCACAGGAAGGAGGGCAGAGTGGTTATAATAGGGAAGTATAAGCAATCTGTGATGAAGGAACGGTTCTGTATTTTGATGTGGTAGTAGATACAACCTACACATGTGATAAAGTTGCACAGAACTAAACACCTACACACACACACACACACACGAGTACAATTAAAATTTGGAAAATATGAATAAGATAGTATCATTGCCAATATTCTAGTAGCAATATTGTGACTAAGATTTGCAAGATACTACTATTGGGAAAACTGGATAAAGGGTACACAGGATTTCTCTGTATTATGTCTTACAACTGCACAGAAATCTAGAATTATCTCAAAACAAAATGTTAATTACAAGAAAAGAAATATGAAATTCATTTTTCTTTTTTTTTTTTTTTTTTTGAGACGGAGTCTTGCTCTGTCGCCCAGCGCCCAGGCTGGAGTGCAGTGGCGCCATCTCGGCTCACTGCAAGCTCCGCCTCCCGGGTTCACGCCATTCTCCTGCCTCAGCCTCTCGCTTAGCTGGGACTATAGGCGCCTGCCCCTACGCCCGGCTAATTTTTTGTATTTTTAGTAGAGACGGGGTTTCACCATGTTAGCCAGGATGGTCTCGATCTCCTGACCTTGTGATCCACCCGCCTCGGCCTCCCAAAGTGCTGGGATTACAGGCTTGAGCCACCACGCCCGGCCGAAATTCATTTTTCTTAATCAAATATATTCAAAATATTTGTATTTCAACATATGAAACAATATGAAAAGTATTGAGATATTTTACATTTTTCTCATATTGTCCATTTGGGCTAGCCCCATTCCAAGTTCTTAGTAGACACATGTGGCTAGTGGTGACCATACAAGACAGCACAGGTATAGAGGAACACAGAGACAAGAGGTGAGGCAGAGGCTAAAGGTAGGGAGGGTGAGCACTTTGGGAGGCCGAGGCTGGTGGATCACGAGGTCAGGAGATCGAGACCATCCTGGCTAACACTGTGAAACCCCGTCTCTACTAAAAAAAAATACAAAAAATCAGCCAGGCATGGTGGCGGGTGCCTGTAGTCCCAGCTACTCGGGAGGCTGAGGCAGGAGAATGGCGTGAACCCGGGAGGGGGAGCTTGCAGTGAGCCGAGATCGTGCCACTGCACTCTGGCCTGGGTGAAAGAGCGAGACTCCGTCTCAAAAAAAAAAAAGAAAGAAAAAAAGCAGAGTCTTCGTAATGGCACACAGGGCTTCATGTGCACCCTCCTGCTGCTTTCTCCCTTCCTCATTCTCCTTCAGCCACACTAGATTCCTTGCTGCTCCTGGAAAATGCCAAGCACACATGGTCTGGCCTTGGGCACCTTGCTCTTCATGCTTTCTCTGCCTGGAACTGTCGCCCCTGGATACCTCTCTGACACGCTCCCACACCTGGAATGGTCTCTGCTCAGATGTCTATCATGAGGTGTTCCCTGATCTACTTCTATAAAATAGCAAATGGCACCTTTCTATGCCCCGCTCCATCACCCATTATATGGCTTTCATTTTCTTCTTCATACTTACATCATCTGACAGTCTATACATACATATGCACTTGTATATTTGTCAGTCTTCCACAGAGGGCAGGGGTATTGTCTGCTTTCTTGGAGACGTATCTCCCAGAGCCTGGAAGAGTTCCTGGCACACAATATACATGCAATGAATATTTGTTGAATAAATTGTTTGAGGAATAAATGATTTATGTTTAATTCCTTCATAGTTTTCAAACAAACTACCTCAAATCAAATCTACACATACTTTCCTTGAAATCAAAAACTGACATAATCAATTTCAGAACTTGGGTAAAGTTTCCTGGGTGTTTAAAGCATGAAGCATAGAAGCAATCTCTTTGCATTCCAATAAAAATCAATACAATATTTTTCATGCAAAGATTAAACTCATGGCTAAAAGTTATGTTTGTTTTTTTAACATTGCTAATTATTTTAGAGAGCTCTTATTTCTGTTATAATTATGCTTAAAGTTTATTTCTGTATTCATGATTAATTTATTTATATCTTGTTGCTAAATCTACTTTTTTACCAAGTAAATTCACTCAGAAATTCTCAAAGAAAGTTACTCACTACTGGGCCTCCAGGGACATATTACCTTCTTGGAGATGCATTCTTCCAATAACCCCAATCAGATGTTTTTTTCTCTCTTGGACTTCCATTGTTGTACTAGTTATGTATCTGAATTTAACACCTACTCCAGTCTACTTACATCAGAGATATTTATGAAAATGTTATCACTCCAGGAAGGCAGAAACTGTCTTCTTCTCTCTCAGTCACTAGCATAATGCTGTGCACTTCTCAGTTGAACTTAGATAAATATTTAATGAGCTGAATTGAATTATGTTTTTAATAATGTATGCATACATCTAGTTTAGAAGACTTGATAAGCAAGCAGTGCTTAAGATACTTTTCACACACAAATTCAGACTGTCCAGTATTTGTCCCAGAAAATAACTAATATCAAGCTCCTATGATACATTAAAAATTTTACACATGATCTCATTTAGCCTCCATAAAATATGAAGTGGGTATTATTCGTAACACTGTTATCTATGACGAACTGGAAGTTCAGAAAGAACATCTAATGTTTCCAAGTTTTAACAGCTGTTAAATGTCAGGATTCTCCAAGTTGGCTGACCCCAAAGTATTGTTTTACACTTCCTAGTGGGGTTCTAATACTTTAATATAGAGATAGATAGCTTCTGAAGACAAGCAATAGGAAGTATATATTTCAAAAGAGGAAATTGACGTGTTAGAGATTATCTAGAGAAACACATCCAAGACATGTTGAACTTCAGAAACTATATCTCATGTAAGTTGAAGAAATTGGAGTGTTTGGGGCCAAGAAAACAGCAAAGGATACAGCATAGAAAGAAATTTGGCCTCACTCAAAGAGAGGCCCAGTCTTTGTATCTGGTTCTTTGGGGGTAACCTCTAAACCCTTGAAATTCACCAGGTGATTGATAGGAATGTCTTTGTTATTCATGATGGGCTCTTTGGACAACTTGCTATATTGTTAATCAATCAGTCATGCCTATGTATTGAAACTCCAGCAAAATCTTTGAGTACAGAAGCTCAGTTGAGCTTCCCTGTTTGGTAGTTCTTCATGTGTATTGCAGTGTTTTGGACATGTCCCCCAAAAAGCATGCATTTAAAAGTTAGTTAAATATCCAATTCCAGAGTGTTGAGTGGTAGGGCCTAATGAGAGGCGATTAGTCCATGAGGGCAAAGCGAATGGATTAATGCTGTTATCACGGGAGTGAGTTTGTTATAAAAGGCGTAGATTGACCCTCTTGTCCCTCTTTTACTCTCTCTCCCTCTCTTGCCCTTCCACCTTCTGCCACGGGATGACACACTGAGAAGGCCCAGATGCTGATTGCTTGGTCTTGGACTCCCCAGCCTCCAGAACTGTGATAAATCAATTTCTGTTCATTATAAACTATCTAGTGTGTGGTATTGTTATACCAACACAAAATGGGCCAAAAATATACCATCACACATCAGTAGTAGAAGGAATACATCCTAAAGACAGCACAAATCTCCCATTTGGAACCCTTCCAGACTCTGTACTATGTGTCTCTTTCTTTGACTGATTTTATGAATCATTCCCCTGTAATAAATAAAACTGTGAGTATAGTAAGTTTCAGGGAGTTCTGTATTTCTAGTAAATTATGGAATCTGAAGGTGGTTTGGGGCAATATGGAACTTGTGGTGGGTGTCAGAAGTAAAGGTGGTCTTCTCTTTAACTTTGTAGCTGGATTCTAATTTCATTAAGTTAAACTCCAAAATTCTGGGCAGACTTTGTGGTCTGGAAAACTTTATCATAAGTCCATGTAGATGCATAACAATAATGCCATAATTCCGGAGATCCTTAAAAATTTATTGTAACAAATTAAAGGTTTGTCTGGGGAGAAGGGCATGAAAACTGACCTCCAATATTCAAAGTGCTGTCATATAGACATATTTGGTATTAGTCTAGAGATAAAATTTGGTTCAAATCAGAAAGAACTTCTTGAAAATTAGAGTTATGCAAAAATTTCATTAGTTGCCTAGGAAAGTAGTAACTTCCTTACCTTAGAAAATGTTAATTCCTTAATTAAAATGCTATAAGCCCGAGAGATGTATTGCTAAGGAATTTCAGCCTAAGAGAGGGTGGGTGATTTTAAAGGTGTCTTCTAACTCTTCAGATTCTGCTATTTTGGCCGGGCACGGTGGCTCACGCCTGTAATCTCAGCACTTTGGGAGGCCGAGGCGGGCGGATCATGAGGTCAGGAGATCTAGACCATCCTGGCTAACACAGCGAAACCCCGTCTCTACTAAAAATACAAAAAATTAGCCAGGCGTGGTGGCGGGGCGCCTGTAGTCCCAGCTACTCGGGAGGCTGAGGCAGGAGAATGGCGTGAACCCGGGAGGCAGAGCTTGCAGTGAGCTGAGATCGCGCCACTGCACTCCAGCCTGGGCGATAGAGGGAGACTCTGTCTCAACAACAACAACAAAAATACAAAAATAAAAAATTAGCTGAGCATGGTGGTGCATGCCTGTAGTCCCAGCTACTTGGGAGGCTGAAGCAGGAAAACTGCTTGAACCGAGAGGCAGAGGCTGCAGTGAGCCGAGATCACACCACTGCACTCCAGCTCACGCCACTGCACTCCAGCGTGGGCGAAAGAGCGAGACTCTGTCTTTAAAAAAAAAGAAAAATTCTGCCATTTTGTCCAGGTGCAGTGGCTCACGCCTATAATCCCAGCACTTTGGGAGGCCAAGGTGGGCAGATCATGAGGTCAGGAGATCGAGACCATTCTGGCTACAACATGGTGAAACCCCGTCTCTACTAAAAATACAAAAAATTAGACTCCACCCCCCGTCCCCAAAAAAAAGATTCTGCTATTTTTTGGTCACCATTACTATTTCTTTAAACTGACAACGAATAAATCCTAGCTTCCATATATAATAGGCCAAAGTGTTTGATTTGGTTCTTAAAAAGATCTGTTATTTTGTTTTAGATCACTTAATGTAATCCAATTAGCTGCACAAATATAAGTAAGTTTACAAGATAGAAAATTGAAGTACTCTAAGACAAAACATTAGAAGTTGTGTAGTGCTGACTCACATCCTCCCATATAAGTTTTTGTCTTATCATTATCAGGATAAAGTGAGGAATGCTTACTTTCAAATGTTAATGGAAAGTATCCTTTTTATAAAAAGCAGCTCTATCACTAACACAGAATTTTAATAATGTACCATGAGAATTGGCATTTTGTTACAAATCAATCAATTTACACAAAACCCTTTCAAATGAATCGTAAATGAATATAAACAAAATTAAAAATTATCACACAAGAACATAAACTACACATTTGACAACAATTAAATTCAATGCAAATTTACATGAACATTCAAAACAGAAACTTTTTTTTACGCTGTGATTATCAGTAAGTGCTGTCACATTGGTTTCTGAAATATACCTTCCAAGCCTCCCTAAGTAATTGACATTTCTTTATATTCAACTGAATTTTAGGTTCTTGAGTAAAACTCCCAAAATATGGGTTTTATTGATTCAATAAAAACTAGCCCATTCGTTGGTATAAGCTGCATTTCACATTTCTATTAATATTCTAATCAGAATTGTCATAAGAAACAACACAAAAGCAACTTACTTAAGATAGCTAATTTCATGGGCCTGATATATTACAAAATATGAAACAAAAATATAAGAATCCCATTTGATATAGGGTTAAGCTTCAAAATAGATAAGGAACTCAAACAACTCAATAGCAAAAAGCAAATAATCCAATTTAAAAATGAACTGGAAACTTGAATAGATGTTTCTCCAAAGAAGACATACAGGTGGCCAGCAGATATATAAAAAAAAGTTTAATGTCATTAGTTATCAGGGAAATGAAAATCAAAACTGTGATGAAATATCACCTCACATCTGCCAGGATGGCTACTAAAAAAAAAAAAAAAAGACAAGTATTGGTAAGGATGTGGAGAAACTGGAACTCTTGAACACTGTAGGTGGAAATGCAAAATGGTGCAGCTATGGGAAACAGTATGAAGTTTCCTTAAAAACTTATAAATAGGCCGGGTGCGGTGGCTTATGCTTGTAACCCAAACACTTTGAGATGCCGAGGTAGGTGGATCACTGAGGTCAGAAGTTGAGGTCAGCCAAGAGTCGAGACCAGCCAAAATGGTGAAACCTGATATCTACTAAAAATACCAAAAAAAATTGGCCAAGTGTGGTGGCAGGTGCCTGTAATCCCAGTTACTCGGGAGGCTGAGGCAGGAGAATCGCTTGAACCTGGGAGGCAGAGGTTGCAGTGAGCTGAGATTGCATCATTGCACTCCAGCCTGGGCGACAAGAGAAAAACTCCATTTCAAAAAAATTGTATTTATATATATAAATAAAATTAGAGGAGTGAGGGTTAAAAATTACATATTGGGTACGATGTACACTATTCAGGTGACAGATACACTAAAAGCCTAGACTGCACCCCCATATAATTCATCCATGTAGCCAAAAACCACTGTACCCTTAAAACTATTGGAAAAAAAAGTTACCATATGATCCAGCAATATCACTTTTGGCTGTATAACCAAAAGAATTGAAATCAAGATCCCAAAGAGATATTAGCACTCCCATGAATAGCACAATGCAGGAGTATGCACAACAGCCAAGATGTGGAAACACCCTTAATGCCCATCAATAGGTGAAATGGATTAAAAAAAGTGGTATACACAATGAAATACTATTTAGCCATTAAAAAAGGCAATTCTGCAATGTGGGATGACATCGATGAGCTGGACGACATTATGCTGAGTGAAATAAGCTAGTCAAAGAAAGACAAACGCTTTCTGCTTCCACTTACATGATGTATCTAAAATAGTCAAATTTGTAGGACCAAACGGTAATCATGTTTTCAGAAGTGGGGGAAAAGGGAAATGGGGAGATACTATTCAATGGGCATAAAGTTTTAGTTAAGCAAGGTGAATAAACTCTAGGAATCTGCTGTACAACGTTGTGCCTATCATCAATGATAATGAACAGTAGACTTAGAAAACCTGTTGAGTGTAGGTCTTATGCTAAGTATTCTTACTACAATAAAATAAAACTTTTTTAAAAAGAATCCCATCATATGAGATGTGCAATAATCCTTTACTTAACTTTGTACAGAGTATCTTACTGCTATTGCTCTGCAAAATTATAAGCTTGGAGTAGCCCACAGCTATGATTTTCTTTCTTTTTATTTATTTATTTGAGACAGAGTCTTGCGTTGTCACCCAGGTTGGAGTGCAGTGGTGCAATCTCAGCTCACTGCAACCTCTGCCTCCGGGTTCAAGCGATTCTCCTGCCTCAGCCTCCAGAGTAGCTGGGACTACAGGTGTCCACCACCATTTCAGGCTAATTTTTGTAGTTTTAGTAGAGATGGGGTTTTGCTGTGTTGGCCAGGCTGGTCTTGACCTCCTGACCTCAAGTGATCCAACCACCTCAGCCTCCCAAAGTGCTAGGATTATAGGTGTGAGCCACCATGCCTGGTCTATGCTTTTCTATTTTCATAATAATGACATCATTTTGTCCAAAGGTTCAGTCTGCTCCAGGTTCCTAACTGTGGCATGTTAGATATTATATGAAATAATAACTTTAAAACTACATATTAGATGAAGGAGCTTAATTAAAACCTAGAAACATTCCTTTTTTAAAAAAATGGTAACAATAGTATATCATAATGAAGCAATGTGTTACGGTAAGCAAAATGTTTATATTCTTCCTTTGGGGGCAAAAGCAGCAGGAAAATAGAAGTACAAGAAGTGGGTCAAAATTCCCACATTGCATTTGGTGCATTTAAGTAACATTTTTCTGGAAAAACCTCTCCAATTCCTGATACAAAATTAAAATAGATTCAAGGAACTTCAGAATTTGAAGATAACTAGTTAAACTAATATAATACAGCTCTCAGAATTCAAAGAAGATATTTTCTAACAGCTTCAAAACAATATAGGTATAATTTTAGTGATGTTTTACTGAATAATTGGCATATTTATACATAATACCATAGATTTGAACAAAAAGCATCAATGTAAATGGAATACTAACTATATTTAATTAACTCCAATCAATATATAATAGGAAAATGTATTATTTCATTTCTATCTAGTGAGATATGACATTAAAGTTCTGTCATAATGTGCTAACTAACTATAAATTAAAGACTACTAATTTTTCCAGGTCTGTTTTCTCATAAGAGGAATCAAAAAGGCACTATAGAGGTGGCTCTTCAAAAGCCATACATTTTTGAAAAGCCACAAATAATTACATACTTTCCCTCCATTCCCAAGAATACACATATACTTATGTTTTACAAAGACAACTGACATTTCACATTGTGTCTTCATAGTTTTCTCTGAACTCTGCTTCCCAGGATATTGACAGGGATGAACTATTTTCTTAGAGTAGGCTGGAATGCCTCATTGTGCTCCACCATAAGAATCCCCCCAAATTCTGATGCTTTGAATTGCTCCTGTTATCTGGTCCATATTGGTTTACTTAAGGGTCATCAAAGAAGTCCGGTTCTAAAACAATACTCCTCATTCTTCATTCTGACAATAACCAAGTATTCCTCTAGATTGGAGAAGGTCTAAATACGTATCTTGTATTTGTTCAGGAAATTCTTCCTACTGTTATCCAATTTCAGGTACATGAGTAGAATAATCGATAGTCTGATATTCACTAGGGTAATGCTACTCAAACTTGCTCAGTTGATGGAATCACTGACGGTTAAGGTTGGTTTACTTTTATTTTTTACTTTGGAAAAATGTAATGATGACTAACTTTAATATATGTGCTTGAATATTTGATTTTTACATGACATAACCATAATATATAGTTTTAAAATCATAAACATCATCCCACTAACTTCAATAAAGTCAGGTTCTCTATGTTCTGTTGGGATTTATTACAATGTTATTTATCATCTGTTTTCATAAAAAAAATTAAAAATTTCTGTCCCTTTTCTGTTATTTCTTTTTTATTTCAATTTTTATTTCTATTTTCATGAACACATACAATATTATTTATGAAGAAATCTTGCTAAAATTAAAAAAAAGGAATCTGATTAAAATATTTCTGCCTAGCTCAAAGCGTACAGAAAATACAGGAAAGAAGAACATGATTAATGACATTACAGCATATTTTAGAATGAGAGAAACAATAAAGGATAAACAACCCAGTTTCATCAATAAATAAGTTGCAAAAGATTAAATGAGAGGGGGAACCTATAGATTAAAAGGAACTTTAGAAACATGTCAATCAAATAATCCAGGGAGTTAGGAATGAGCGAATGATGTTATAAATGAAACCAGATTGGCCATAAATTGATATAATTTAATTAGCTGAACCTATATGTGTGATAAGCACATAGAGGCTCATTATGCTATTCTCTCTAATTTGCATATATTTGGAATTTTCATAATAGAAGTTTTTAAAAACAAAAGCTATGATTTACTGTGAACAAAAAGCCAAAAGAAAATGTAGCAAAGAAACATATGGAATAATTCATTGAAAACAGAGAAAACTCAACTGATTCAGTAATATTTGGACAACGGGGAGGATTCTGCCCAGGACTTGGCTGGTGTTCCACAGATAATGTTGATCTAGAACATTGAACCCTCAAGAAGCAGAGCAGATTCAAAACTTCAAAACTAATGTATCTGGATTATGTGCTAATAGAAGCATGAAAAAAATATCAACATTAGCTAGAACGTAAAAAGAAATGCTTCCTTTTTAACTTTATTTCACAGACCAAACACTAAGTCATACCTTTTACAGATGTGGAGAAAGCATTATAGATGGAGGGGAATGGGTGGAGGAGGTTTGAGAGTAAATGGTTCAGAAAGCACTTTTGTAGTGTTCAAAACAGCATATGTTAGTCTTTTCTAACAAACACTGAGTGTTTAAACCTAAACTGTGTATTAGTGTCTTTCAAGGTCCATAAACCTTTTTTTCATTAATTTCTCTTAGATGGATGCCCATTTTGGAATCCAGTTACCCAAACTGTTGTCAATATTGTTGCCTTTTATTTCACCAGTTTTGCACAACTGGGCTGGAACAGTATTGTATGTGACCAAATAATAAAAGGCATCCATATTACTACTTCTGTCTGAGTGTTTGCCTCGAGACTTGAGTGGAAAACTTTACCCTTCTGTTGGCCCATCTCTGGTCTTAGAGTGTATTAGTTGGGATTATAGTCAACTTGAACCTACTATTCAATCAATAATTGAACTATTCTCTTAAGACGCATTCTGTTTAATACTGAAGGAAACTAACACAGCTTGACCCTTGTGAAGTGTTGTGAAGAGCTGCTGTCAAGTGGAGACTTCTTTTATTCTGGTTGGAGTATTGTGTTGCTATCTTTACCTTGAGCTGGGCAGAACCGTGAATAGCTACAAAAAAAATTCCTTTATCTTTGTTGCTTCAATGTTAAGAGGCGTTATTAACACAGTGACATTAAAATTGGATTGAGTCTGTAGCTGAACATTTAATTTTAGTGCTTGCAATAACTTAAACTAAGACGATAATAGCTACCATTTACTGAGTATGTATTTTAACCAAACACTGAACTTGAGAGCTTTCTATACAGCATTATATTTACATGCTTTTTCATTATTTATTGGCATTGCAAAAGATTATCCAGCCAATTGGTCCTATCAAGCCCACCACTCTTTCCTCCAGACTCTGCAATGGCAGTGAGCAGAGCTATTGTAGCTTTTAAATATGTGTTCAGCAGTGGGCGGGGACCAGCTCATACTGATTCAAGAGACTGTCTTTTCCCAACTCTACATTAAGTGACATCACACTGGTAGTTCCAGATGGCCAGGATGGGAGAATTTACACTACAGAAATCAGTAAGAGAGCCAGTCGCTAAACACTTAGCAACACACCGCTGTATGCAACCCTCATCCATTCTCCAAGAAGAAATTTTGTCATTGGGAGTATTTGACATGGCCCAGTTATTGCTACTTTAGAGATAGTTTAAAGTTAAGACCTGACTCACTTTATAGAGATAAAAGGAAAGAAATCAGGCTCAATAGTCATGTCACAGGTAGGCGTTCCACCCTCCAACCATCCCTGAATTTGTCTCATTTCTTGAAAGAACCAGGTGAGGGAGCCATGGTCCTGTGGGCATTCTTTCAATAACTTGGGAAGAGGATTTGGGGAAGACTCTCTAATTCAAGGGGTCAGCAAACTACAGCCTGTGGGCTAAATCTGCTGATTTCCTAGTTTTATAAATAACATTTTATTGGAACACAGCCACACCCATTTGTTTATGTGTTGTCTAGGGCTGATTCCACACCTCAGCAGAAGTGCCGAGTAGTGGCGACCCAGACTGTACGGTCCCCAAAGCCAAAAATATTTACTATCTGTCCCTTTACAGATAAAGTAAAGTATTCCGTGAGTGGCTGAGGTAGGGATGTGCTTGGTATATAAATGATGCTTTATTCTGGATTTAGTTCGTGTAAGAATGAGGTGAGAATAAGCTCAATTTCTTTGTTTTTCCTCAATCTGAGGGAGAGACTTGCAGAAATCTAAACTACATGCTTAATTTTATCCTCATGTACTCATTCAAGTTCATCATTTAGAGGAATAATTGCATTCATTATGTCACAGAAACATTCTTGTACTGGCTTCACATAGGTTGGGCTGCCCAGACATTCTACCTGGATATCTTTATTCAATTATTCATTCATTTTTTCATTCAAAAAATGAATCTAATATTTATTAAAGCCCTACTAGGTTCTGGGCACTAGGGGTATAGTCAGGAATAATCAAGGCTCCTGTTCAAATGGAGCTTATATTTTAGTAGGAACAGCATATATGCATATACTTATTTGCTTGTTGTCTAACATAATATCAGGAAGTGATAAGTACTATGAAGAAAAAGCAGGAAAGGTGTTCCACAGTTAATGGGGTACTTTTAAAGATGTTTAGGAAAGGTATCTCTAAAAAGATGACACTTGAGCAGAGAGATCAGAATAAAGTAAAGAAGCCAGTCGTGCATCCCTGGCAGAGAGAACACAAGGGCTGAGGCTCACTAGCAGGCATGGTTGGGAAAAGGCAAGATGGAGAGTGAAAAAGGGGGAGAGTCATGAGAGACGACGCCAGTAAGGTAGACAGGGGCAAGGTCATACCTGGCTTTGCAAGCAAGGAATTTTGCATGTTATTCTTATGACAGGAAAAACCACTGGGAAATTACAAGGGTGCTGATTTAAAATAATTTACACTTTAGATTAGCACCCTCTCTTCTTTGTGTAGTGGAGACGACTGTGGTTTATAAAGGAGAAGACTAGTTATTATGAGGCTATTGCAACAGTACAGGCAAGAAATGACCTCAGTTTTTTGGGCTTAGGTGTCACCGGGAACCATGAGAAGACAGTTAAAAGGATTTTTTTTTTATCAAAAATGCCTGCAGTCTTTCTAAGTCCTCTTTATAATTGAATGCTAACTTAGTTTTTATTACATGGAACAGAGATTGGGAAAGAATTTATACATTCGTTCAACAAACACTTACTGATCTTTAATATGAAAACAACAGCTGCTATGTGCTTGAGATTAGAAGTTAAAAGAAGGTCTGTTCAGTGGAAAATAATGCACAGCAATCAGTTCCTCACATATTAGCTCCCCTTTTTACTTTTTAAAAACTCTTCCCATTCTGACCTCAGCCTCCTCCATTAAGTTTTCTGCATCTGTGGGAAAACTCTGGGGCCATGGCTGCTCCTTGAGGCTGCTGCCTTTGAGGTGCTCCTGTCATCTAGAGTTTGAGAATGAAAGGCACGGATTAAAATAGAGTACAGTCTATGAGGGACATATGCCTGTGCACATGAGCACGTGCACACACACACACACACACACACACATCGTAAGTCCAATATGCAATTGTTGAATCTTCTAATCTTCCGTTTCACAAATTTTACCTATCACTATTAACATGGTTAGGTGATCCTTCAGCCAATTAGGGTATGGAATTCCTTTAACTCACGTTTTAATTCTGGTAAACTCAACTCTCCCTATTCCTTTCTTACCTTTTCATGTTAAGCTTCTAGGTGATATACACTAAAAATTTTAAGCAGATTTCCTTGAAGGTCTTTCCCATTGTTTGACATACAAAGGTACATCTTCTGTTAGTAATTCCACAGCTCTCTGTGTTGCCATGGATATTGTGAATTCAATATCTGTTCCCAAAGTTATGTTTCTTTCTTTGTCTTAAACAAAGAGCAGCTATTTAACTGATTGAAATCTTCCAAATACAACATGCAAAAGTAGCTGGTTTTCCAAGCCAGCAAGATTTAAGCCCTGAGTGAACATTTTGGCACTTAGTAGAGTGGTAGTGGTGTTCCCTGTCATATGGGTCTGCCTGTGACTCCAATGGAACCTTTTAATGTCAGCTATAATTCAGGGTATATAAGAGTAGAGAGAGGGGTGTCAATGAACTGGCAGACAGTTCTCAAAGCTGAGAATAAAAGTACTCACCTAATATTTCTGAGAATAGAGGTTTTGAAATTGAAATTCTGTGGATTCCTAATTATCACAAAAGAAATTTCAGTGTGACTTAAAAATTATTAGAGACTCAAGGAAATAATATGACTACAAAAAGTTTCATGTAGTATATATAAAATACATAACTATATATCACATTGTTATACTTTTTATTTTGAAAATGCTCTATGTATACAACGTTAACTACATTTTCTTTAGTGTTATGCTAAAGATAAAAAATAAAATGAGGACTTGGTAATCCTCTTCAAGGTATGGGTGAGATACACTGGACTTCCTCTACCACACAAGCGGTGCTTAGGGGTGTGCCAGAGGAGCTTGGAAGGGTTAAAGTTTTGTCTGTGACACTGAAATTGAGGCCAGCTGTAGGTCATATTCACGTCCCAGTCACAGGAAAATGAACCTGTGAGACAGAACCTAATTATCTGCTAAACCAAAAGCCAGTCTCAGTTCAATAACTTACGACAGAGCTAGCAGCCAGATATAGTGTTACCATGGCAACTTTGGAACAAGCTCCACTGCAGTTGAAAATAAGGAGGAAGGGAAAGGGAGTGTAACCCTAAATGTGCTGTAGCTGTTTGATCTCCGACAAGTGGGTCCATCTAGGAAACCAGGTTATTCTGTATGTGACTGCCATTGTCTATTCACTTTCATATCTGCTACAATTATTGGAAAGGAAAATGCAATTACAATGTCTTCTGGGCTTAAAAACGATTCCACTCTTTAACGGCTAAATGGGAATTAATTTTAAAGAGAAAAGTATAAGCTTCCTCTTCTCCTTCATGCCATCCCTAAATACAGATAAAGCAGGACACAAAGGGTGAGAAATCTTGAATACCTCATCATTGTCATGAATGAGGTTTGTGTCCATGAAAGTCACTGTCAACCCTATTTTCCTCTGCCTTGCAAATGCCACGATATTTTAAAGAAAAACTTTCAGGAATTGAAGCAATACTATTTGCTTTTCTAAGGGGTAGGAGTAGAACTGGAGGGTAGAAAAGAGAATTTTTTTTTTTTTCTGTGGATTCTGCCTAAACTTTCAAGTGAAATAATTTCCTTGGGATATTGAAATAAGAAGAATCAAACATTAGAGAAAGGAAAAAGCCCTGTCAGGTTGGTCATCTTTCTTCTTGCCAGTTCACCTTCATAGTTCCTTCTGGAATATCACTGGAATTTCAGTTTAGGAGATGATATGGCTTTATGCACACAAAAACTTCAGAAACCAGTTACCATGAATACTGTGACAACAGCATCTCACTAAAAATATTAGCAGGTAAGAAACAAGAGCTTATCATACAGCCATATGCACTTTGAGGAAGAATTCAGAAATACATTCCTCTATTTCTTTTCCATTCCCAATGGAGGCAAATCATGCTAAAGCTTGTCAGTTACAATTATTGGATTTCAACATATTTGACAATTTTGGTATGTCATTAATGATGTAATAAGACACATGTAGCACATAATGTTATCACTTGGGGTTGCTATCCAGCTGTAATACCAAATTTGAATCACATAGATATCTATGTATAAACATATAGATATAGCAGTGTGTTTCTTTATGTATAACTCATAAAACCATTGGGTTTGGAATAAGGAGAGAAAGGAATACAGAGATGAATAATATCCTTTTCATATGCATGAATAACTTTGCAGTAATGCAAATGAGAAAACGCAAAATGGAAAGTAGGTTTCTTCTAGCAGAAATATGACTAAGAACATAGCCTGAAATTTGCCAATAAATTAGACTCACTTATGATATCTGTGGATATTCTTTAAGATGTCACACCTTTTAAAAACACTTTACCCTACCCTATTATATTATTCAGTATATAATTATGTAAATATGGAAATCCACAACTTCAAATTCCTTTAAACTGCCATGATGCAAGAAAGGGAGCTTTAGGATTGTACGACAGAAGGTGTGTTGAGGTGTGGGGTCAGAAAAGCAATACAAAGGGCAAAATCAAATTTCTGATTAATTTCCAGGTAGAAGTAACCTAACCTTTGCTTATGACCCTAACTTAATTTATTTTCAAGTAAATGAAGCCAGAAAGTATACCCCTTTCTAGGATAGATGTTTCTGAGATCAGATTATTAAAAGGTTTGCAAAGATGCCAGCTAAAACAATGAAGTTCAATACACTCTTTGGATCCTGTTACTCCTAATATAAGTTTTTCTCTTAATCTTTTCACTTATATAAATTAGTTAGGAAAGTAAATGAAGCAATTTTATCAGAAAAACATCTGAAAGAGCTATTGATTCAAATGCTTTTACATTTTAGCCTTATCACACATGATTAGCTTGCAGATATGAGTTTAGTAATGATGCAAAGCACCAAATTTCACTGGATTCTCTGTTCCACTTGAATTCTTGGGAAAGATATTAGAAGCACTCACAAAGAAATCATTCTCTCTTTTCTCTTGGTCTGTTTAGTCAATGATTTTGAAAAGATGTGCCACGACAGTCTTTCTGAACTGTTTCTTCACACATTTTCTTCAGCACCATCATCAATATTTCTTACAGGCTTGTGGGTAGGTGTGTCTCTGTGTGTATGTGCTTTGTGTTTTGTTGTTGTAGTTTGTTTGTTTTTAAGTCTCGCTGTCACCCAAGCTGGAGCGCAGTCATGTCATCTTGGCTCACTGCAACCTCTGCCTCCCAGGTTCAAGCAATTCTCCTGCCTCAGCCTCTCAAGGAGCTGGGAGGCATGCGCCACCACGCCTGGCTAATTTTTGTATTTTTAGTAGAGATGGAGTTTCGCCATGTTGGCCAGGCTGGTCTCAAACTCCTGACCTCAGGTGATCCACCTGCCTCAGCCTTCCAAAGTAGGAGGATTACAGGCGTGAGCTACTGCGCCTGGCCTGCTTTGTTTATTTCTAATTATAATCCTAAAATACTAAGTGAGATCTGTGTGAAGCATATGCTCCAACCGGCATAAAGGCCTTGACATGTTCAATTAACATTAAAAAAATACAATACAATAAATTGTAGCTGAAACTAATTTTACAACTTAAAATAATTTGCTTTCCATATGGAAGGTATTTAATGTATTTGTTGACTGAGTAAGTGAATAAATGAGCCTATCTGCTAAGGATCAAGTACTTGATTATCTGCATAAAGACAAAAGAAGAAAAAGTAAAGTCTGAATGAACCTTAGGAAAAACAAAAAAAGCCTATGTCCTATGCTACCCCTGGATAAGCTCCATGAAAAAAAGATTCCAGTTTTCAAGGTTCTTAATTCACTCACTGAAAAGGAAAAGAAAATCTAGAACAATAGTTATTACTATTGTATCTACAATATTAAAATGGACTAGAATATTCTAGAATGTATGAGAATTTAGTGTATAATAAAGGTGGAATTACACATCTCTGATTTTCACTCCCTCCCCTAGAGGTTGTAAAACTAGCAGTGAAATAGGGAATATTTGCCTATATTCAATTTTCTCTTTTCTCTTTAGGACACTAGTGACCACTAGTTGTAAAACTAGGAGTAAAATAAGGAATATTTGCCTATATTTAATTTTTTCTTCTCTCTCTAGGACACTAGTCTCTTCACTGACCCCAGTCTAGAAAGTATCATGGTGTTCTATATGATGGATGACTACCTTCAGATCATATCCTAAAGTCTTCTCTATTTGATAGTTAACTATGATAAGTTCTATGATCCAGGTCTCTAGGATTAGGCTAATATGTCTGGCCATGAACTTTAGAAATTAAAAGTAAAAACCATTTTTTTTTCTTGTGAGTCTATCTCTTCCAAACCAGTCCAATTTGTTTAGAGCTCACTACACTTGCTATAAGTTTAAAAAATAATCTACCAACCAGTCACTTCAAATCTTCTGTTTATTCTATTCTTGATTGCATCTTCCTTCCCATGAAAGAAATAAATGTTATAGATCAAATGAGCGGAGAAAAATAGAGCAACAGCATAATGTTAGGAGGTAATTATTTTGGTTTAAGTTTTCCATATATCATTCAACTATACAGTCAATCACTTGACTCTGTTAATTCTACCTTCTAAATTTTCTCTGATCCCTCTCTGCCTTTCTAATCCCACTGCCATCACCTTCATTCAGGCCATTATCATCTGTTCCAATGAATATAACCAGGGAATCCCTACATATAATTATATGTATGTGTATTTATCAACATAGTAGTGCTTATATTAGTTAAAAATAAGGTGGAAGTGAATTCAATGTACACCTGTGAGCTGACTGGTTAAATAAATTATATTAGTGTATCATAAAACAATAACATAATAAGCATATGATAAAATAATATGTGGGAAAGTATTCGGTATATAACAATTGAAAAACAAATTACAAAAGATTATAAAAATATTGAGTGCATGTATGTGATGGTGGAAAGAGACAGAGCACATGACTTTACATTGTATGATAATACGAGATATTCTCTGGCTGATGAGACTAATAGTTGTTTTTGTTTTTCTATTTAGTCTGGAATTTTTCATTTTATAATTTTATAAAATGAACATTTGCTATCATTGATCTGTAAGACTTTATTTTGTTACTTTTTCTTTTGTCCTTCCCCAGACTTTAATTTTTTTTGTAAAAACCCTAGTTATCTTTAGATAATGTGAAAATATCTTAAATTCTTTTAAAATGGTTCAAGACTAGTAGGTTTAGTAACATTGGAATAGGTTTAACTGCATTTGCAACCAGTAATATTATCTTTCCAGTTGAACATGGAAGGGTTCTAATCTTTCCAGGATATGAATCACTTGTATAAGACAGGTGTTAAAATGTGTCATAAGATATATTATAAAGAAATCTGTACATCTTTCTAAGCAAAATATATTATTTAAGGAGAAGATCGAGATAAATGTCCTCATATTATGGTTGGGTTCATTTATTATCAGATGCTTCAAAATTGTTGATGTTCATTATGACAGGTTGATAGTTTTTCTTCAATATCTACTGCTTTTTTTCTTCTGATTTTTAGCTGGGTAAATAACTACCTAGAATTAAGTCTGCATTTTCATGCACCCCTCTGCTGCAAAACTTTGTGTAACTTGTGATTAAGTTCTAAGGACACAGTAGATTCTGTTTATAAAAATTCCAAATTGTTTCCTTAAAAGGGAGTGCAGTGCCTTTATTTTTGTCCTTGCATTTCTACTAGAGCAACAAGATGGAAACAACCTGATCCCTAACTTCAAAAGTGTTCAACTGTGTTTCTAGAAGAATGATTTCTGAAGCTATGTAGTCATCTCTAAATTTTTCACTACTGCTTCAACATCTTCCTGTGGTGCCACATTCATACCATACCTAATATCAACGTTCTATTAACTGAAATACAAGTCTAAGGGGAAGTTAATGCTAATTCACAAGAGGAATATGATGATTCTAATTCTTTTACTATCAACAGGTAGAAAAACTTTATGAAATCTTCTCTACCTTTCTTTCTTGCCACAAATTTCATCCCTATGCAATCTACTCTGTCATTAAATACTTCCAATTGTAGATGCATGAACTTTCTCCCATTTACTTCATACTAACTGGCCCTAGTAGTTCTTAATTTTGGGTGATTTTAGTCTTTGAAAATATTATATACATGATTAGATCACCTTTTCCAGAAAAAAAATAGACATACACTCAAAATATTACATGCACTCTCACGGGAACATAAAACCCCAAAAGTCTAGGGGCATGTGAAATTCACGTTAGGAAACCCTGGTTTATATCTCCATTTTTGTTCTTCCTACACATTGCAATAGTCTTTCTTTATTTCTATCTAATAATCCCTTATATTTTCTCATTTCAGCATTCTCTATCCAACTCTTTCTCAATTTGTGTGTTAGCCAGTCATCTAGGAGCTTTTACGAAACACACCTGCATATTCTCTACCCCAGACTTAGTCAGAATTTACAGGGTAGGAAAAATGGTGTGTCTACATAAAGCTTGATCATGTCCTCTGGATTGGAGTATTAAGCCATGTTGACTGGAAACAGATTAATCTTGCACTTTACATCCTTGCGTCTGTCCCCAAATATTTAAAAGGTCCTCAGTGCCTACTCCATTGCAAAATTGCACAATCCCCAGGAGAGCCTCCCTCAACTCTGTAGCTACTCCATCAACTGATTTCAGCTTACTTTTTATTAGGCACTCAATTACTAACTTTCCAACAATGCACCTAACTTTGCAACAACATTCATTGCCAAACATAGCCCAGCTTTCCTGTTCCTGCACATTTGTATATACTGTATATTCTCCCAGAAACCCAAGCCCTTCCATCACTGTCTCTAGAAATCCTTCCTTTCTAGGGACTAGCTAAATGCAGCTTCCACCAAGGAATTGTTTTTGATTTTCAGTGACTAAAATAAATGCCTTTTCAGGCCAAGCATGGTGGCTCACGCCTGTAAACCCAGCACTTTGGGAGGCCGAGGGGGGCGGATCATGAGGTCAGGAGATTGAGACCATCCTGGCTAACACGGTGAAACCCCATCTCTACTAAAAATACAAAAAATTAGCCAGGCGTGGTGGCAGGAGCCTGTAGTCCCAGCTACTCTGGAGGCTGAAGCAGGAGAATCGCTTGAACTCGGGAGGCGGAGGTTGAAGGGAGCCAAGATCGTGCCACTGCGCTCTAGCCTGGGTGACAGAGTGACTCCATCAAACAAACAAAAAAACAACCAACCAAAAAAACAAAAACAAAAACAAAAAAATGCCTTTTCTAGAATCCCAAAACATCAGAACGTTGTGTTTACATCTCTTTTGTGGATAGATCACTTTCTGACTTGATAGCTTTTTGGTTTTTTAAACAAATTCTCATAAGAACATATTTTGTAAAGAAGGAATTCTAATTTTATTTTGTATTTCCCACCTACATAGCATAGGATCATGTTCTTTTTTCTTTTTTTCTTTTTCTTTTTTTTTTGACGGAGTTTTGCTCTTGTTGCCCAGGCTGGAGTGCAATGGCGCAATCTTGGCTCACCACAACCTCTGCCTCCCGGGTTCAAGCGATTCTCCTGCCTCAGCCTCCCGAGTAGCTGGGATTACAGGCATGTGCCACCATGCCTGGCTAATTTTGTATTTTTAGTAGAGACAGGGTTTTTCCATGTTGTTTGGGCTGGTCTCGAACTCATGACCTCAGTAGGATCATGTTCTGTATAGATGATTATGAATGAATGAGTAGATGATGGATAGAAGGATGAATAAAAAGATTTAAGGGTCGGGAACCCTGTTTGTAACTGTGTGTAATTTCACTGGTTCATAGGGCTTTACAAAATAATTTAACCATCAAAGTTTATGTTTAAAATTATGCTTTGAGACAAAGTTGAGGACTAATAATGAAGATGAAGAGAAATCATCACAAGGCATTGTGGTAATCCCTCCATACTTAAAAAAGAGAGATAGGTAAGGTTACCATTTTCCATTAATATTGTGTCTAGAAGACCAAGGCTTTACTGAGCTTAGATCACTCTTGGGGAGGGATCAAGACAAAACACCGGGAAAGAAGAAATGTCTTCCCCTCCATGCTTTTAAAGAAATCGTAGTATTCTTCTAAAGGAGAAAGATGTAACAGAGTAAGTATATATTAAAAATTTTAAACATTCAATGCCAAGCTCCTAAAAGCCCTAAAAAGAATTTCTTTTCATACTAGTAAAGTATGAAATTATTTCTATGTCCCTTGGGTCGAATGGTCAAAATATCTGATGCAATTTAATGCAAGGTCCCATCTAACATAATTAAGTACTTACTAGTCATCACTGGCTCTAGAATACTTAAAATTTAAAGCTTAAAACTTTCTTGTTATGTCTAAGAACATAAAAGTGAAAATACTTTTCAAAAAAATTTAAGTTTCGTTGAGACCTGCTTGATTGAAGTGCAAAATCACTTGATAATTGCTAATATGTATTATTAGGTAATCAAAGGTTAATCTGGATATGTGTGTACACAGCTTGTACTTTTAAATCAGAGAACATTTTACAAAAGTTTTGCAAAACTAAATAGCATTGGCTGCTGTTGCCATTTTAAAAACTATCTGTGCATTAGTGATTTTTCTTACATAAAACTTTAAAAATCAATTTTCTCATGTTAGGAATGAAGAAGGAAGAATATGGTTTTATAGCTTTAAAAAGTCGTAATATAACACTCAAATAATCCTCTGATGATCATGAAAATCCCAAATGAGTCTCAAGAAGACACAAGAAAAGGCTTGGAGTAGTCACCCAAGATTTGTGAAATGAAATTGATTTCCATTCAAATCAGGTCTTTTACTCTTCTTGAAAATGTCAAGGTGTCAGCCTTGGCCATTACCAGACTGTGATTTATAGTTGAGACAAAGCGATAGTACCAGCTGACTGTCTGGAGCCACGGTACAGTGTCTGGCAAGGCTGCCGATGATAGCCATCTCTTTTCTTAACCAATCAGCAAAGCTTAAGTAAGACCCGAGTCTTTTTTCTTCCGTCTTGATAAGGGAATGATAAAATACAATCTGGAAGATTTACTTCGTGGGAAATAAACAAGCATTGTGAAGGCAAGTAGGTATCATTTTTCCACAGACTAAATTGCAAGCATTATTTATGGCAATCTATATTTCAGCCCTTTAGAATTACATATTCATAATAGGATCATAAACAGATGTTCCAAATATGACAACTTATTTTAATATACTGGAAGCCACAGCATAATTTTGTAATTTGATTAATTAGTAAGAAGAATTGTGAACGTTAAAATACATTTTCAAACTCTCTAAATTATATTTATGGCTTTTCTCATCTGCATCACAACAAAAGCCCAAAATGTTTTGCATTAGAACCATTATTCATAGTAAATTAATGTCTTTCTCATTGAGAAAGATTCCTAAATAGTAGTTCTTGATAGTAAAATGTTAAAAACCACCCAGGTCATACTATGATAAACAAAAGAGCAACGAGGTAAAGGATAAGGAATAAGAATCTAACATCCTTATTTTATAACTGTAGCCATCATATATACATCAGACACACAACAACACACACGTATATATAATGCATATATATATGTATAATAGTAGTAGAGGAAGAAATTAATTCATAAACAAAAATAAAAATTCCCAAGAATCAGCACTAATTATCTCTAACATTGGAGGTAAAAGTGGGGAGGATATAAAATTTGCTGTAAGGAAATGGCCTGATCATATGGTGGTTAAGGATAGACACAATAGGCTACAGAAAAAAAAAATCATCTCTTCTTTACCAAACAATTTTTAGTAATATTAAATAATTTTTAAAATTTCAAATTCCTAAATGAGACCAAATGCTGACTTTCCTGGTATATGTCATATATTAAATGCTTATGGAACGTGTTAATAGAAGTAATTAATATCATGACACTCAAGGTTGAGATTTGCTGCAGCAGATGTTTTACAGTTTCCATGCTGTAAGAGGACATTTGGCAAAATAAACTAATGTTGCCTGCACATTGATAGGTACCAGTGAGTTTAGCAAGACAAACATTTTCAAAAGCCTATCAGTCATCATTATACTCAGTAATTAAAAAATGTGTAGCGGCCGGGCGCAGTGGCTCACGCCTGTAATCCCAGCGCTTTGGGAGGCCGAGACGGGCAGATCACGAGGTCAGGAGATCGAGACCATCTTGGCTAACACCGGTGAAACCCCGTTTCTACTAAAAATACAAAAAATTAGCTGGGTGTGGTGGCGGGCGCCTGTAGTCCCAGCTACTCGGGAGGCTGAGGCAGGAGAATGGTGTGAACCCAGGAGGCGGAGCTTGCAGTGAGCCAAGATACTCCAACCTGGGGGACACAGCGAGACTCCGTCTCAAAAAAAAAAAAAAAAAAAATGTGTAGTGGTGGTTGTGTGTTCCATTACATTCCTGCCTGCTTTAAATTCCTTTCACTTTCTGCCATTGACACACCCTCACTCATTCCTCATGACCTTGATAGGCTAGTCTTCTTTTGCCTCCCTACATTGGCCATCCAATCAGAGTAGTCCTTGTTTATCTGTCACCAAAACAGAGCCAATCCAAGATTTTCTGACAACTGAAATCGATGTTGGCGTAAAGAGAATCTTTTTGTTTGTTTACTTTTCCTGGATTCACAGGCTGTAGGATGATGCATGATGCAAGTCTGAAGTTGTATGTGGCCATCTTTGCCACCACATTCAGAAAGCTTACCTGAGAATGAAGTCAACACTGGAGAGAAAGAGATAGAAAGAGGCAGAAAATATCAGGTGAGAGGGAGAGGCAGAGCCAGCAGAGAGAACTTGGGGGATGGTGGGAAGAATAGATGCATTAATAAATAAATATCTTATTTTAAGCTGACAAATTATACTGTAGAACTGATGAATTCCATGTGGGTTTCATTCTCAGAATCTCTCCACAATGGCAACAAAGATGGTCACTAGCAAGTCCAAGCCTCCGTTCTCTTTAAAACTTGCAATCCTTGAGGACAAAGTAAAACGATCTTTTTCTTTTCCCAGTATCTATGTTACTTCTAAAAGAAGATATTAAGGAAAGCCTGCATGAAATTTCATTCGTCAGTCAAGACCATACTGGCCTTGAATAAAATTTACAAGTTTTTTTTTTTTTTTTTTTTGAGACGGAGTCTTGCTCTGTCGCCCAGGCTGGAGTGCAGTGGCACGATCTTGGCTCACTGCAAGCCCCGCCTCCCGGGTTCACGCCATTCTCCTGCCTCAGCCTCCCGAGTAGCTGGGACTACAGGTGCCCGCCACCACGCCCAGCTAATTTTTTTGCATTTTTAGTAGAGATGGGATTTCACAGTGTTAGCCAGGATGGTCTCGATCTCCTGACCTCGTGATCTGCCCGCCTTGGCCTCCCAAAGTGCTGGGATCTTTATAAGCAGTTTTTATAAAGAAAGTCAACATTGTGATTGATAAAATATATATTCTTATAGATGTGGGTATTCCTTATAGAGGCACATGTCTTATAGATAGGTAAATAATGGACAACAATAATTTCTTGACTCAATCACTACGAGATAAAGTAGGGATCACCTTTTTATCTCTTAAATTTAGAAACACATAGTCCTATTATTTCTCAGCAAATTGCTCTTTCAGAGTTACAGTTAAAATATTTTAAATCATAGAGCTGAATGCGAGAAAATGAACTAGAAAGAATATAAAGTTGAATATTTTTCAAAGTAAGATGAGCATTTGTTATATGTCTAATTGCTAAAAAAAAAAAAAAAAAAAAAAAAAAAAAAAAAAAAAATACATTATCTCTTTGTCCCATAAATGTATTTGGTTGTTTTTAGTCAGTGCACTAGGTGGCCCTCACTGGAGAACATCCTATGGAAAGAAAACACGTTTTCTTTAAACATAAGATACAATTCCTTTGAGATTCTGTTAATCACTTTTCCTCTCTAATTGAAAAAGTCACCACATAAATTAGAGTACAAATTTCATTCTTCTAGAAAGAACCTTAAAAGTTGACATTTCTTTGAACAATTGTTTCAGAAATCCTTTTTTAAGTACATTTTCATTTTCTGGCATGGCTTGAATGGAATTCTAAACTTTCTGCTGCTTGCCCTCTAAGCCCCTCTGGTGAATTTAAATAGGCTTCCCTATATATTTAGTACATTCAAGAATTCTTTGTTGCAGTGCCTACTCTGCTTTATTATTAGAGAGCTGCCTCGGAAGTACAGCAGCCAGTTTGTTTTCTGCCATTAATAAAGAGTCTACTTTTTTTTTTCCACCTCTTTGAAGAAGTTGAAAAGGCTCCATGTTGGGTGGGAGGGGGGCCAGGAGGAGAGGCAGAAATGGAGGGAACTGACTGTGGTGTAATCCCCTCAACAAAAAGTGTTGTCTAAAGTCGAAACCTCCCCGAGGTTTACAAATGCCCAGGCTAGGCTTTAGTGTGATGTACAAGACAGTGATAAGTTAGCTACAGATTGGTCTTCCCACCCCCAAGACTAGGAAGTGTACTACGAGTAAGGCACTGCGTTTCAAAATTCTACAAAATCAAATGCTTCCATTGGCTAGTGTTTCAATGCCACCCAAGTATTTTCTTAAAGATGTCCAGAAGCTGTAAAAACAAACACAATGTAAATCTATAGTTTCTTATACTTCACTTATATGTCTAGAACAAATACGTAGAAGAATTTCATAAAGACCTACCAATTTGGATGTGTAAACTACTAATGTTGACTCATGGCCTAGGGAAAGCTAATTCAAAGGCAAGGACAGATGATTCCAGAGAGTAGTCACTTGAGGCTCACAAATCATCAGACACCTATTGACAAAGAGGGAGAAACTTCTCAGAAGAGAGGCAAAGTTAAATCTATCAACACAAAAGAACCCGAAACACCTCAAAAACCTTATATGGCCAAGACAAAACCTAGGAAGTTTTTATTCTTACTTACTTGACCTAACGGATACAGTCCATGATTATTTTTACATCTGTTTTGTTTGTTTAGAAATTATTAAGGTAACAGACATAAAGTCACAGTACTTATATCAGTAATGAAAAATTTAGTTCACCTTATCAGAATTTTTCACTTTTAAGTTGTCCATAAAATATGCATGAAATTAACTGTTTATATAAAATGAAGCTATTTAATCTTTCACTTAATATCAATTACCTTCAAGTTCCACCTGCTTTCAAATTCCTACAAGTAAACTATTACATACAAGTTAATATTATTGGCTGATAATGTACTTCATAAAGTTACATTTAACATGTAGAGACGTGGAGAAAAGCAACATTTAATGAAAATTGAAGCTGGTTCATTGAAGAAATGGTGTGAATCATTTTATGAAGATATCTCAAGTTTTATACTGTTTTTACTAAACCTTTCAAGAAATAAAGACATGTAGGAAATACATATGTGACCCACTGTATAGTTGGTCACTGAAAAGATAAGAAAACCAGGATGATGATAGATAATAATGGTACCTAAGTTTCTGCACGTTAAATATGTATTTGCAGAGCTACACTAAAAGTATATTTCTCGAATGTTTACAAGGGCCCAGGATTTTTTTTTTTAAACTTCTCTATATTAGGAACTTTGTTTTCCTTATCCAAATGCAGTCTCTAAGGGATCAGTGGGATTTGAGTGCTAAGTTAAATGTCTAGTAAAAAATTAAACAAAAGAATTCAAGCAATCAAAATGATGCCTGCATTTGCTGCCTATAGAAATGTAGGCTGCATTGCATGTGTAAATGGCAAGAAAATTTGGGCGTTAGCTAACCCTTTATATACTGCTTTTCTCAAACTCATCCAAACATGACAGCTTGTAAAACCGTTTACATATTTAAGGTGTATTAGACCAAGCCTAGGCACATGTACCAGCCTGCCCGTTTGAAGAGGAGTTTAAGGCAGAACATACCCTTTCTAATTTCATTAGTAATTAAATTGTACTATAATTGTCCTGAGATACTTATTTCTCTTCAAGACACTATTAATGTAGCCTAATGCTTAAATGATTTAAGAATATCTCTACACCTCTTCTGTAGCTCCACTGGAATACTAAAGTGTTTGGGACTTTTATACTGAAAAAGATATTGATCCCATGAACCCTGAAATGAAATATAATCATATTTAGATTTGGCAAAATTCCAGAGTGGCTTCCTTGATGGATCCTAAAAGGTTTTAAAAAATGCTATTTTGGAAAATTGATGTTTTCCTTACAGAGATTAAAAGTTAAAAGCATGAGTATCGCAATATTATCAGAGCAATACAAAAGAGACAAAAGAAAAACTAATACTTCATTGGTCTTTGGTAGATGTTGAAGTTGAATGATGATTTTTTTTTTTGCCAAAAAAAGGAATTTGAAGTTCACAGTACATTAACAAACAATATGGGAAAGAAAATGAATCAGGTAGGGGTTAGTATATTTATGTAAAACAGTGATTGGCTATTTCAAAATTAAAATGTACAAATAAGCTGGTGTCAGAAAGGAGATGATTCCTCATTTCCACCGCATTGAGCAAGCTCACATCGGCAGCAGACAGCCCTTAATATATGCGTCTGGCTCAGGCTGGTCTCCCAACCAGGAAGCCATCGAATTGTTAATATCACTGCTTTTTCTGTATGCAACACACATCATTTTCTCGCTCTTTGTTGTAGATCTCTCCTTTTTATTTTAAGCTTAGTATGATCTGATTTTCCAAATCATATCATAAAGCCCTAAAACAATATTATCCTGTGACAGCTGAGACAGAAATGCAGAAAAAGTGGCATCTGTCTATGCACATACAGCATAAAGTAGCTTATATAAACAAAGTCACCCACTTAAATCTATATACACCTTTATGAAGTAAGAGAAAAGCTTTATCAATGACGCTCTCTAAAGACTGTTCACATAGGAGGGTTACATAGAGAAGTTCCAATCGTGCAGGATTATCAGTAAAAAACATTTTATATGTTTATGGTGAAAATGAACAAACATCACTGCATTCTCAATTCAGTTTTGGTATATTTCTTTTATGAGACAGAAGTTAGTTAATAAATAGTGTGGTTCATGAATATGATAACATTAAAAAATTTTCACGTTTGAATAACCTATATCTATCTGATATCACTATAGCCAATAAACATCTACCCCTTACATGGTTTTGGAACTAACTTGATGGAACCTCTTATAGATATTATTTATGATCATGTTAAAACAGGTGTCAGTAAACACATACTTGTATGTGATATTCTTTTTTTACAAGCAGTACTTTCAGATCCATTGTGTGAACATTGCTATTAAATGTAATCAAGCTTCTGTGTACATGTAGACAAACATACATAGATTTCTTTGTATTAAGAAACTTATGGTTTTAAAAAATACTCAATTCCAACGAGAATGAGGTCAAAAGAAATAAAAGATAAATACTACCAAAACTCTTTACTGTTTATATTACCTCCTTTCATTTGGAGCTTTAAAACTTATATTTATACATATACATACACACCTAAAATTTCAGAACTTCTAGGTAGATAAATGAAGTAGATCATATAAAGAAAGAATCTGAATAGGTACAGTGTGCACACATGCTTAAACATATTCTGCATGCTTTATACAGATGTGTATGTTTATGGTATTGTTATATTAATAATTTTTAATAACTGACTAATAGATGATTTGTATTCTGTAATATTTCAAGTAGGCATTATAAGAAATTTTTAAAAAGATGAACAAAGACTCCATACAGTATTCTAAAACACATTCATACATTTATTTTAACAATGCAGAAGACACATAATTTATGGCACCCATCTAAGGCAATAGTTAAAAGAATGAAGCCACTTTGTTGCTTCTATTATGGCAAGTCTGTCATCTCCATTTTGAATCTTGATATTTGTAACATTATTGTAAAATTTTAAAATAGATTTAGTATACTGATTCTATCTCCAAGAAAGACATATCATCTGATGTGGCGATGGCTATTAAACTTTCAAATATGACATATTACTTATGGTTGGAATAGTTACCTCTGATAAAACTAAAATTCTTATAAAACTAAAACTATGCAGTTCATATGCAGTTGCTAGTCAAAGCAGTTTGACTTCATAGGTGGCGTTTACTGTTTTATCTCACGTAGGCCCATGATATGTACACAGTAAACTGTAAAAATTTTTAAAAAGACATATTTTCCCAAATTATTGGTGAAGCTTTCACTCTTGGACTCTCGTAACAAAATAATTGTTAGAATTGTTAAGACGTATAAAGTATGTTGTTTGGATAGAAGACTCAGAAAAGCCCTGGCAATAAATACAAAGTAAAGTATAAAACAGCATTCTTCTTAAATCGGTAGTAAAATCTAATAGGGTCAATAAAGAAGATTGTAAATCACGTTATTTCTAGGCCTCAAGCATGATTATAGCTGTATATGACACAGTCTGAGCCATAGTTATATGGAGACATACAGGATTTATTTAAGTAGCTAATGTATATATTTCAATGCCTATGAAAAGAGTTATAAATATAATCCCCTCTCATTAACTGAAGAGATATCCTCTTATACTAGCCACCTTAAAATGCACCAAAAGAAGCATTTTAAAACACTTATATTTTAATTTTGCTCCTTACACAGGTTTCTTATATTGCTTTTGTATGATCATTGTAATACAAATGCTATTTCAGTGCAACTGTGTAATCACTTTAGAGTACAGTTTCTCACAATAGTATTTTTGGGGGTGGGTCATGGTGAAAACATTGCTGATGAGAAAGAAAAGCATTGTTCTTTTCTCCTAGGCAGAATCTATGTATGTTCTTTTGTTCTGGTGGTAACTGCAGACAATCAATAAGGTCCAAAGCTGCTGGTTCCCCTCCGCCTAGGTCCCAAGAGCCTGACTTGTGATGTTACTAAAATACCTCACAAGTTAGGGTCTCAGGGACTAGGAAAAGTCTGGTTTGATGCGGTAGAATTCTTCTTCCAGAAATAAGGATAGCTTAGAAATTACAGTTGGGTTCACTTAGGCTTTTACCTCTAAATACTATTTAAAATACATAAGTAGAAATATATATATGATATATAAAAGTTAGGATGAGCTGAGTAACCACGACGACTATTGATAGACTGATTCCAGACCTTAAAATAATGAAGAATATGAGAAACAATGCAGACAATGAACAGTTAAGAGTCATTCCCTTAGATCCAAAGAAAGAGACTAAACATGGGTTAAAATCTGCTTCTAGCAGATTTGTACAGCAACACCATAGCCTCTGTTACATTAAAGAAGGATTATATGCCAGTTAATGGGACCCTAATTGAAATTTTGCTTCTCATTACACTGCTATACAGCACAACTGGTAAGGTGGGCCCAGGACATATAATACTTTAAATCGGATTTAAATATATACCGTCGCAGTTAAGAACAAAACAAAAACTTTTCTGCATGTCATAATTTAATACCTCTGAAGCTTGATTTTTCTCTTTGAATCTCCAAACTATTCAGACAGCAAATATTTCCACGCATACTCTGTAGTTATTTGAGCAATGCCACTTAATAAACATGTAATTTAAAATGCTGGCAACATCATAAAAAAAAACCATGATTCTATTTCTTGAATAATTACATTATAAAGCTCAATACTTTTAAAAATACACAACCCCAATCCTGTATATTCACTGAATTTCCTCCGATCTTTTAGCCTTGTTTGTGGTTCGAGAACAGAATTTGTACTTTAGGAATGATCCAAGGTTTAGTAGCATAGAACGCAGGGTAAAACAATCGGACCAGCCATAATATAAAAGTCCTGGCCACAGAAGTGGAATCTGGCTCTTCTGAGGTGGTTGATCTTAAAAGGGAAAAAGAGGAGGAAAAAAAAATGGAAAGAATTAGAATGTTTTCCTGTAGAACAGGTGAATCATCCATTTCCAAGTAAGCTGCAAGGAAAGCTATACTGCACAAAATATTTGCTAACTGGCCCCCCTCCTCCACCCTAGTACCACACCCCTTTCCAACCACCACCCCCCACCCCCTGTCCAGATCTTTACTCTGCCTTGTAAGACTTTAAATATTCTGCTCCATGATGTAATGCATCATTATATAAGATCTCTTTCTGTTTATCATTTGATTTCCCATACTGAATCACTTATGGCTTAAAATAAATAGTTAAAAAACAAAAACCAAAAAAACAAAAAAGCAGCACTCACAAAAAGCGAAAAAATAAAACAGCCCTTAGATCTAAGTCCATGCTTTTCCCTAAAACTGAATATGGCTTTACAATTTTTGACCATAGCATTCAACCAATTATCAGAATGAAAAATCTCACCCCTCCATAAATATGACATTAACATAATTATACCACCCCCATCACGGAGACCCATCCTCCTTAGGGAATACATCTGATGCTCCAAAGATGGAAATCAGTCAGATTTTAGTTGCTCTCCAACGTACCTTTGCTTCTCACTGACTGACTGGCTTTTACCCTCCACGCACTCACACGCCACCCCCTCCCCTCGGCTAGACACGGATGCCCGAGCGAGCACGCGCGCGCACACAGGCATACAGACACACAGCGAGAGGCGAGGCAAAGCATCTGATGCTGACTCAGAGCGCTTCTGTGAGCAGGGGGTGGCAGCGGCTGGTATTTTCACTGCGCTCATCATTAACATTAACTCACAGTCTAGCATCCACCCTCTCCCAGACCTGCTGGACTGCAGCATTTGCATGACGCTGTCACTCTAGCCTTTGCAGGTCAGATGATGGAAGGAAAAAAAAAGAAAGGAAAGAAAAAAGCCCCAAGGCTGTCTCATAGGAAATGCCTTCATTTCTTCCAGGGTCTCCTCATTTTTCCACCTTTCTACTTCCTCTCTGGCTGTTTCTCAGTTGTTTGACATCTTTCCGGAAGAAAATGTCTTGTGCTTCATTGAGCCAGTCGTCAGATGGTCCTCCCCTCACCTCACACTCCTGATCCCCACCCCTTTCCCCCCCCAATCAATAAGACGGATCTCCAAATGCAGTTGTGGAAACAGGCTCCGGCACAGTCTCATCCTGGATCCCCTACCTCAGGAAGCAGGCAGCCAGGCTCACACGTGATAGAGAGAAGTAATGCCAGCAATTCTTTAATAGCCCTAGATTGTATTCTGTGCCTTCATTTTCCCCACCTTGGTCGAAGCAAGAGCAAAGGGGACTTTCCACTTCTATATGAAGCCCTCAAGCAGCCCAAAAGACACATGAGTGAGACCAATCTGTATAGATCAATCATTTCTATGTGATAATGAAAAAAAACCCTATGATTTTAATAAAAGTAATTGCTTAATATTTTTATTAGCTGTGCTCTCATTTCACAGGAATTGTAAGACCTGCCAGGATCTGAGTCATCAATATGATTTAAACTGTGTTGAAATCCTAAGTTGCTTAATAAAATCAACCAACAGGGATATTAGTAGTATATTTTATTTTTTTTAATTTAAGAACTTTTAAAAAATAACAAATAGCTGTGTGGGAGTGGATATGTAAAAGTCTTTGAGACTGAGACATGTTTGCAGCCTATAAAGATGAACAATTGACTATATACGTTTAAATACAATATGGATTCTTGTACATATGTGGAGACAACCTACTATATGCATTACTACAAAAGGAAGTAAAACATTTGGCTGAACACAAATGTGTTTGTGCTACAGTGTTTCACAACACAAAAGGCAATATATAGGTATTTACTCAATTCCTTTGTTCTTCAATTGCTCCCTTTAATGACAGAGTGTGGTAAAGTGCCTACCTTTCCTTTCTACATGAACAGCATTTCTGAATTACTTGCCAGACAGAGCTAGCCATCAGTGACTCCGCAGCATACAAGAAATACATACAAAAGGAAGCAAAGTACGGCAATTCTCAAGCCAACTCTAATGCTGTCTGGTGCTGTAGAAATTTCAGTTTACTCACACAGACAGATCCCAGCATGCAGTGCGCACTGCAGGCTCAACTAAGGTAGCAGATTGGCAACAGATCTGTGGCAACAAACAAGAAGGACAACCATTCGCAGAGGTTCCAAAGAAAACATCACACAACCTATAAAGAGATAGAAGCATCGGTAGTAGGGTATGTATCTCTAAGATCAGTTCCTACAGGCTCCTGATTTGAAAGCAAAAGGAAAAAGAAACCTCTCAAATGCAACAACAAAAATAGAAAAAGAAGTTGGCACCAGAAGGAAACAGAATTAAGAATATACTCTCATGAGAGAGAAAGGCAAGAAGGAAAATAACAGAGGGAAGAAGAAAGGGAAACACAGAAATGGGAAGAGGGAAGGGAAGAATGAAAAAGGAGAGAAAGAAACAGATAGCAAAGAATCCCTAAGCATTGAAGCAACAATAAAATATGAAATTGAGTTTCTGACATAGAAGAACAGGAGTAGTATTCAACAAGCTTAGAATCTAATGAAAAACTAAAGCAAAAATCAACGCATGCGCAGCATAGCTTAAAATACTTGTCATTAACATTGAGACACCTGCTGACTTCTTCCTGTTCTATGTGGATTAAATAAATTGGTCATCTCTTAATCTCTCTTTGCTCAGACCCAACTTTTTTTTTTCTTTTTTAGCTCTCTGGCATGTGTGCCCTTTATGCTATTTATTTTTCTAGACAGTTGCCCACAATACTTTGGATAAATTAATGTCATGACCTCGCTATGGCTATCAGACATAAAATGTCGACTATTTTAATAATTGAACATGTGCTTACAGCAACTGCCTACTGATATCCCAGCTCTGTGGACTCCACATGAGCACTGCACTCCTAGCTCTGTGAATCAGAAACAACAAATGCAAATACAACTTTTTTTCCCCTAATCCATGCTATCTCTCTATTACATACAGAGATATACACACACACAGGCCTTAACTTTACAGAAGGCATAACAATGTTAACTGAGGAGATTAGAAAATCAAGAAGAATAAATATTGGCGAAAAAAAATTCATACTTAAAACTGAATGGCCACGCATTTAAAATACTTATATCCAGATAGAGGTTAGCCAGTTCCGAGTGCACAGGCTTCTGGCAGGACTTCTGTTAAGGCCAATGGGAATGCAGACTTGATTAAATCAATATTTATTTGAAAGAAGATGTAATCAATTAGTCCAATTACCACTGACATATATATGGGTTTAAGGTCTCTTCTAATTCTTAACATCTTATCATCAATACAAAAGCATCCCTAAATCAGAGTTTATACTTTGACTATGGCTAAAATATTTACAAAGTAAAATTTTGATGCTGTTTTACATTTAATTTAAGTCGTATAATGCAAGTATTGCCTTGCTAGATCAACTATTTTTGTGTTTTTGGAGATTTGTTCTGTTAACTTTCTAAAAAATAAGAAAGATATGAATTTAACGTCAAAAAATATTTTCAGTTAAAGGAGGTAATAACTGACTACTCTGAAATACTTTAATACAACCTGCCTTCTACCTGACGACTAAGGCAGGAATCTTTTATTTCTTATAAATGCCATTTGAAATCAGTGCTAAGAAGGGGATCATATTTAAATTCTTTAGTGAGATTTGGAGTAAGAAGGATAGAAGACAAAAGACAAAAAATCAACTAGAGTTCAAATTTTGACTCAAAATTCGTGGATGTGCAGAATTTATTGTTTATTACTTGCATTTTTTCTGTTTTACTTAACCTGTATTCTCCAATAAGCTGTGACCAACCACATGTAGCTATTTAAATTAAAGTGAAAATTCATTTTTTTTTCTGTTGCCCTAGCCACGTTTCAAATGTATAGAAGGGCGCATGGTGGTGGATACCATTCTGAACAGCCTGGATATAAAACGTTTCCAACCCTGCAAAAGTTTTATAGGAGACCATTGACTTAAATTTTCCTTGTGCAAAGTTTTATAGCATAATTGATTATTGTATCTCAATACTTTCTTTCAAGTCTCTTTTAAGAGAATGAAACTATGGTGATTTATTTGAAGATCTAAAAGAGAATTTCTTTTGACTGAAGAGTATCTATGGTTTTTATTTACTAATAGTCTGGAAATATGCATGATTACTTAAGGAAAAAGGGTAGATACTAACTTTGAAACAGTTGATAACAGTACTATCAATCAGAAGACACAAAAAAACTACTCAAGCTAAAGTCTCCGAATAAATATGAGGTGTTTATTTGTCTAACTTTTCCAGAAATGAGAGTCATTCTCTTTTTAGGGCCAAACAACACATATTACATATTTCTGCTTTCAATAAAGAAGTGATGTAATAGTAGTGTGAGTAGCAAAAAGTAAAAAAAAAAAATCTTTTCTAAAAGTCCTGGTTTTTTTTTTTTTTTTTTTTTTTTTTTCCTGTTTCTGTTTTTGTTTTTGAGATGGAGTGTTGCTCTGTCGCCCAGGCTGGAGTGCAATGGCGCGATCTCAGCTCACTGCAACCTCGGCCTCCCGGGTTCAAGTGATTCTCCTTCCTCAGCCTCCTGAGTAGCTGGGATTACAGGAGAGTGCCACCATGCCTGTCTAATTTTTGTATTTTTAGTTGAGACGGGGGTTTCACCATGTTGGCCAGGCTGGTCTCGATCTCCTGACCTTGTGGTCTGCCCACCTCGGCCTCCGAAAATGCTGGGATTACAGGCATGAGCCACCACTCCCAGCCCTGGTTAGGAATTTTCTACGGAATTAACGGAGAAAAAATCCCAGATGATACGAGTGTGTTTATGAGTGCCTATGTGTGTGTGTGTGTACCTTGGTATGAAAATTTTGATTTATAAATCAGATTCTAGAACTAATTATTTTAAGCAAAATTAAATAATGTAAAATGTAAATTTATATGAGTTATTACTTTAAAAGGTTCACAATAAAAGATATCATTGGTTTTTAACAAGGAAAAAAAAAAACTTGACCTGTATTTTCTTTTAAGATTTTAGTGTTTGGACAAGAAAATGACTCAGTGTTAAATTCAGGCACTTTATGACCGGGATGCAATAGGTTTGCCAACCTGAAATTACTTTATTTCTCTTTCTTTTGATATATGTAAGTGTAGAATATCACAACTACCATGGAAAAATAAATAATCAGAGATTTCTCCTCCTTTTAGGAATGATCCTGGCATGTAAAAATCTAATGTTCCTTCTTGCATTTAGTAATACAAAAAAAAAAGTGATTGTAATTCATTGTAGCAACCTCTTTTTCATGCCTTCCCTTCCCTGTTTTCTTTCCTCTTGCCCTCTCCCCTCTTCTGCTCTCCGAAGTGTACAACCCACTTTCCAATCTAGTCTGTTAGTCCATCAGTATCCACAAAGGGACCTCATTCAAAGCACACTACAGAGATGACACTGAGATGAGGGAACAGAGCAAGAAGAAGAACTTGAGGAAGCTATTGAGCTAAAAGTGATGTGAACTTTGTTGTGCAACCACACATAGGAACAACTAGGTCTTGAGGATGCTGGCGGAGTGTTTCTCTTTCAGGGAAAAGGCAGGGAATGATAATGAGGGGCAATTATGGAGACCACAAAAATTATACCCTAACAAATTATATACAAATCTGAGGCCAGGCACAGTGGCTCACTCCTGTAATCCCAGCACTTTGGGAGGCAGAGGCGGGTGGATCCCCTGAGGTAAGGAGTTCAAGACCAGCCTGGCCAACATGGTGAAAACCCATCCTACTAAAAATACAAAAATTAGCCGAGCGTGTTGGTGCACACCTGTAGTTATAGCTACTCTAGAGGCTGAGGCAGGAGAATTGCTTGAACTCAGGAGGCGGATGCTGCAGTGAGCCGAGATCACGCCAGCCTGGGTAACAGAGCGAGACTCTGTCTCAAATAAATAAATAAATAAAATAAATATATACACACACACAAATCTGGAAGAGTATTTTTCAATAGTTCTCCATATTGTACATACTAATATGTAATGTTTCTGCTGGGTTGATGTGCTTCCTAACAGGTGACAGAGAAAACAGTTAATCCTGGCTTTTTAAGAATGAATATAAGTGAGAAGCCTTCAAATGACTTCAGAATTACTGTTGTATTTAGACTCTGAATATTATGGTACAGGATCAATAAAAATTTATGTTTTAAGTAATGTTAACTATAGAGAAATACTATTTTCCATATGGTAGGCTAAGTACGACACCATGAAACAAAGTGAGAAAGTAGAAAAAAACTGATCTAAGAGTGAGAAAAACTAGTTCTAGTGCCAATTCTGCAATTAATAATGTTTATCATCTTGGATAAGTCATTTAACTCTTGGAACCTAAGTTCTCTTATTTTTAAAATGAGGAGAGAGGACTAGGTTATCTCCAAAGCCCAATTTAGCCCTAAAATCCTGTGCAATGGAAGGACAGTACAATTGGAAACATATCCTGGTAATTACTATCTGCTATTTAGATATCTGTTTACATAATTATCTAATTTAACCCTCATAATAACTGTCCAGTAGCATTTATCTCCAGTAAAGCTAATGACATTGCCTCTTCCTATATCCCTGTGGTATCTCACCTCGTAGCTGAATTTCAAAATTTGTATGATCTCAGGTCAGGCGTAGTGGCTCATTCCTGTAATTGCAGCACTTTGGGAGGCCGAGGCAGGTCAATCACCTGAGGTCAGGAGTTCGAGATCAGCCTGAGCAATATGGTGAAACCTCATCTCTACTAAAAATACAAAAATTAGCTGGGCGTTGTGGTGTGCGCTTGTAGTGCCAGCTATTCAGGAGGCTGAGACAGGAGAATTGCTTGAGCCCAGGAGGCAGAGGTTGCGCTGAGCAGAGATCAGGCCACTGCACTCTAGCCTGGGCAACAGAGACTCCATCTCAAAAAAAAAAATTGTATCATTTCACATTAGCTGCATAATATGGCAACTTCAAAATGTTATACTAGATCTTTTATGTAGATTACTTTATTTCCACTGAAATTTTTAATTATTTGAAATACTACATAAAAATTTTCATTTTATAACTAGATAGTAATTTTCTAAGATTTAAAAATGTGTAAACACAGTTATGTCATAGGCACTGGGGAGAAAACCTCCTAATTTCATTGGATGACTGCAAAAATTAGCCTATGTGGATTAAAAAAACATTTTAGGATTCATTGATCTAATAGACACACTTTAGCTTTAATAAGGCATTTAAAATTTGTCAGGATAAGATATATAGTTTATAAAACCTCAAGTGGATTTCTGAAATTTGGAATACAAAGGAAACCAGAAAAACAGGTGAATCATAGGTTAAAAATTCTCTATCAACTTGCAAAAACTTTAAAAACATCTTTTTTGGTTTCAAAAAATATTCATTTTTCAAGTGCTCCATAATTGAAGGAGAATAAAGTTATTAATGGATAGGTATTATACTGACTGTGCATAATCATTTTTATTCTAGATTTTTAGAGTTTTCTTTCATGTAAAAAATATGCTAATTTTGTAGGGTTCTTTTCATAAGAAAAGAAAATGCTTTATCTGCTAATTATGACAGTTAGCAGGAACACAAAATATAGAGCAAATTATTTTAAATTAAAAAGTGCTCTCTCTTTATAGATACTTTTTTCTAAGTTTTTCATATTAATTTATACACATCCTTTTCAAGATTGAATTTTACTTTGCTATCTCTATGCTCAGTAATAGAAATTGCTCCCACTTTTAGAAGTATAAGTAATGTGAGATGAGTTTAACTTAAAAAAAAACACACAAAAAAAAAACATGTTATTCCATGAAGGATGCCGCTATAGCATATTCTCAAACTCACTTAGGTCTTCAATCTTGATTAAAGAAGCTTCCATTACATGGAGTTAGTGGAAAATGCTTCTAAGCATTATAAACATCTTTTAAATATTTCTGAACAATGAAGGTTCAAGTGTATTCTGCATTCTCATGCTTTGTTCTATCTTTTCCAATCAACTGTATTGATTTTGTTAAGGGTTAGAAGGTATACTTTCATTGATCAAGAAAATAGCCTAACATAGCAAAACTGTCTTTGAATTCAAGACAGATCAATCCCACTTTCGTCTCCTATTAGATACATTATGCTTATTTATTCTGCATCTTTAAATTCCATAATATATAGCTGTTTAAGAAAGGAAACAGACAAAGAATTTTCTATTTTCTTGGAAAATATAACACATTTCTGGGTGTTCCCCACACTGAACTGCTACTGAACTTAGGAGACCTTGTTACACCTAGTCAAGTGCTTGGCCTCAGTTTCAAGTTCACTGAAGAATGTGGGCCCTTTTCAGGAGTTTAGAAAGCATTAAAGAAAAAAAAAAACTTCCAAAAAATATTGAAATCACTTAGCAAATCAGTGTTTGAGAAAATAATGATGAAGACATATCATCGTAGCTATCTTTTCCAGAGACACCGCTCACTTTTTTAATGCCACAGTGGAACTGGGTGAACTATAAACAATTCATTGGTTCTGACAGCTTATAACTTAGGAAACAGAATGATCCAAGTTAAGTTACCTTAAAAAAATAATGCAATAGAACAAACAAAAAAGTTCTCACACAAGATAGTGTTAGTATATTAGTCTCTCTGGGGAGGCATTTTGTTAGGATCTGTATACCAAAGCTCCAAGAATTAGCATTTTGACTTTTACTATCCTGGAAAGTTATAGGCTGATTAACACTCTTCCAAACTCTCCATACAAAACTTTACTTTGATAACAAAGAAAACATTCACAAATTCAAAAGCCTAATAGCCCAAGTGGCCCACAGGCATGTTAATTTTTTACAGTAATGTTTGACTATATTCCTTTATATAGCAATTTAATTAATGTATTTTCTCTTACGTGACACTAGCCATAACTCGCTGAGGAAAAGGGTTAAGTTAGAACTTATGTTCAGATACTTTGCTATTATAAAGTATTGAGTTTAAGAGAAAATGTATTCCCATTCCCGTGCCTGACAAAGACATTTTTTAAAGTACACATTAAACAAAAGAAAACTGCTTTTCAATTACTAAATGCAGTGCTCAGTAGGACAGAAAACGTACTGCTTCTCTTACACGCTGGACCTTTAAAACATTTGCTGGATGACAGCACTATAAAAAAATACAGTTTCTTTAGTAAAGAATTAAAGCTGAATATGCAACATTTCTTAGAAGCATTGAATAAGTCTATTTGTCCAGCTTACTTTGCAAAGACTGCGTAGAAAACAGCACCATAAACACTTTCAGTCCCCACACAAGGGCTAAACAAAGAGTCCTCTTTCTAGCCATCTAATCGGGTAATTTATTTTTTCAACCATCACATAAATCGAAACACAGCTGTAACCAATGACTTGCAGATCCAGTTCCCAGCCAGCTGGAATCAGTTCTGCTGAAACAGCAAGATTTTTACATTGTTCACTTCTGTACATCTGGAGAAATCATTGAGGTTCAAAGGTGACCAGAAAAGCTCTTTAAATAAATTCAACTGACAGTGAAGATTTGCCTAAGGATCTACAAACTCTACATTCACTTCTACAAAGTGTGCATGTCATGAAATTAATGCTTATAAAGGCTAGTTGCATCCTAGTCAATATAGACTTTATGAGTTGCTAACTGAATTAAGCACTTAAATGCCAATTTCTTTCAAAAAGCTTGCATAGGTTTCCTCGAAACTTTTTCCTAGGAGTTGTTGCTATTTAAAGACGGTTCTATTTAAATACCACATTACAGGCAGAAAATCAACCATAAGAACCTGCAACAAAACCAGATACTAGAAAGGTACCTACTCATATCTCAAGTTCAATTGCTTTTAGCTAATATAATCCTTTATTTAGATAAAATGAATAGAAGTATTATCTGAAAGAAAACAGAGCTGGAATACCTCCATCAAGCTAGGCAGGCAAATCCCTCAAAGGAGCCAGAGTCCTGGGGGAAACAAATGTGGGTTAGGAATGTTCCATAAGCAGTCTTGCAGGGAAGTGATTCTGGCACAAGGAGGAGAGAAACCCACGAGCACCAACAACTTTTGCTTTGCCTTAGAAGCACATAACTGTACATAGGGCAAAAGCTAAGACTCCCCAAAGCAAAAACAGAGGCAGTCAATCTCTGATGTAAACAGCCCTGCATAATAATTGGATAAACTCAGAATAAATAAAAATCTAGAAGAATAAGTGTATTATTGGCATTTATATTATGCACAATATATCAATTCCAATGCATCATTTTCTTCACAAAAGCCATGAAAAAGATACCTATTTGTGAAATAAATATATGTGTCTGACAAACTTCTCAAGTCAGTTTTTATTGTGGTTAGAAAAACAATGTACAAGCGAATCACAAATGCATTTTACTTTCTTTAGTTAAATCAATATACAGGGAAACAAGTTATTTTCATTATTTAACCATCTTTTTCAAATGTGTGGGCATTTCAATTATGGTGGATCAATAATCAGCAACTTCCTTAGGCATTGTGCCTTGAAAAAGATTGAACCAATAAATAGTGATAATGTATAGTTCTCAGTTCATGCTGAATGACAGATGGTGATCACATAGTGAGTAGCAATTCACAATTAGATATCAAATTCATATAAAGATGTTTAAGTTCATGCACTTGTTAAACGTGACTGATTTTTATGTGTCAATCACTGTGTACACAGGCTATAGAAACATGGTCTGGAACAGTTAGAAAAGTGATTTAATAAATAATAAAGTATTCGATATTCGAGGATTACCTTTAAGACTTTTCAAGGTAATGAAAAATTACACCTACCCAAAAGGCAGGCGATCTGCCTTCTTGCCCATCACTGGTTATTAACTCACTGTAGGATGTGGAGGAAGGGAATCTAGAGAGGCACAAAACCTCTCTAGATCTCCCATAGAACAAAGGTCTCATGTCGTTTCCGCTGGCTGGAATATGCATATTTTTGCAAGGAATTTTTAAAATCCTGATATACATCTGCCAATACTATTGCTTCTGAAATGTAAAATGCCAAATTTTCTCCCTTAAAAAATGTCATTACTTTCTGAGTAAACACCATTTAAAAAAATCTCTCCTTTTTAAGATATGAACCAAGCAATCCAGAAACAACTAGAGTCTACTAACTTATATCCTTGATTAGTACAGGGAAAGTTAAATTTATAGGGAAAATTCGTGAATGAACATTGCTAAAGTTTATGAATACATCATTTAAAAGTAAGCAGCCAGTTAAACATATCATTGTTTTAAAACTGGACTAAAATTAAACATCTCCCATACTCTGTTCTGTACTGTGATATTAAGGTATTCTTCATAAGTAAATTCACATGACTGAGTTTTCAGTTTATAAACATTTTAATGATTTTAATTCACACGTATTCCAGAATCCTGTGGTCCTGTGATGTACATATAGTTATTCAAATATACAATGTTTCTAAAGCATCTGTAACATATAACAATTTACATATATATGTACAATTTACATATATTAAGTGAAGATTTATTATACTTGTAAGAGTAAAAATATCCAAGAATTTTTATTATTTATGATAGAATGTCAACTGAACCAATAGCAGCAGAAACTGTCACACAAATACTTGTTCAGGAAAAAACATAACAATTCAGCTAAAACAAAAAAAACAGGGGCGGTGGGGGGTAAACCTTATTAGAAAACAACTTGTTTTAGGTGTTTCCCAACAGATGATCTCTTGAAACATGCCCAACATGTAAATTTCAAAAGTTAGTTTCTTACTTAAACTTATTATTATCAAAGTTTGATCTAATATTTTTTACCCAGTTTCTTTTCTAATAATTCCTCTAGACTGTAAATTACAAAATAAATATTTAGTATGTGATCCACACAACATATGCTATGAAAACTATAGAAAAATGCTCTATGTGTCACTATGAGCTTGCTAAACTAAAGATGGGTGCCAGGCTTTATTCTTTCACAAGAACTAAAAATAGGTTTCTCATATAGCTTTGAGCTGGTAGACTGAAGGAGAAAGTTCTAACATAGGTGAATATTCCATGTCTATTCGTGAACATATTTTACTCTTATTAGTACATTGATACTAGCTTAACTCTTTTTAAAGAGTAGAGAAACATGGCATTTTATTAATATTGCAAGTTTTTTGTTAATCATATATATAAAATATTGTGATAATAGTTTTAATTTCTTAGAGCTAGGTGGTAAAGAGTCACAACATACATTTTTAAAGTATGTATTGAAATATAATTGCCATTAAACTAGCTCTAAAATTATGTTTGATTATTATTTAGTAAGGGCTTTTTAATCCTAATAATGGTTTTGTAATGATTAAGGCAGCTTTTATGTATATTAGTTATTTGTTTATATGCCTATTTTGTTTGTAACAGCACGTAAGTCTCCTTGGGAAATGGTAGAATTTTAGATATTTAAAAGTAGTTTGGTGGAAAGTAATAAAAATGTATATTCAGAAAAGGGTGAAAAGTTTAGTCTTTTTGGATAAAGTAGAACATGATGAGAATTTTGGAAGGTGGGACTGGAGAGAACCACGGAGTGAAACAGGGAAGGAGCTCATAGACAAAATCAGATTCTTAACATCCATTCTAGAATCTTCCACAATCAAACAATACTTCCAAATTAAGATTTAATAGGAATTAATTTGTCTCTTTATTATTTAAAGAAAAATGTGTGATATTTAAACAAGTTCTTCTCCATTTCTGAAGAAGGAGAATTGGACCTTATACTGACGTGCAAAATTCTCACGAATTAAGTTCACCATTGTATACAAACAGAAATAAAGGTTTTTCAAAGCTACAATGACCTTGGTCATTTTAAAATTTGATGGGTTTTCTTTGCCAACCAAACTGGCAAGTCCAGCCACTTTTTTTCTGAGACGGAGTCTAGCTCCGTCTCCAGGCTGGAGTGCAGTGGCACTATCTCAGCTCACTGCAAACTCCACCTCCCGGGTTCTGCCTCAGCCTCCCGAGTAGCTGGAATTACAGGCACCCGCCACCATGCCCAGCTAATTTTTGCATTTTTAGTAGAGACGGAGTTTCACCATGTTGGCCAGGATGGTCTCGATCTCCTGACGTGGTTATCCGCCCACCTCGGTCTCCCAAAGTGCCAGGATTACAGGCGTGAGCCACTGCGCCCGGCCAGTCCAGCACCCCCCTGCTTTTTTTTTTTTAAATCAAGTTGGATCTTTGTTTTGGTTTTCATTTTGTTTTGTTTTGATTTTTGAGACGGAGTCTCTCTCTGTCGCCCAGACTGGAATGCAGTGGCTAGAACTCGGCTTACTGCGATCTCTGCCTACCAGGTTCAAGTAACTTCCTGCCTTAGCCTCCCAGTAGCTGGGATTCCATGCGCCCGCCACCACGCCCAGCTAATTTTTGTATTTTTAGTAGAGGCAGGGTTTCACCATGTTGGCCGGGCTTGTCTCAAAGTCCTGACCTCCCGTGATCTGCCCACCTCGGCCTCCCAAAGTGCTGTGATTACAGGCATGAGCCATTGCACCCAGCCTATCAAGTTGGATCTTGGTGATATTCATTCAATATGAAGTACCAAGTGAAAATAATAAGGATATTTAAAAATCCTAAGATTATACTTAAGCATTTTGAGTGTTTGATTGGGTTATTGATTACACTGGCTCCTTGTCAGTAGGTAGATATCACTAGCCATTTTAGAATGTTTTACAAGAGGGTTTAGCCAAAGTCTTTGTCAAAAAGGAACACGCCATTAATTTGGGTGTAAATTTTTTGGGAGAAAATTATGTGCGTGTGTGTGTGTGTGTGTGTGTGAGACAGACACACACACATAGAGAAAGGGAGACAGAGAGAGAGACACACACATACACACAGAATTTTGTAGTTTAAATCTTTCAAGTCGCAGACTTGAAACTCTAAGAGCGCACAGAGATTCCTGTAAAAGTGGTTCATAGAGGAGCTTTTCTTGTCTTTGGAGGCCTAATTAATATTATGTGGCAATGGGTGAAGCTATTAAAAATTTTTATTTTAATTACACCAAAATTAGAAACTCTTTCAAGATCAGCTGACACTCATGTTCAGGCCAAGTTTTGTCCTATCCTTTCACTCAGTCTTACTATCCTCATAGTTAATCAGTTTTAAAGAACTACAATTTCTTCCTTTCTAAAGAGAGAATTATAAGACATTATATTTGAAAACTCTTGAGTTTATTTTCTTTCCAGAGGACCCATAAGTCTTCCAAATTGACCATGTAAATCAATTCACTTATCTCTCCCTCTCTCGAACTAGTAAAATTTCCCAAAATGTTACAGGTACTGTTTTAAGCAAGCCAGGATAGAGCTTGTAAATTACCTAATATGCTTTGTTCATGAACTAGCCCAGATGGAAAGATTATATCCATATAATTGTACCCATTAGCTTTCTATCTGTGCAATAAATTAAAATGAAGCGTGAGGGCGGAGTGATTCTGTGTCAAGTATACCAATACTTTTAGCCTTTTAGAACCAACTTTACGTATGTGAAAATTCAATATGTAAAAATTTAAAAAATCATATTCAAATGGGCACTTCAAATGGCACATCTGTGTCAAGAAGGGTTACACAAGGTTATTTCTAGAGCTTTCAGTCACTTGAATTTAATTTGACATATATTTTATAAATATCCACTGTGTTCCAGTTACTAAGTTGCTAAAAGAATTACAAAAATGAAGGGAGAAATAGCTTCTGTCTTCAAAAAGTTTAATATATGGTAGAGAGTCAGATATAGAAATTATGATCTATTGAAAGTGTGAAGCATTCTATCAAATACAAAGTGCTATAAAAACACAGGAGAAAAAGACAGTAAATACTGAGTGCTTTATAGAAGGTTTCCAGCAGGAAGCTCCACTTGAGTTAAACCTTGAAGGAAAAGGACTGTTCAACAGAAAAATCTAGAAGAGGGAGAAAAAGACACAGTCTGTGGGCTGAGCAGGAGGAAAGGCTCAGGGTGGGAATTCACACAGTTTGGGGGAAATGACTAGAACTGCAAAAATGCTGGCTTATACAAGGAATGTTACTAGGAAAAATGGCCAGGCAGTTGGATTGGGGGTTCGGTCAGACAGGGTGTTTGTTTGGTGTACTAAGAAGTAATACTTTGGGCATAAATGACCGACTAAAATCTTTTTGAGTAAAAGTTTTAGATTAGCATAAGACACACAACAACAATGCTAACAATTACTATGTACTTAATACCAAACCCATACCTAGCTCAGTGCTAGTACATATAATGCCATTTTATCATCCACTGGGTAAACAGGATAATTATTAGCAATTTATTGACAAGAAATCTGAGCTTCAAAGAAGTAATGTACCCAATGTGGTACCACTAGTAAGTGGCCAGAATTTGATTGTGGCCTATCTGATTCCATTCATTCCTTTCTTAAGTCTTTAGTCAGATTACCTCTCAAAATTAAATTGGTCTCTCTGCAAGCACAGTGTTAAATCTCAGTACACCATAGGATAAGTAGTCTATGTCAGGTCAGGGAGGATTCTACAAAGAAACTAAGAGTGCACACAGATTCCAGGAGTTTCTTTATATTTGGAACATTTTGGAAGTGACAGTGGATGCAAATATAGGTTTTTCTGATCCCAAAGCTCATGTTCTTTCTTTTATCACATGTTACTACTGGTCTAATCAATATTTTAAGTAGCTGTAAAAAATTTCATCTCAGGAATGTATTTGCTTAACAAATTCCCAAATGTTGAGAATCTCTAGGGCTTCAAATTTGGGAACATGGCCAGGCACAGTGGCTTACGTCTGTAATCCCAGCACTTTGGGAGGCCAAGGCAGGTGGATCACAAAGTCAGGAGAACAAGACCATCCTGGCTAACATGGTGAAACACCATCTCTACTAAAAATACAAAACGTTAGCCGGGCGTGGTGGCATGCCCCTGTAGTCTCAGCTATTCGGGAGGCTGAGGCAGGAGAATTGCTTGAACCCGGGAGGCAGAGGTTGCAGTGAGCCAAGATAGTGCCACTGCACTCCAGCCTGGGCAACGGAGTGAGACTCCATCCCCCCCCACCCCCCTAAAAAATTGGGGATCAAATGTATAGTGTTAAAGTGAATACTTTTTCCCATGTGTCTTTTTCCTCTATTTGAATTCTCTCCTTTGTATAACATTGTAGAAATGAGAAAGTTTAATGATTTAAAGTAGCTGAATAACTTTGGCATAACTGAATAATTGATATCCTAGAGATATTTTCCATTTTAATTTGAATTCTATAATGTATCAAGCATAAAACCATAATATCTAATATGAATTCATTAAAGCCTTTGCTTGTCAGTTTCATGCATTCATTTTTCCATTGGTTCATTACTTAACTATTGTGTTGTCCATTCACTTCTTATCTGACTACACATTATATGATGGAAGATTCAGCTAAAGATCAGACTTTTCATTATCTAGTAAGCCTGTGAGAGTAGTCACTGAATACCTTTATGTTCAAGAAAACTTATTAAGTTCAGGAACTTAAATATTCTATCCCATGTGGTAGTCTCAAGTTTCATGATAAAGTAGACCATTTAGTGATACATCATGATGTCATTTCCAGAGGTATAAAGTCAGTTCTTGGAAAAAAATTTATAACAAAACTTCCATGAGTGTTTTAGTTTTACCAGAACAAAATCTATCAGTTTGGAGGCTTCTTTTTGCATTCCTGTATCATTCATATTTCTAACTACTTTTTAAAACTTTTTGAAAATAATCACTTAGACTATAGAAAAGTAAGCATAAATGTATCACGGAAAAAGTATTTTTCAGGGGTCTAAATTAAATTTGAAGGCACATCACCCTCCCAAAGTGCTGGGATTACAAGCGTGAGCCACCGCAGCCGGCCCACACTTCTAATTTGAGAATTTAATATGTAAAAGAGAGACAGATCAAAGAAAACAAAACTTAGAAACAGTTCTAATTTTGTCTCTGCCATGTTCATTGTGCAACTACAGACAGGACACTTAACACCTCAAGGCTTCGGTTTCTTGCTTTGAAAATGCATTACGCTACCACAGTGGAATGGAACATTAATTTTGCAACTTTAAAACCACTGAAAACAAAAAGCGCCATATAAACATAAAATAACATTTCCTTGTAACAGATTGATTTGGAGTCATTTTGCCTGCTCCTTTTAAAGTAAATTTTGTTAAACGGAGAAAAAAAAATCCCAATTCATGACTATTTCTTAAACTTGGCTTTATGTGTCTGGAATTCAATGACAGAGTTGTTGATTTTTGAAGATGTGAAATGCAGCAAAAACAAGAGAATAAAGTCTGAACTCCTATTGATTAAGGTACATAAGCTGTAGTGGGGTAAAAATAAATAGAGACAACTAGTTAAGTTTTCAGGATCTGAAGGCACTGTTATTTTGAGTTGAAGAAGCAGATGAATAGTTTCCAAACTATAACAATGCCATCTCAAGTTACATATCCCTTCCAAAAGAGTTCTAGATTTAAAGAAAACAATGACAAATATGAAATGCATTTTAGACTCCTTTGAAAAAGCAACTTTGATGATTGTATTTAAAAAAAACTGTTTGCACATAGACCCTAAAAAAAAGAGTCCACTTAAGGAGGAAGAGGCAAGTGGACGAGTCAGAAAAATCTAATATTTACAGGTCCTTTTACTGGTTTCTTCCATGCACCATGATGATTTTGTCCTGAGTAGCAGCAGTTGAGGACTTCTTCACTAGAGCAGGAGCAGATACATTGGATGCCTTCTCAAAAACCCCAACCAGTTTTAAAGGAATCTGACTTGTGAAAGCAGTAATTTATCCAAACCTCAGGCATCCAGCTTCTACAACTGTAAAGTGAAAGTATACGCCCATATACCTTGAAAAATTTTTTTAGTTTTTAATTTTTATGGGTACACAGTAGGCATATATATTTATGGATTACAGGAAATATTTTGACATAGGCATGTACTGTGTAATCACATCAGGGTAAACAGGGTATCCATCACGTCAAGCATTTCTCCTTTGTATTTCTTTTGGATAATATTTATATCTTCTTTCCCCCTTTATTATTTAGAAAATACTCAATAAATAGTATGAGAAAATAGAAGGCATATTTCTATTTCTGACTACCCTTCATCCCCTGTTCGGGCAGCTTTGAGGGTATTTAAAAAGATTTTTATCAATATTCTAGACAACACTCTAAAGTAGACCTCTATTAACTCAAAGAAAATTTCAAATATATATATCACATTGTTTAGAAGTGAAAGTATTTTAGTAAAGCTTGTTTCTTGAAGAGAAGGAAAACATGCTGGTATTGCATGAATTAGAAGCATACATTACAACAACAAAGAGACAGCAGCAGCAGAACAAAGTTGAGCTTGTTTAATAAAAACTGCTTACTCATTCATTCATTCTTTACAGTCAAAACCCTCCTCACAAAAAGGCTATCATGAGCAAATCACGGAGGTGGAATTTCCAAACAAAGAGGTAGTATCTGACCTTCCTAATTTTTAGGATAGCTACCTAAACTGCATCTATGATTCATCAGGATCCACGTAATTTAGAGTTTTTACATACTTCAAATATGTCAGAAATGTTGTGCTCCTTTCTTCGTAATGGTTTGCCTTGAAAAACACTGAGTTAAGAATTTAAAGAAACCCTAAAATTTCCTTAGAGGTTTTGTACAGAATGTGTTAGAGACTATTTTTAAAAATATGAAGATAAGAAAAGTCACAGTCTATCCTTGAGGAAAAATAACAATGGAACATAATAATAATTTTAAAAGATGAAATTCCTAAGGGCTTCAGAACTTAACAACATATGAGGTTCAAACATATTTCTATCACATTCCTCACTCTCCTGTTTCATGGCTTATATCCTCTTCCATTTAGGATTACCAGACAACCTCCATATCATCTACTACTCATCCACTGAGCAGATGTGTTGAGATAATGTGAAAACCATGCCTTCTGGTCTGCATTCCTAATCACTTAACGCAGCCTTGGGATAACAGAAATCCTACTCCAGTTGGCCAGTGGAATGTACCTCTATTTCTACATTCAGGATGCTTTTTTGCTGCCATTCCTATCATTTCCATTGGCTTTTAATCACACTTTTAAGTAGTTAATTCATCAGACCTGGTAATTTTGTGACTGTCCTGTTTTCCTTTGAGACTTCAGTGATTACGTCAGAAAACATCTTATTCATTTTACTCAGTTGTCTTCATTTGAAGTTTAGGTGGGGGTAGTTTAGCTGGTGTTCTGTTTACATATGCTGATTCTATTTAACATAGTAATTTTTAAAAATGTGCTACACCTTGTTTTCAAGCAATAATGTACCTCTACTTCTTTCACCTTGTATGTACAAAATTCATTATATATTTTCTGATTGTGACTAGAACCAAGAAAACCTTTAAGTCCTCCCCATGAGGAACAATGAAAGGGCTGTAAGGAAAGATAATTTAAATAAGAAAGAACTAGCTAGATTGGGTTCCACGTATGTAATAATAAGTTGGGGCTTTAGGTCACACTAACCATGTTTCCAATAATGAAAGAAAATTCATATACCTTGAGATCTGGTTATTAGAGAACATGGCTTAGTTCTAGGTTAAGAGTATTGTAGAACAAGAAAACCATTGCCTATTAGCCTTATCTGAAATTAACAGTAATTTAAATTTTGAAAAATTATTAGGAGGTGATTTACTAGTTTTAAATTTTTCATTGAAGGATGGATCTAACTTACATATGATTTAAATAACGTGTGCATCTATGGAAAGCTAACAGAACAGACTATAAGTCTCTCTCTTCCCTGGTGAAAATAACAAATGGAAAAGAAAATGCTGGAAATGATTAAAGATGCACGCATCAAGAGGAAGGACAGCTGCCCATAGTTCAAAAAGCATTGCTCTAGCTATGTTGGTATGAACTGTTGACTCAATCACTTGATGTAGACTCGCTAATCAGTTTACCTGCCAAACACATCCTTGTTCTTCCTGCATGAGACTGGACTCTCCTCTGCTACTACTAGGTAAAAGGTGCTCAGAGGCAGGTGGAATAATGATTAATTGTAATAAATACTGTAAGTGGAACTGAACAAAGCCTAAAGTCTGAGCTTCAAAAAAACGATTTGAATATCAGCATTCTAAGTAATCCAGTGAAACTGAATTTAATATAAGCAAAGATAATTACAGTGATAGACATTTGAAAAGAAAAATTCATGAGATAGATTCTTTAATAAAGTGTGAAGAAAATATGTCCTTCTACTAATGCATAATAACCTGACATTTTGGGTCTGTACACTGGCAAAGAGATGTGAATATTGGCTGCTCCCAAATATATGACTATCACTGAGAAGAAGGGCCCGGAACGACTTAAGGCACTCCCAAGATAAGCATTTCCTCTTTTTCAGAATGTGTATTAATGTATAACAAATGCAAGAAATGGGAATATCATAATTATTAGCACATTAATTTTTTAAGATTTTCATATTCTAGTTATATGGATACGGTGATTCATAGCTATTCACAATTTAAAAGTTTTATTTAAATAAGTAGATGTAATTAAAAGGAGTATGCATTATTTCAAAAAAAAAGCAAGATTAATGCAGACAAAACAATTAAATAAACAACATGAGAGTAAGTCTTTCAACAGAGACAGGTAACAAAGACTGTTTCATTTTGAAAACTTGTCATTTCCCTGCAAATAGATAATGAATATCAAAATACCTATTCAAACCCTCACAATAAAATAAAATAACTTTTTTCCCCCAAAATCTATGACTCTATCCTGAGTGGAAAACGTTTCACATATAGGTATATTAATTATGGAATTCAAAGTAATTATTATATCAAAATACAAATAGTTCAATACAAATAGTAGTGTTCAAATACAAATAGTTTATTGTGTCAGTTTATTCTTGTGGCCCTCACTAACTCTTAAATGTATATAAGCACAACTAATTCATCATAAGAAGACCTTTCTTGTTGCTTTCTTGTATTAGTTTAGTTTTAGTTCAGCTTATTAGACAGAGTCAAGGAGAAAATGCACCTGTAATCAATTCTTCATCCCAAGATCCAGCAGAAGGAGAATATATACAGGCAACAGTTTTTGAGGCATTAAAAGTAGCAGCCCCAGGAGGGATAAACAAACACAGACTAGGAAAGTTCACACTACATATTGTGAAGCGTTAATTGAAGAATGTGTATTTGGCACAAGAGACACCCCCTTTTTGTACATTCCATAAGATGGTGGTGTCATGTTTATATGGCTATGACACCTTGCAGCAATGCATTCTTCAAAACAATTTCTGAATGATTTTAATTACTTTTCTTCCAATACTATGCGGTATTCCCACACTCAATTCAATCTATGTTTTGCAGCACTAGGTGCTGACAATGTATTTTCAAATAGATTAGACATCTTTCTATAATACCGAAAAACAGATCTCATATATAAACTGAGTTCACCGCAAAAGGTTGCTGTGCATGCACGTGCGCACACGGGTCAGCTGCCCAAGGGAAGAAGTGGTAAAATTGGATATTTTCTTATGTGTAATACTTACTTTTCTTGGTTTTCAAGAAATACAAAGCCCGAAGCTTTCTTTTATCCAACTGAACAAGAAAATTAGCAAAGAAAGTAATCTAACTCAACTACAGAGGCAAGAGAACCACATAAACATATAAGGAAGATTTTTTTCCTCCAAGGAGAAACATTAGTGCCCACTGTTGAAAACATTACAATTAATCATTTTAAGTAAGAGCTCCTAGAACTGATGCACAAGGTTTGAGATTTTAACAGCCAGTGAGTAAATGAGAACATCAAAAATGTTAAGATTTAAGTAGTCTCAGAGTAAATCCCTTAGAACATTGAAGACTGGGAAAATCCAAAAAAAATGGGAGTCTTGTATTAATCTTAATAGTTCAAAGTAAAACTTGATATTTTTAGTACACATTAAACTTGACTTAAGGATTATGGGATGAAAGTTGCTAGATTCCCACACACAAAAAAACTTTTCTTTTAATTGACTATTTTACAATCCAATCCATAATTTTCCACTTCTTAAATATTAACGTTAGGTTTCACAACAGTAGTCAATCGTTAGAGGAAGTAACTGGGTATCATGAATGCCTTTCCAATTTAAAAGATCTAGATTCTCTCTCTAAAGCTTTCCTTGAGAAAAAGAAAAATAACAAACCTGCTTTTAGGCAAGTGACAAAAGAATATTGTAAAGTTATAAACTCATAGTATTTAACATGGACAGAAACCTCAGAACCATCTAAAAGGAAACCCTAAAAATCTGCTCATCTATATTCTATAAAGAAATGTAAGAACCTAAAGCAATGATTAAGTAGGCTCTAGAATCAAATTAAAAATTGATCTATAATCAAATTAAAAACAAACCATTCCATTTGATGAAAAGCGTTAAGGTTTATTTTATGAATCTAGGCTACAAAATATTTGGCCATAGATATCATAGGCTGACAATGCAGGATGTAATTCACTACTCGAGTAACTCTTTCCTAATTCTATTTAATATTTTATGCACTGTTCAACAGGCACAGCTTTAGGTTCCGGTTGAAATAGTTATTATTATTTAGAATTTTATATTCACTTTTTAACTTTCAATCTTGAACATATACAATAACTCTTGATGTTTAAATTATAATATTTAGAATATTTAAAATGTTTTTCATATACATATTTTCACACTTGCTACCCAATTTATGTTTTTAAAAGCCATCACATTCCACACAAGAGGAACTTTGGGGTAGAAAGTCAACTAAAAATGGGTAAAGGATATGGCAAGTGTGAGTGGTAAGGAGTAGGCACCATCTTTAGTGGCATAGAGGGGGCATATCAGACTAACAAGCCACATTGGTTTTAACATCAAAATCTTATTCAGAATGTTGCAGGTACACTCCCTCCTAACTCTTGATGTCTCTCCACTGACCCACAGACATAGACAAACTCTCTTTGGAGATCTCGTTTCGTAATGTATTATATCTTCTATAGATTATTAGTAAAGGCAAGACACTTGAGTTAATTTATTCTTCCTGAGAATGATAAAACTCACAAATGCCTAGAATAAGTAGCTTTAGTATTAGGAAAATACTATCCAAGTAACATCCAGGAACTGACAATTTTTAACTGGCAAAATGGCATAAGGAAATATACACATTTTGGGGAAAGTATGTTTCTAGATATTTTTACCTGATTTTTTTTCTTTATGGAGACAGGAGTCTTGCTATGTTGCACAGGCTGGTCTCAAACTGCTAGCCTCAAGCGATCCTCCTGCCTTGGTCTCTCAAAGTGCAGGGATTACAGGTATGAGCCAGCATGCCCAGCCTGTTTGTAGCTTTTGATTCCATAAAACTAACTTATTTTACTAACCCTGTCTCTCTCATAAGAAGAATGGACTAGAATTTAATGCCTTAAGAATCAGAGTCAATTAAGTATAAAATTCACTTTTAATAGAAAATGACATAATAGGCAATGATAAAAACCATTTGTCCTAAAATATTTTATTTAAACATTTACATAAAGACAAGTTTTATAAGCAAGATGGAAATATATCCACGGTTTGTTCTGTGGCAAACACATACTTCCATACCTCCTATGTCTATAATTTAGAAGAGATAGGTTGTTAAAAGCAAGATTATGACCTCAAGTTAATATGCAATCAAAATGAAAAGTAAATGTTACATTTGGTTCCTCGTAGAATATGAAGCTGAAAGATAAAAATTTTTTTCAAACAATATTGAAGCAGTATGCCTATCCGATGAAACTGTGATCAATATATCTTACCGCAGGTGCTAATACATAAGGACAATGTAAGAAAAAAATACCCACAAGATTTGTAATGAAATCATAGTAAACAGATAATTAGATTTCACTACAATTAACTTGCTTTATTACAGTAGAAATTTTAGTTATGTGAGGCCCATTTTTTAAGCAAAGCACAGCTGATATTGATAAAATGTAAAAGAATTGGGAGCAAGTCACTTACATGTATATGAAGTTCTGGAGAGATATCCACAGATATCTGTATAGTAAAAACGAGTGACATAGCACAATTAGTCCACTTTGTTGAATTACCGCTTCTGGTTATCAAGGGTGGGATGAGTTTCCTGACTGGCTTGATTTGGATGCAGCAAGTAGATGATTGATGAACACTGGTAAGGACAGGGTTTTTTGTTTATGAACTCTATTCACCCTACTAAACCACAGGTTGGGTAGTCTAATCTAGAGTTAAACACCTTCTTCTCTTTTCTTGAGCTGAGACAATATATGCACAATAAGTTGGAAGTGGGAATTTAAGCAAAGAATTCTAAATAGTGACCAGAAGAAAAAAAAATATCTAGCAAATTCTGGAGTTTTTCTACATGGGTTACTTCATCTATTCCTGCTGCCCCGTCCACTTCCTTTATCAGAACTTTTGGGTTCACACATTCCCCCTTTTCACAATGGGGTTGCAATGTTTTGTTTGTTTCTTTGTTTTTTGAGATGGAGTTTTGCTCTTGTTGCCCAAGCTGGAGTACAGTGGCGTGATCTCTGCCCACTGCAACCTCCAGCTCCCAGGTTCATGCGATTCTCCTGCCCCAGCCTCCTGAGTAGCTGCGATTACAGGCATGCACCAGCACGCCCAGTTAATTTTGTGTTTTTAGTAGAGACAGGGTTTCGCCATGTTGGTCAGGCTGGTCTCGAACTCCTGGCCTCCGGTGATCCACCCGCCTGGGCCTCTCAAGTGCTGGGATTACAGGCGTGAGCCACCATGCCCGGCCGCGACTTTCTTTATCCTGATTACAAGAGAAAGGGGCACCAGTGTGAAGCAATGTGACAAATCCAGAAAGGCATCTCTTTTGTTTTCCTACTAATTTTTGTGCAATGTGGCTAGAGGTGGAAGGCCACTGGCCTGAGCAGCCTGCAGCGGGGGAGGTGCGCTTGGAATGTGTTGAATGTGCATTCCTTAGATGCTTGAAAGGGGTGAATGCCCCCTTATTGGCTTCTACCCATTTTCACTGGTTTGGCTGCTTTAGAAGGGCACAGGTACTACTTTTAAACACCCAGTGTGCCTCCTAGCTTTTAATCACTGATGACTTGAGGCTCATAGGTTTTTGGAATTAGGCTTTTAAAGCAGTTTTCTTTTATCCTTATTTGGTTTTTGTCTATTCAATTTTTGGTTTGTTTACTTATTTTTAAAGAATGAAGTCTTAGGCTGGGCGTGTTGGCTCATGCCTATAATCCCGGCACTTTGGGAGGCCAAGGCGGGCGGATCACTTGAGGTCAGGAGTTAAGGGACTAGTCTGGCCACCATGGCCAAACCCCGTCTCTACTGAAAATACAAAAATTAGCTGGGCATGGTAATCCCAGCTACTCGGGAGGCTGAGGCAGGAGAATCGCATGAACCTGGGAGCTGGAGGTTACAGTGAGCCGAGATCATGCCACTGCACTCCAGCCCAGGCGACAGAGACTCCATCAAAAAAAAAAAAAAAAAAAGTCTTCAGCTGGGAGTCTTCTTCTTGTGGTTGAAGCCTTTCAACCACGTATGAGATAAGCCATTGTGCTTAGCACTGGAGATACACAGATTGATAAAGCGAGATCCCCTCCCTCGAATTTCCTGGTAGGTTCATGGCTTGTTTTCTATGAGCTTCTCATTGCTCTCGGTTTGAATGGCTTGGTGATTATTAAGAAATGCAAAGAAACTGATGTTGTTTATTGACATTTACTTTTTTTAAATTCATTTGATAAAATATTTTAAATTGCCATTATTAAATGCCATAATCTGCCATGGCTATTTTCTTTTGTCTGAAGAATAATTTAAAAACTATGAGAAGTAAAATAAATCTATTCATCCAGGCAACCAGTTATTCTTTAAAAGATTTTTTAAAATTGCAGATGAACTTCTGATCAAAACTCAGGCACACAGCTGCTTTCTCGAAGGGTGCTGCTAGTTCCTAATTCACCCTAAGCCATCTTCATGCCATATTGTACTCCTACCCCAGTTCTTCACTCATCTATTCTGGTAATGTGCTTATGATCATTCTCTTCAGAGAATCTTCTGTGGATTCCAAGTTACATAAATGACAACACTAATTTTTCTAAGCCAACCACTTAAAACTATTGTGGATTAGGCTTTATATAGACTTCTGTTTGATATTCAAATTAATGTACAATATGAACAATCATGAAAACTAATTAGTTTAGAAATAACATTGCAATATTTAAACTTTCATTAATTTGAATGGGCCTTTGCCTACCTTCTTCTAAATGAGGGTAGTTATATACTAAACAGTCAGACATAAGAGTATTAAAAGAATATTAAAATAAAATGGAGTGATTTAATATGCACAGACACTGATTCCTTCTTTAGAAATTCTACAGCACAGAGTACATGGTTCTGTCAAAGCCCTTATCATATTGAATTATATTGAATTATAATTACTGTTTATCGTCTACCTCTGACTAGGCAGGGAGCTTCAGGAAATTTTAACCTATTTATCTTTGGATTCTCAGCTTTGACATAATGTCTGACACATAGAGGATGCTCAGCATAAATGTGTTGAATGAAAGAATAAGCGAGGAAAGAGAATGGGCTTGATTTCCTCACTCTGCCATTTATGGTGTGTGACCTCTCAGCCTGCCTGAGTCTCAGTTTCCATGCCTGTCATCTGAGTGAAATAAAGTGTAGTAAAGAGCTTCAAAAGAGCGCCTGTGACTCTACGCTATAGGGACTTGCACAGGGACTAGTTAACTTGAGTATCCCTTCATTCCATCAGAGTTGATCACTTACTATGGGTGAAACACAGCTAGACCACTGGACACCCAGTTCCTGTTCTTGGGAAGTTGACTCTCCAGCGAAATGATGCCAGGTAAACAGCCCACCGCCTTCGATGTGCTGATTATATTGTGACAAAGGCTGATAAAGTAAAGTACAGACTCTAAGGGGCGCACTGGACCATCCTTCCCACAGACACCAGGAGTCTGGGGAGGATTCTTGGAGAACCTGACGTCCAAGACCCAATCCTCTTTGGGTCCGATAAACATTTCAGGCAATGGAACAGGCAGCACGAGGTCCTGGAGGGAGGGGCAAGAGCCTGATACAATGTATGTAAGGGGAGCTTCTTAAATTCCTCATGTCATAGCCTTGTTCCAGAGATCATGAAGTCATGCTTTGTAATCAATCTGTGGTTCATCTGTTTCTAAATTGTACAGAAAAATATCTAAGTTAAGTTATTTTTTTCTTCCATCATTTAGGAAGTTTTCTTCCTGGAACCGCACTTCTAAAAATTACCTGACTTACCCTTATTTATCAGTGTTATCATTTTGCACATGTTCTATCAATCAACAGAAATAGCAGAACTCAATCTTTGTGATGCAAAAAAACCAACTTAATAATGTTCCTGAATATATTGCCAATTACTAAATTAGTTTTTAAAAATCTGAAAGTATTTTACTATTGATTGGTTTCACCCCTCATTAATTGCTGGTATTATATGGCTTTCTGAAGGTGAAAAGAATACTCTCCTCAGAAATATTTATATTGACAGAATTAGCTGTTTAATAAATATTTGTCACATTATATTGCTTTTTGCGGTTCATCATCACATATTGGGCATCTCATTAGCATTTATATTTTGTATATTTTATCCAAACACCACAAGAGCGTGAAGTGTATTTTGTGCTGACAAACGGAGATACTGAACTATGTATTGAGGTCAGTTATCTTAAAACCTTGACTTCTTTAAAAAAGCAGTGAAAAGAACATGGGCAAACCAGAAAATCTAAGTTTGATTCTTGGCATAGCCGTGAACTAACTCTGTGGCTGCAGGCAGGTCACTTAACCTCTATTTTATTTAATAGTTATTTTCATTATCCTATTCATTTACACTTTAAACAATGTGGAAACAGCATTTGAAGGAGCTTTGAGTGGAGATTAGTTAAAAAATAAATACTTAAAAGTTTATTTAAGTATGGGTAAATCCTAGATCTTAAATTTTTTTAGAAAAGATCCAAATCTCCTTGGGTACTATTTATGCCTTCAGCACTATTTAAATTCTGTTTTGCTGAATCATTGCTGACTTCACAATTATCGTCAGGTACCAATGTTTGAAATAGACTGTAGCAACATCAATACAAGAAATTTTTTAAATTACTTTAATGGATCTAGATATGCAGTATATTGCATGAAAATAACATAGAAAGAATTGTGATGTTATTATAAGATAAAATCCTTAGGTTTCTTTTAGAAATTTTGATGGCAAAATATGCTTAAAAGATTGATTTCATGAATTGATGGGAAGAAATGAACTACAGAATAATTCTCCTCATAATATTCACACCATAAATCAGTTTACTTTGTTCAGTTTGATCCATCAAGTATTATACCCACAATTTTCCACAAAAAGAGCATCCCGTAGAAAAATCTGTTGCCTTCCTGGTTCCTGAAAATACAGAATTGCTAATTACCTTGGAGGATGAATGTGGCTTCAGATCATATATTTATTACAGAAATCATTATTTTTCCATCTCCAAATTTCCTAATGATACGAAACAGCTTATTTTAATCAAATTGGTTTTCCTCATGCTCCTTAAGTGCAAGAGACGCCCATCTGGGTCTGAAGATAATGATGCCATGAAATGGAAATCTACGTTTTAGGCCACAGTCAGGGCAGTCTTCTACTAAAAATAAGTGGTCATTTAAATGCTACCACATCTTGTTTTGCAAATCTGTCCTCACACGGCAAATAATCATTTTTGGTGCAGAATTCAGTCATAAAATCATCCATTAGTGGTTAGTAATGGACCATAATTTTACATGTTTTTAGAAAGTGCATTTGGAAAATGAAACACTGAAAATGATGGCCATATAAGGAATATTAATATTCATATGAAATAAACTTTAGGGACAGATATTCTTTTTTACTGACAACTACTGGCACAGAATATTTTCCACTTCCTTGAGGAAAAGAGCCTATGATGCCTCATCCAATGGTAGAGATAAATCTTAAGAAATTCTACAACTTATAGAATATATTAATATTTCATTTTGCAGTATGCTAGCTTTAGTGGAAAAATGAGAAGAATTAATAGCTGTAAGTTTTAAGATACATAAGATAAATCAGAAAGCAGTTTTGGAATGTTAAATATATTACAGGCAAACAATATTAGCCTGTGTCTAAATCAAATGTAAATGCTCACAGCAAATTTCCGCCCTCATTATTAACATATAACCCAAAAGAGATGAATTTCAAGCTAATGTCAAGACAGAATTACACATGTAATTGTACTTTCAGCATAAGATTATATACATTTCCAATATGGTGCCAGTAATGCCAGATGAGCTGTGTTCAGCTTTCAACATGGTCAAAACTGATAAAGATGCTTTTGCTGAAAATCAGATTAACTGAAATCATCTAATTATAAATGAAGAAAGTAAATTCCACCCCATTTATTTCATGTTTGTAAATAAATTTATTTTTTTAAATAAAGAAAAATATGCATGTGATCAACTCAGATTAGATGAAACTGTAACTTGGTTTTTGCAAAGTAATGAATAATAATAATGATTAGGAGCTAATATTTACGGAGCACTCCTATGAGTCAGGCCCTATACTACTACATTTATAATTTCATTGACCCTTTCCAAGAAACTTTGAGGTTGACCCTGCTTTGCAGATGAAGCATCTGAAGTACAAAGAAATTAAAGAACTTGTTTAGTTCCATACATCCAACAACTGATCCAGACTCTGACCATCTGACACTAGAGCACACTCAGTTTGTATTTGTTGATTTTTTCTCTCCCCAAAGCAGGAAAATGAGAGACTCATTGAAGGTTATTGCTAGGTTCAAGTGCTAATTACTAAACACAGACCTTGCAGCCCTAAACCACAATTTGAACTAGCCAGCTGTTTAACTTCAGGACTCCATGGGGGTGGGGTGCAGGGGGGGTACTTTAGCATGGGAATTCAGTGGTCCTATAGCCCAAGGCTGCTCTAGGAACTTTGCTAGAACTTATGGGGAGAATGGTTAGATTTCTCTCACTGCAGTAAAATATCTCAGCCATAGTTATTTATTTATTTATTTATTTTTGAGACAGAGTCTTGCTGTGTTGCCCAGGCTGGAATGCAGTGGCATGATCTTGGCTCACTACAACACCTGCTTCCTGGGCTCAAGCCATCCTCCCACCTCAGCCTCCAGAGTAGCTAGGACTACAGGTGTGTGCCACCATGCCCAGGTAATTTTTTGTATTTTTAGAAGAGACTTATTAATGGTAAGAACCTTAGAGAGAGATCATCTGGCTCATTTTCCAGATGACCAAACTGAGGCCCAGATTCTTTTTTTTTTTTTTTTTTTTTTGAGACAGAGTCTTGTTCTGTCACCCAGGCTGGAGTACAGTGGCACAGTCTTGGCTCATTGCAACCTCTGCCTCCCAGATTCAAGCACTTCTCCTGCCTCAGCCTCCCACGTAGGTGGGACTATAGGCATGCACCATCACACCCAGCTAGTTTTTGTATTTTTAGTAGAGACGGGGTTTCGCTATGTTGCCCATGCTGGTCTCGAACTCCTGACCTCAAGCTATCCACATTCCTTGGCCTCCCAAAGTGCCGGGATTACAGGTGGGAGCCACCTCATCCTTAGCTCAACCATAGTTCTAAGGCAGCCCCAACCCAGTGAAGGGAGGCAAAACTGCACAACATAAAAATGGTATGATGGCAGAGAGGGTATCTGAATTCAGACGAAGCCTTAGTTCCCTCATTCATAAAACACAAGTCTTATAAACTTTTCTGCTTCTCTCTGGGTTATTAGAGAGTAGAAATGAGTAACGAGAATGAAAGTAGTCTGCAGACAGCCAAGGTTAACACAAAATTGGTACTACTGTGAAATTAAGGTTGAAGCAATTAATTGTTAGACACAAGAAAGGATCACGAAATTTGATGCCAAGGATAGAAGATCCACATGTCTAGATCATCTTAGCCAGGAAAAAGTAAGTAAGTAAATAAATAAGTTATTGCTTCAGCTTTACTTTTTCCTTGGTCTGTCTCTGGGGGTATGCATCATTAGAACTCCAAAAACAGGTGATCACATCATACAACCAGGAGAGTTCCTGGATCTCATAAAGATCAGTTTTCTGGGGGCCACTCCAAGATGTACAAAAACTTTCAGGAGAGATTTTTAATAAGTGAATCTGCAAAACAAGATGAGGTTTGAGTGAAAAGAAACATAGTATAACACAAAAAGCACCAGCCTACAATTAAGAAGCCTGGCCAGAAGTAGTTCCACAACATTCTCTTATCCCAGAAATACTCATCACTGAGAGTTCACCCTGTATCAATCATTGTTGATACTAAGCCATTCACACAGACACAGTTTTCTGCTTTTCGGAAATTCACGGACTACTACGAAGGCAAACATTATACAACAATCTCACAAAAATATGTTAGTTATCAATGAGTTTGAACTTCAGTTTTGTTAATTATTAGATGAGGATATTGGAGTAAATGACTGACAAATTCCCTTCACTCTGATTGCGTATGACTTTTTTTAAAGTGTTAATCTAGAGAAAAGTCAGAATAGGAAAAGATACAATGTCTATTAAGAAATAAGAGAGTGGCAGGCAACATAATCATTATTAATTACATTTTAATGCGAATATAAAGGTTAGCAGATCTTAAAGAACATTATGCGATTTTGCCAGAAATAAAAGTAATTCAAAACTCTTTAGACAGAATAACCAAAATAAGCAAAAACTTTCATGTCCATCTTTATTGTATCATCACAACAGCTTACACTTATTGCCTTCCCTGTACCAAACACTTCATAACATAATTTAAAGTATGTTATATCATTTAATCCTATAGGAGCTCTATACTGTGTTATCTTTTTTTTTTTTTTTTTTTTTTTTTTTTGAGACTGAGTTTTGCTGTCGCCCAGGCTGGAGTGCAGTGGCGCAATCTCAACTCACTGCAAGCTCTGCCTCCCAGGTTCACGCTATTCTCCTGCCTCAGCCTCCCGAGTAGCTGGGACTACAGGCGCCCGCCACCACACCTGGCTTATTTTTTTGTATTTTTAGCAGAGACGGGGTTTCACCATGTTAGCCAGGATGGTCTCGATTTCCTGACCTCATGATCCACCTGCCTTGGCCTCCCAAAGTGCTGGGATTACAGGCATGAGCCACCTGTGCCCGGCATATTATTTTAGTCATAGGTAAAACAAGTGAGGTTTATGGAGACAGAGATAGCCTTGTAGCTACATTTGAGCTCTGATTGTCTCATTCCAAAGCCTACGCTTATGGACTTCCTTGCCTTCCACTACACACCACTGCTCATGTGCTACGTTGGTGCATGGAGCCCCAATGTGAGTGAAATATAAAGTAGTGGTGTACACGTAGGGGCTGGGAAATGGTGGACTCAGGAGATGAAGGGACAGCCTGATACGAGTTTATGTTGGTGCATTGGAAGCAGATTGTAAAGTTCCTTACTCTCCTGCTGACGAATGTAAACTTTATTAGTAGGCAAGATTACACAATCTTTACAAAATACATACTACTCTTTGAATAGAGGAATAAAGAGAGAGAGGACAGAGCTTAAGCAGGCTAAAGAAAGCCAGAGGCTCAAATGAGGGTCAAAGGGAAGTATTGTGCTGCAACTGTGTAAAAAATGTAACTTAGTATGTGGGACAATTTTTAAAAATCCAATTACTTAAAAATGTCCTAGAGTTTACTTTAAAATACCCACAGAATTTTGAAACCCCGTCTCTACTGAAAATACAAAAAATCAGCCAGGCGTGGTGGCGGGCACCTGTAGTCCCAGCTACTCGGGAAGCTGAGGCAGGAGAATGGCTTGAATCTGGGAGAAGGAGCTTGCAGTGAGCTGAGATGGCGCCACTGCACTCCAGCCTGGGCGGCAGAGCAAGACTCCATCTCAAAAAAAAAAAAAAAAAAAATCCACAGAAACAATAAAATACGGGATACCATTTACTCATGCATTTATTCATTTGAAAATTCTTGACTTGCAAAAAAAAATTATTGACTTGCTATATGCTAATTATTAAGTCAAATTTTAAACTGAAAAGATTATAGAAACATATAATCACAGAACATTCTTGTGTGACAAACATGTCCAAGAGCAAAAGAGTTAAATAAATTTGTCAGTGACTAGAAAACGAATGGAATTCTTAGCCTCAACCAGAATTAGGTCTCACAAATTGTCTCTCACACGTCTTCTTCACTTTAGTGAAAATTGCAGGGAAGGAACAAACATTTGCTGGGAAGTATAAGCACTTCAGCTAGGTATTTGAAGTTCTATTTTAACTCTGTGACCATATGATCCTGTATTACAGAGGAAGAACTTAAGTCTCAAAACTTTGATTTGATGGCAGGGTTTGGGTTCCTGCCTTGACTTGTGACTATGCAACTTTGAAAATAACCTCTTTGGTTTTTTTTGTTTGTTTTTTGTTTTTGAGATGGAGTTTCACTCTTGTTGCCCAGGCTGGTGTGCAATGGCGCGATCTCAGCTCACTGCAACCTCCACCTCCCGGGTTCAAGTGATTCTTCTGTCTCAGCCTCCTGAGTAGCTGGGATTATAGGTGTCCGCCGCTAAGCCCGGCTAATTTTTGGTATTTTTAGTAGAGATGAGGTTTCACCATGTTGGCCACACTGGTCTCGAACCCCTGACCTCAGGTGATCCACCTGCCTTGGCCTGCCAAAGTGCTGGGATTATAGGTGTGAGCCATGTGAGCCACCGCGACCCGCAGAAAACAACCTCTTAATCTTTAAGTAAGTGCTAATGATGTCCATCCATATAAAACAAAAGAAATGGTGCCAAATTTACATAACAATTCCCTCATTAAATTAAAAAAAATTCACTAAGTGTGAATACGTGGCCAAGCACATGTGTGTGCGGTGTGACTTTGGGTGACACTATGAAAGTTTCCAGGTTTGTTATTCTCTGCTCAGGGTTCAGGCTGCAAAAGTAGGACAATTGTGGACAGAGGGCGGTGGCTGATGAATGTAGGGAGAGGACCTGGCTGGAGAACTCCGCTCAGGTGAGGGTCTGAGCAAAACAGGAAATGGGGAGAGCCACTGAGCTGAGGATGGTTAGGATGGTCAGGAAGGAAGAGATCAGGATACGGGAAAGGGTTAGATTGTGATGTGCAGGAACGCAGCCAGCGAGCTGTTATCACAGATCTCTAGGCACTATGTAAAACATTGACTTGACTCTGGGGCAAACATACAGCACAAGTAATGTGTATAAGATTTATCTTCTTATAGCAACAGATGTTTAAAAAGCTAGCAAACATTTTAAAGGAACTGATTGATAGCAACAGATCATGTGGAAAACAAATGATGCTTTCTGTTAATTGAAGAATGAAATTCCTTTCTTAGAAAACTTTCCCTCCAGAACTTGCACCAAAAAATATTCTGTAGTAGCTAATGCAGAGACCACATAGAACATCACAGAAACCCACCAGAAATATGGCTTAGACACTGTAACAAATTTTTAATCCTCTAAAGTTTATGCTAATATTATAAACTGGCTTTTATTTATTAAATGTCATTTGCTAAACCATTTTGTTTAATCATAAAATAAACATAGCCTAATACAAATTTTATATGATGCTGGCATTTAGAAAAAGGGCTTTTCTTTGATTTTCTATTAATTTAATATAAATTATTTTAATTTTGTATTTTTCCCCTGATATTTCGTACATGAATAGAATATTCATGAATGATATTTCATAAAGGAATAGAATAGTTTCTATTCCTTTACTTACTGTGAGTGGAAATATATGGAGAAACAGGAGTAAGACACTTCATTACAGAAAATGCTATCTAAATAAAGTTGCCAAATAAAAAGAGAAGATGTATAGTCAAAATTGAATTTCAGATAAGCAGTAAAAACAACATGACAACATATTGGACATACTAATATTTTAAAATTATTATTTATTGTCTAGCTAAAATTCAGACTTAACTGCATGTCCCATATTTTTATTTTGCTAAAACTGGCAGTCCTATATCTAAAGTCCATGTTTTGAAACGAAACTCTAAGCAAGGAAATAAGTAAGGTCTATCTTCCCTGCTCCCAAAATTATCCATCAAATGTGAAAAGACCCGCTCTGAACATCATAGCACTTTCATAGCCATTAGTAAAATAATCAACAGTTGAAATGGACAAACTCATTATCCCCGCTTCCCAAATCTCTGACAACACCATAAGCAGAATAGATGTTAAGCTTAGATCAAAGTGGATGAAGATGCTATTTTCGGCCAGGCATGTTGACTCACACCTGTAATCCCAGCACTTTGGGAGGCCGAGGCGGGCAGATCACCTGAGGTCAGGAGTTTGAGACAAGCCTGGTCAACATGGCAAAACCCTGCCTCTCCTAAAAATAACAAATTAACCGGGTGTGGTGGCACACACCTGTAATCCCAGCTACTCGGGAGGCTGAGGCAGGAGAATCGCTTGAACCTGGGAGACAGAGGTTGCAGTGAGCCGAGATCATATCACTGCACTCCAGCCTGGGTGACAGAGTGAGACTCCATCTCAAAAAAAAAAAAAAAACAAAGGGAGTTGGGGGGGAAAGATGCTATTTCCTGGAGAGTATTGAGGCCCTCATACATCTTTCTGCAGATTTGTAAGCCAGGAGCAGAGGAGTAACAAAAGTGCATTATACCACTGAACTTCAGACATCTGTGTTGCTTCCTCCCTGGAAGTTATCCTGCCTTGGGAAACCATCCAATACCCTGCCATAGTACTCTATCCAGCCTAGGGAAAGAAGGAAGAATAACCATGCTCAAAACCTCACAAACCCATAACCCGGTTCAAACATCTCCTGGCCACTATCTAAAGTGAAAATTGGTTACAATGAAATTACTGCATATGCTTTCACTGGACCAGCATGGCACACTAAACTTAGTTTCTACGAAGTGAAAATTAAAATTAAACATAAAATATAGACTCATTTTCCTGTGAGAAATGTTTAATGTAATCAATCTTATCAAACAGGTATGGAGTGCATACCTAGCTCATATGGAAATAATTGGCTTTATTTAAAAAAAAAATTAGGAAGAAATTACAGGACTGATCTAGCTTCCTATGGCATCCCCTGACCAAGATGATGACCAAGACTGACTAACTATTAATATATTAATTACAATGTAGCCAGTACCCTTCAGTTTCATGTGAACTAAAATCTACATTTTTCCAGCTGTTCTCATTAATTGATTTAATTAAAAAATTTATATATCAAACACAATGTTATTTTGGCACTTGGCTAGATATGAAAAAAAATTACATGCAGACATGAAAATAGTCATTATGTAAAGAGTTGAGGAGAGAAAATATAAACAGGATCTAGGCACACAGAACAGAGGCGGGTAGACAGAGAAGGAAAGAAAGAGAGGTATTAAAAGATTGAGAGAGACAGCTTTTTCTTAGGGAATGAACAATTAAAGAATACTTTGCCACTTCTTTTCTGGAATTCTACATATCGAACTTCCTGTAGATAGTCTAAATGGCTTAATTTTCTATTTATGAGAATACTGATGCTGTTTTCTCTATATTACATGTTTTTATTTTCTCAACTGTCTGGAAAAGTGCAACAGGAAGGGATTATGACCCCTATTCTACACATAGAAAAACGGAGACACTTAAGCAATTTATCATTTCACTTTATTTGCGTATACACAGCAGTGACAAGATTGTTCATGTTTGCAAACTAAGCATGATACAAAAAAGAAAAGAATTAACTTCAGATGAATGAAGAGGGACTGCAATTTCAGAAGGAAAAGGTGAGACTTATTATTTGCCATGACATGACAATGAAAGAATAGCTGAAATGTGGCCTATTCAAACTAGCAAATCCAGGCAGCAGTGCCATGATGTTTTGAAGAGGACAGTCAGAAAAAACAAAAACAAAAAAAACCACCTCCCAACATTTCTTGTGACTGGCTCTGCCTACATAAATTCTGCAGCACTGAGCATGCAGAACCTTTAATAAGCAAACAGTACACTGCCTCAGTTAATATGCCTAATGATAATAATTACCTTTTATTCAACTCCTATTACCTACTAGGCATCATGGTTGCTAAAGGTCATGTGCATATAATCTTTTAATTCTTTCCAAAATCTTGCAACACTGGTGTTATAATTTTCACCTTACAGATAAAGACCACAAAGCACTGATGAAAAGGTCAGCTTTTATAGTTGGTGTTGACTCAAACTCACTATAAACTCAGGGATCCTGACTCCAGGGTGGAGTTCGATCACTATATTACTGGAGAACAAGGGATAGTCGTTGTGCTCTAAGTAAGTTAAATATGCAACGTAAGACCAAGCTATTTTGAAGGAGGGGTAGTCTTTCCTTCGCCTCTGAAATAATATCACGGAATGGATTCTTGCCGAAATGGGTGCCCATGCAGAGGTAAAATCTGAATAGTATTGAAGACTTTTTCAACCACACCCACCTTCCGCCTCACATTCCCCTCCCATTCATGCCCAGTTGAGGGTCATTGTCCTAAAAGGTCTTAACACCCAGAGCAGGGAGGAAAACATTAAGTGAGGGTCAAGTGATTTTTAATCATCAGAAGCGGGGGAAGGAAAAACAGAGTCTTCTCTGGGCCCCTATATTATGTAAGAAACTGTGTTATATAGATGCTTCCCAAATATTAGTCAGTTAATCTCAAGTAGTCTGTGACATAAAGTTTATTGTTCTCCCATGTTTTGAAATACTTAGAATTTTTAAATGGAAATAATCTGAAGTTAAAAGACTGAGTAATAATGCACATTTTTTTTTAATCCTCAAATAAACGTATTACCACACTAACCTGATAAATCCCCAGTTAGAAGTGAATATATTTGCTGTTTTTAGATAGGTTAGGTTTGGTAACCATATGCTATTCTATACTTTAAAAACTCAGAAACAGAAAACAGCTCCTTGAACTTTTATTGTGTGGATCTCCAAATTGTAACAATGGTCTAGAAAAGGTCTCTGAAAGCACAGGAAGGGCTGGTCAGTTGGACTGGGGAGGCTGCACATTCATTTTAAATGAAACAGAGAAAAATCTTACTTGCAAATTTTTACTGTGGATACCTACTGCTTTCAAGTTTCTAATTCTCTGTCACAGGAGACATTATAACAAGATAGATAGTTAAAATCAAATCCTTTGGAGTAAGATACATCTGCTTCAGTCTGGGATTTACCTTTTATGTGGCTGTAAGGAATTTATACGTATAAATTCCTGACCATGGTTTTCTCACTTTTATAAGAAGACTAATACTATTGCAGTGGAAGCCATCCTACTTGATGTCTTTGGAATTGGTAGTTGATAGATTAAAAATGTTACAGTTGACTCTCGAACAACACAGGTTAGAATTGTACAAGTTCCCTTACAGGTGAATTTTATTCAATAAAACTTACACCGAGTGTGCCTGCCTCTGCATTCGCCTCTCCCACCCCTGAGGCGACAAGACCAATTCCTCCTCTTCCTCCTCCTCTTTGGCTTACTCAACTTGAAGACAATTAAGATAAAGGCTTTTATGATTACCGACTTTAACTTAATGAGCAGTGGAATATTTTCTCATACAATTTTCTTAACAACATTTTCTCAAGAATACTTTTTTTTTTTTTTTCGAGACAGAGTTTCACTCTTGTTGCCCAGGCTGGAGTGCAATGGAGCGATCTGGGCTCACCACAACCTCCACCTCCCAGGTTCAAGCAATACTCCTGCCTCAGCCTCCCAAGTAGTTGGGATTACAGGCATGAGCTACCACGCCCAGCTAATTTTGTATTTTTAGTAGAGACGGGGTAGCTCCATGTTTGTCAGGCTGGTCTCGAACTCCTGACTTCAGGTGATCCTCCCACCTTGGCCTCCCAAAGTGCTGGGATTACAGACATGAGCCACTGCGTCCAGCCTCAAGTATCGTTTAGAGTAAGAATATAGTATATAATGCATATAACATACAAAATATATGTTAATTAACTGTTTATGTTATCAGTAAGTAGGCTATTAGTACTTAAGCTTCTGAGGAGTCAAAAGTTATACCCAAATTTTCAACTACATTGCGGGGGTGAGGACCCCTAACCCTTGTGATGTTCAAGGACCAACTGTGATTAAAAAGGGAAACATAAAAATACATTAAAACAAATATTTTATTTTAAAAACATACAAAAGTACAATTTTCTAATTTTCCCAATGTTTTCACATGAGGCAAGGTCTCTTATTTAGCATGAAACTGGTGACTATCTATCTTTTTATGTTTCATAAACCTCACTCGTAATGCACCACTTTAATAAGCCCAGTTATTCATTAATAAAAAGTAAATCTACTTATATTGTAAAACTGAGAGATGGCTCAATCCATTTTATTTTATTTTTTTTTAGAGCTGGGATCTCCCTCCATCACCCAGGTTGGAGACGACAGCTCACAACACCCTCAAACTCCTGGACGCAAACAATCCTGTTGCCTCTGTCTCCTGAGTAGCTGAGACTACAGGCGCATGCCACCATGCGTGGCTTCCGTCTACATTTTTATGATATGTCCAGTAATTTAGAGTTAAGTGTTCAAACTTAATATGACAGCAATTTTACCTATCCAATTTAATTTAGTCCTTCCAAAGAATTAAGCTACCTTTTTTCTTATGTCAACATTGTTCCGCAAGTTTATCTAAGTAATTATAAATGTATTATTAATTACATATAAATTATATATTGTGCAATACATAAAATTTTTACATATTTAATAACATGTATAAATTTTATAATTTAAAATATATGTGGATTGATTGATAGATTTACAATATTTGTAAATGAAGGCTTTCGAGTCTATCACAGTTTACACTGAATTAAATTCAGGCACCTCAAAAAGTATTAAACAGTAACCTCATGGAGTTATTATTAACTTTTTGAGGAAATTATGCACTCTCTTGAAAATCTGACAGAGCCTGGGTTTTTCTTAGAAATACGAGCACATTGGGCAGGGTGTGGTGGCTCACGCCTGTAATCCCAGCACTTTGGGAGGCTGAGGCAGGTGGATCACAAGGTCAGGAGTTCAAGACCAGCCTAACCAACATGGTGAAACCCCGTCTCCACTAAAAATACAAAAATTAGCCGGGTGTGGTGGTACACACCTGTAATCCCAGCTACTCAGGAGGCTGAGGCAGGAGAATCGCCTGAACCCGGGAGGCAGAGGTTACAGTGAGCCGAGATTGTCATTGCACTCCAGCCTGGGCAACAGAGTGAGACTCCATCTCAAAAACAAACAAACAAAACAAATACGAGCACATTTGCATACATTTAAACTATTTATTAATATAAATAAATATTTCAAAGGTTCTAAAGACTCAACAAATTCATCCTATGGCTCCTATGGATCTATTATCGTGAATTAAGAACATTTTTTTTGCCAATATGAGAAGGAATGTCATTACTTCCTGATTAGTTTTCGGTTGAATTGAATGCTACATAAAGAGCTGTAAATCTCTGTAGTGTTTAACGTTTTACTCATTGGCTTCCTTATTTTGAATAAAGTTTTAAAAATTCCTCAAAACTAAATTTAGACTCAAACAGAAAAAAAGACAAATGTAAAAGATGATAAAATGAAACAAAAAAAGCAAAACAAACACATTCGAAATCAATCTGCATTTCCTAAGTGTATCTTAATTCAACTACAGTAGTATTCTTAACCATTAGCCACTTTGCAGATTATCTGATATTCTTAACAGAAAGCCCAGCTGCTAAATGCTAAATGCAAGTGAGCTACTCTCTAGAACTGCACAGCCTACTACCTTAGCTACAAACCACATGTAGCTATTTAAATTTGAGTCAGCTAAAATTAACTAAAATTTAAAATTCATTTTTTTCAGTCACACTAGACATACTTCAAGCACTCAATAGCTTCATATGGCCAGTGGCTATTGTTCTGGACAGTGCAGAGAGAACAGTTCCATCACCATCAAGATTCCTGGAACACCCAGTTGAATATGTCTACTCCCACCAAGTGGTTTATATGCCTCCCTGGAGTCCGTTACGTTTGCTCCCAAACCAGTTTATGCCAGTTTTGCATATATTGAATTACATAATGTAATTAAATATCACATAAACAAATTGAAATATAATTGTAAAGAAAATGAGAAGTGTTGTTCTATACCTCTAAGTTGAATATTTAGGGAAGATTTAATAAAATTCAGTCACTTAAAAAAAAACCCATAATGCTATAGAATAACATGTGGGAAAGACAATTTCAGAAGCTTAGAAAAAAATTGGAGAAAGTAGAATTCTGCTCTTAGATTTCTTTGCATTGGATTTGAACTTAAAGACATTCATGATGCAATGAAAAATTAGAAATCATATATGATGCATGATAGGATTTATTGAAAGGAAGGATGACTACAATCTGTAACCAACAAGGTAAACCAAAAAAAATGTTCTTGGTTTACATAAAATTATTGGCAAATAAATATATAATCAGGTGTTTAAAATTTAAATAAAATGTAGGTTGTGTGTATTTGTTTTTAAGATCAATTTATTTTAATATCTGAGTGTATCAACTCATTGACTATTGATCCCAATTATATTAAATAAGAGGGCTTCTACAACAGACAACAAAATTGGCAATACATGTTTTTTTACTACTAGAAACTTGGTGTTTCCATAAGTGGTTTTGTCATTTCTCTTTTACACATTTACATTCTCTGGATTAAATTATATCGAAAATTTATGGACAGGAATCTGATCTAATTCCAGATTTATGTATAATTGGTCTTTTAATTATAACACAATAAAATATAATTAACAATACCAATGTTTCTTTACTTTTGAACTCTACTCAGTTGGCTGACGTTATATGGAGATGAGAATACTTGAACTTAGTCCTCATTCTGTTTAACATTTTGTTTTTTCTAACTTGAAAATGCTATATATTTATCTATCTATGGCATTAATTACCTGAGCATAAGAATTTCAATTTTTTGTACATTGAGGTTTATATGCAAATACAAACCTAAAATTACATATTCCTACTAAGAATATTACAATTACTACTACACTTCTTTTATTAAAATAACATCAAAATAATATTGCGGTTGCTAATTATTGTTTGATGAATTAATATTTTTCATTAGTCAGTTAAATTCAAGAAACCATGTAGACTGTCATGCACCATACAGATCTATTTGAAATAACAATGTCAGCATAGAAGTTGTTGTCTTTTATATGAACTTTATAATGACTTGAGAGTAGTGAAGCTGTCCCAAATTATCTAGTTCAACTTTATGAAAAGATGTTGTTAGCTTCATCAAAATAACAAGATTTTTGAAATTTTGCTTTACTATCTGATACTTTCATATCAGAAATGGAAAACTGGCTGCCCTGGGGATCCAAATTCATACTGACTAACAAGAGTTATTTATTTTAAAATATCTTTTTTTTTTTTTTGAGACAGTCTTGCTTTGTGGCCCAGGCTGGAGTGCAGTGGCGTGATCTAAACTCACTGCAACCTCTGCCTCCCAGTTCAAGCGACTCTCCTGCCTCAGCCTCCTGAGTAGTTGGGATTATGAGTGCCCACCATCACGCCCAGTTAAGTTTTGTGTTTTCAGTAGAGACGGGGTTTTACCATGTTGGCCAGGCTGATCTTGAACTCTTGACCTCAGGTGATCCGCCCACCTCGGCCTCCCAAAATGCTGGGATTACAGGCGTGAGCCACGGTGTTGGCCTATTTTGAAATATCTTAAAGGTAAATATGCCTTCTTTGGTCTACCACAGTCCCCATTACTTCCCCTTGTTTTAAAAGTCTGGCTTATACTACCTGGAACCAGAGGTTACTTAAGTTTATGATCCCTGTGAAAGCACCTTACATGATATCTTGCCTATCTCATGGAGGGCATGAACAATTGAAACTTGATGTTGGATTTAGTTACAGTCACCATTTAATATTAACTTTCATTTTTCTGAGCAACACAGTGCTAACAGATTGAACAATATATAGTTTTTTGTTTTTTTTTTCCTTTTTGCTTAAGATATACCACCAACTGCTAGGCCATACTCTCCTCTCTTGGAGAAGCGTTCTAGAAGGAGGAGAAATATCAGAATGTAACTGAGGTAGATAACTTCCTCTCTTTGCCTAGAAGAATGAGGGCGCAGTGGTACTTGGAAAGAAGTAATTAAAGGGATGAGTTTATTTTAAATCATTTTAATTATACATCTATCATATTTGAGCTTGAAGCTAAATTGCTATGTGATTTGTAGCCTTTCGGAAAGAAAAGTCTATTCTCTAATTTCAATCAACTTTATTAAAATTTGTTTAATGACACATTAAAATGGAGTACTAACTAAAAATCTAATGACAGCAATTCTAAAATATTTCTTCTTGGATAGGTCACTGAAATGGTTTGAAATCTGAGTTATGTCCATAGCTAGTAGATTGATCTTGGCAGAATCATTAAAGAAACTGGGCCTCAGTTTGGTCATCTGGAAAATGGGCCATTTGATCTCTAAGGTTCTGATCATTAATAAGTGTCAATTTTATTTTTAATTTCAATAAAGCACAATTCATTAAGTGCCTATTGTGTAAAAATTTACACAAATTACACAGCTTATGATCTAATCTTCTTATATACTACATAAACACATAAAAAGTAACTAGAAACACAGGCTGACTATGATTGTAGTCAAATAAGTACTCTAAGAGTTCAGATGAAGAGAAACAAAATTGGGATTTAAGAGATACTGGAGGTAGGAGAGATATGATTTAATTCACACCTTCACATAGCATAGAATAAGGTTAAAAATTAAGTGACACACAAGACAATGCCAATTTTAAAAGACCAAGAATTATCATCAAACAGAAATCCCCCCAAAAATGATATTTCTAATTTATTTTAAATTCTAAACTTTAAAAGTTTGAAGAAGTCTACTTAAATATAGAATTGCTCCAATATATAACACCTTTTTATTTTGTTTAAAAAATTTTTGCTCATTCACCAAAATGGAATGGTGAATGGATCCTATAAGCTAAACATTCTGGTAGGAGCTGTCAGTTTGAAACAGACGTGGATTTCTTACATAAAGGGGCTTAGATTTATTACAAATTATAGTGATTGGCTGGTTGCCTAAATCATTTCCAATGGTATATCACATGCTGAACCAACAGTGGGCTGCAGGCCTAGGCACCGTTAGAATACTTCTAATACCATGACAATACATTTTGGAGAGTCTAGAGATGTCTTGGGTAACCCATGACTTTACTGCTGAAACTAAGTTTATTGTGAGGTGTGTAGCGGTTCTCATCATTGCCCATAAATGATCTAAAGTTCAACTCAAGACAACAGGCATTGATTCAATATATCCATAGTTTAAAAAGTAAAACATGTACATTACAAGAGGTACAAAGGCGAGTCACAGTCCCTTTGGACACTTGTACATACTACTAATAGAAGTCAGAGAAATCCCTGTGGGAATGAAAGTGGCAAGGGCCTTGAGGATTCAAAACTGAGAAATTCTATCTTAGAGAATCAGTAAAGGATTTGTAGATGAACATGATATCATGTTAAATGACATAATAATAACAGGTACTAGAGTTTTGCTCGGGCAGTAGGAATTAAAGTAAGAGTAAAGTATTCTTCTGGTATATCTTTCACAAGCATTCCCAAAGGGTTTTAGAGGTCAAGTATAGGTAGTTAAGATCAGTTACCTCAGGAGTTATTCCTCTATCCTGTAGCGGAGAAACTAGCCATGGGTGTGAAAAAATGCTCAGGATGACAGAATCCTGTATCAGATCATTTGGGTAATCTTGAGGAATCACCTGTGCTCACTAGTCAGCATTTGATAATAGGGAATAAGAGAATCTAAATTATTATTTACAGAAGTCATTCATTTATTCTAATAACATAGTTCATGGACTATTGGACTGTTTTCAAAAGACTCAGTCCAATTGCCAAGTAATTTACCTGATTCTCTCATAGTTACTTTCTCTCATTAGTTCTTATAAACTAATAATGGACTTTTCTGGTGAGGCCCAACTGATTGCTTTGGACTTGATTTTACTTTTCTTCCCTCCTTCCCTTCTTCTCTCCCTCCCTCCCTTCCCACTCTAAAACTCCTTCCTACCTCATCCCACAAAGCATTAGAGGTAAATCAACCAGTATGAACATAAAGATATATCCAACTTTGTGCCTCAAAATATCAAAAGAAATATTGGTTAAACTAAGTATGATTCACCGATATTTAATAATTTCCTGAATTGTCATACTCTTACCACATGTGAAAACCCCAGTCTACAGTTAAACTTGACCACTTAAAATTCTTAAGGAAATTATTCAGTCTGGGTAGTTGTTTCCCCATAGCTGAACGTAAGCCCTCTATATGAACAATCTTTTGCTTTGATTTCTTAGACATAATTTAACTATTTTTAATTACTGACGTCAGCAGTGGTCCTATATCTTGGTTTCTTAAAAAATCCTATCAATTTGTATATCTGACATTTGCCATTTATTTATAAACATGTAGCAAGTTACATAGCCCTCATACCTGGAGTAGCAAAATTTATTATGAATCAATCAAAGGCAAACATACAATTCTTCCATGTAGTGTTCTCATCCTACAGAGAAGTTTTAAAAATTTTCTTCATTGGTACTAACTATATCCTCCACCTTGCAGATTTTTTTCTGTTTTATTGTTTTGTTTTGTTTTGTGTTTTTGAGAATGGAGTCTCATTCTGTCGCCCAGGCTGCAGTGCAATGGCATGATCTCGGCTCACTGCAACCACCACCTCCTGAGTTCAAGTGATTCTCCTGCCCCAGCCTCCCAAGTAGCTGCGATTACAGGTGTGTGTCACCATGCCCAGTTAATTTTGTATTTTTAGTAGAGACGGGGTTTCACCATTTTGGTCAGGCTGATCTCGAACTCCTGACCTCAAGTGATCCACCTGCCTCAGATTCCCAAAGTGCTGGGATTACAGGCACGAGCCACCACACCTGGCCAGATTTTTTCTTATGATTTCTACATAACTAACATAATAAATCATAGAGACATCTTCACCATTCTTCAATTATTCTTCTATTATACTCATTCACTTTAGATGATTGATTGATAGTATATAAAAGAGGCTGTAATTCTAACAAACAATTCATTATAGTACTTTTGTAAGATTATCCTTAAACTGCACATCTTACTTGACCTCTGTGAGGCACTTAACGCCATTACACAGTAAGGAAATAGACATTTATTGGCAATCAATCATATTCTATTTGGCCCATCAATAGATTTGGCTTCTAAATAAATACACCTAGTATTGGGAGATACATACATAGAAACACACAGGAAAGGGATCCTAGGCTCTCAAGGAAAAAAACTATTTATAAAGATAGGATTGTTTGCCCATTTAGTTGTCCCTTTCTTTCACCCGTGGGTTGAACTGCCATCATTGGACACAATGGTGTTCCTCTTTGCTATAAGTCACTTTCCCTTTCCTTTTCATCTCTTCATGTCTTTTTGTTTGTTTGTTTTAGGTCTATGTCTACTGCCTCTTATTCGTTGCTTCTTGATTAGTCCTTGCAAATATTTTTCTTTCACAGAGAGAAACAGTCTTTACTACTGTAGACCAATCAAATTATTTTGCTTGAAGTGACTAGTATTCACTTTCTAAGACTCACATGTTCTACATGTTGGGGGTACACATTCCTTCTTCACTACATTGTTAGCAAGTTCTAGGTATTAAGATATTTTGGATGCCTGAGCATTCTAGAAAGGTCAGCACCACATAGCCAGTATCTTGAGGTTCTTAATATACATTTGCATCTAAACATCTCTTTAATGTATTCCATGTTTCATATTTGGAGTCTTAAAGTTCTAACATCAACAACTACTTAATCCTGTGTCTGAAAGATGAACTATGTAAGATAGCCTCACTACACAAATTATACCACTAACTGCTGCTAAATTTGACAGCAAACTAAGGTTTCAAAGAGTCCCATTTGCTTTGTAACATAAAGAATATTATAAAGTGCCTTTCCTTTAAACAAAAATGTGTTCACTTTCTCAAATTATACTTTATATGCATATTTATTATTAATTTATTGACATGTTTCTGGTTTAATTGCTTCTGGTTTATTCAACAGATATAGCTGTACAAAAATAAGGGGCAGGAGATGAGGGAAATAAACAAAAGACACAAATCTAATTTTTAAAAATCATATTATTAAATGAGACTTAGAATATTTAGTTGAAATTGATGCTAAAAGAAAAACAATTCATCTGGAAAGAAAGGTATTTAAATTCAGCAGAAATATAAATTATCTAAGTGTAGGATCATAATCTGTCATGAACTAATTAGTAAAAATGAATTTGCTCTATTATTTTTATTCTAGATAAAAAGTACTTCTAAATTTTAAATTATCTGTTTAGGATGAATGAACACATTCAACACAGTCAAAAACTGACACATATATTACTGATGCGGAGCAGTCCAGGAATTAAATTTAAACAAACAGTTTTAGGAGTAATATATAAAACTCAGATGTTTGACCACTGCCATAATTCATTCAACTATTCGATAGAAACTCATCACAGAGTGAGGTCTTATACTCCATTCACTTATCCAATAAATATTTAGTGCTTATGATGAGTAAGGTATTGCAGGGGATACAGTGAAAAATAAAACATGGACTTTGCCCTCAAGGGGCTTACAGTCTAGTGTAGAAAAAATAAGCAAGCACATAAATAGCCATAACATAAGGTAGAAAGTGATGTGTCATAAGGAAAACTCAAATAATGTGCTATGGGAGCTATTAACTCTAGCAGACCTTTTTTATTATAGTGTCTAATCAGCCAGTATAAATAGACCAACGATCAATTTGAAAATTAAGGTCCAAATTTTATTAATCTATAGATGATAAAAAGCTTTAATATTAATGCAATTTAAGTCACTACCTACAATTTTCTTAAAATGTTGAACATGGAGTGACAAGCCATTAGAAATACCATTTTGACATTGTTCATAAGCAGATGCAAATGGAATAATCTAATAGGGCTGAAATGATCATTTTAATGTAATAAAGGCCCAAATCAATGATCCAAGATACTCATGACACATTACCTTCTTGCACAGAAATTGGCTCGGTCAGGTTAAAGTGATGAAGAATTCCTCGATGGCTCAAGTGTGCTCCAAGGAAAGCTAGAAGGTTGTACAGTTAACTCCCAGGGTGTAACTCTAAACCATACAACCTACTACCTCAACCCGGATGCACACAGCTTCCAATGTTGCTTCAAACTCCTTCAGTCAGCTCCTCCAAATATGGCAGCCATACACCTAAGGGCTTGGCAAGGATATAGATATAATATTCTAACATTTTACCAGTAAACTTGAACTGTTTCTCACAGGACTAACCTAAACACTTGGGTTTCCAGCATAGGTCACGTAAAATGTCTTCTGACCATCTCACCTGCCGTAGTTCTAGTAGCAATTAATAGTAAAAGGCAATTGCAATCAGCCTCATTTTTTCAGGAGAAATAGGCTCAATAAAAACATATAATTCCAATAGTAGTCTTTAATTTTCTTACTGAAGTTGAAGAGGTACACTCAACATTACAGTATGCACTGAAGTTTCTGAACAGAATCTATCCAGATCCTGGTCCAAACCCTGCTATAAAGGTTCAACTTTCTTACGCAATTTACTGTACATGGAATCGAACTTGAATGGGTGTGCTATAAATGCTTCCAAGTTGTTGAGAATTGAAGCCTGCCTTGTAAGACAGACAACGATTAAAATAAACATGGAAAACAAAGGAAAATATAATTACTTCGAAAGTATATAATCAACTGGAGTTTAACAGGATTTTACTGAACTATTATTGAACGGCACTGTGTATAGCATTTTGTCAGATTACCACACTGACACAGACCCATAGAAGCGAGCTTGTGCGGTCCACTTCACCACAAGATCGGATCTACGGGTTTATGCCAATGGGCAACATCTTGCATGGGCCCCTATTAATATAGAATTTGTTGTAAATATCTGATGCAATTAAGAGCCAAAATTAATATTGATCCTTTAGTGTAAATGTTTTAAACGCTGAATTCTAAGGATGCATATTCTCCATTAAAGGCCTTCATAAATATTCAGAACTAAATACAAATTTATATGCATGAGAATTTAAAAAGTAGTTTATTGAAAAATTTTTCATGAACTGCTTTGGTTTCAATAGTAAATAAATATTTTGGAATTAAACTATTCTAATTGATGATGAGTTTTAAAAGAAAAAAAGAATCCATACATGCATGTATGAATTATGTAATTGTGAGGCATGAATGTTGTATTACAAGCCTATAATTAAAACCAAATTAACTATTAAGTTAATTGTGTATGAGTTAGACCGTGCTTAATTTTTATAAAACTAGTTTAGTTAGTGGTTTCAAGGAATTGGTAACATTATAACTTCCTCATAAAACAAGGAAGATCTTGTTCACTAGGTAGAGAACACAGGAAGTTATTATCAGCCTTCAATACATACATCTGTGTCTATAGTTGGAATGGTGCTAAAATTTACAATATTTGCATGAGTTAATATAAAACTAAACTAAATGGCGTGATAATGGCATGATTACTAATACTCCACACTAACATTATACTCCAGATGTATTACATGACATAGTATATCTTCTTTCCTAAATAAAATATATTTAAACTTATTGCTCAAAAAAAGATACACTTAAAATACATGGCTACATACAACTCTCATCTGGTCAACAGGTTGGGCAAAAATAAAATATTACTAAAAAATGTTTTAAACCACCAGACAACAAGCAAACACACAAACGAGTAAACATAAAGCCAGCCACATACACTTTTTTTCAGATTGTAAACTCAACTGCAACAAAATGATAAGTTGTACAATCATTAATCATTTCACATCTATAATCACTTAGCATTTCCTAATTATATCTTTATTGTGTAAAATAATACTACATACTAATTGCTTAGTGATTTTGCATATTTTGAAATACGTTTTATAGCCTTTATATAGATCATGTGTTCTACATAATTTTTAACCATTATTTATTCTTAAATTGTCCTCATAATTATTAAAAACTATAGTAAATAACAATCATACATTCAGTTGTAGTAAAAATATTTCAACATATATTTATGAATGCAAATGTGAAATAAGAGGCAGCATTGGGTTTAGTTTCACCATAACTATAAGAAAGCATGTTTTGGTTTCATTGTCTTATCAGGTCATGTAAAAAAGATGAAAAAGCATGACCTTATTCCCCTCCTCCTGATTTCACTACCTTTTATATGGTACAGCAAATAAGAGAATATAATTTTTTTCTTTTCCTATAAAGCTTTCTAGTAAACCGTATTGCACCTATCTTAAGCGTATGGATACACAGACATATATTCAACGGGACACAAACTGTCCAATTGACCACAGGAAATTTTTCACAAAGGCAGGTCATAGTACACATTTTCAAATGAAAACCATCAATAAAATTTCAACAGCTAGACTCATAAAGAATATGAAATGAATTCTTATAACAAAACACAGTCAAAAGAATGTCGTTTTTCTTTAAAAATATTCAATCTTATTTGCTCTTTGTTTTTTATTTTTACCTGAAATGGTTTTCTCCTATGATCACCTTCTTCACTTTTCATATCCATTTTAAGTTTTTCCCTAAAACAACCACAAAAGGAGAAATATCAGACAACTGCTGTCTAGGAGCATCTGAGTGGATAGTGGGAATGAGGGTAGACGATCGAGGAGAAAACACGATATCAAAATGGGCAAAACCTTTTAAAGTATTTTTTTTAAAGGCTTAGGAGACTCATAGGGCCCCACCCAGGCTACTCATATGACATATAAAGTGGTTTCATAGTTTGCATTTATGCGTTCATTTTGGTTCGTGTTGTTTTCACAGTAACAGTTTTGAAAGTGAAAGGACGATGGCTGTTAAAGAAGCGACTAGGTTTTGCACAATGAAGTAGTGAAAGCTGAAAAGAGATTTGGATTTGGCATGGAGCTTAATAAGATAATTAAGAGTGTAGAGATTAATGGCTGCTAAAAATAACATTTAAAATAATGTTTTTAAACTAAAGGATCTTGAAACATGGAAACAGGTTTATCAATATTAATTAAGCCTGTGAAAGTTGGTGTACCAGTAGCTGAGGCAGCATGGAGGTACAAGAGCTATTTTGTAAATAATTAGTGGACAATAATCAACAAAACGTTTTATTTGAATGTTATCAGTATATAGGGATTTTGTAATCTCCTGTAATTGTTCATAGAATAGCAAACACAAAGGCAGAATTAATCAGTTCTATATTTCTCATTGTTTGCCCTACATATTTGTAATATAATAAAATATGATTTTAAAAGCATAACACATTACCAAAGTATATTTTTACCGAAATATTATGACATCAATTCTTAGTATGCAAATTACAGTTTTCATTGATATTTGCTGAATTTTTCGAAAGCATTCTCTTTTAAAAATTATTTTTACACTTGTTTAGAAACATTTTTTATCAAAACTAAAATAGCTGGAATGCATCTGCTAATCCTTTCACACTGAACCAGGCAAAACTGTTTTTTTAATAAAATGCTGAAATTGCTTAGCAATTTACTTCTACAAACAGACGAAATAATTACAATGCAATGCAGTTATCTGCTGAGCCAATACATTGCTCTGAACTTAAAACAAGTTTGCTGTACTTTTTCTAATACACTTGATATTTCCAATGCTTTTTGCAACTGCTCTAGGACAAGTACTTCTTTTAAAATGTATTTTAAAAGAGCATATTATTATGAAAGAAGCTTCTTTTCTACCTAGCAACTGAGAACATGCTGTTTTCATTCCTATTTTCGTTCCACTGAAATCTTTGTAAATAATTTGAATATAACTTCCCCCAAAGCAATCTTATTTATCAGTAATTCAATGCATATTCTAATATAACCCTTTTGTACAAGTTTAAAAAGTTTCTTCTTTCACATTTCAAATTATAAGTCACATGAAAGATTTACTTTTTTTACCCACTAGGTCTAAACATTCACTTTTCTTAGACAACAAAAACTAATACTGGACACAAAAAGCACAGATTATATTAATATCTTTCCAAAACTTCTGTGTATACCCCACATAAAAACATGTATTGTCTTGTCTTTTTCATAGAGATTTTTCTATCTTTCCTTAAGTTTCTATTCTAATCAAGATTAGAGCAAGAGAGGAAAAGGAAAAAGTTAACAAGAGTAAAGTGGGCAATGAGTTAAATAAGAGTAAATTGAAAGTTCAAGGATTCCCTTTTATATAACAGTAGCCTTTAAAAGAAAAAACAACAAAAAAAGTTATACCTGATATGAAAGGTGCGATTTCACCAAGTGCAATATATTGCTAATTATGCCATATGGTTTGAAATAATAAAAATAAAGAAGGCTCATTTGGTTATGTTGCCTTAAAGCTGCTTTACAAAGCCCGATGTCTCTGTAGTTATACAGCCAATGTTTGCTTTTTTTGGTTTGTTTTGGTTTGGATTTTTGTTTGTTTGCTTTTGTTTTTGTTTTTGAGCAGGAGCATCTCTCTTTTTTTTTTTTTTAGCACTCTTGCATGTAGTAGGACACACTCAGATTTTTTCTTCAAGGGCGCCTGTAATTTCTTAGAAAAGGACCAGGGTGCTTGTCTTCTTTTTCTTCCTTCTCGGTATTCCAGGCACAAAGCACTGCGCAGAAGCTACACCAATCCTTGCCGTCACTGGCAGCAGAATGGTAGAAGGTGGGAGAGACCAGGAATCCTTCCAGGCTGTGCTGACTTTAGAAATGAGGATTGCACACGTTTGTCTCCTGAACCAAAGGGGTGCAAAGGCAGGGTGCCAGTTTGCTACACTGCTGCAATGCAATGATCTCATGCTCACTGCTGCTGTCGTCCTGTTTGCCCAGTTCAAATGCCTGTTCATTATAAACCAAAAAAAAAAAAAAAAAAAAAAGACCCAACTACTTGGATTCTTCTACAAGCAGAAAGGGTAGTAACCTAAAAAAAAAATAATAAAATAAAAATACAAATCACCAGTCAGAAAAGGCAAAAAAAACAAAAAGCACATACAATTTTAGAATTCACTTGTTATGCCTCAATATTCTATTATTATTTTCTTTTTTCTTTTTTTTCTATTTAGAGATAAGCAGCAGAATTTATCAGGCGTGAAAGGGACAGCCTCCTGGTGGCCTGCCAAAAACCCAGAATAAAGGCGAAGTTGTGCTTCAAAGCCCAGTCGCTTGCTGAGTCTGGCTAAAGTCAAGTATTAAGATCCACCATTTTCTGAGCCATGTTAGAAAAGAAGAAAAAAGTCAGGACGGTTGCTGCTTTCCAAGTCTCCGCTGGCACCATCACAAAATCTCAGTCGTAAGGTCACATGATTCTCTGCCAAATGTAGAGTGCACTCCCATCAACCATTCTGCTGATACTGCGAAGGCAGCTATTGTCTCGTTTAGACCCAAAGTTCAGCCCACTCTTCATTGAATTAGCTGAAAAACGCATCACCTTTGGGGGCTGGGAGTCATGGAAACGTCTACCTGGCAAGCTGCCCACTTTTTCTGCCCATCAACCAGAGATGGAATTGTGCTGCCTAACGCAATGATGACTTGGAATGTGAAGAGTCGTCCAAAGTGAATCTGATTCTTGCAACGCCTGTTTCGTTTGCACAGAAAACTCTGGCTTCTTGTAGTTAAGAGGGGAAAAAAAATCCTTCCTACCAAATGTAGCAAATAAAGGTCTGAACATGCCTACTCTGCAACTTTTTTTCTCAACACACCCAAATGGTTCTCAAATGAAAAGACTGAAAGCCCTTCAAGTTTTCTGAGTTAAAGGCATCCCTTCATCTGTCTCCTTTTCCTTACAAGTGAATAAAACAAGCCCAGAACATTTGTTTTTGTCTCTCACTTTAAGATTTAAAAAAAACTCCGAGTTTTCTTCTTGCTTTTTGTTACTTTCTGATTTTATCTGGCACTGATTTTGTACTACATGGTCACAATGTCTTCCAGCAACAGTGGGGATGCACTATTGCTGCAGTCTCCAACAAAGTGCTGCCCTGAGAAAGCCAGTTGTCTCTTTATCCACATAAAACCCTGCAACTGGGTCTATAGTAATCCTCATCAGTACCTAGCACAGCTGCTGTGCAAGTTTTCTGAGACTGACATATGTGGGAAGGGCTCTTTCTGTTTCTTTGCTGGCTGCAGTTTGCCCCTGTGGCATGAAAGATGCCTTTGAAAGATGCACGGACTGTGTCAACAGCTCTTAGGTAGTAAAATGAAATGGTTCCCCCTCCCCAATGAATTTCCATTCTAGCAGGCAATGAATCCCATGTACGAACATTTCCATACTTTCTAACAAAAGTAGAGTGAATTAAATTTTTCACAATTTACTTAAGCAGAATTTAAAGCCAAACAGGAAAGCAAGCATTACTAGTACTGAAACCAAACATACTAAGTGGCACTAAGAAGAACCATGTCCTTTAACTTTATTTTTTAAAAATGTTGCAACAATTGGAGAATCTTTATCTAAAGTACGATTGTTTGCAAAAAACAACATTATATTCAGTGTCTTCCCCAAATGATGGATTAATATTGCCCCTTTCCCATGTATAAACACATACACTGCACAATACATAACGATGACTTTCAAAGATAGATAATCAAACTGTGACTTGTCTAATAGAAAAAAATCTGAAAAAAGATTCAGGCATCTAGGAAACATAACTAAAAATGGTTTGCAGTTGTTTTTGTGCCATGTCCTTCAGGTGACGTTCTTTAGCAACGATAGGAGTGAATGTGCACACACACATACAGACACGTGAGAACCATCATGTCGTCCTCCCCATTTGTAATTCAAAATAATGCAATTCTAAACCATAAAGTAAAAATTTACACACGGGCTAAAATTAAAATTGCTTTTTTTCTAGATTGCAAAATTCTGGACAAATCTGCTAGTGTCCTAAGAACATATTTAAAGAGTGCTTGGTAGAAACTTAAGCCCCATGATTCAGCAGAACAAGAAAGTAGATGACACATTCATTGACATAAAAATTTAAATTTCCAGTTCTCATTCATCTATTCAGCAGATTAATTATTAAGTCCTAGTATGTGCCAGGCCTTCTGATAGGCATAGGGGAACATCAATGAAGGAAATTGACGTGACTCTCATGCGGGAGTCATTCAGTAAGTACTTTTAAGTGAGAAAAGCTCACTACTAAACAGAGATGTTGCAGGTCCTAAAAGAGACAAACTTGTCAAGAAACAAACCGATGGAAATTGCGAAGTGGAAGCAAAATGGATATTAAATAATAAATTACAGATGATAGAGATGTTTTCTCTGTCTGAAGGTTTCCTTTTCAATACTAAATTCATGATTAGTTCTGTACAATTCTGTTGAACTTCCTGAAAGAATCTGATGTGAAAATTGTATGCTGTCTTCCCAATTAAAAACAATTTTTAAAAAGAAGCAGTGTAATGGGAGACTTTCACTTCTAGAAAGATGGAGTAGACATAGGTTTTTCTAATGCCCCTTCTAGGTACAACTAAAATCCCTCCGCATTACATATCAAAGAAATTTAAGGAGACTCTGGAAAGCTGAGAGAAGATGAAAAACTAGCTAGAGACTGAAGGACTTAAGGAATGACATGGATTTTACATTTTTACCTTATACATCAAAACTTCGGAGCTGAAGAAGCCTGCAACCCAGAAGTGCCAACTGGTTCAGACAAAAAAACAAAGTTCCAACAAAAGGCTGTTCTCTCCAGTCAAAGGAACAAGAAAGGGGCAGCCTCGAAAGACAGAAAGCAATACCATTTTGCTCTCGTTGAACACCACAGAAAGAATTATGGTCCCATCCCCGTGTACACCTGCAAAGGCAAAGCGGCAAGCCCAGACGCTGCTCCTTGCCAGGGTATTCCAACACCCTCTCCTTCCAGCGCCCAGAGTAGTGTAAAAGAAGTCTGAGCAGGAATCTAGGAGTTTCATCCCTGTCGCGGGTTAGCAAGATTCTTCTCTTACCCTACATGCAGTGTCTATGTTTACTAAATGGGCAGTCTGGACTTCCACTCCAAACGCAACAATAATGAGGTATCCATCTCCCTCTCCACTGAGGTAGTGTGAGAGGAGGTTTGGTGGAGATTGAGAACATTTGAAACTGTCCAGCGGTAACGAGGCTACCCTGCTATCCCTCAACTTCTAAAGCACTGGTGAAGACCACAATAAGAGCAGCAACAAACTACTCCATTTTTCCTAGCCAGGAAGATATCAGTGCAGGTCAGTTTGGTAGCAGAAACCAATGGAGGTTCACTGAAGAGCAGGAGCTACTTTTATCCGTATCTGGCAGTAACAAGACAGCACACCCCCTTTTCCCGGCTGGAGCAGTGTAAGAAGAAGCCAGATAAAAGAGAAGGTTTAAATAAGAATCAGAGCCTCATACATAATACCTAAGATGTCCAGGTTTCAACTGAAAATCATTTGTCACACAAAGCGGAAAGAAGATCTCAAACTGAATTTTTACAAGGCTATTGACACGTGAACATTGAGAGGACAGAGATGTTAGAATTATCTGACAAAGATTTTAAAGCAGCCATCATGAAAATGCTCCAAGGGGCAATTATAAGCATGGTTGAAACAAACAGGTAAAAGTTTTGACAAAGAAATAGAAGATACAAAGAATAATCAGATAAAAATTTTAGAACTGAAAAATAAAATAACTGAAATGATCAACAACTAAAAGGATTTACTTGACAGCAGAGTGGAGAAGGCAGAAGAAAGAATCAGTGAACTGGAAGAAAGAATAATGGAAATAACTTAATCTGAACAACAGAAATAAACTATACTTAAAAACAGACTTAGGCAACTGTGAAATTATTAAAAAAAAAAAAATTTGTATCTGTGTCACTAGAATCCTAGAAAGAGAGGAGAAAAAGGGCAATGCTTAAAATATTCTCAAAGAAATAGTGGCTATAGTGGCTGGGAACTTCCAAAATATAACAAAAAGGACACAGATTCAAGAAGCTGAGCAAACCACAAACAGAATAAAACCAAAGAAATTTATACCAAAGCATATCATAGTCAAACTTACAAAAACTTAAAGAAAAAATCTGAAAAGATCTGAAAAAAACACGGTCTTATCTATAGAGGAAAAATGATTCAGACAGTGGGTTCCCCATCAGAAACCATGAAGGCCAAAAGGAAAGGACATGACCGTTTCACTTGCTGAAAGAAAAGAACTATTAACCTAGAGTTTTATATCCTTAGAAAATATCCTTTAGAAATGAAGGGGAAAGGAAAACATTGTTAGATAAAGAAGACTAGAATAATTTTCAACTAGCAGGCCTAACCTGACAGAATGGCTAAGGAAGTTGCCTACATAGAATGGAAAAGACAAAAGAGGGAATCTTGGAAGTTTAGAAAGGAAGAAAGAATTTAGTACATACGAATATGGATAAATAGAATAGACTTTCCTTCTCTGGAGTTTTCTACATTATGTTTGATTGTGGAAACATAAATACAGCACTGTTTGGTATAGTTCTAAATGTATGTGGAGGAAATATCCAAGACAATTATATTATAAATGGGTAAGAGTGAAGTTACAAAGTAGGTAAGATTTTTTAACTGCTTGAAATGGTAAAATGAGGATACCAGTAGACTGTGATAAGTTATGTATATGTAACATAATACATAAAGCAGCCACTAAAAAATTATATAACGAAATTTAGTCAAAAAAAAATTCTAGATATGTCAAAATTCTAAAAATGTTAAAATTTGTTCAAGTAACCCACAAAAAGGCAGGAGAAAAAACTCAGAGAAATAAAAAACAGAACAAACAAAAAAGAACTATTTAAACGGCAGGCTTACATCATCTAAATAAATTATTGAAATAAATGTGAATTGTTTGAATATACCAATGAAATGGCAGAGATTTGCATAGTGGATTTAAAAACCATGGCCCAATTATATGCTGTCTACAATGAAAATTTAAATATAACAATATAAACAGGTTGAAAGTAAAATGATTAAAGTAAGCATATTAGTCAAACATTAGAAAACAGGAGTGTCTTTAATAATATCAAATAAAATAGACTTCCAAGGACAGAAAATTACCAGAGACACAGGTAGACATTACACAATGATAAAAGAAACAATCCAACAAGAAGACATAGCATCCCTGAATGTGTATGCACCACAACAAAGCTGCACAACATGTAGAGTATCAAACAGAAAAGAGAAACAGACAAGTTCACATTTATTTTTATTTTTATTTTTTCTTTGAGATGGAGTCTCACTGTCACCCAGGCTGGAGTGCAGTGGTGCAATCTCAGCTCACTGCAACCTCTGCCTCCCAGGTTCAAGCAATACTCCTGCCTCATCCTCCTGAGTAGCTGGGATTACAGGTGCATGCCACCACGCCTGACTAATTTTCTTATTTTTAGTAGAGACGGTGGCATTTCACCATGTTGGTCAGGCTGGTCTCCAACTCCTGACCTTGTGATCTCCCCACCTTGGCCTCCCAAAGTGTTGGGATTACAGGCGTGAGCCACCGCTCCTGGCCAACAAGTTCACATTTATAGTTGTATACTTTGACACACATCTCCCAATAATGGACAGAACAATTAAACAGATAATTATCAAGGATATAGAATCCAACAAATCATTCATCAACAGAATCTAGTTGACATTTATTAACCATACCACCCAACCACAGAAGAATACACATTATTTTCAAGTGCCCACAAACAAACTTATTCCAAGATAGGTCACATTATATAGCACGTAAAGCACATCTCAACAAATTAAAAATAACTGAAATCATACAGAAAGTGTTTTCAGACCACAATATAATCAAAATAGCAATCAATAACAGAAAGATAAGAGGAAAATATCCAAACACTTGGAAACTAATTAACATACTCCTAAATAATTAATGAGTCAAAGAGGAAGTCTCAAGTGAAAGAAAAATAAATTGGAGTGAATGAAAATGAAAATACAACATATCAAAATTTGTGGGACACAGCTACAGCAGTGCTCACAGCAAAAGTAATAGCAATAAATGCATAAACTAGAAAAGAGGAAAAGTCTCAAATCTATGATCAAAGATCTAATGTCAAAAAACAAGAGTAAGAAGAGCAAAATCAGCCTAAAGCAGAAGAGAAAGAAAATAAGAGCACAAGTACACAAAAATGAAAATAGAACAACAGGGAAAAATCAATGAAAAACAGATGTATTTGAAAAGATCAATAAAATTGGCATCCCCTCAGCAAGACTGAGAAATAAAAGAAGAATATACAAATTATCAATATCAGAAATGAAACAGGGCATATCACACAGCAAAACATAATAAGGGAACACTGCAAACTACACTAAACACATAAATTGAATATCTTAGATGAAATGAACCAATTTTTTAAAAACACGTATTACCACAATTCACTCAACATGAATTAGATCACTTGATTGATCCCTATAATAAGCCCTGAAATGAGTCCTATAACTATTAAGAAAACTGAAGGCCAGGCATGGTGGCTCATGTCTGTGATCCCAGTGCTTTGGGAGGCTAAGGCAGGAGGATCACTTGAGGCCGGGAGTTTGAGACCAGGCTGGGCAACATAGTGAGACACCATCTCTACAAAAAAATTTAAAAATTAGCTAGTTGTGGTGATGCACGCCTGTAATCCTACCTAATTAGGAGGCTGAGGTGGGAGGATGGCTTGGGCCCCAGAGTTTGAGGCTGCAGTGGGCTATGACCATGCCACTACACTCCAGCCTGGGTGACAAAGCAAGAACCTGTCTCTATTTTAAAAAAAGAGAGATTGAATGTGTCATTTAACAACTCTCTCAAAAAGAAATCTCCAGGCCTAGATAATTTAACTGGATAATTGTAACAAATATTGAAAGGTTTTTTTTTTTTTTTTTTTTGAGATGGAGTTTTGCTCTTGTTGCCCAGGCTGGAGTGCAATGGTGCAATCTTGGCTCACTGCAACCTCCGCCTCCTAGATTCAAGCAATACTCCTGCCTCAACCTGCCTAGTAGCTGGGATTATAGGCGCCCGCCTGCCCGCACGCCTGGCTAATTTTTGTATTTTTAGTATCCATGGGGTGTCAATGGGGTTTCACTATGTGGGCGAGGCTGGTCTCGAACTCCTGACCTCAGGTGATCCACCTGCCTTGGCTTCCCAAAGTGCTGGGATTACAGGCACAAGCCACTGCATCTGGCCATTATTGAAAGTTTTAACACCAATTCTACATAAACTTTTTGAGAAAATAGGGAAGAGGGAACATTTCTCAATTTATTTTATGAAGTTGACACTATCCTGATACTTAAATCAGACAAGACAGTGTAAGAGGAGGAATCTATAGACCAATGTCTCTCATGAATATGGACACAAAATTTCTTAACAAAATATTAGCAAATAAAATTCATCAATATATAAAAAAGAATTATATTAGGTGAGTGCATTGTTGGAATTTGCCATTTGTATTGAAATACATTCTTGGCCGGGCGTGGTGGCTCACGCCTGTAATCCCAGCACTTTGGGAGGCTGAGGTGGGCAGATCATGAGGTCTGGAGATCGAGACCATCCTGGCCAACACGGTGAAACCCCGTCTCTACTAAAAAAAAATACAAAAAATTAGCCAGGCGTGGTGGCGGGCACCTGTAGTCCCAGCTACTTGGGAGGCTGAGGCAGGAGAATGGTGTGAACCTAGGAGGCGGAGTTTACAGTGAGCCGAGATCGCGCCACTGCACTCCAGCCTGGGCGACAGAGCAAGACTGTTTCTCAAAAAAAAGAAAAAAAAAAAAAAAAAAGAAATACATTCTTAAATAAATGTGATTATGTTATACATCATTTTAATGGGCATTTCTCACTTTATGTTTTTTGCTAATTACTTATTACTTGTTGTTTATTTTACATTTGTTTTAGACTATGGAAAGAACATTAATAAACAAGCAAATTCAAGCGATTTTCTTATTTGAGTTCAAAATGGGTAATACATCAACAACGACAACGCATTTGGCCCAGGAACTGCTAATAAGCCTACAGCACAGTGATGGTTCAAGTTTTGCAAAGGAGACAAGAGCCTTGAAGATGAGGAGCATATCGGCTGGCCATTGGGAGTTAACAGTGACCAGTTGAGAAGCTGATCCTCTTACAACTACAAGAGAAGTTGCCAAAGAACTCGACGTCAACCATTCTACGGTCTTTCGGCATTTGAAGCAGATTGGAAAGGTGAAAAGCTCGATAAAGTGGGTGTCTCATGAGCTGAGTGAAAATCAAAGAAATCGTCGTTTTGGAGTGTCGTCTTCACTTATTTTACACAACACCAATGAGCCATTTCTTGATCAGATGGTGATGTGCGACGAAAAGTGGATTTTACACAACAACCTGTGATGACCAGCTCAGGGTTGGATCGAGAAGAAGCTCCAAAGCAATTCCCCAAGCCACACTTGCACCCAAAATAGGTCATGGTCACTGTTTGTTGGTCTGCTGCCGGTCTGATCCACTACAGCTTTCTGAATCCTGGCGAAACCATTACAGCTGAGAAGTATGCTCAGCAAATCGATGGGATGCACCGAAAACTGTAATGCCTGCAGCTGGCATTAGTCAACAGAAAGGGCCCAATTATTCTCCACAATAATGCCTGACTGCATGTTGCACAACCAATGCTTCAAAAGTTGAACTAATTGGGCTATGAAGTTTTGCCTTATCCACCATATTCACCTGACCTCTCACCAACCGACTACCACTTCTTCAAGCATCTCGACAACTTTTTGCAGGGAAAACGCTTCCACAACCAGCAGGATGCAGTAAGTGCTTTCCAAAAGCTCCTCGAATCTCAAAGCACGGAATTTTATGCTACAGGAGTAAACAAACTTATTTATTGTTGGCAAAATTGTGTTGATTGTAATGGTTCTTATTTTGATTATACAGATGTGTTTGAGCCTAGTTTTAATGATTCAAAATTCATGGTCCAAAATGGCAAGTACTTTTGCACCAACCTAGTACACAGTGACCTGGTGAGGTATATTCTAGGGATGCAAAGCCAGTTTAATATTCAAATATCAATCAATACAATTCGCCACACCAACAGGCTAAAAAAGAAAAATCACACGATAATATCAATCAAAGCAAAAATTAAAAAAAAAGCACTTGACAAAATTCAGTACCCATTCATGACTAAAAATTCTCAGACTACTAGGAACACAGGTGAACTTTCTCAACTTGATAAAGATCTTTTACAAAAAAATCCTATAATTAACATTATGCTTAGTGGTAAAAAATTAAATGCTTTCTCCCTAAGATCAGCAATAAGCCAAGAAGGTAAAAATACAATACTATCTAGAATTGCTAAAAAAGTGAACTGGTTAGGTGTAGATAAAAGAACATGTACAGAACTTGTGTGATGAAAACTGCAAAATGCTGATAAGAAACCTAAGAGATCTGGAGAGAGATATTGTTATGGTCATGGATTGCAAGTCTCAACAAAGATGTTAGTTCTCTCCAAATTGATATACAAGTTTAATTCAATTCTGACCAAAACCCCAGCAAGATTTATTATAGATATAGATAAAAGTATTCCAAATGTATTTGGAAATGTAATGGAACTAGAATAACTGAAACAATTTTGGGAAAAAATATATGGCAGCAGGAATTAGTCTATTTGATGTAAAGACTGATTTTTAACTAGTATAATATACTAACATTAGACCTAATAATATACGTAAAATAAATTAGTAATAATAAAAATAGTAGTAGGTTACTATGTGACTCTAATCAAGACTGTGTGACGGTATTGGCAAAGAGATAGACAACACCAATCAATGGAACAGAACAGGGAATCTAGAACGAGGCTCATATATACATGCCCAACTAACAACTGATTTTTGTCTAAGACACGAAACCATTTTTTGTTTTTTGATATGGAGTCTTGCTCTGTCACCCAGGCTGGAGTGCAATGGCACAATCTTGGCTCACTGCAACCTCCACTTCCCAGGTTCAAGCTATTCTCCTGCCTCAGCCTCCTGAGTAACTGGGATTACAGGCGCGTGCCACCATGCCTGGCTAACTTTTTGTATTTTTAGTAGAGAAGGGGTTTCACCATGTTGGCCTGGCAGGTCTCGAGCTCCTGGCCTCAAATGATCCACCCGCCTTGGCCTCCCAAAGTACTGGGATAACAGCCATGACTGACCCAAAACCAATTCAATAGAAAAAAGATAGTCATTTCAGCAAATGGTGTCACAGCAATTGGACACCCGCAGGAGAGACAGAGAGAGAGAGAGACAAAGAGAGGCGGGGAGTGAAGGGGAAGAGAGGGAGAATTTTGATCTACATATCACATCTTACGTACAAATTAACTCAAAATGGATCACAGGCCTAAATGTAAAACATTAAACTATAAAACTTTTAGAAAATAACAAAACAAGATCTTTAGGACCTGGAACTAGGCAAAGAGTTACTGGAATTCATAACAAAATCACTATACATAAAGAAAAATTGGTAAGTTGGTTCATCAAAATTAAACACTTTTGCTCCATAAAATATTCTGAAGGAAACCAGAAGATGTCACCCCAAAATGTGCCTCTGTGACACAAATATTGTTGAGCTAAAGGCAATCACGAAGCAGCCAACAAAGGAAGAGCTCTGTCTATCCTCCCCCTTTTCCATGTAAGGAGAAGGTACAAATTCTTTCTGGAAACAACTCTTACCAGCGGGGCGAGGGCACCAGAGGAATCTACAAACAAACCTTACTCCATTAGTTTTTTTTCTATATATTTATCTTCCCCCAGCTTCCTGCCTCTGGAAGCCTAAAACGGCTTTTGTCATGTCACTTCTCTAAAATATATTGCTGTTTGTCAAAGACTCTATATAAACCAGATTTCTAAGCCACTCCCTTGTGTTACCTTTCATTGAAGTTTCTCCCGAGTGATATGCACTGTGCATGTTAATAAACTTGATTGTTTTTCTCTTGTTAATCTATCTTTTGCTACTGAAGTCTGTTTGAACTATGAATTTATGAGCGTTGAGGAGAAATTATACTTCCTCGCCAACAACTCCATTATGAGAATGAAAAGACAAGCCACAGATTGAAAGAATATATTTTCAAACCATCTATCTGTAAAAGGACCAGTATCTAGAAAATATAAAGACTTCTCACAACTCAAAAGTCAAAAAATCAAACAGTCTAAATGGCAAATGGACGAAACATAAGGCACATTCTACCCAAGAGGCTATATGGATGGCAAACAAGCACATTAGGGAAATGCAAATTAAAACCACAATGAGATATCACCACATACCTATTAGAAGGTCTAACATAAACAAACAAAACAGTAGTGGCAACACTAAATGTAGGTGAGTATATTGGATCATTCATATATTGCTAACAGAAGTGTAAAATGATACAGCCACTCTGGGGATTGTTTGCCAAATTATTTTAAGAACTAAACAAACACTGAACATATGGTCCAGCAATTTGACTCATGGGAATTTATTCCCCCAAAATAAAAATTTTTATTTACATGAAAAATCTATACATGAAGCTTTATTCACAATAGCCCCAAACTGGAAACCACCTTGATGTATTTCAGCTGATGAGTGGTTAAAATGTAGTATATCCATACCCTGGAATACTACTCAATAAGAAGCAAACTATTGATAAACTCAGCAATGTGGTTGATTTCAAGAGAATTATGCTGAGTGAAAAAGACCAATCCCCAAAGATCACATTCTGTGATTACATTTTCGTACTCCTGAAATGTTAAAATTATAGAAATGGAAAACAGGTAAGTTGCTAAGGAGTGACGGCAGAGATGGGAGTGAGAGAGAAGTAGCTGTATCTATAGAAGGGCAACACAAGGGATTCTAACAGTAATGGAAACATTCTGTATCTTGACTATATCAATGTTAACATCTGAGCTATAATATTATTTTCAATTGTACTGTTTTGTACAACCGTTTCATTGTTTTCCAATTGTACTACAGTTTTCAAGATTTTAGCACTGGAGAAACTGGATAAAGATTAATCTAACTCTGTTTTATTTCTTACAACTGCATAAGTCTACAGTTATCCCAAAATGAACAGTTTATTTTTTGTAAAATGACAGATACACGAAGGTAACTGCTCTTACTGGTTATTTGCTCCCACCTTGTGTTACTGTAAAGAAAAACTCTAATGGAAAAATCTGAAGGTACTCCTTGGTTTATTTGAACTTGAAATTCCAGAGCTGATACTCAATAAACAATGATGTAATCAGCTGGGAAAATTAACTTAGGGGAATGTTCTAAATCTGGAGACAGCAAACTTCTCTATGAAGGGCTAGATAATACATGTTTTACATGCTGCATGTCATATGATCTCTGTCGCAACTGCTTAATTCTGCTGTTATAGCATAAAAACAGTCATAGAAAATACATAAATGAAAGTGTGATGGTGTTCCAATAAAACTTTATTTATGGACAACATTTTATCAATTTTCACATCATAAAATATGACTTTCTAAACATTTTTCTAACATGTATCATTGTAAAAACCATTTTTAATGTGTAGATTGTACAAAAACAGACCTTGAATTTGGCCCATGGGTTGTAGTTTGCAGAAAGCTGAGATAAATTGACATTTTTTTGACTCTTCTATGGTCTCATGATTCAGTTTTGCTTACTTTTTCTTTTCTTCTTGAATATCTACATTTTCATAGCTGCTAACTGCTCCCATTTAGGAATTCCCCCTCAATGTTCTTCCATCTGTGTTTTTCTTTATCATGTTGTTAAAAGATAAAACAGAAGTTTTACTGTGAAAATGTAGAGCTTGGAATAAAGTAGAAAATTGGATAAAGTTAGGTCTTTGAAATCACATTTGCTTCAATTTCTTCATAATTTTAGTAAAAAAATAATGCTTCCTTTTGACAAGACCACTTTGATGATTCATGCCTTGAGAATCACTAGAGGAGAAAATTGCATGAGGCAAACTAGTTGAAAAATTTAGATTTATTTAGACCAAAAAGTTGGGAAAAAATAGATTAATAAAAAAGGCTATAAGAAGCAGGGCACAGTGGCTCACACGTGTAATCCCAGCACTTTGGGAGGCTGAGGCAGGTAGATCACTTGAGGTTAGGAGTTGGAGACCAGCCTGGCCTCGTGGTGGTGAAACCTCGTCTCTACTAAAAACACAAAAATTAGCTGAGCACAGTGGTGGGCACCTGTAATTCCAGTTACTCAGGAGGCTGAGGTGGGAGAATCACCTGAGCCCAGGAGGCAGAGGTTGAAGTGACCCAAGATGGCGCCACTGCACTCCAGCTTCGGCAACAGAAAAAAAAAAAAAAAAAAAGCCTATAAGAAACAATGTGGTGTGGTGTGTTGTGGTTGTAGGTGACACTTGATAGTGATGGATGGAGGGGCAGAGATGGCATGAAAAGCAGGATAAAGTAGTTGATGACAATAATAAGGATATTGAAATTAACTTAAGTCAGAAAGAAAGAGAACCATGTCAATCGCAAAGAGAAATTTAAAAGCAAGGCCTAAATGCAGGTAATGATAGTAGGTAATAATGTATATCTTGAGGTCATATATATTTTGAAGTCCATTGGGGTCATGTGAATAAAATGATAGACTTCTAATGGGATTCTTATTTTCATGAAAAATAAAATTTTCCACAATTATGTTTAATCAAAGCCATTTTACAAGGCTTTTTTAAAGTAACACAAATGAAGAATATTCCAAAGTCCTCAGACAATATCGTCTGGAAGTTCTTTAGAAAATTAGAATGTACAGAGAACAAGGCCTGTTTTTTTTTAATTAAATGACTCCAAATAATTAACGTAGAAAACTAAACTGCATTATTTTTACCCTTATGGTCAATTAAATCTCAAGATTCATTAATAACTCATGACCATTATTTTTGTATCAAATGGGAAATGATGAAAATAGTTTAATTGAAATAAGGAATTTTGTTTTAAGTTCTGGGATACATGTGCAGGACGTGCAGGTTTGTTACACAGGCAAACGTGTGCTATGGTGGTCTGCTGCACCTATCAACCCATCACCTAGGTATTAAGCCCCACATGCATTAGCTATTTATACGGATGTTCTCCCTCCCCCGCCACCCACAGCAGGCCCCACTGTGTGTTGTTCCCCTCCCTGTGTCCATGTGTTCTCATTGTTCAGCTTCCACTTGTAAGTGAGAATATGCGGTGTTTGGTTTTCTGTTCCTGCATTAGTTTGCTGAGGATAATGGCTTCATCTATGTCCCTGCAAAGGATATGATCTCATTCCTTCTGATGGCTGCATAGTAGAATGATGAATTTTAAATAAACGTAAGTTCTTAAAACACCAACCAAAAGTGAAATGAGGTTTTATCATTACTGACATGAGTCAATATGTATTAACACACTTAAAAGTTATAGTTAAAACATTTTAGTTAATAAACACAAATAGGGCCAGGCGTGGTGGCTCACACCTGTAATCCCAGCACTTTGGGAGGCCGAGACGGGCAGATCACGAGGTCAGGAGATTGAGACCATCCTGGCTAACACGGTGAAACCCCATCTCTACTAAAACACAAAAAATTAGCTGGGCATGGTGGTGGGTGCCTGTAGTCCCAGCTACCTGGGAGGCTGAGGCAGGAGAATGGCGTGAACCCAGGAGGCGGAGCTTGCAGTGAGCAGAGATCACGCCACTGCACTCCAGCCTGGGTGACAGAGCAAGACTCCATCTCAAAAAAAACAAACAAACAAAAAAAAACCACACACACAAATAGAAAAATAATATTTTTAAGCACCTCTAAAGTACAGATATTGTGCCAAGCAATTTATGTGAATTGATTCAATTGATAACTCTAAAAATAGTTTCCCTAATCAACTTACACAAGTATGAAGTTCATAAAGTACGGTTATCAATGCTACCCATCACGCATTGGGGAAAAGAGCTCTGTGTTTAAGTGTGTGGTAAAACTGGTGTTTTAAGTGGTTTGGGGTTTTAACCCTTACTTTTGTAATAACTATAAAATTGTACATTTAATTTTTAATTTTCCAAAACAGAGAAACTGAATAATATGTAATTTTTAATATAAGGGCTCTAAGTAATTTTGTTTAATGCCTCTTCTGCTGCTTTTGGATATTTGGTCTTCTCAGACCTAGAGATTTGGCCTTCAGGTCTTCATTCAATCTTCGTTTGGCAGATTCAGTGGGGTTTTGACTGGTTTAAGAATTTGGGGTTCCACAATCATCCCTCTGGGACCATATAAACCAGATTACAATGGCCTGAAATAAATTGATTTGAAATTAAAAAAAATAGCCAATAAATTTTAAATATATGTCATAAATCCTTCCTTTCCATGAAATTTTAAAGAGGTTCTAGTGCTGTGTTGAGTTAAAAATGATAAATCACGTCAAGTTTAAAATGAATAAATTTGGGTAGTCAAAGATGTTGCAGACCAGTAAAACTATTAGTTGTCTTATTAATTGGACTTCGTTTAAGAAGACATTTAGGATAACCATTCACAATATTTCATTTTCTGGTTTACATGCCAAGTGAGGTTTACATGTTAAGTATAGCAGTCTAGGAAGTCTGGCATCTTTATTCACCACTTAGGAGTTATGTTTCATGTATTAACTAATTTCAGATTTAAAGGAAAGGATGGGCTATAAGAACAACCATTTAGCAAATGAAAGGTTTTATTCAGAGTTAAATAACAAAATCATAAATATTCAAGACATTTCTTTCTATTTAATGGGAAGCATCATCAGGGCTTTCTTGATTCAATATCAAATGTACGTATGACATCATCAATTGCATCACCTCAAGTAAGTGGAAAAGCCTTTGGAAAGAAGTGAAGCTTGAGCCAGAGCTGCCCAGTGAAGAGCCAATCCCATATTTGAACCACTAATTGGGAGTACGGCTGGGAAGGGCATGATCCCCAGAACTGAAAATACCTGTTCATTATTCCCTTATTGCAACTGGATTATTTGATAAGTATGTTTCTCCACAGTCAAGTGAATATGCTCAAGCAATATCTAGGTGTAAATGTGGGTGTTTTGAAGAATGAAAAATGAATAATAATTAATTAATGCCATCCTAGAAAGGTAGAGTGAATCCAGTCTACAACACAGTATGGTGTCTGAGTGCACAAAAGGAGCTGAACCTCAGTTTTCTGTTCATCGCAGCTCACCAGGCACTCTTCCTCTGTCTGTTCTCAGTTATAGATAGTATATTCTGCTTTTGAAAAGTCACTCTATGACCTCACTTTACCCTCAAGTATGTGCTTTCAATTTTATAACAATTTTGACTTCAGATGAAATAATTTTGACTTCAGACTTTAATCTCCCTGCTAACTTGAGGTTATGCTGGAGTAGTGATATCCCCCCAGGCCTGAATGTCTTCTGCATGTGTAATGACAAATTCTCCTTAAAAAGCACGTCACCGAACCAAGAGCAGGCAGAATTAGCAAAACACATGGATTATTCATACGCTGCCTTCTGTAGTCAATTGTGTTAAATTTGTTCCAGATCCACAATGGAATATTCCAGATTACCCCCATATTAATGGCCACTGGACTGAATACGTCAGTTTTTAAGCCTCCCTTATCTCCAGGAGAACCAAATGGAAATCTCGTAAGATTTATACTTGCAATCATCTCATGGGCTATAGAAGGAGTTTACTGTCCATGTTCTGCATACAAACTTTTCTAGATTACTATACTAATATGGGTGAAAAATTGATTTTTGTTTATCTATAACCTTAATTTTTAGAGTAATGCAAGGATAATTTTATTCATATTATGTTCATGAATGAATAACTTCTTTATTTTACAAAATACCTGTGTAACTAAAAAGAAAAAAAAGAATGTACGTGATTTGTACATAAACTGATTCAGTAAAATTGCAGGATACAAAATCGACACACAAAAACCAGTAGCAACAGTAAACAACCTGAAAATGGAATTTAAAAAATCCCATTTACAAAAGCCACATATAAAATTCAGTATGTAGAAACTAACCAAAGAAATACCTAGAAATTAACTTAACCAAAGACTATTTAAAATAATTTTTAAAATAAAAAATATGTTTTAAAATATATTATATATTATTTTATCTAAATATATGTATCTAAATATATATATTATATATATTTAGAAACTATTCCATATTTGGAGTTACAAAACAGAAAACATTATCATAATTTTAGCTTTCTAGGTAAATTTAGTTTTCTAGGTGTCATGATTATTTGATTTTGCACTTTGATTGAACACAGTGTCCCATCTCCTTAATGGAACAAGATGGTCTTTCACAAAAAAGAATATGCTCCTTTAAATTGCTGTAATATTCAATGTCTATGTAGCCTACTGCCCAGAGTAGAATGTCCATACAGTTTTTAAAAAATAGAATTTATTTACCCCTAATCTACATTGTCTTTATATTTTATATTCTTTATTATATTTATTTTTTATTTATATTTTGAGTTTCATTATCTTCATTTATACTTCTTTCTTTGTCTCTCTTAGGATGTCAACTTTCTCCTATCTATCAGGGTTTGTGCCAGCTCCTCGTTTATTCAACTTAATCTTCAGTGGCCCAGAAAAAACATACAGATAACCCAATCATAGAATAGTGTGAAGATGGCTTTCACTCCTTTAATATTTAATAAAAAATGAGTACTGTGTATGTGTAAAGTGCTACACGAGAAATAGTTCCATGTCTTCAAAAAGCCTAAAATCTTGTAGAAATGATAAAACATGTGAAAAAGTTCTTTAACATAAGGCCAAATGTTTTTCCTCTGATGGCTTATGACAGTTAAGTCATGTGTACTTTTAAAAGTGTAAAGTGCTGGTCATAATTGAGAGCAGTTGTAAAAAGGAGGTTGGGTGAGAAGGGGTGAAAACAAAATCTGAAGTGTTTCATGTACACCTAGACACTGGTGGGTAAAAATTTCACAATACTGTGAAATATTTTAAAATTTATTCTGTTCCTAAAGTATTACAAAAATCATATACTTGATGGAGTATGAATTTCAAGGCTTTGTCTGACATTCCAATGATGTAATATCTAGAAGGCTACAAAAAAAGTAAGCAGTCACTCTAGTGTTTGCTCTATGGTGGCTCATAGGCAGTAACATATCCCACTTTGGGCAGAAGAGAGAAAGGAGAAAACACAAAGCTAGGTATAATGCATATACATCAATAAATTATTTGCATATTTTTGATAGAATAATTCAAGTATGCTATTGGGTACTTTATGTGTCTTGACCATGTTTTCAAAATAGTTTTGAAATGGATTTCTAATGAACAAATCCCAGCACTACTTGGTCAAATCTGTGTTTCCTTATTACTTGAAAATGGAGCTAGGCATAGTGGTACATCCTTGTAGTTCCAGCTACTTGGGAGGCTGAGGTGGAAGGATCACTTGAACCCATGAGTTTGATTAAAGACTGGGTGATACAGTAATACCCATGTCTCAAAAAAATGCTTTTAAAGAAAAATAAAAATGGAAAGTGATATGAAAAGGGAAGAGTGTGTGTACATAAATATATTTGTGCATGTCTATATGTGTGTATATATGCAATTAAACAATTACAACTTTTTATATTATGTTTTCAATTTAAAAAGAAGACTATCTTCCTATTTGTTATTTTAAGATAGAAAAGAAAACTAGATTAGCAAAGCTAAAAGTAATATCTAGATATGCAGAGTATATACTTTTTTGTTTTTTGTTTTTTTTCAATCCAACAACTTGAAATCAAACTTGTTTTTGAAAACAACTTTGTCCACAGTACAGCTGGGGTCAGAATTGATTTCCGAATTTCATTTGCACTATTTACTTTACAGACAATGGATCAGTGATCATAGTCTTTAACTGCAGATATGTGAATTTGATAAAGATGAGAGTTTATCTAGAAATTTATCTAGATAAATTTACCTAAAAATCTATCTCACCACTCCTATTCAACATACAACTGGAAGTGCTAGCCAAAGCAATCAGACAAGAGAAAGAAATAAAAGGCAGCCAAATAAGAAAAGAAGTCAAGCTATCTCTCTTCATATATGATATGATTCTTTATTAGAATCATAATTATTATAATTATTACGATTTTAATAGTGATTATTTTAATAATCATAATTGTTTCCATTATAACCAGTAGAAAACCATAGAGGCCACCAAAAGACTCCTGGAACTGATAAATAACTTAAAGTTTCAGGATAAAAAAATCAATGTACAAAAACCAGTAGCATTTCTATACATCAATAAAGCTCAAGCTGAGAGCCAAATTAAAAATGCAATCCCATTTACAACAGTCACACACACACAAAATAAAATATTTCCAAATACATCTAACACAGGAAGTGAAAGATCTCTACAAGGAGAACTATAAAACACTGCTAAAAGACAAAGAAATGGAAAAACACTCCAGGCTCATGGATTGAAAGAATCGGTATTGTTAAAATGGCCAGACTGCCCAAAGCAATCTACAGATTCAGAGATATTCCTATTAAACTACCAATGTCATTTTTCACAGAATTAGAAAAAACTATTCTAAAATTCATATGGAACCACAAAAGAGCCTAAATAGGCAAAGCAATCCTAAGCAAAATGAACAAATCTGGAGGCATCAAATGACCTGACTTTATACTATAAGGCTATAGTAACCAAACAACATGGTCCTAGTAGAAAAATAGACACAAAGATCAATGGAACAGAATCAAGACCCCAGAAATAAAGCTGCACACCTACAGCCTATCTGATCTTCAACAAAATTGATTTAAAAAGTAGGCAAGGGAGAAAGGACTTCCTATTCTTGATGCTGGCTAGCCACATGCAGCAGAATAAAACTGGACCTCTACTTTTCACCATATACAAAAATTTAACTCAAGATGAAATAAAAAGGTAAATGTTAAGGCTTCAAACTAAAAGAATGCTAGAAGAAAACCTAGGCAACATCATTTGGACATTGGCCTTGGGAAAAAAATGTATGACTAAGTCCTCAGAAGCAATCACAACATAAAAAAAAAATTGACAAAGTGGGACCTAAAGAGCTTCTGCACAGCAAAAGAAAGTATCAACAGAGGAAACAGACAACTTACAGAATGGGAGAAAACATTTACAAATTATGCATCAAACAAAGGTCTAATATCCAGGATCTATATGGAACTTATACAATTGAATAATTAAAAAAACTATTAAAAAGTAGGCAAAAAACATGAACAGACACATCTTAAAAGACATACAAGTGGCCAAGAAATACATGAAAAAATGCTCCATATCACTAATCATCAGAGAAATGCAAATTAAAACCACAATGAGGTACTGTCTCAGGCCAGTCAGAATGGCTATTATCTAAAATAAGAAACAACAGATGCTGCTAAGGCTGCGGGAAAAGGGAACACTTATATACTGGTCATGGGAATGTGAATGAGTTCAGCCACTGTGGAAAGCAGTCTGGTAATTTCTCAAAGAACCTGGACTATCATCCTACCCAGTGATCCCATTACTGGCTATATATCCAAAAGAAAACAAAGCATTCTATGAAAAAGACACATGCACTGGGATGTTCATCAGAGCACTATTCACAATAGCAAAGACATGGAATCAACCTAGAGGCCCAACGACAGAGGACTGCATAAAGAAAATGTGGTACACGGACTACTATGCAGCCATAAAAAAGAATGAGATCCTATCCTTTGCAGCAACATGGATGCAGCTGGAGGACACTGTCCCAAGTTAATTTACTGCCAAATAGAAATAGAAAACCAAATATCACATGTTTTCACTTATAAGTGGGAGCTAAATATTGGGTACTCATGGACATAAAGATGGCAATGACAGACACTTGGGACTCTAAAGGTGGGAGGAAGGGAGGAGGTCAAGGGCTCTAAAACTATTGGGTACTAGGCTCAGTACCTGAGTGATGGGATCATTTGGCTCCAAACCTCAGCATTATGCAATACAGCCAGGTAATAAACCTGTACATGTTACTCCTGAATCTAAAATAAAAGTTGAAAAAAAAAAAAAAGGACAAAAGTTTGTTTTAAATCTATGGAGCTACTATGGAAGGGAGTCTACACAGAAAAATGAGCATACTAGCATGCCCTGCCTCATTTACTGGAATAAATTTCAAAAGAGGCTGAAACATGGTGTGAAAGAATTCTATAGAAGAGATTGCTTGTCGAAACTAAGGGTAGACGAGATAACCTGAACCCCTTTTTGCATTGTAACCTGGGGTAAGCCATTTAGTCAACATGTGTTCACTTTCCTCTCCTTTGCAATAAGAATAAAAGGGAATAGCAATCAAACTAGAACTCAGGATTAAAAAACTCACTCAAAACCGCTCAACTACATGGAAACTGAACAACCTGCTCCTGAATGACTATTGGGTACATAATGAAATGAAGGCAGAAATAAAGATGTTCTTTGAAACCAACGAGAACAAAGACACAACATACCAGAATCTCTGGGACACATTCAAAGCAGTGTGTAGAGGGAAATTTATAGCACTAAACATCCACAAGAGAAAGCAGGAAAGATCCAAAACTGACACCCTAACATCACAATTAAAAGAACTAGAAAAGCAAGAGCAAACACATTCAAAAGCTAGCAGAAGGCTAGAAATAACTAAAATCAGAGCAGAACTGAAGGAAATAGAGACACAAAAAACCCTTCAAAAAATTAATGAATCCAGGAGCTGGTTTTTTGAAAAGATCAACAAAATTGATAGACCACTAGCAAGACTCATAAAGAAGAAAAGAGAGAAGAATCAAATAGATGCAATAAAAAATGAAAAAGGGGATATCACCACCGATCCCACAGAAATACAATCTACCATCAGAGAATACTACAAACATCTGTATGCAAATAGACTAGAAAATCTAGAAGAAATGGATAAATTCCTCGACAAATACACCCTCCCAAGACCAAACCAGGAAGAAGTTGAATCTCTGAATAGACCAATAACAGGTTCTGATATTGTGGCAATAATAGCTTACCAACCAAAAAGAGTCCAGGACCTGATGGATTCACAGCCGAATTCTACCAGAGGTACAAGGAGGAACTGGTACCATTCCTTCTGAAACTATTCCAATCGATAGAAAAAGAGGGAATCCTCCCTAACACATTTTATGAGGCCAGCATCGTCCTGACACCAAAGCCTGGCAGAGACACAACCAAAAAAGAGAATTTCAGACCAATATCCTTGATGAACATTGATGCAAAAATCCTCAATAAAATACTGGCAAACCAAATCCAGCAGCACATCAAAAAGCTTATCCACCATGATCAAGTGGGCTTCATCCCTGGGATGCAAGGCTGGTTCAACATATGCAAATCAATAAATGTAATCCAACATATAAACAGAACCAAAGACAAAAACCACATGATAATCTCAATAGATGCAGAAAAGGCCTTTGACAAAATTCAACAACCCTTCATGCTAAAAACTCTCAATAAATTAGGTATTGATGGGACGTATCTCAAAATAATAAGAGCTATCTATGACAAACCCACAGCCAATATCATACTGAATGGGCAAAAACTGGAAGCATTCCCTTTGAAAACTGGCACAAGACAGGGATGCCCTCTCTCACCACTCCTGTTCAACATAGTGCTGGAAGTTCTGGCCAGGGCAATCAGGCAGGAGAAGGAAATAAAGGGTATTCAATTAGGAAAAGAGGAAGTCAAATTGTCCCTGTTTGCAGATGACATGATTGTATATCTAGAAAACCCCATTGTCTCAGCCCAAAATCTCCTTAAGCTGATTAGCAACTTCAGCAAAGTCTCAGGATACAAAATCAATATACAAAAATCACAAGCATTCTTGTACACCAATCACAGACATACAGAGATCCAAATCATGAGTGAACTCCCATTCACAACTGCTTCAAAGAGAATAAAATACCTAGGAATCCAACTTACAAGGGATGTGAAGGACCTCTTCAAGAACTACAAACCACTGCTCAATGAAATAAAAGAGGATACAAACAAATGGAAGAACATTCCATGCTCATGGGTTGGAAGAATCAATATCGTGAAAATGGCCATACTGCCCAAGGTAATTTATGGATTGAATGCCATCCCCATCAAGCTACCAATGACTTTCTTCACAGAATTGGAAAAAACTACTTTAAAGTTCATATGGAACCAAAAAAGAGCCCGCATCGCCAAGTCAATCCTAAGCCAAAAGAACAAAGCTGGAGGCATCACGCTACCTGACTTCAAACTATACTACAAGGCTACAGTAACCAAAACAGCATGGTACTGGTACCACAACAGAGACATAGATCAATGGAACAGAATAGAGCCCTCAGAAATGATGCCGCATATCTACAACTATCTGATCTTTGACAAACCTGACAAAAACAAGAAATGGGGAAAGGATTCCCTATTTAATAAATGGTGCTGGGAAAACTGGCTAGCCATATGGAGAAAGCTGAAACTGGATCCCTTCCTTACACCTTATACAAAAATTAATTCAAGATGGATTAAAGACTTAAATGTTAGACATAAAACCATTAAAATCCTACAAGAAAACCTAGGCAATACCATTCAGGACACAGGCGTGGGCAAGGACTTCATGTCTAAAACACCAAAAGCGATGGCAAGAAAAGTCAAAATTGACAAATGGGATCTAATTAAACTAAAGAGCTTCTGCACAGCAAAAGAAACTACCATCAGAGTCAACAGGCAACCTACAGAATGGGAGAAAATTTTTGCAACCTACTCATCTGACAAAGGGCTAATATCCAGAATCTACAGTGAACTCAAACAAATTTACAAGAAAAAAACAAACAACCCCATCAAAAAGTGGGTGAAGGACATGAACAGACACTTCTCAAAGAAGACATTTATACAGCCAAAAAACACATGAAAAAATGCTCATCATCACTGGCCATCAGAGAAATGCAAATCAAAACCACAGTGAGATACCATCTCATACCAGTTAGAATGGCCATCATTAAAAAGTCAGGAAACAACAGGTGCTGGAGAGGATGTGGAGAAATAGGAACACTTTTACACTGTTGGTGGGACTGTAAACTAGTTCAACCATTGTGGAAGTCAGTGTGGCGATTCCTCAGGGATCTAGAACTAGAAATACCATTTGACCCAGACATCCCATTACTGGGTATATACCCAAAGGACTATAAATCATGCTGCTATAAAGACACATGCACACGTATGTTTATTGTGACACTATTCACAATAGCAAAGAGTTGGAACCAACCCAAATGTCCAACAACGATAGACTGGATTAAGAAAATGTGGCACATATACACCATGGAATACTATGCAGCCATAAAAAAATGATGAGTTCATGTCCTTTGTAGGGACATGGATGAAACTGGAAAACACCATTCTCTCAGTAAACTATCGCAAGGACAAAAAACCAAACACCACATGTTCTCACTCATAGATGGGAATTGAACAATGAGAACTCATGGACACATGAAGGGGAACATCACACTCCAGGGACTGTTGTGGGGTGGGGGGAGGGGGGAGAGGGGAGGGACAGCATTAGGATATATACCTAATGCTAAATGACGAGTTAATGGGTGCAGCAAAACAACATGGCACATGGATACATATGTAACAAACCTGCACATTGTGCACATGTACCCTAAAACCTAAAGTATAATAAAAAAAAAAAAGAATAAAAGGAAATAATTACCTAATTGGGTCATTGAAATAATTAAATAAAAATATATTCATCTAAAAGAGTCAGAACATGTCTAGCATATACTAAAAATTAAATATTAGCCATAATAGTCATTTTTTACACCTCAGGACTTTATATCTAAATTGAAAATATTTATAAACAGAAAGCTATCTAGAAAAATTTCTCAGCATCATTTCTTAAAAAGGGCGATGATGCTACCATTATTATACATTTATATCACGTACATTATTGTTCATCTATATGCACTTTACATGACTGTACATATTTATATGATGCTACATATATTATGTCCACTAATATCTTTGAAAGTTTAGCAGAGTAGATGCTATTATTCTCTTTTACAAATCAATAAACTGAAATAATACTTACTTCAAGTAATAAACAATAGCCATGATGTAAAACCCAGGATCCGTGAAACCCAAGGGCTAATTTTGTTCACTGAGTGTGCTTTTCAGGGAAAACATATATTCTATTGCATTTTTCTTCCTCTATTTCTCTCTTGCTCCAGCCTGCCTGCCCCTATGAGGGTAATGGAGATAAGAGGAGTTATACAATATAAAATGATTTTCCCTGTATAATTTTATAGAACACTTTTTTTAGTCTGGTTTAGATCACTAGATTTTTAAGGGGGGAGTAAAATTCACTGACAATAAGTAAAAGTAAAGTTTGAGTTTGGTGAAATCTGGGTTATCTGGATGGACTGTTTGCTTGTGCAGAGAAGAACAGGAAGAATGTTCAGAGTTCTGTTTTGCAATAACTTCTGGAAAAGCATTCAGTGAGAATTTAAGTAGAATCATAATGAACAAATATACCAAAAGATGGCTTTTTTAAAAAAGCAATCATTTTCCCAGCCTGGGCAACATGGTAAAACCCTGTCTCTACCAAAAATCCAAAAATTTTAGCTGGACATGGTGACACGCACCTGTAGTCCCAGCTACTCAGGAGGCTGAGGTAAAAGGATTGCCTGAGCTAGGGAGGTGGAGGTTGCAGTGAGTCAAGATCCTGCCACTGCACTCCAGCCTGGGCGACAAATTAAAAATTCTTTTTTTTGCAACAAAAGGCCTAATTTTAAACAGTATTTTGTATATAGATGTTTTTAATATAATTTGGAATCTCCATGATTACATTTTATTCCATTTGAATGTAATCGATTAATTTTTGTGATGTCATTTTGTTGACAACTTCCCCAAAGATACATTAACTGTATGAATAATAATGGGACTGTATGTATTATTAAAGAGGAATAAATGAACTTAGATGTCTGTATAACCACTTTCAATGGAATCTTGAGGTTGAGACCTAAATTCAATCAATATCTCTATACAAGCTAAGGTTAAAGTTTTTTGTAAGCCACAAATAACATGTAGGATTCTTAAAGAATCTACAAAGAACTTACACAAATTTACAAGATAAAAACAAACAACCCCATCAAAAAGTGGGCAAAGGACATGAACAGACACTTCTCAAAAGAAGACATTTATGCAGCCAAAAGACACATGAAAAAATGCTCATCATCACTGGTCATCAGAGAAATGCAAATCAAAACCAAAATAAGATGCCATCTCACACCAGTTAGAATGGTGATCATTAAAAAGTCAGGAAAGAACAGATGCTGGAGAGGATGTGGAGAAAAAGGAATACTTTTACACTGTTGGTGGGACTGTAAACTAGTTCAACCATTGTGGAAGACAGTGTGGCGATTCCTCAAGGATCTAGAACTAGAAATACCATTTGACCCAGCAATCCCATTACTGGGTATATACCCAAAAGATTATAAATCATTCTACTATAAAGACACTTGCACACGTATGTTTACTGTGGTACTATTCACAGCAAAGACTTGGAACCAGCCCAAATGTTCATCAATGACAGACTGGATAAAGAAAATATGGCACATATACACCATGGAATACTATGCAGCCATAAAAAAGGAGAGTTCATGTCCTTTGCAGGGACATAGATGAAGCTGGAAACCATCATTCTCAGCAAACTATCACAAGGACAGAAAACCAAACACCGCATTTTCTCACTCACAGGTGGGAAGTGAACAATGAGAACACTTGGACGCAGGGTGGGCAACATCACATGCTGTGGCCTGTTGCGGAGGGGTGCTGGGGGAGGGATAGCATTAGGAGAAATATCTAATGTAAATGACAAGTTGATGGGTGCAGCAAACCAACATGGCACATGTATGCCTATGTAACAAACCTGCACGTTGTGCACATGTACCCTAGAACTTAAAGCATAATAATAAAAAAAGAAAATCACAATTGCAGCAATGCAAATGCACTCCAAGAGTCTTTCTCTATAGACCATAACAGAGTAAAAAAGTACAAAACAGCCTCTACAAAAAGCTGTTAATTATCATTTCTACAACAACTAAAATGCTATTTCAACTTACCATGCCATGAATTTATAGTTTTTAAAGCAAACATCATTGAAGGATAAATGATCTATTCATCATTATTAGTAAGCTAAACATCATAAAATATTACTACAAATAACTTGCTCACATTATGGTTTTGATTAGTGTTTCCCAAACTTAAATTATCAAACAGCAGTTAGATGGGATTACTTACCAAAGTATGAAAAACATTGTGACAATGTCAAACATTAAAGAGATGAAGTGCATTGTGAATTCCTAAACGGAATATATCCCACGATGTTTAAAGGATATATTTAACAACATAACATTAAAAAAAAAAAAGCTATCTCATTAGAATAATGTTATGTTGAGTTTACTGTTAATGATAATGAATTGGTAAATGGATAATTTCAGCAAAATATTTACTTTCAGTTTGGCCCTTCCATCATTATTTGTAGGCGTTTCCAAACAAAGCATTTCTTCATGATCATGATATTTGTGATCACAATGTGGCAGACGTACTGGGAACCAACTACCCTTAGAAATTTGGGAGACCATGAGGAAAGACCATCACACACTGCAACAGAGATTCATTGATTCTTAGTAAGTTCACAAGTTTCTATCTGCCACAATGGACGTACAGTCTAAGTCTCAGTTTCTGGCATTTTTCTTGGTTTTCATCCTACACTGGCCATTTATCCAATTTAAAAATAAAATATATAGTTGAAGATGGGGGTGGCAGGAATTATTTTCCACTCTTGATTTTTTTTTTCATATGGAACAATCCAGGCCTCTCTCCTTCTCTCACTCAGTCTTAACCAGCGGCTCAATCTGATTTATATGTGTGTAAGAAAAAAAATCTGTCCATATATGACAACACCCCCTTTCTCCTCCCTTTTTCTCCTTGGGGATGACCTTCCTACAACAAGCATTATCAGGCCACAAAGTGAGGCTGGTCGTACTGGGAAGACCTGTGTTTTCTTAGTCTGTGTAGGTGGGTAAATTTCTCTAATTCTGAGGTTAGTGTTAAGGAGCCCATTTACCTGTGGGTCTAAACTACATCCTCTAGTCTTTATCTGCAACGAATGTGACATTTTGGCTTTACATCTGCTTTCTCTCCTCCCGCCTTTGTCTTATTTCACAATTGATTCAGAACTCTTCATCCAACCCCTTAAAGACCTTTACAATCTACCAAGGAAAAATCAACATGTGGGAATGACAGGGATTTTGCTTTCCTTGCCGTTTGAAATAGATTCTATTTGTGGTTATGAATTAGCTATTTCCCATGCGCTCTTTAGGTAATTCCTAATATTACTTATTCCTCAATGTGTCATTGGAGGCCACAGAAAGTTTCCTATGTGTCTTTTTGTAGGAGAACTGAGTTCATAACTAATGCTTCTCTTCATACATTAACAAGCAGATGCTGTATATAGTTCAAAGATGTGTTCCCGCCCTGCTGAAGTTACTTTCTCTTGCCCAGTTTCTTATGGTCAGTGGCATGCATCCATGAGATAGTTGGCCTGGGTTTGAACTGCAGTCTACGACCCAGAAATAGAGCAAAACTCACCAGCCCACGCAGAGATCAAACCCAGAGTTTGGCCTCATTAGCTCCATGATTCAACCAACTGAGCTAATTAACCACAGATGCGCAATTATTACCAACTGCTGATTCCACTCCTTGAAGAATTATAGGTTGACAAATTGTATCAAAATGTATTTAGAATAAATTTGGATGGGTTGTATTAAATATATTTGCAGAAGTAAAAAAATTATTTTTCCCCTAAAATTTGAATATCATTATGGTAACTACATACAAATAAAAAGCAAACCTAGAATAAAAAATACAATGATACATCCTTCCTCCCCCCAGTCATCACACACACACAGACACACACACACACACACAGTTGTACACAGTTGTGTACAAATGTCCAGTAGCATTTATAAGCTCTCCCATGGATATCTGGTATTCTGTGGTTATATCAATAGCATGTTTGCAATCAGTTCACTTTGTTTTCATTACCATTTTCTTTTATTTATGAATCAGTTCCTTAATTTCTTCCTAAAAATCTTACACTCTACAGTTTGTTCATTCACTTACCACGCACCTTTTTATTTCTACTTTTGTATTCTTTCTTCTTTCTATTATAGATTGATGGAAAAATTCTTTTATGACAAAATGAACAATTTCTTGAAAAAAATGTAGTAAATGCTAATAAATCCAGCAAAATAATTTTTCCAATACGAATTACTACTGATACAGTGCCCTGAGAATACTCATCTACACATCATGTGATTTGTAGAAACAAATAAACATAAATCAAAATATATTAAGTGGTTGCTCCATGATGCTTAGGTTACTTTGAAGACCTGGACTACATTATAAGTGTTAAATCGAAGGTGAAAAATGCCTTATACTCCTATACATTCTTTTGTTTTTCCTATTTTGTTCTTTGATTACAAAATAATAATAAGATTTTGTGCCCTTTGAGCTTAAGAAACACATACAAGTTTCTTATGATATTCTCTGGATTAAAATTAAATTATAAATAAGTATATTATTATTATTTTTTTGAGACGGAGTCTCACTCTGTCGCCCAGGCTGGAGTGCAGTGGCGCAATCTCGGCTCACTGCAAGCTCCGCCTCCCGGGTTCACGCCATTCTCCTGCCTCAGCCTCTCCGAGTAGCTGGGACTAGAGGCTCCCGCCACTACGCCCGGCTAATTTTTTGTATTTTTAGTAGAGACGGGGTTTCACCGTGGTCTCGATCTCCTGATCTCGTGATCCACCCGCCTCGGCCTCCCAAAGTGCTGGGATTACAAGCGTGAGCCACCGTGCCCAGCATAAATAAGTATATTATAATTAAAATATTATAAGTTGTATTTAAAAGTTCTAACTTGCAAAATTTAGATAGAGTTTCTCACACTGATCTAAACTTTTTAAATGGAAGTAGGTTATTTATGTGAGCAATTATCAGATAAACTTTGTGCTCATGTTTAGGGTGAGAATTTCTGCCAGGTGTAGTGGCTCATGCCTGTAATCCCAGCACTTTAGGAGGCTGAGACAGGCAGACCACTTGAGGCCAGGAGTTCGAGACTAGCCTGGGCAACATGGTGAAATCGTGTCTCTACTAAAGACACAAAAATTAGCTGGGCGTGGTGGCGTACGCCTGTAGTCCCAGCTACTCAGGAGCCTGAGGCATGAGAATCGCTTGAACCCAGGAGGCAAAGGTTACAATGAGCAGAGATTGTGCCACTGCACTCCAGCCTGAGTGACAGAGTGGGACTCTGTCTCAAAAAAAAAAAAAATAAAACAAAAAAAAAAATTAAAAAGAATTTCCAGTTCCTGGTTTGAATCTATACCAACTTGTATTAATTCAGCATAGTTTTTTAAAGATACATCCATTTTGAGACTTTTTCTCTCAAATAGCTACTTAATTTTTTTGTTTTCTTTTTAGTACGTATAATCTGGTACTGTCAATTCTTGGTCCTTGTCGTTTGATTCAATATTTTAAATATGCTTTATACTTTGTTCAATAATGTTCATTTTCTGAAGTGGTCATCAAAGATATCAAAATGCTTACTAAATATTGCTGTACTATTTATGCATCATTTGTTATTTTGAGTGTTACAGAAGCCTGTGATGTCTTCTCCCCCTATCCCCAGGATCCCGGCATAGCTTCACTTCTTCCATCTTTATGTTCACCTCTAAATTACTTACAACTTTCTCTTCATCATTAACAAAGAAGTACTTTTTTGTTCTTTAGGTAAGTAACCTCCGCTTTAATGACTATAATTATCACCATATCTGCAGGAAAATAATAGACAAATTGTACCCAAAACAATGAACTCTCTACAAAATTTAAGTCTATTTTCCCCCTCAAGCTTTGTTAGGTATTTTAGAGCCAGGGATGATTAAGCTACTTGTCAGGATCATACTAAAAGCTCCAGTACAGTTTTTCCATAGAGAAGCACAACTCAGAAAGTGAAGTTTTATTCTCCCCCTTTAAAAATGAAAGCACTATATTGCCAAGAGAAAATTCCTAGACATTTTCAAATGTGGGTTTCTAATCTCTTACTACAATAGAAGTTGCAACCACAAGGTCAAAGAGCCTTAATTGCTTCTTCAATAAAATTCACACAATATTTTACTTACATGTCTAGAATTCCTCCCTGATCAACAACATAGAGATAATTTGATTACAGCAATATAACCAACAAAGATCTATTATGTAAAAATTATGCTTTTCAGAGAGGCTTAGCTGGCCAGAATATACTAATAATGGATGCACAGAGACTTGGTATAAAGTTGTCTAAATGTCCAAGGGGAAAAAAGCATATTAAAAGCAATCTTTTTTAGATTGCTCATTTGGATAACTTACTTGTCAATTTATTGACATAAGGAAATCAGTCATCTAAACAGGACAGATGGAATTGACCAGGCTGTTGCTGACAAAATTATGTGACATTGATACAATCAATACAATACATGAAAACAATCGTATATTGACGCTTAGGTTAGAGGCTATATAGCAAAAAATAACACACAATGGTTAAGGCTCTTTGATACAGTTCTAAAAACAATCAAACAATAGCAAATATTGTTTACAACATCCACACTCCAATTACAAAATGGGCCTCATCCTTCCAAACAGCAGCAAAGAAATTTTCTGTTTAATAGAAGGAATTCTCATGCTTGTATTGCTGAACCCCATAACATCATAAATGACCCCTAAATGGCATTCCAATTAATTAGTATGAATCAATACTTTAACTACATAAAAATGTACTCCTTTATCATTCATAAGATTCATATCAGAATCAACTCTATGTCTTCATCAAATTTGCCATAAGTTTAATTTGGACCTTGTATTCTGACAATCTACAGAATTAGTGAGAAGTTCAAAAGTGTTCATCAACACAGAACTCAAAGACAAATTTTGTTAGTTTACCTTTCTGCCATCTTCTGGCAGCTAGCTTACCCTCCATACTATACATAGTAGATTGGTTCAGTTGCTTAGTAGATGGCATTAATAACACTATTGGAAGATGGCATCCATTATGTATCAGCTGCCTTCTTCTATATGATGGATACAGAGATTTCAGTCCCAAGCCATCAAATGGGTCACCAATTCTTACCAACAATCTCAAAAGTACCAGCTATTGTTTATAATGGGGATGGACTGAGAGACCATGTGTCTGTTTCAGCAAATTTTTCTGCAACTGTTGGAAAATAATTCAAAGTACATGCTCTTAGTGGATTATAATAGTGGATAGTATTATGTAGTACTATCTTTGTATAAGCAGGACAATGTGGATTTTTTAATAATGCCTTTAACGGAAAGATAAGGAATGCGTTAATGGTAACCTATTTTGCCCACGGAATGAAACCGACAACTGTCAGACCAAACATATGAGAGTAGTTATAAGATTAAAATATAGATATACAGTGTTATTATAAATTAAATGCCTCAGGTATCCTCTCCTTTTCAGTGTTCTAATTGCCACCACCAAAAGCTAAAAGCTTATCACTCACTTCACACCTGCATTCCTGGAAATGTTTCCTATGGACTTTCAAAGCTCGAGCTGCCTCCAGATTCTCTCTCCACCCTCCAACTGTCACCTATATATTGCCCGTCACTTCTGGAATAATCCATATTAAATGCCACTTTCGTTATATTGTAACTCTGCTTAAAAATCAATTATGGTGCCCTATTTCAGACCACATCAAACTATTCTATCTAGATGTCAAAGCCATACATAAGCTGTTTCCATAATGCTCATCTGATTTATTTATTTATTTATTTATTTATTTATTTATTTATTTATTTATTTTTACTGGAACGTACCAAGAAATACTTCAGGGTTACCTTCTCACTGCTATATCATTGGAAACTGCCTTCTTTCATTTATGAGATTGCCCTCATACAAAGTGCGCTCCACTTTTACCCTCGTCTCACTAATAAAGTTCTACATAATCTTCAATACTATAACCCCGATGCTTCCATGAAGCACTTGCTCATTATTGCCGCTATCATTCAGCTCCACCTCCTGTCAATTCCTATAACTAATATCACTTCCTGGTGAATGACTTTTTAATATGCAAGATTCTTTGATGTCTTTTAGAGACATTTCCATAATTATATCAAAACATATTTGAAGAGAACTATGTTAATTATCAGTCACTTTTACGATGACAAAAAGGGTGCGGAAATACAGCAAGCACTCAAAAATTACTAATCACTTATAGTGCATTGTCACAAGCAATAAAAAACAGAACATGATATTTCTACCTATTTCTGAATTCATAAAACATGTTCATCTTGCTTTTCCAGTAATAAAAGTGGTTTGCAAAATATAACAAAATATTTTTTGCTATGGAAGTTAATATTTGTTACAAGGTACTATAGGAGGTAAAACTCTTATATATAAAGACATTTGAATTTCCATACATATGTGTGGCTCAAAATTTCAGAGCAATGAGAAGATATGTAAACAGCTTAATTTCTGCTAACCCCAAGAGATACATTTGTCACTTGTTTAAAAATGTAGAAACTGACAACCAAACACTACACATCAGTTACAATGTTTGCTATTTCCCCCAAAGTAGCACAACTATTTCAATAAATACAAGGAACTTGGCAATACATTAACATTTAATAATTCTGCACTAAATAATTATTTTTGGATTTCTGAAAAACATTTATTTTCTGATTGTTTTTATTCTTTTGAACCAAATAAGCTAGCAATGAAGGTTTTTCAACCTCTGTGATGAGTGACAGTACCGCAAACCTCAAGGGTGATCAATTTTTGTTAAACTGCAATAATAGGTATTGGATAGATTTAACCATTTTGAACTTTTTTTGTGTGTGTAAAATACTTAGTGTATTATCTCGTCTGTACATCTTTAAATGTCACTTACATTTCCAGAAAAGAACTTATATTGAAATTCTTGTAAAATTTTTACAGACTTTTAAAGAAGTGACATACTAAATTCGAAAGGTACAACACTTTTATTTTGTAGTTACTACTTTAAAAGCACAGGGATTACTGCCAAATTATCCCAACCAACTGAATATGTCATGCAGTAGAAACTCTCCTAGATAAATATCCAGCTTTTCTGGACCTCATTATTGCGCTCTGTACACATGGATTTATCCTGTCCATTCTTCCTTAACGATCGAATCTGCCTATCCAAATACTTATGCATATATAGCATGTTTAAGAGTTGCACATAATGAATATTGATATTGACATAGTTAATATTAACAATATTAATAATTGATATTGTGACAGACATTTTATTAATATGTCTAATATTAATAAAATAGTGAGATGCCTAGTACTCTGAAAAGAAATGCAGCTTAAAAATCGGTCAAAACACACAGAAGTGGGGTTGAGAAATATGAGATCTTATATGAAAATATGAAATGTATGGAAAGGTAGAAGTCATAGGATGGCCTAGGGAAACTAATGGAATATGTTTTTCGGTGTATGTTATACAAAAGTGCAAAATAAAGAGGAGAGCTGTGGTAACCAATTTATTTCTTTATGTATTTATTTCAATGTTGTAGGGTTATTCCCAGAAACCTAATATTTTTCTCACTTTAAATTTCAATGAATAATTGTCATAAACAACCTCAAGTAGGGGTATTATCTGTTTTCTTCACAGAATACAGGGGTACTGTTTATCTTTTATAAACTTTACTGCAGAGAAAAAGCTCAAGTACAGAAACAAATCAAGAAAATCCCATCGATCTACAATCACCTATTTAAAATATGTCTTCTTCATACTTTTTCAAATTATTCTGGGTGTTAAATTTAAAATTCTCTTTTTATTCTGAAACTCAGATCATTGACTTAGTATAGTAATGAGTCTGATGAGTCTGTTTCGTTCCCAGCAATATTGCATATAATTATATTATTTTTTCTTTTTTTGACGGAGTTTCACTCTTTCTCCCAGGCTGGAGTAAAGTGGTGTGATCTCAGCCCACTGCAAGCTCCACCCCCCCCCAGGTTCAAGTGATTCTCCTGCATGAGTCTCCTGAGTAGCTGGGATTATAGGCGCACGCCACCACGCCTGGCTAATTTTTGTATTTTTAGTAGAGACAGGGTTTCCTCATGTTGGCCAGGCTGGTCTCGAACTCCTGACCTCGGGCGATCCACCCATCTCAGCCTCCCAAAGTACTAGGATTACAGGCATGAGCCACCATGGCAATTATATTCTTGAATGCCATTTTTTTGAGCTCTATTTCATTCTCTCCTCACATTAAGAAGGGCAATATTCATTTTTGTGTTAGGAACTCAGTTGCCATTTCCAAGTGTCAAAGCAGACAGGATGGCAGCCTTGGCCAAAAGACACTGTCCTTTGAGATGAGTAAGTGCCAACTTCACCTCCACAGTTTCTGTATGAATGCCCTGTTCTTTCTGAAAGGTTTTTTTTTTTTTTTTTTTTTTTTTTTTTTTTTTTTTTTTTTTTTTTTTTGCTTTGGTCTTTTAGCAACCTCCATCTCTCTGTAAGAAAAGTATTTCTATGATTAAAGTATATGTGCTTGATGCCAAAATTGCCAACCAAGAGGTAAAACAAAATATTTTTGGTGGGTTACGTTTTATTTTGTTTTTGGCTATAGAATTTATATACAAAAAAAAAAAAAAAAAAGCCCCTTAGGTGTTAACGAACATTGTGTGGCCTGAAGTGATGCAGTTTGGTGCCACCTAGCCAGATGAGTTTCTATTCTTCTTAAGCCCTCAGACCTCTCTATATTCCCCGAGTCCAGAATGTATTTCCTACATAATATCTTTCTAAATTTTTTAAATACAGCAAAAGTAATTCATAGTGATATGAGATAAAGCACTAGAAACATGTAATTTAAAGATGGAAATTGTTGCTTCTTTGAGAAGTAGGAAAGGATTCTAATAATCCACATTTGTCAAATTTGAGGATATAGATAAACAATACTCCAAATTGATACTGAGAATTACAGGAAACGAAATTTGTATGTTGAGAACGTTTACGCAAATTACATCTACTGTGGTTTCATAAATTACGAAAATAGTAGAAACGGAACTGAGAAAGTTGAACAGTTTTGTTTGTGTATGCTTATTCCAAGCAGACAAAAGTACTAGAACGCAAGGAGGTCTAATTCATTAGATTCCAGCAGGAAGACATAGGAGAAGCTGAAGAAAAAGGGTGATGGAAAAAAGATATTCAACAGAAAAGGAGTAAAATTGAGAGAGTAGAGATAAAAAAAAGCTAATAAAAGCAGGAGATAGACTGTTTAAAAAGAGAAATGCTGTTATGAAGAAAACAAAAAAGGTTTGCAAAACACAGTACTTAGGTTTGGAAATTTTCATTTTGTTTCAAATGGGAGTTACAGCAAAGAAAAACTGAGGTTTGAACTGTTGAAAAGCCAACCTATGAGGCATAGGATTTAATTTCAGACTCAGCTTTTCCCTATTTTCTAGCATGGAGGTTTTCTTTTTTCCCTTTTTTAAAAAAAGAGTCTTTGATCTTTTGCCTTAACGAGCCTAGTCAATATGTAAAGAATCAAAATTGTGAGTGCTAATGCCCTTATTTTGTTAAACCAAGTATTAAACATTGTACTATTTGTGTGGTCTGAACACTCAATTGGAATTGAACCTTGCGTGATTGAGGTGTTTGAAGACTCAGGAAATAAATGCTGTAATCAAAAAGGCGAAGTCATGTCTTGCCAGAAAGCCATTTTCTTTATTTTAGATGAATTAAGCTAAATAATAAAAACATCACTTCTTTCCAGCTAAGAGTAATCAAGAATTACATTTGACAAGGCAAAACCATTAATAAATATGGATCCTTATAACTCATCATATGGTCTGAAAATCTAAATCAATAACTATACTTTCTTTTAGTCCACTATTATAAATTAATAAACACTTCAAAAATTCAAACTCTACCACTGGTTATTAAAAGAAGGACTACCACAATTTGCTAATTAACAAGTGTAAACACTATATTAAGTAAGACATAAGTATATGTAAAAATGCAAATGTAAATATAGATATGTATCCAAATGTCATAGATGATATTAACAGATGGAAAAGAAAAACCTTTTGATTCATTTTCTAGTTTGGAAGTGACAGCCCTAAACATAAGCTAACAGAACTGATTATCAAAGCAATTGGTCTATTTTTTCATCAGTTATTTACTTATAAATTGAGTGCATATCTTAATTATCATGTTCTCAATTTTTTTCTTTGGGAACAAACATATGTTTGGCTGAACAGAAAGCATAGTATCAAGAATAAAACACTTGTATTCCAAGAATGCTACAAAAATAAATAGGGTTTAATGACTTCTATTTGGTTACGGTTATGCAAAGTTAGTTTGCATAATTTTTAAACTTAAATGTAGATGTATATAGAACAACCATACATACATTATTTTAAATAATCTTAATTTGTTCAAATGCTTAATAGTTATATACCTTTAAGCTATTTTTTGGTGACTCAGCAACCAAATCTTACAAACATTTCTGAAAAGTTCTGGACATGTAGACCTGAGGTTATTTTAAAACACAAAATATTAAAGAAATCTAACGGTTTGTAAATTAAATCTTAACAACAGTTGAACATGCTTTCAATGGCCTTTTAAAATGCCTGTCTCTCTCTTTCTCTCTCTCTTCTTCCCACCTTCCACCGTGATGCAGCAAAAAGATCATCACCAGATGCTGGCACACTAATCTCGGACTTACCAGAATTTCCCGAATTGTGAAAAAATTAATTTCTGTTAATTATAAATTACCCAGCCTATGGTATTCTGTTATAGTAGCACAGAACAGACTAAGACAAAATTTTACATAAACGTTGGGGCATATTTGCCAAATATTAAACCATAGGTAGGATTTCAATTAGTAAAAATGGGAAAAATAAAGTTATAGGGAAAAGGACTGAAAATTATAACAGCTTGACACAGTTATAAGGCGTGGGAGGAAGAGTTGAGAAATTAAGTGAAGAGAAAGGACATTGGGACTGGGCTGTAAAGAACGGGTCATCTGGACCATGCATTTGGAATTTGTTTTGTGAATAACTGGGAATCATTGATATTCTCTGCACAATGCAGTCAGAGTGTGCTGTAAGGAGAGCTTTGTGGAAGTAGTGGATTAGAGACAGTAAGTGGAAAGACGGGAGGCTAGAAAACCATCACAGAAAATGGTGTAAAACATTTTTAAAATTTATCATTAAATAGCATAAATGAAAGAAACCTAGTTTAAAATGACAAATCACACACTTTAAATACTTATCTAATTAGCAGACATTAAACATTATGAGAATTTCCAATATTGGAGAGAGGTAAAATTGGAAATCTCACAAATTTCTCATAATAATATAAGTAGAATACACAAATAGAAAAACAAAAAACAAAAAACATTAGATAGTTGATTCATTTGGATATGAGGAAAGATCTAATTTTTAAAGAGAACATTTACTTTTCTTCATGTAACTTATTGTCAAAAGTCTTCTCGGAAATTTTTGTCTTTTTCATGAATACACAAATTCCTTATTTTAAACTAAGATATCAAAAGCATTTATATTTAATGTGTTCTTGACATTAAAAATACAAACCTTTTTTTTTGCTCATGAAATTCTTAGCTGGAAATATACGTGGAGTGATTTATGTTTAGATACTAAATTAAAGACATATTCCATAAAAATATGATAAAAGTATCTTGCTGAAAGTAGATCAAAGCAATATTAAAATAAGCAAACACTTATTTTAATTATATATTGCATCAAGAAACTCATGAAAAATACATCTTAAATGACATAATTCTTAAGTATTCACTCAAACAACTATACTGTTCCACCTTCTCTTGACCCGTCCTGTCCTCCTGAAAATGACATCTGATAGTTTAGAAGAAAAGGAGGGAGATCATTTTTGTTTAATCTCCTCCTTTAACTTAAATATGGGCATGTTGCATGTGTATGTAAAGCCCAAAACAGCATCAGAGAGTTTTTGTTTGGTTGGTTGGTTGGTTGGTTTTTTGAAACGGAGCCTTGCACTGACATGAAGAGAGTTATAGGCCTGGGATGGCCATAGGAATGGGAGAAAGAAGCCTCTCAGAAATGACAATCATGAATTAATGACTAAGAACCAGAAGGAATCATGGAATCCTTAGTGAATAACTGAGTAGACAGATGACTCAACGGACCTGAGGTCCCCTACCAGAAGTTAGACTAGACATCAGGCAAAATAAGGAGAAAGGCTGAATTGACTGTGGCTGGTTTTTACCACCTTGAGGACAAACGGGAATTTGAAATAAAAATTATGTTGAGATTTAATAAAGTCAAATTTCTTGCAGAAGAGAATTTCCTCCTTTAGAAAAGTTTTTTTTTTTTTAATTCTGTTACTTTTTAAAATTTTTTATTTCCATAGGTTTTTGGGGAGCAGTTTGTATTTGGTTACATGAGTAACTTCTTGATTACATGAGTAAGTGGTGATTTCTGAGATTTTGGTGCACCCATCACCCGGGCAATAGACACTGAAGCCAATTTGTAGTCTTTTATCCCTCGTCCCCCTCCCACCCTTTCTCCTTAGTCCCCAAAGTCCATTGTATCATTCTCATACCTGTGCATCCTCATAGCTTAGCTCCTACTTATGAGTGAGAACATAAGATGTTTGGTTTTTCATTCCTGAGTTACTTCACTTAGAATAATAGTCTCCAGTTCCATCCAGGTTGCTGTGAATGCCATTGATTTGTTCCACTTTATGGCTGAGTAGTATTCTATACATATATCACAATTTCTTTGTCTATTCATTGATTAATGGGAATTTAGGCTGGTTTCATATTTTTGGAATTGCAAATTGTGCTGCTAGAAACATGTTTGTGCAAGTATCTTTTTTGTATAGTGACTTCTTTTCCTCTGGGTAGATACCCAGTAGTGGGATTACCGGATCAAATGGTAGTTCTACTTTTAGTTGTTTAAGGAAACTCCACACTGTTTTCCACAGTGGTTGTACTAGTTCACATTCCAACCAGCAGTGTAGAGGTGTTTCCTTTTCACCACATCCATGCCAACATCCGTTACTTTTTGATTCTGGCAATTCTTGGAGGAGTAAGGTGGTATTGCATTATGGTTTTGATTTGCATTTCCCTGCTCATTAGTGACGTTGAGCATTTTTTCATGTGTTTATTGGCATTTGTATACTTACAGCCAACTGATCTTTGACAAAGCAAGCAAAAACATAAAGTGGGGAAGGGACACCCTATTCAACAAATGGTTCTGGGATATAATTGGCTAGTCACATGTAGGAGAATGAAACTGGATCATCATCTCTCACCTCAAACAAAAATCAACTCAAGATGGATCAAGAACTTAAATCTAAGACCTGAAACTATAAAAATTCTAGAAGATAACATCAGAAAAACCCTTCTAGATATTGGCTTAGGCAAACACCTCATGACCAAGAACCCAAATACAAATCTAACAAAAGCAAAGATAAATAGGTGGGACATAATTAAACTAAAGAGCCTCTGCACAGCAAAAGGAACAGTCAGCAGAGTAAACAGATAACCTACAGACTTACGGAGTGGGAGAAAATCCTCACAATCTATACATCCGACAAAGGACTAATATCCAGAACCTACAGGGAACTCAAACAAATTAGCAAGAAAAATGCCAAACAATCCCATCAAAATGTGGGTCAAGGACATGAATAGGCAATTTGCAAAAGAAGATATACAAATGGCAAACAAACATATTTAATTATCTTTTGAAAGCGTTCAAATGCTCTTGATATTTGTTGACCATGCACATGTCAAAGCTATTGTTCTGTCTGGTCAAGGAAATACTTCCTTAAAGGGAGAAGGGGGATAGGACTTGAAGGGGAATGAGGCAAGGATTTAGGTTAATAAAAGATCTACCAATCTAACGTGCTCATGAGTTATGACTGATCTTCAAATTATCTCAAAATATATTATTTTGTTTGCATTGTAAAATTTTTAAAAATTCAGCTTTTGAATGTGACTATAAATGACTTACAAAAGACAGAGGCTTTATATGTTTCTTTATGACTTGGACATGACTCAACATATGTATTTTAAAATGACAATTCTATAATAAAATATGATATACATTTTTTGGCAGCATAAATTAGAAAATAACTATTATCAAATTAAGTAATTAGGTTTTTATCTCTGGTTTTGTTAAAGTTCATTAATTTGCTTGCATAATATGGCAATGATGATGAACTATAATAAAATCCAAGTGATAATAAATCCTAAAAGACTTCTAGACAATGAAATTGATTCATCTTTGTTACATTCAACTCCATTTTCCTTTACTAATATTGACCCCAAGGAGACCTCACTAATGCTTATAGATCTAATCAAAAGTCTAACAATAGCTTAAATAAAATATTGGCCTAAAGTATATTTTCTAAGATGTAATAACTGCCTAAAACCTGTTTAATTCTCGAAGAAAAAAATAACCTTCTCAGAGTGCATTTCTTCCTGTGGTTATTTAACCTTACTGTAACTTCGTTTTATAGCATAGAAAATAAAATCATTCTTATTTCTCAATTATGATCATTCATATGAAGGTGACATAAACATAAAAAGAGTTAAGCAATATGTTATTAAGATCCAATATTTAACTTATTTTTGTTCCAATTTATTTTAATATCATTGGCATTCTTTCTGATGAGCTAATGCAGGAAAACATTGCTGTATCCGGGTTAGATCACTGAAAACTCCACACTTTGAGAAGGCTGTTCTTCAAGCAAGTTGAGTGCTATAAAATTATGAAAAAAAAAAAAAAAATCTGGTAGGAAGGAGTGATATCCTGAATGCTGAGAAAATTTTAATCATGTTTTCCTGTTTAAACTCATATTTGAACAGTACTGATTTGAAAATTTGCAAGTCAAAATATAAAGTGGATTTAAGAAAAATAAGATTTGCAGAAATACAACAAACATCAAGATTTGGGTACTCGTCCTTTTATTTAAAAAATATTTTTCCTAGACGTTGCATTTTTGTCTTTAAAAATACAAGGCGTCCATTAAAGAAATCGTCCCACATTAACATTCGAAGACATTAAGATTATGGTTGAGACTTTTGTCACATTGGTCCTGCATTTGTAATTTTATGTAATTTTCTGGCTCACCAGGTTTCAAGCTCTGTTCACTTCCTGCCATATACATACTGCTGAATTAATCCACTTACATCAATGAATTAACTTCCATCTATATCATTATAATGATTACGGTCTAAGTTTCTCTAAGAAAGAAACCATTAATCAACATGGCACATGGATACATATGTAACAAACCTGCACATTGTGCACATGTACCCTAAAACCCTAAAGTATAATAAAAATAAATAAATAAATAAATAAATAAATAAATAAAAAGAATTCTTTCTAAAAAAAAAAAAAAAAAAAAAAAAAAGAAAGAAACCAGATTTGTCTATTCAGAACAATCTACTTAAATAACTAATTGAATATACCCCAGACACACCAACCTCTCAATATGTGCATAATTGAACTCATCATCTATCCCCCAAATCTGTTCTTTGTAGTAATTTATTGGCACCTTCATCTACCCAGTTTTCCTTGCAAACCTTTGGGAGTTATAAGATTTCCAGCTGTGCTAACCTCCCACACATGAATGGTAAAGTACTGTCAATTTGATATTTAAAATATATTTCTCGGCTAACCTACTCAACTCTGTCTTCTCACTCTTCTCTTCTTTGACCATACTCTTCTTCCCTTATCTTTCTTGCTTGATCAACTTACACAGCTATCACAATGGCACACACTTCCAGATATCAGTCTAAAATGTAAATTTGATCAATTCATGCTCATTCTTAACTGTATTGATTTGTTCCTTGCTGTATTTAAATTTTAGTTCAAAGTTGTTATTGCATGTAAAGCTCTTGTGATCTGGCACATTCCTACTTATCTTGTCCCTCCTCATCCTCCCCTCTACATTTCAAACACATTGTATTGCTATTTCTCAAGTGCCATTATTATTTGTTATGATGCCTGGAACTCCCTTATCCATTTTGACCAAATGCCTGACTTTTGAAATTTATTCCTTTACATTCCCTCCTCTGAGAGGCTACACCTGAAGCTTTCACTCCAGGTTAGGAATAATGCACTTCCCTCTAGGACAGATAATACAACTTATATCTACTGAGTCTTCAGAGCCTGCTAAAGTGCCTAATATGTAGTCTATGCTCAATGCTTTTTGATTTAACTCATAAACTAATAGACACTTTAGTAGATCAAAATAAATGATGGAGACTACCTACATGTTTTATGAAATAAGAATGTTAAATATTTTTGATTTTTAATGTGCTCAATTTAGGTTTATATATGTTAGATTCTATACATTTTAAATATTTAAGTGATGTTGACCACTAAAACTTGACATCTATTTTACTGACTGTGCAGGGAAAATGAGTGTCATTACATAAATTTTGTCTACTTCTTTCATAGATAAAAGGTCCAAAAAGGTATGTTGAGATGGTCATTATTTATTCATGCACTACCTTACTATTCTGGCTTTTTCATTAACTGAGTTGAAATAAAAATACTAAGTAGGTATTATGGATGAAGTATATAATAATGTCTGTGCTGAAAAATCTCCATTTAGTTGAAATACTTAGATTTTGGGTGCTAAGTAGAAAAGCCGAGGTTGTGGTTGGGGGATAGAGAGGTGAGTCTTCTCTTCCTATGGATTCTAATTCATTCTGAGCTTCACTCAAAAGTGCTTGAATTGACTGGAGGCTTAATCTTCACAATACTTGCCCTAATATATGGAGAATTCATGAGCGTGTTTGGTCTCCATGGATGTCTTAAATCAGAAGGTGCTCAAAGGTCACGACAGATAAGATTGAATCACTAACATTTGTTGTGAAAAAGGAGTAAGAGGTAACTCAACTATCACATGATGACTGTGAAGTGAATACTAGTTAATTAGCTCTTTTCCCTTCGCTCCATATACTATTCTCCAATATGGAGGCTTTATAAAATGTTAGTTCTCTGAATTGTAAAATATATTTTAAAGCTTTTATGGAACCACCAAAAAAGGAAATAAATTCTCCTTTCTAATAATGGTATTAATAGAACATGCACATGTTCCCAAAGAAAGTCAAAGCTGAAGACTAAGGCAACTATAAGCATATATCAGGCACAAAGATCGTTTCTGCCTCGATAACCCAGGTAATCAAAACCGAAACAGGTTCAGGCATTTAACTGGCACAATTTTCCTCTTTACTTTGGTAGTAGAGACACAAGATGGTTTTACACATCTGGAATCAGTTTTAAGCTATGTCAGTCTTCTCTGTCCATACTACATTTTGAAATACGGGACAAATTACTGGAGTTTCAAATGATATGTTCAGGCAATAAATTAATGTGACAGCAATAAATGAGAAAGTAAAGCCTCCATATGATTCTGCACAGGCAGAACTGGCACACAGAGCTCTTGAGATAAATGCATAAGCTGTATATTCTGTATGCATACATATAAAAGTACATACATACATTTCTCCAGTTTGACCTTCTCTCTTATTCTGTTTTTTTTTTTTTTTTTTTTTTTTTTTGATGGAGTCTCGCTCTGTTGCCCAGGCTGGAGTGCAAGCACAAGTGCAATGGCGTGATCTTGGTTCACTGCAAACTCTGCCTCCAGGGTTCAAGCAATTGTCCTGCCTCAGCCTCCTGAGTAGCCAGGACTACAGGCGTGTGCCACCACGCCAGGCTAATGTTTGTATTTTTAGGAGAGACGGGGTTTCACCATGTTGGTCAGGCTGGTCACAAACTCCTGACCTCGTGATCCGCCCACCTCAGCCTCCCAAAGTGCTGGCTTTACAGGTGTGAACCACTGCGCCCAGCCCCTTCTCTCTCCTTCTACAGGCACCTCAAATTTAATGTCCAAAACTGGACAGCTAAAAAACTAGTCAAGATCATGATTACCCAGTTCTATGAACATATCATGCACATTCCCAAATACACACGCGTGCATATGCATACATACATATGCGCACCCATGTGCACATGTATGGTATATGTGCACATACACAAGAGTACAAGTGCACAGATAACTGCAGAAAAGAATGTTCACACGTACAAACAGGCATACAAGTACACACACACACACATATGCATACACATATACTCTTACATTTTATTGTGCATAAATTGTCGAGCTCTATACTTTATGTACTAGGTGGATTCTATCCATTCTTTAGGGTCTACATCAAATCCCACCACGGTCTAGATCACATTTGCACCACTCTACTTTAATCCCCCTAAAGCAATGAAGAATGGCCACCAACTGTGGTAAATGATTACATTTGAAAATTTCCACTCAATTATGGATCAATACAATGGCAAAATACAATGTAAATTAATAATCAGCCTAGTGTAATAAAAATACAGATAAAATGTGAGATGGTTTTGGAATTATTAGCAAAAACAAAATTATTTGGTCAAAATGCTCAAAGATTTCTAAATTCTCATTTCCAATTTCTCTTCTTATATCATCATGAATCTGAAACAACTTGTGACCTGGAAGCAGACCACAAACCACACTTTCAGAAGCCCTGCTCTGAAGAAACTAGTATTCACTTATGCAGTGGCTAGCACCTGCCTGCTCACTATATACATTACAGATCCCAATGCTGCTAGGAGAAGACACCAGAGTCTGTGTTTTTGAGGGTTTCTTTTCTGATTTTAGACTTGTGTGTTTCCTATTTTTGACATTTTTTTATTTAGAAAGTTTTGAAATACTAAGCATTAGCCTGGTGATTCAGAGGTGCACAATAGAGATTTTCAATCATAATCCATTCCTCAATTAGTTATGAAACACAATCTGTATGCCAGACACTGTCCCAGATGCTAGGATCCAAATTGGCAGAAAACCTGATCCCTGAATTAAACAAATCCAAATTAAATTCATTCTTCAAAACCGCTGGCATGTAATCTTCAAAAGTGTCAGGGTCAAGAAAGTCAAGAAAAGTCTGTGGCACTTTCCTACACTGACAGAAACTAATAAAACATGACTACTACACAGCGCGCATCACTCAGAAACAAGTTCTTACACCTTAAAGGACAGTAATCGGAATTCACTTGGACAGCCCACAAAACTTGAATGGAATCTGAGGATTAGGTGGTAGTCATTGTTATTTCCAGGCAGGTTGGACTTCCATAACACAATGCCATAGCTTAGGTGGCTTAAGCAACAGTATTTTTTTTTTTTCTTTCAGTTTTGGAAGTCGGAAAGTCCAAGATCAAGATATTGGCCAATGAGATACCCCAGTGAGGGTTCTCCTAGCCTGCTAACAATGGCTTTCTTGTTCCACCCTCAAGGTGGGAAACAAGAGAAAGGAAAGAAGCCCTCGTGTATCTCTTTTTGTAAGGGCAATAATCTAATCATGAACATCCCTCATAATTTAATCTAAACCTAATTATCTCCTGTAGGCCCCACCTCCAAATGCTATCACATTGGGGGTTAGGGCTTTAACATATGAATTGCAAGGCAGGGGGCATAATTTAGTCCGTAGTCCTTGATGGACCTTCCTTCCTTCCTTCCTTTCCTTCCTTTTCTTTCTTTTTTCCTTTCTATCTTTGAGCCAACATTCAAAACCATGATATTTTACATAAAAATTCCAATAGTCAACTTACTACATCTTCAGAAGTGGTAGCCACTGGAACACACAGTTTGTCAGAACATTTGACTAGAATGCCCATTCTAGTATTTTAGAAGTAGCCCTTATAGCACAGATGTTAATCATATGATCAGCTGTTCCTCAGTGCCCACCATTTTCTATTATCTGATATGTGTTGGTACACTCATTTTTTTGCATGCTATAGGGGCTAGGGGTACTTATATTTGTATCCCTAGCAAAATAGAAAACAATGAGGAGATCAGAGCTTTTTTTTTTTTTAAAAAACAAAAAAAAAAAGCATTGCTAAGATATGCATTAGAAACGCTAAGTTTCAGGCTCTGGGTTTAAAAAGTTCAGCAACAAGCTAAAAAAGACTGTCTTAGAAAAGACTGACCAAGATACTTGCCTTCTTCCCAATGACTTATTGACCTGCTCAGTAAAAGGCATGTGAAATCAGAGTTGGAGCTAGTGACTTTTGCAAGTGAGATAAGAAAAAGAACTCACTAGCCATTACATTCTGTTTCAAAGAGATATTTTACTCCCACTATTTTCTAATTTTTCTTTAAATGAAATTGCAATTGTTACATCTGTTCACTGTTTTTTTGTTTGTTTGTTTTTTCTAATTTGTTTTACCAGTGAATTCAGACTAAGTGGAAACAGGTTCTTTCAAGCATGATTCAAATGGTAAGACAGTGTCAGAGATTTAAATGGCACGAGGAGCAATCTGCATTACACAAAGTACTGAAAATGGTACTCCCTTTTTATTTAATAGAATCCATACAAATAATTTCTTCTTTTACTTATTGCTGCTATTTTGTACATAAACATATACATTTTTAATCCGCAGAGGCAATTTTATTACAGTATTAACAATAGCAATAATGTCTTCCATGTGCACAACGCTTTGAAGCTGACGATGTTTTCATATTGATATGCAGTAACATATAGCCAAGTTCAGCACCATACAAATAACTTTTTCATAAATTTATAAACATTTTTCTGAAATGCTTGACTTGTAGGTATGGTTTTTGAACATAAATACCACAAAAAATCACTAAAATTCAATTTAAAATAATTTCCATTGTATATCAAACCCATGTGTTTATATTATTTGTGTCTCATCCATCAGGAGAATTGATTATAATTTACTCCAGGCATAATAGCAAGGCATATAGTGGCATCTTATAAAATCTGTGTAAGATTTAACAGTCCTACTTGATTACTTTTCTTTTTTTTTTTGAAACAGAGTCTTGCTCTGGTGCCCGGGCTGGAGTGCAGTGGTGTGATCTCGGCTCACTGAATCACCACCTCCTGGGTTCAAGCGATTCTCCTGCCTCAGTCTCCTGGGATTACAGGTGTGAGCTGCCACTCCTGGCTAATTTTTTGTATTTTCAGTAGAGACAGGGTTTCACCATGTTGGCCAGGCTGGTCTCACACTCCTGACCTCAGGTGATCCACCCACCTTGGATTCCGAAAGTACTAGGATTACACGTGTGAGCCACTGCGCCCCGCCGATTACTTTCTTTTCTTACACTTTGTTCCAATTTAATTGAATGAATATTTTTTCTGCATCTATTAGGGTCAAAGATGAATAACACATAGTCATCACCCTCTGGGGGTTAACAGCTTAGTGAGGAAAAAAAAAGATGCATACAAAATGAATTTGTACATGGGACATAACATGAAAAGGTCTATTTTTCCCTGAATTTTTATAGCGATGTAAGACAACTGGTGAGAGTGGGAATGAAGGGAAAAGTCTCTGAGTGCTTATGGAAGGAGGTTCCACTTGAGATAAACTCTGAAGAAATGGGTAGCTGTTCCATGTTACACACCTACAACACACTTGTGTGAATATCTATATTATTAGCTTTCCGTTACTCTGCCCACTAATACACACTTACTCAATACTATTTTCAGTGACTCTTTACTGTAACACTTTTTCTTTACTCCTTAATCTCTTGATTCAATATACAAGTGAGAATTATTCTTTTGTATGCCTGCCAGACCTGTGATTAAGAGAGGCCTCTTTTTATTCTATTTTAAAGTTCTATTTTTTAAACAAAAGCTTAGAGGACCTATTAAATAAATCATGATACATCCAAAATATTGACTAACGTGCAACCATTACAAAGAATGAAATAGAGAACATATATAGACTTAGGAGAATGCCCATAATTAAAATGGTAAAAACCAAAAAAAAAATCCAGAGGATCATATATATGATATGGAAACATCATATGCTCATATTGAGATTGATGTTTCTGTATATAAAGAACCTGAAAGAATAAATACGAAAACTTTTGTAGTAGCTAACTTTGAGGGATATACCATTTTATGTTTAGTATAATTCTTATTTTTTATCTTAAATAATTAAAACAACAAAGATACTCATATTGAAAGAAGCGCAAAGGATACACCATTTATTTTACCCCTCTAAGAATTAAAATAAACAATTTGCACTTTTTCCAATAATTAATTTTTAGAAAATGTCAAAAATCATAAATTATATGCAGATATAAGTTCAAATCCTTGAACAAATTCTCGTGATAAGTGACAATAAAAATTAAGTTTATATTAAGGCAAAATTATAATTTTATTATCATTAAAGCCAAGAAGTAGTTTACATCAACAAGCAGCAAGACTATTTTCTGTCAATATACCAAAAACATCAGCAATAATCACCTAAAGATAAGCAACAACAGGCCAGGAGTGGTGGCTCACGTCTGTAATCCCAGTACTTTGGGAGGCTGAGGTAGGCCTCCCAAATCACAAGGTAAGGAGTTCAAGACCAGCTTGGCCAACATGGTGAAACCCTGTCTCTACTAAAAATACAACAATTAGTCAGACATGGTGGCGGGCACCTGTAATCCCAGCTACTTGGGAGGCTGAGGCAGGAAAATTGCTCGAACCTGGGAGACGGAGGTTGCAGTGAGCCGAGATTGTGCCACTGCAATCCAGCTTGAGTGACAGAGCAAGACTCCGTCTCAAATAAATAAATACGCAACAACAAAGGTAACACATTTATGCAATGTGCTTTATGATTTTTCAACACATCTATAAATGGAAATAAAATATTTGAAAACACAGCAGGCAATATATAAAGATAAAATAGAATCATAAAACCTTAGCCATTCATCAGAAAATGATACAATGCTGCATCACAAAGGCATTCATAGATTAGAACTATAATGTAACAGCTTGAAAAATAAAAAAGTTTATTTACTTTCTGCAATTGCACTGTATCTCAGTTGTCCTCACCTGCAGCTACACAAGGCATTCTTGCCATCAGTAATCTTTGACTCAACCAGATCAAGATAAACAGCATGTGCTTCCCGTATGGGATTTGAGGAGTCACACATTCGTTTTACAGTCCTTGATTTGTTTAATCCTTATTTCAGTTCAATGAGTAGACAATAATGATGCTGTTGCATGTACTTTCCAGATGAGGAAATTTAATATCCTAGAAGCACCATGAGTTTGCTAGCCACAAATCTCGTGAGCAGTGAGGAAATTGTTATCTACAAACACATAAAGCCTAAGAAATAATCAAGCAAATTCTAAATAAATACAACCTGCCTATTCATTATAACAGAGACTTTCTGACTCCTGGTTGGTTTTTATGCTACCATTCTGACACGGTTGGTTTTTATGTTACCACTGTTTTGTTTTCTTTGTCTTACGTCTCTAAACTGTACTGTTCAGCTCTTTTAGGCACTGCAAAGTTGTCTTGAATTAGGAAAGAGGTGCTAGAATGTGGGCGTGGGTGTTGACCTACATCTGAACAATTTGCATATGATTCACCACAATTAAACAATTTGGTTTCAAATAGCTATAATTAAGTTATTATCAGAGAAGTATTTACTAGTCTAGAAATTCTAAATTTATCTTTACATATACCCTAACTGAGAAAAGGGCCACATTTTCTGCACTCTATTAAGTAAAGCAAATGCTGAACTAAATGCCTCCATGTTAACATTTATATTGTTAAGTCACTGACAGCAAATTATATGAATGATACTTTAGTCATTTCTTTAAAAATTATAGGTTTGAAATAGCAAAAAAACTACGAAATGATGGTAGACAAAAAGAGTTTCAGTTTCTAACTTCTACACACACACACACAGAATTGCCTTCCTGATGTATGGAAATTATATACAGCAATGTCAAGGCACGATGAAATTATGGAGAATATCAAAATTTAGGAGAAAGAGTAAATTCTGTCTATAGTAAAATATAAACTGTAATAGTATGAAAGAAAAATTCTAACCGACAAACACTACACATTTCTAATTGAGCAGTAAGTAGAAATAACACTTTTCACTTAGTCAGAATAAGCAACATCAATTCTATGTATATCTAACAAGGGGAATAAATTATTGAAACACAGATGAAAGAAGCATATTTTCTAACCAAAAAAAATTTATTTTTCCTACCTTTGCAGCTCAGTAGTAAAACGCTCTCTGATGAATTTTTATGGATATCCTGGAAAAGAAACAGAAAACAGATGAAATAGAGAATTCAAAAAAATAGCTAACTACTTTAACATTATTATCCACATTGAGTGTTAGTGGTGTATTTGCTTGGTAACCATACACTGTGGCAAGGCATTCTCCGTTCCTTCTCATACATACGTGAGACTGGCAACACTGATAGTGACAAAGGGCACATGAGCATTAGAATAAAAGCATGAGCATGTTTGCGCTCTGTAGAGCATGAATGTAATGATTAAAACTCTTGGTGGGGCATGGTGGCTCATGCTTGTAATCCCAGCATGTTGGGAGGCTGAGGCAGGTTGATTGCTTGAGCTCAGGAGCTCAAGGCCAGCCTGGGTAACATGGGGAAACCCCGTTTCTATCAAAAATACAAAAAGTAGCCAGGCATGGTGGTGGCACCTCAGCTACTCAGGAGACTGAGGTGGAAGGATCACTTGAGCCCAGGAGGCAGAGATGGCAGTGAGTTGAGATCATGCCACTACACTCCAGCATAGGTGACAGAGCAAGATTCCATCCCAAAATTAAAAAAAAAAAAAAAGACTCATTGTTATTCAAAATGATTAGTCAATTTAGTAATTTTTAAATTGACAGTTGGTAAAGGTAAAAAAAGAAAAATCACTCCATATTGCTAAAACAAAATAACAGCTAAAAAATAACAAAACTAAGACTTTTAGATTTAATAACATCTTTTTAAATTATTTAAAAAATAGGTGCTGAGATTGAAATCCATTATGTGGACATGATCATAAGATTTCAGCTTAAGTGGCCCAAGTTTTACATTCTAGAAACGTAACAGACTATTATCTGGTGTAGAGAACTATTATTAAAAATTATGATGCCCTTCATTAAAACAGCATTAGTCTTATAACTGGAAAGTAATTTAAAAATCAACTGGTTCAACGTCCTCACTTTACAGATAAGCAAAGCAAGGTCACATCACTAGTTCATGGCAGAACTAAGGGTAAAATTTCCATCTCTCTTCCTTATACCCATTTCACAACATTAAATTATTTAACCCTTCATAATTTCCAAGATTGGAAAGATGTAAAGGAAGTAGAGTTATGTATTTTCTTCTTGATAAGTTCCATCCGCTTGATGAAACATATTTCTGCCTGAATAATCTATGTCATCAACATTTATGTATCCACCTCATTTAAAACTCCTTTCCTTGACCATTCTTGGCTGCCTTTGCCACCTGCTGATTGTGGGGCCTTGAGTGAACATAGGCGGTAGCCAGCAGGCCCGTGCAAGACCTAGCGGTGTGCTGTCTTCACATCTGACTCAGTGCAGTCACAGTGGTGGTGGCCACAGGGGTGCTTGTGTCACTCCATTCCGTTTTAGGTGGCTCAGAACAGAGAGAGAGACTGTACGCTTGGGAGAAAGCAAGGAAAGAGAACAAGAGGTTTTGCCTGGTAATCCAGAGAATTCTCCCGGATCTTGTCCAAGACCATCAAGTTGGTACCTCTATGAGTCTGCAAGCACCACAGAGTTACTGGGCTTGGGATGCTCCCTACAGCAGAAACGTCTTAGGTCATAACACTCAAGTTCTTTCAAATATCTGGAAAGGCTCCCCAAGAATTCTGGACAGCTACAAATAAGCCTAGACAGTGAAGACTACAATAAATACCTGAATCTTCAATGCCCAGACACCGAAGAACATCCACTAGCTTCAGTACCATCCAGGAAAACATGATGTCACCAGGTGAACTAAATAAGGCACCAGGGACCAATCCTGGAGAAACAGATATATGTGACCTTTCAGACAAAGAATTCAAAATAGCTATGTTGAGTAAACTCAAAGAAATTCAAGATAACACAGAGAAGCAATTCAAAATTGTATCAGAAAAATTTAACAAAGAGATCAAAATAACCAAAAAGAAGCATAACTTCTTGAGCTGAAAAATGCAATTGGCATAATGAAGAATGCATGAGTCCATTAATAGCAGAATAGATCAAGAAGAAGAACAAATTAGTGAGTTTGAAGAACAGGCTACTTAAAAATACAGTCAGAGGAGACAAAAGATAAAAGAATAGGAAACAATAAAGCATGCATACAGAATCTGGAAAATACCCTCACAAGGGCAAGGCTTTAAGGGCAATATCTAAGAGGGTTTCTGAGAAGAAGCTCTACAAGCTAGAAGGGACTGGAGCCCCATCTTCAGCCTCCTAAAACACAACAATTATCAGCCAAGAATTTTGTATCTAGCAAAACTAAGCTTCATAAAGGAAGGAAAAAATAGTCTTTTTCAAACAATTGCTGAGAGAATTTGCCAGTAACAAGCCAGCTAGCACTACAAGAACTGCTAAAAGGAGCTCTAAATCTTGAAACGAATCCTTGAAATACACCAAAATAGAACCTCCTTAAAACAAATATCATAGGACCTATAAAACAAAAACACAGTTAAAAAAACAAACAAAGTATTCAGGCAAGAATTAGCATGATGAAAAGAAAAGTACCTCACATCTCAATACTAACATTGAGTGTAAATGACATAAATGCTCCACTTAAAAGACACAAAATCACAGAACGGATAAGAGTTCACCAACTAAGTACGTGCTGTCTTCAAGAGACTCACCTAACACATAAGGACTCACATAAACTTAAGGTAAAGGGGTGGAAAAAGATATTCTATGCAAGTGGACACCAAAAACAAGCAGGAGTGGCTATTCTTATATCAGACAAAACAAACTTTAAAGCAATAGCAATTAAAAAGACAAAGAGGGACATTATATAACGATAAGAGGACTAGTGCAACAGGAAAATATCACAATCCTATATATACATATATATACACACACACACATATATGTATATATATGTGTGTATATATGTGTGTGTATATATATATACATATATATATGTATATATATATACACACATATGTGTGTGTGTGTGTGTGTATATATATATATACACGCACCTAACACTGGGGGTCCCAAATTTATAAAACTACTACTAGACCTAAGAAATGAGATAGGCAGCAACACAGTAACAGTGAGGGACTTCAATACTCCACTGACAGTGCTAGACACGCCATCAAGACAGAAAGTCAACAAAGACACAATGGATTTGAACTATACTCTACAACAAATGGACTTAACAGAAATTTACAGAACATTCTACCGAACAACTGCAGAATGTATACTCTATTTATCAGTGCATGGAACATTCTCCAAGACAGACCATATAATAATTGAGACAAAACAGGTCTCAATACATTTAAGAAAATTGAAATTATATCAGGTACTCTCTCAGATCACAGTGGAATAAAATTGGAAATCAACTCCAGAAAGAACCTTTAAAACCATGGAAATACATGGAAATTAAATAACCTGCTCCTGAATGATCAACGGGTCAACAATAAAATCAAGATGGAATTTTAAATTTAAAAATTCTTTGAACTGAATAATAGTGACACAACATATCAAAACCTCTGAGATACAGCAAAGGCAGTGCTAAGAGAAAAGTTCATAGCCTTAAATACCTACATCAATAAGTCTGAAAGAGCACAGACAATCTAAGGTTATACCTTGAAGAACTAGAGAAACAAGAACAAACCAAACCCAAACCCAGCAGAAGAAAGGAAATAGCAAAAATCAGAGCAGAACTAAATAAAACTGAAACAAAAAAAATCAGAAAAAATAAATGAAACAAAAAGCTGGTTATTTTAAAATATAAATAAAGTTGATAGACCATTAGTGAGATTAACCAAGAAAAGAAGAGGGAAGATCCAAAATAAGCTCAATTAGAAATGAAACAGGAGATATTACAACCGATACCACAGAAATACAAAAGATCATGCAAGGCTACTATGACCACCTTTAAATGCATAAACTAGAAAACCTAAAGGAGATGGATACATTCCTGGAAATATACAACCCTCCAAGATTAAACCAGGAAGAAATAGAAACTCTGAACAGACCAATAATAAGCAGCAAGATTGAAATGGTGCTAAAAAAAAAAATTGCCAACAACAAAAGAAAAGTCTAGGACCTGTTGGATTCACAGCTGAATTACATAAGACATTCAAAGAAGAACTGGTACTATCTATTGACACTATTCCACAAGATACAGAAAGAGCGAATCCTCTCTAAATCATTCTATTAATATGAAGCCTATATCACCCTAATACCAAAACCAGGAAAGGACATAACCAAAAAAGAAAACTACAGACCAATGTCCCTGATGAACATAGATGTTAAAATCATTAACACAATACTAGCTAACCAAATCCAACAACATTTCAAAAAGATAATCCACCATAATTAAGTGAGTTTCAAACCAGGAATGCAGGAATGATTTAACATACACAAGTCAGTAAATGTGATACACCACATAAACAGAATTAAAAACAAAAATCACATGATCATCTCAATAGATGCAGAAAAAGCACTTGACAAAACCCAACATCCCTTTATGATTAAGACTCTCAGCAAAATTGGCATATAATGTAATAAAAGCCATGTGTAACAAACCCACAGCCAACATAATACTGCATGGGGGAAAGTTGAAAGAATTCCCTCTGAGAATTGAAACAAGACAAAGATGCCCACTCTCACCACTCCTCTTCAACATCGTACTGAAAGTCCTAGCCAGAGTAATCAGACAAGAGAAAGAAATAAAGGGCATCCAAATTAGTAAAGAGGAAGTCAAACTGTCACTGTTTGCTGATCATATAATTGTTTACCTATAAAACCCTAAACACTCCTCCAGAAAGCTCCTAGAACTGATGAAAGAATTCAGCAAAGTCTCCAGATACAAAATTAATGTACACAAATCAGTAGCTCTTCTACACACCAAAATTGACTAAGCTGAGAATCAAATCGATAACTCAACCCCTGGCCGGGTGCAGTGGCTCACGCCTGTAATCCCAGCACCTTGGGAGGCCGAGGTGAGTGGATCATCAGGTCAGGAGATAAGACCATCCTGGTTAACATGGTGAAACCCCATCTCTACTAAAAATACAAAAAATTAGCCAGGCATGGTGGCGGGCGCCTGTAGTCCCAGCTACTTGGGAGGCTGAGGCAGGAGAATGGCGTGAACCCAGGAGGCGGAGCTTGCAGTGAGCTGAGATCGCATCACTGCACTTCAGCCTGGGCGACAGAGCGAGAGTCTGTCTCAAAAAATAGATAAATAAATAAAAAATAACTCAACCCCTTTTACCATAGCTGCAAATAAAATAAAATAAAATAAAATAAAATAAAATAAAATAAATAAAATAAAATACTTAGTAGTATACCTAACCAAGGAGGTGAAAGACCTCTACAAGGAAAACTACAAAACACTGCTGGAAGAATTCACAGACAACACAAATAAAGGGAAACACATCCCATGCTCATGCATTGGTAGAATCAATACTGTGAAAATGGCCACACTACCAAAAGCTCTACAAATTCAATGCAATTCCCATCAAAATAACACCATCATTCTTCACAGAACTAGAAAAAAATATCTTAAAATTCATATGGAACCAAAATAGAGCCCACATAGCCAAAGCAAGACTAAGCAAAAATAACAAATCTGAAGGCATAGCACATTACCTGACTTCAAACTATACTACAAGGCCATAGTCACCAAAACAGCATGGTACTGGTACAAAAATAGGCACATAGACCAATGTAACAGAAAAGAGAACCCAGAAATAAAGCCAAATACTTATAGCCAACTTATTTTTCAAAAAGCAAACAAAAACACAAAGTATGGAAAAGACACTCTATTCGAGAAATGATACTGTGATAATTGTTAGCAAGCCACATGTAGAAGAATGAAACTGGATCCTCATTTCTCACTTCGTACAACAATAAACACAAGATAGATCAAGGACTTAAATCTAAGAACTGAAACCATAAAGATTCTATAAGTTAACATTGGAAAAACCCTTCTAGACATTGGCTCAAGCGAACACTTCATGACTAAGAACCCAAAGGCAAATGCAGCAAAAACAAAGAAAAACAGATGGAACTTAATTAAACTAAAATGCTTCTGCATAGCAAAGAAACATCTGGCAGAGTAAACAGACAAACCATAGAGTGCGAGAACATCTTTGCAATCTATACATCCAACAAAGGACTAATATCCAGAATTGACAAGGAACTCAAACAAATCAGCAAGAAGAAAACAAACAATCTCATTAAAAAGTGAACTAAGGACATAAGTAGACAATTCTCAAAAGAAGATATACAAATGGCCAACAAACATATGAAAAGAATGCTCAATATCACTAATGATCAGGGAAATGCAAATCCAAATCACAATGCGATACCATCTCACTCCTGCAAGAATGGCCAGAATCAAAAGCAGTCTACAAATTCAATGCAATTCCCATGAAAATAACACCATCATTCTTCACAGAATCAAAAAAAAATAAATAAATGTTGGCATGAATGTGGTGGAAAGGGAACACTTTTACACTGCTGATGAAAATGAAAACTAGTACAACCACTATGGAAAACAGTGTGGAGATTCCTTAAAGAACTAAAAGTAGAACTACCATTTGATTCCGCAATCCCATATTGGGTATCTACCCAGCAGAAAAGTAGTGATTATAGGAAAAAGATATTTGCACACACAAGTTTATAGTAGCACAAATTGCAGTTGCAAAAATTGGAACCAGCACAAATGCCCATTAATCGACCAGTGGATTAAAAAATTGTGGGGTATATATATATCACAATTTTTATATATATATATATATATATATATATATATATATATATATATATACACACACACCATTGAATACTACTCAGCCATTAAAAAAGAATGAAATAATGGCATTCACAGGGAATTGGAGACCATTATTCTAAGCGAAATACTTCAAGAATGGAAATCCAAACACTGTATGTTCTCACTCATAAGTGGGATGCAAAGCTATGAGGACGTGAGGATGCAAAGGCATAAGAATGATACAATGGACTTTGGCAACTTGGGGAAAATGGTAGGAGAAGGATGAGGGATAAAAGACTACACATTGGGTACATGGTACACTGCTTGGGTGATGGGTGCATCAATAAATCACCACTAAAGAACTTAATAATGTAACCAAACACTATCTGTTCACCAAAAACCTATTGAAATAAAAAAAAAAGAACTTATACCAATCTTACTCAAACTATTTTAAAAAATAAAAGCAGAGAAAATACTTCCAAACACATTGTATGAGGGTGGTATTATCCTGATATGAAAACCAGACAAAGACACATCAAAAAAAGAAAACTACAAGCCAATATTGCTGATGAATATTGATGCAAAAATTCTCAATAAAATACTAGCAAACAGAATTCAACAACACATTACAAAAATCAATCATTATAACAATACATTACAAAAATCACTCATTAATCCCTGGGATGCAAGGATGGTTCAACATATGCAAACCAATCAATGTGATACATCCTATCAAGAGTATGAAGGATAAAAACCATGTGATTATTTCAATTGATGCTGAAAGAGCATTTGATAAAATTCAGCATCCCTTCATAATAAAAACCCTTAAAAAACTGGGCATAGAAGAAATACACCTCAACATAATAAAAACCACATACGACAGACCCATAACTAGTATCATACTGAATGAGGAAATACTGAAAATCTTTCCTCTACAATTGGGAACATATAAGGATGACCATTGCCATCACTGTTATTCAACATTGCACTGTAAATCCTAGCTACAGCAATCAAACAAGAGAAAGATATAAAGCTCATCCAAACTGAAAAGGGGGAGAAGTAAAATTATCCTTGTTTGCAGATGATAAGATCTTATTTCTGGAAAAACCTAAAGAATTCCCCCAAAACTATTAGAACTGATAAATTCAGTAAAGTTGCAGGATACAAAATCACCATATAAAAACCAGTAGCATTTCTATATGCCAACAGCAAACAATCTGAAAAGGAAATATTTAAAAAATCCCATTTATGATAATCACATATAAAATTAAGTATGCAGGAACTAACTTAACCAAACAAGTAAAAGATCTCTATAATGAAAACTATAAATTGATGAAAGAAGTTGAAGAGGACATCAAAAAAAATGAAAAAACAAATCCATGTTCATGGATTGGAAAATCAATATTGTTAAAATGTCCATTCTACCCAAAGAAATCTATAGATTCAATGTAATCCCTATCAAAATTCCCATGACATTCTTCAAAGAAATAGAAAAAAATCAATCCTCATATTAATATGGAACCACAAAAGACCGAAAATAGCCAAAGCTATCCTAAGCAAAAAGAATAAAACTGGAGGAATCACATTACCTGACCTCAAATTATACTACAGAGCTATGGTAACAAAAGCAGCATGGTACTGGCATAAAAACAGACACATAGAACAGTGGAACAGAATAGAAAACTCAGGAACAAATCTACGCACCTACAGTGAACTCATTTCTTTTTTCTTTTCTTTTTTTTTTTTTTTTTTTTACAAAGGTGCCAAGAACATACACTGGGAAAAAGACAGTCTCTTCAATAAATGGTGCTGTGAAAACTGGATATCCCTATGCAAAAGAACAAAACTAGACGCCTGTCCCAAATCAAATAAAAATGGATTGAAGGCTTAAGTCTAAGACCTCAAACCGTGAAACTACTACAAGAAAACACGGGGGGAAACGCTACAACATGGGTCTAGGCAAAGACTTCTTGAGCAATACTCCACAAGCACAGGCAACCAAAGCAAACATGGTCAAATGGGATCACATCAAGTTTAAAAGATTCTGCTCAGTAAAGGATACAATCAACAAAGTGAAGAGACAATCCACACAGAATGGGAGAAAATATTTTCAAACTACCCATGGGATAAGGAATTAATAACTGGAATATATAAGGAACTCACACAACTCTAGGAAAAAAAATAATAATCCAGTCAAAAGACAGGCAAGTTTTGAAGAGACATTTCTCAAAAGAAGACATACAAACGGCAAAGCGGCATATGAAAAGGTGCTCAGCATTACTCATCATCAGAGAAATGCAAATCAAAACTATAATGAGATATCATCTCACCTCAGTTAAAATGGCTTATGTCCAAAAGACAGGCAATAACAAATGCTTTCGAGGATGTGGACAAAAGAGAATCCTTGTACACTTTTGGGGGGAATGTAAATTTGTACCACCACTATGGAGAACAGTTTGGAGTTTCCTCAAAAAAACAAAAATTGAGCTACTACATGATCCAGCAATTTCACTGCTGGGTATATACCTAAAAGAAAGGAAATGAGAATATTGAAGAGATATCTGCACACCTATGTTTGTTGCAGCACCATTTACAATAGCTAAGAGTTGAAAACGATGTAAGTGTCCATCAACAGATGAATGGATAAAGACAATGTGGTACGTATACACAATGGAGTATTATTCAGCTATAAAAAAGAATGAGATCCTGTCATTTGCAACAACATGGATGGCACTGGAGATCGTTAAGTGAAATAATCCAGGCACAGAAAGACAAACATCACATGTTCTCAGTCATTTTGGGGATCTAAAAATCAAAAAGACTGAAGTCATGGACAGAGAGAGTAGAAAGGATAGCTACCAGAGGCTAGGAAGTGGTAGTGGGGGATTGTGGGTGGAGATGGGGATGGTGAATGGGTAAAAAAAAATTTTTAAAAATAGAAAGAATGAATAAGAGCTACTATTTGATAACACAACATGGTGACTATATTGAAGAATAACATTTTAAAATAAGAGTGTAATTGGATTGTTTGCAGCTCAATGAAAGTGATAGATACTCCATTCTTGATGATGTGCTTATTTCACATTGCATGCTTATATCAAAACGTCTCATGTACCACATAAATATATACACCTACTCTGTACCCAGAAAAAAATTTTAACATAAAATAAAACTCCATTCCTTGATGGAGGGAGATACCAATGAATTAGATGACAACATTCTGATCTTAAGCTGCTTACAAATCAATGAGAGAAAGCGGGAACAAAAATTAAGTTAAAAAGCACATGAGCTACAGAGCTGGCAAAATCAGTCAATAACACTACTAGCTAGATATGAAAGAAGCCACCTAGTAGTCCTTCATATAAAATCTGTTTTCTAGGCAGACTTCAGACAAAGAAAATGTACCATTTGCTCTTTAAAATATGCTTCCTCATTCTAAATTGATCTGTAAAATTATAAGCAATAACGGAATTATTCTTTTCTCTCTGGCTACATTTCATGTTTTTAAAAATATATAAACATTTGTGACTACGAAATAATATAATTTTTGTAACAATTAACAAACCGTTTCTGGTAAATGCTTTCAGAAGATACATAGTAACCCTTGGCCAAGTTTGTTTTGCTATTAACAGATAGTAACCTCTAGGTTTTCAGTGAGTACAATAACAGAATCAACACTACATAAGCATAGATTCCACTGCTGTACTATCACAACCTGGAATTCTAAGAGACTGGGAACTGAGCAAACAGCAACACAATAGCTGTGGGAATGTTTGCTTGTGCTATAATCTCAGAAACAGCTTGTGTGTACCACACTGGAAGCTCACAGTATCAGTAAGATGCATCTTTCCTTGTTGGACAAACTCAATGATTAATTCATGTTTTCCTTGCAGAATGTCAGAGGATGAATGTAGTAAGCTTAAAAGTCATATCAGATATAAAGAAGAGATTAGATTTAAAACTGTTCTTAAAATATAGGCTTTAAATGATTTGAGAGGTCGAGCCAGGGTACCCAGCTAGAGCAGCTAGTAGCTGTAACAAGAAAAAGCATTATTTAATAATAAGGTGTATTCACCGGATCTTATGACTCGAGTTTTTCAATTCTGCCTAAATCATTAAAAAACAATGCTGAGACAAACATTTTTTGTGCCAAAGTTTAAGTAACTTGACCCAACCATATTTAAGAGGAATAAAGTCACAGAATGAATTACAAAGAAATGTGTTTTTTGAAATAGCAGTAATTGGTAAAGTACAAAGTGTGTCTACATTTTTCTATAAACAGTCATATGAACATAGTTCAGCATTCTTATTTTATAGATATATAAATTTATGCACATACACACACTACTGTAAGTGGACACAATTATGCTTTGCACAAGCAAATATGCTTAAACACTGAAATCTATTTTTCTAATCCATCATCTCAAGTTAAGAATACTTGAGAAGGGTGTGGTGGCAGGCACCTGCAGTCCCAGCTACTCGGGAGGCTGAGGCAGGAGAATGGCATGAACCCAGGAGTCGGAGCTTGCAGTGAGCAGAGATCGCGCCACTGCACTCCAGCCTGGGAGACAGAACGAGACTCCGACTCAAAAAAAAAAAAAAAAAAAAAAAAAAAGAATACTTGAGAACATAAAACACATAATGCATTAGAATGCATTAGAAGAATATTTTTCTTAACTGGAGTTGAGATTTTTGGCTTTTTCACCATCTCCAAAATAAAGGTGATGGTAAATAAACACACCTGCAAGTTTCAAAGTGACATACGTGGTGTAAGTGACTACCAATTTAAGACAAGATTACCATAATGTGGAAGGCAAGATTTTGCAGACAGTTGATAGACAAAGAGCTAAATCAAGTTACCAGTTTGTTATATAAATTACTTAGAAACTCTCTTCTTGTTCTCTACTCCCTCTTTCACTGAAGAGAGAATTGTTTATGAAGATGCAACGAAAAGCATCTTCAAAACAATGTCCTTTTAAATTAACAATCTTCTAGTTTAGAAAATCAAGGTTTGAACAATCAAAAGAATTTAAAATATCGTGCAACTGTATTCTATCTTTCATTACAAAAGGCTTTAGCTTTTTCATCAGGATAAGAAGTCATAAGAGGTTGATATTCTACAAGGAAAGCAAGTTGCTCGCAGTTGAAGAATAGGGACAAAACAGACCTTAGCATTTTTACAAAAGTGCGTAGGAAGAAATAAACAATATTACAATGTCTGTACTATGCACCTTTGACACAAAACAAACATACTCTTTATAATGAATACATAGGAAATTATACTTAACAGGTTTATTAAAACAGAATTTTTAAATACAGTATCATTCGTAGGTTAACTGAGTTAAAAACTTTTTGATTGTCTAGATAAGTCCACTTATTTTACAGATGCATAAAGGAATTAAGATGTGCACTATAATATTTATGGTAAAGTCTAATTTTATTATCACGGCACATGCTTTCTTTTGATTTTCCACAAAGCTTGGCATTGCCACTTTAAAAATGAGAATTATTGAAATGCCTCAATTTTTCAGTTTTGAGATTCACCTCCCAGCTCCTCTTCATGATTCAAATCAAGTAATGCCTACTAGCAATATATTTTAAAATTCAAAACATATATTCTTCTATTTAATTAACGCAGAAGAACACCAGGTTAAAAAATAAAGCTTAATTAAAAAATATAAATTTCCCCACATTAATAACAATGCATATGAACCAATTGTGAATTTTTGTTCATAAGAAATATATATTTTTTCCTCTTAGCCTTTTGTGCACTCCATTTTCTCTTTAATATTCTACAATTTGAATAACCCAGTTCTACACTTTGAATCCAAGTCCAGGATAGGATTAGAGTTAATATTAGCTCCTAGCTTTGATCTCTCTGATATTTATATCAGGAAGTTGTGGTTTAGTTAATAACACACAGTTTCTGCTCATGAGAGGGTAAAAGACCCAAAGCTTTTATAGTATTATAACTATCTTCACTTCCTAACAATCATAAGATGGTCTAAGTCATTATAAGGCCATTTCTGACCTTTCAGAAGCTGCAGCTTTTTGGCATGGTGATAGAATGGTTTGAGATGAGAATGGTTCCAACAGTAACTTCATGTCCAAGGAATGCGATAAGGCCTTTACCCACAAAGGCTCTATTGGAGAGAATGATACGACTGGTTTTCTGCCAAAAGACCTGCTGTACAGATTGATCTCAAGTGATCATTTTTTTCCAAGTGACAGTTGGAATATGCCCATTAGGATGGTTGTAGAAGTGTTCTTAAGCAACTTGCAGAGGCCCAGCTGAGGTCTTGTCAGCTGATCTGAGAATAGCAGTGACAGCGTCCCAAGGACAGATTGTCAGATTGTCATGTTCAATACCTTTCTAGAATAAAAATCTCCATTTAAGTAAAATGTGTTGTATTTTTAAATCAGTTTTAAAATTACACTTTTAGTATAGTTTTTAGCTATGTTTATTTTGTACATTACAAAGTAAGTTTAACCTTACTTGATGAAAAACACACATGCACATACCCCCTTTAAATGCATTTTCTTTTGACTGCAATTAATGGAATGTATGATATTTCATTTCTAAAAATTATCCCAAATTATATCATAGAAAATACAAAATAATTAATAATTTTTATTAAGAGAAGACTACATACAAAATAAGAAACTCTTGCTTTACGGAGGTTATATACTACCAAAAGTAATAAATTGAGAAATAAATATGTACCATCAATGGTGGTGAAGTGCTATGAAAAGAAATAATACAGGCAAATGTGGAAGTGAGGGGTGGGGATCACATCTTTAGAAAAACTAGGAAGATTAGGAAGGAAAAGAACAAAATAAGAGGTCACAATGCTTCCTAAAGGCTATCAGTTATCACCTTGCTTCTGCTATTTTGGACATTTGGACCTGAGATTCTCCTTTATGTCACCATCTGATCTTCCTGTGAAATGGATAACAACATACACTTTGCAAAATTTCTAACACATGTTTGATTGCAAAATATCTGATGGGGGAGCACTTTGGAAGGCCACAGTGGGAAGATTGCTTGAGCCCAGGAGTTTGAGATGAGTTTGGGCAGCATAGTGAGATCCCATCTCTATTTAAAATACTAAACTAAATATCCGAGCAAATACTATAGGTAAATATCTAAAAACAAACCCACAGTGATGGGGAATATGGGGCTGGTTCATGGGTACAAAAATATAGTTAGAATGAATAAGATCTAGTAGTTGATAGCACAATTGTGTGATTACAGTTAACACAGATTTATTGTACATTTAAAAATAACTAAAAGTATAATTGGAATGTTTGTAACACAAACAAATGATAAATTCTTGAGGTGATGGACACCTCATTTACCCTAATGTGATTATTATGCGTTGTATTCCTATATCAAAGTATCTCATGTACCCCATAAATACATACAGCTACTATATAGTCATAAAATTAAGAATAAAAAATTTAAAAAGTAAAATAAACACAGTGATTAAAGAGAAAGGACTGGAATAGTTTCATAGCATAATAAGCTTCACTGAGTTTTGGACACTTATGACACTTACATATACTAGTTAAAACTTGTAAGTATTATTTCCATTTTATAGATAAGGAAACAGATACTTAAGAGAATTAAGTAACTTCCTAACATGACAAAGATTGTAAAGGAGAACAGCAGAGTTTTGACCTGGGTCCCTGTCACTCTCAAGCCCAGTTCCCCAGCTCCGCCATTTTGAAATAGAAAAGTGAGGCAAAGCCTCTCCGAATGAGACACTCAGTCCTGTTTTTCCCCTGGGGTTGAACCTTTGTAATAACAAATAAAAGAATTGAAAATCAAGTTGTTGCATTTTCTAAAATTAGCATTTTCACTCTTTATTTCTCATAAGCTCATTTAACTCTTCCTTTACAATATAAGAAACCACTTACACAAAAAAATCAAACAAACCAACTTAATCAATTCTAATTTGGGAACACATAAAGTTGTCCTCGATGTAATTCTACCAGTGCTAGACTTGATATAATTCAACTTGGTACAATTCTGCTAATGTTCTGGCATTTGCAAAGATATATATGATTTGTTGTTTCTATCACCCATGGTTATCTTAAAAGCAAACATCTATATTATTGTGTAAATATATAATCTTAAAATATAAATACTAATATTTATAACTAAAAAGAAATTTAGTAATATAAAATGAAAGATAAACTCAAAGAAATATTAAGCTCTAAATTGACTCCTAAATTTATATATTATCCCTTGAAAACTAAACATTTCTTTTACATTTTAAAAACAATTTTGTCTTTATTTGTCACTCCAGATTTGTTGTGAAAACATTTAATTACTTGGCTATAAAAACGAAGATTTATCTGCCTGCAGTTATCAAATTGGTAATTAAGAAAAGCATAAATACTGGCTTTTTTCTTCTTCAGAATTCATTGATAGATATTACAGTCTGAGCACTAACATCTTTTTTCATTATATGATAAACTGAATGTTAGAAGAGCCGTATATTAAGATAACTGCTTTTGTTTTACAATAAATATAAGGAGCAATTTGAAGTACTTACATAAAATTTTAGTTGCTACCAACTTAGGTCCAATAAACTACTGAGATACTAGAGTAACCTGGTCGTCCCATTTTCTATGTAACTAAAGAGGAAGAGTCAATAATCACATTTGACTACGACCCACATTCTCTCCATGGCAAAGAATGGACCTCATTTGTCTCTAAAGATAGATCAATTAAGTTTTGTGGAAAATGACAAAACTCCAGGAGAATGAAGTCAAATGAATGGGAAATATCGGAGGGAACTGCTCAAAGGAAATTACTAAGCCAATCTTTTAAACTGGATGGCATTAACTATGCTCATGTTTCCTCATTGAGAATGGATCTTTATCACTTCTTCCAAGTCCTCAATAATAACCAATCACTTAGAACATGTTTCTTGTACAGAAGACACAGACTACCTCCAAAATATTAAAAGTATACCTATCACTAATACCTGAATTTTAAATGCTCTTTTTGGCAAGTGCTGAAAATTCCAGTTCTCAAATGACACTCTGAAGGACTGTGTTCTTTGGCTCGGCTTTAGCAATGAGCATGCACCACATGTGGCTCTTCTGTCCTTGACCCAGGCCTTCTTGACCTTAAAATATTAGAAGCCTTAAACTTGGAAAAGAATCACATAAACATTGCAGATACAATAGGAAACCGTTAAAACAATATAAGAAACCACTTTACACACACACACAAAGATTTTTCTCACAATGAACAAACTAGTGAGTAATCAAAATTCTCAGTCATTAGAATCAAGATGGTTGCCCAATCTTTGTCAAAGGTGATAATTATATGGGTTGTTGAAGGTGCAAAGCAGCTTATAAGGAGATCTCAAAATATTTAGCTAGTAAGTTCATCCATAGATGACAGCAAAAATTTCACCTACCTTTGCACTTCAAGTTCTCTGAGTGTAAAGGCCTATCTGGTTTTTGACAAATACATCTCCACATACCTGGAACAGAACCTGACAAACGGTAGCTGCAAGCTTAAAATTTCTTGAATGAATGGAAAATTTTAAATTCTTCAATGCAAAACCAATCATATCACTTTTACCCCTGCAAAAAAAAACCATTCAACATCTTCCCATTGCTCCTAGAAAAGAGACTGAACTTCTTAACAATCTACAAGGACCTGCTGGCTTACTGCCTACCCACTTCTTTAGTTTCCTCTCACACATGGAACTCTCACCTGTCAATGCCAAACTGGATTCTTTCAGGACCTAACAGACACCAGCTTCCCTCTATCTATAGCAATATTACCCATCCTAATAGGCGGCTGAGGCGGACTCAACCAAACACAACTACACAAAGTCCTAGCCTACTCCTCAATCGCTCACATAGGCTGAATGTGGCCCCAACTGGTCACAAATACATGCACTATAAAATTACTTTTTAAATACTTCAAAATACAAAAGTTCATAAGAGTCAAAAATAATAAAAAAAAATAGGCTCTAAGTATGAAATCTAGAATGGGTATTACCATTTTGCCATGCTCGCTTTCAGTATCTTTTTCTCTATCTCTTAAAAAAAGCTAAAAGAACCTAGCTCACTATTTACTATCTCATTTCATTCAGGTATCTTCTCAGACAGGACTTCCTTTAACAGTCAATCTAAAACGACATCACTCCTAACCTTTCATTTTCTTATTCTGCTTTACTATTTTTTGTATCGTTTATTGCTGTCTATGTTACGTATTTGCTAAATGATAAAATGTTTATCTGGCTGACTTTCCAGAATGTAAGCTGCAAGGTGAATAAATATCTTACTATGACCAACGTTTCACCCAATGCATTCATTCCCTTTCCCCTCTATCCCATGCAAATACCAACAGCGGTCTGAAGTCAGCATATGTGCTTTGTATATGTAGCTTTTACCTTTCCTAAGAAAGCGTATATCTGTAATAAAGTTACTGCACAGCTGTCTTTCCTTTTGTTGCCTGGTTAACGTCCACCCATCCTACAGATTTCAACCGAAGTGTCTCCTCGTTAGACAGGCCTTCCCCACCACCCTGATTATTCACTGTTTACTGTGCACTTCTCAGCAATTGTGACAGTAAAAATTTTACTTTTGCTTGTGTGGGTACTGAATAATCTGCCTCTTCTGCCACTAGACTATAAGCTCTACAAAAGTGGTCAATTCTGTGTTTATTATTCCTGGCATGTGTAAAGTGCTCAGGAAACATTAGTGGATGAGTGAATTAAGCTGTAATATATGAGAAATGATTCCTATCTCTTCTCTCTCACATGAAGATACATACTTAATAAGAACAGGCATCAGTCAAACCCATGGCCAGATATTTTTTCTCCATTTTCCTACAGATGAAATTCATGTGTCTGGCTAACTTGAAACAAGGATAACAAGGCACTATTTCTATTTGCCACATGATTACTTTTCCGCATAATTTTTTATTATACTTCTGGGGAGCTTTCCATTCATCTCTATGAGTAGACCAGTTCACACAGTATTCTGTATTTTAAGGCAAAAAAATTTATTTCAACACCTTCTAAATCTAGTAGTCACCAAATTATATTCAGGTACCTAAGAGAAGACTACTTTGTGCTATTTACTGATGTTTCAGGGAATCAAGTACAAATATTTCAAATTGCTGTCTCATGATTCTCAAAAAATTTCATGAAAAATACGGGATCCTGCTTATATAAGTTCCTGCTCAAATTTTCGTGTTATTGGATCACATTACAGAGCATTTGTATTTTGACACTGAGCCCTTTTTCTTCTGGCTTCTTTTTTCTTACATTTCTTTCAAACGATGTGTACTCCCACATACACAACATACACATATACACACACACCTTGATTGGTAATTGAGACTCGGACAATACCGAAATCCTTTTATCAGCATATAATTATTTCTGTTTAGGTTTATAAAAACCAAATGAGTAAAATTCAAGAAAACTGAGAAAAAAGTTTTAGAACCTAAGGTCTCTAAAATATATTGACACATAAGAATAAATTTTAACAGCAAATTTCTCCAGGACATATAGAGTTGTTTTGTTTTTTTCTTCCTTTTCTTTTTTGGAATTGCTCTTTTTTGGAATTTGTCTTGCTCTGTCATATAAGCACCCAGGCTGGAGTGCAGTGGTGCAATTACGGCTAACTGTAACCTCAACCTCCCGGGTTCAAGCAATCCTCCCACCTCAGCCTCTCAAGTAGCCGGGGACTACAGGCACATGGCACCATGCCTGGCTAATTTTTTTGTATTCTTTTGTAGAGATGGGTTTTTACCATGTTGCCCAGGCTGGTCTTGAACTCCTGGGTTCAAGTGATCTACCAACTCGGCCTCTCAAAATGCTGAGATTAAAGGCATAAGCCACCATGCCTGACCCATATAGAGATATTATACCTACTTTTAAATCTGCGAGTCATGTCTTTGGTTTATGACTAAGAAGACCAGAAGAGTAGTATGAATTACAGTATAAACAATTTTGAAACACTTTTATTAGATATTTCTCAACCATATAAAGCCAAAGCATGTCTCTGGGTGAATCAATAGTATATACAGTGAATATGTGTTTTTTAAACATTGGGAGCGAAAATAAATGTAAAATATACATGGCTTTAATATATAATGTATAGTAATAATTTATGGCAAAAGAAAACAGAATTAAGGTATTTGGGAACAATTTCCCAAAAAAAGCTTGTTTTCTCTACAGTCTTTAACTATTATCATTTTTTAAAATACATAATTTTCATCAGAAAATGTATTTAGTATTTCTATGCTTTACACAGGAGTTTAAACCTTAAATTCCCACAGCAGCCTAGCAATGTAAATTAATTATGCGGATTAAGGGAAGACTGGATTGCCTGAAGAGTACATGATAGAAGTTTATGAACTGTGCTTTAGGAAAGACAAATAAATACCTCTCCTAAATAAATCTGTATTTTACATGTGCAGCAATACTTTCAAAGTTAATTGATTCATCTTATACGGTGCTTACTGATGTGCCCGTTACTATACAAGTTGTCTGAAAATTGCTAGACTAATAAAATTGTGTTTCTTGGTGTCTATCAGTAGGCTAGGCAAACACGTAAGTGGAAAAATAACTAAGTATAAATATACTAAGAACAATAACAGGAATTGATAGAGATATGCATAGATTATTACAGGAATATGGACTAGAGTCATAATCTTTGGCTGAACTCAAGAAAAGGGTGAGAACTGGGCTGACTCTTTTCAACACAGGTAAAAATTAATTGGAATTGGGATTGGCAAAAAGGTAGGAGTGTAAGGAGAAAGCCTCCAAACAAAGGGAGCAATATGAGTAAAAGCCCGGAAAGAAGAAACAGCATGGTGTAAGCAAGAAACTGCTAGCACCAAAGTGTTTCACAGAATATGATGCAGGGAGTGGCTGGAGACAAAGCAGGAAAATCTGACCAAGGTCAGATCGTGGATGACATAGTGCTGCACTATGGGGTTTATCCTAATCAATATGGCAAATGCATTTACTCTTATTTGCCAAATCTTATATGATGTGATTGGGTGGCTTCTATTTTGAGAATTCCTCAGAATCTTTCTAAATAAATATTAAAATAACAAAAGAGAATATTTTAATTAACTAGTAATATTTTTCATAGATACAAAAATAAGGAGTCATGACATTGATGCTATATGTGCTATTTCTGCCATACAGGGATGGTGGACTTTCAGTGTATGTTTGAATTACAATGTCAAGATTTTTCTTTAATATAGATTGAAGAAAAGGCAAGAGTTGGAATGGACAAAAAAATAAGAGGCCTTTGTAGTAGCTCAGAAGGGAGACGATGAGAGTTCTAAACAAGGCAGTGGAAATACACAGGGAGAGGAGGGAAATTTTCAAGAAATGTTTAGGAAGCTATATTGGAAAAAGTCAGATATGGGTGATGAGGCTTAAGGAGGAGTCATGATGACTCCTAAATATTAGCTTGGTAAATTGGCTCATACTGAAGTCATCACCTAGGAGAAACAGCATAAGAGTAACCATCAACTTGAAGAAGAAAATGCTGAGGTATGGCTTTGAGATTTAAGATAGATTTAAGTAGAGCTACCTAGAGGAAATGGTCATGTGGCTCAGGTACGAAGTCATTTTGTTGGGGACAAAAATTGGGAGAAATAGCAGCATACTAGCAAGAGCTGAAATTATGGAATTGATTTGCTCACCTAAAACCTGTATTTAGAATGAGGGGATAAGGAATCCAAGAATGATAAATAATAAATTGTTCATAGGAGAAAGCAGCCCCTGAAGAAGACAGAGAGGAGCAATGATGAAGGATTAGAAGGAAAAGAGTGGAGAGACTCACAGAAGCCATGGGAATTTCAAACAGGGTGGTAGACCAAGTCAGACACATCGAAGAAGTCCAATAAAGTAAAGACTACATATGCCCCTTGGGTTTCACAATTAAGAGCTTTTCAGGTGAACATAGATATGGGAGTCATTTCAATAGCATCTTACATACATACATACACACATACACACATAATATATATTAGAATGTATTCTAATATAGTGTCTATATAAGCAAGAAGAAAAACATTTTTCTCATGTTTATGGAATAAATACAAGAAAGGCTATGGTCTGTTCCTTGTATGAATAAAATATTAATTTGAAAATAGTTCATTTCTATGCCATTTTAAATATGCAGCTGATACATCATATGTTAATGAAAATATGTATGAGCTTTAAGGTACCTATAGTCATGTGGGTTAGACACCAGACATGAAGATGCTGTATGCCTACAGTTATTATGTGTTTATTATTTATTTATTTATAACTATTGTTATTTATTTTATTATTATTGCCTTTAGAAAATACTCTCTATTTCTCAAAGAATCATACAGGGTATGTTAATACGTATTACTTAAAAAATAATCTTTCAAAATATTTTGAATTAGAAGTTGGAGATATTTTATGTTATAAAAATTACCTTTGAAATGTTATTTAAACATGGGCAAGAAATTTAGGGCTTTAATTTTTTTTAAGGTCTGAATCATAGGTAAAAATATGAAGACAGGCAGGCCAAGCTAAGTCAATCTACATCGAAAACTCATAGGGAAGCAGCTCACTTTTCTAGAGAATGGGGTCTCTGGACATTTTGTCCAACAGTGAATCCTTCAAATATTAGTGGGTCTTATAGCATGGCTGTGAGAAGAAAGCCCTGGTTTGTTGTTACTGATCCAGAAAATACATTAGCATGACCTCCAAGTCCTGTAAAAATGCACATGGCACAGCCCCACTCCAGGCCTACAGAAGCACCCAGGAGTAGGTCCAGGGCACATGCATTTCACAGAGGCTCTCTAGGCAGCTCTGATGTGCAAATGTAGGTAAAAATTAGTGTCCTGCACGGGAGCAAGAATTGCTTACCTACAGAATCACAGCCCCCATTCTTAATTTAATCTAAAAAAAGTCTTGATGTAGATAGAATTATTCCTCAAGTTTCTTCATCCATCAGAAGAATGAAACTTTTCTTCATCTAGACTAGAAGAGCTACAAGTTGGGCAATAGATTGGTATGAATTTCCCACTTTTCTAGCAGGAAACTGAAAGAGATCATAGGAGCACCTCTGTGAGGTTTCAGCTACTGTTTCTAAAATTTCTGTTTGTAAACTTCCAGGTTTCCCAGTTAAGCAAAAGTCAAATGCGTGGTTGTATTAGTCCGTTTTCATGCTGCTGATAAAGACATGCCCAAGACTGGGCAATTTACAAAGGAAAGAGGTTTAATGGAGAACACACAGTTCCACATGACTGGGAAGCCTCACACTCACGGTGGAAGGCAAGGAGCAAGTCATATCTTACATGGATGGTGGCAGGCAAAGAGAAGTTGTGCAGGCAAACCCCTGTTTTTAAAGCCATTAGATCTCATGAGATCCATTCATTATCACAAGAACAGCATTGGAAAGACCTGCCTCCATGATTCAATCATCTCCCACCAACTTCCTCCTGTAACACATGGGAATTATGGGAGCTACAAAGTAAGATTTGGGTGGGAACACAGAACCAAACCATATCATTCTGCCCCTGGCCCTTCCCAAATCTCATATCTTCACATTTCAAAATCAATCATGCCTTCCAAACAGTCTCCCAAACTCTTTACTCATTCAGCATTAACTGAAAAGTCCACAGTCCAAAGTCTCATCTGAGACAAGACAAGTCCCTTCCACCTATGAGCCTGTAAAATCAAAAGGAAGTTATTTACCTCCTAGATACAATGGGGGTACAGGCTTTGGGTAAATACAGCTCTTCCAAATGGGAGAAATTGGCCAAAATAAAGGGGCTACGGGTCCCATGTGAGTCCAAAATCTAGCAGGGTAGTCAAATCTTAAAGCTCCAAAATGATCTCCCTTGACTCCATGACTCACATCCAAGTCACAGTGATGCAAGAGGTAGGTTCCCATAGTCTTGGAGAGCGCTGGCCCTGTGGCTTTGCAGGGTACAGGCTCCCTGCTGGCTGCTTTCGCAAGCTGGTGTTGAGTGTCTGTGGCTTTTCCAGGCACACAGTGCAAGCTGTCAGTGGATCTACCATTCTGGGGTCTGGAGGATGGTGACCCTCTTCTCACAGCTCCATTGGGAAGTGCCCCAGTAGGGACTCTGTGTGGGGTCTCTAACCCCACATTTCCCTTCCTCACTGCCCTAGCAGAGATTCTCCATGAGGGCCCTGCCCTTGCAGCAAACTTCCTGGGCATCTAGGCATTTCCATACATCTTCTGAAATCAAGGTGGAAGTTCCCAAACCTCAATTCTTGACTTCTGCACACACGCAGGCTGAAAACCACATGAAAGCTGCCAAGGCTTGGGGCTTCCACCATCTGAAACAACAGCCTGAGCTGTACCTTGGCCCATTTTAGCTATAGTGGCATCAAGTCCCTAGGCTGCACACAGCACAGGGACCCTGGACGAGACCCACGAAACCACTTTTTCCTCCTAGACCTCCAGGCCTGTGATGGGAGGGGCTGCCATGAAGACCTCTGACATGCCTTGGAGATATTTTCCCCATTATCTTGGGGATTAACATTTGGATCCTTGTTACTTATGCAAATTTCTGCTGAAACTTGAATTTCTCCTCAAAAACATGGGATTTTCTTTTCCATCGCCTTGTCAGGCTTCAAATTTTCCAGTTTTATGCTCTCCTTCCCTTATAAAACTGATTGCCTGTAATAGCACTCTAGTCACCTCTCGAAACCTTTGCTGCTTAGAAATTTCTTCTGCCAGATACCCTAAATCATCTCTCTCAAGTTCAAAGTTCCACAAATCTCTAGGGCAGGGACAAAATGCTGCCAGTCTCTTTGCTACAACATAACAAGTGTCACCTTTGTTCCAGTTCCCAGCAAGTTCCTCATCTCCATCTGAGACCACTTCAGCCTGGATTTCATTGACCATATTATTATCGGTATTTTGGTCAAAGCTATTCAACAAGTCTCTAGGAGTTCCAAACTTTCCTACAGTTTCCTGTCTTCTTCTCATCTCTCTAAACTGTTCCAACCTTTGCCTGTTACTTAGTTCCAAAGTCACATCCACATTTTCTGGTATCTTTTCAGCAACACCCCACTCTACTGGTACCAGTTTACTGTATTAGTACATTTTCATGCTGATGATAAAGACATACCCAAGACTGGGCAATTTACAAAAGAAAGAGGTTTAATGGAGAACTCACAGCTCCACGTCACTGGGGAAGCCTCACAATCGTGGTGGAAGGCACAGAGGAGCAAGTCACAGGTTATGTGGATGGTGGCAAGCAAAAAGAGAGCTTGTACAGTCAAACTCCCATTTTTAAAGCCATCAGATGTTGTGAAGCCCATTGACTATCACAAGAAAAGCATGGGAAAGACCCACCCCCATGATTCAGTTATCTCCTACTGAGTCCTTCCCACAACATGTGGGAATTAGGGGAATTACAAGATGAGATTTGGGTGGGAACACAGAGCCAAACAACATCAGTGGTACACCAAGATAAAACAAAACAAATAGCATATTTTTAAAAGGTGGACTTAAAATAATTGAATTTAGTCAATATTACACAAGCTATTTAGAAACATATTACAATTATATGAACTATATAAAAACATACAGTAATATAATTTCAATAAGAATATTAAATATTACATGAATTGTTTCATTTAAAATGGCCAAAAGACTAAAATAGTTTATTAATTATGCCCATCTCTTAGCCACACCCTTTTTTTTTGAATGATAAAATGGAACTTTAGGTGGGTCTAGATGAACACACAGCTACGTGTCCCCTCTTCCCTTCTTTGACTTCCTCACTTACTCTCCCCATGTAATTCCCTGAAATGTAGTCGGCTACACTTGTCCTTGTGGGAGAATCCATTGGCAAAATGTGTGTGTGTGTGTGTGTGTGTGTGTGTCTGTGCAGTAGAACATATTTTCCTTCCTGATGAAGGGGAAGCTGTATTTCCAGTAATCACAGAAAGGGTGAACTGCTTATAATACACTCATTTAAAGAGCTAGAGATACAAATAGAGAAAGAGAGAGATTCTAATATATTGGTGTTTCACTGATCCATAATATGCTTTAAGATTTTTCACAAATGTAATCACTATCATCATTATTTTTACCATGTTTAACCCACATACCACTTAATACTTTCCCTGTCAGTAAAGGAGAATGAAACATAATGTAGGCATCACTGAGAAATGTCAGACAGGGAGCTGTGGGCACTTTAACAGGCAGACATGGCCTAGTCTATGGAGTCGGAGCACATTACCTGAGGAAGTAATCTTTCACTTTTTGGTTGACTATAAAGGGCAGGAAGAGAAGGTTGGACAGCTTCTTGAAAATATTCATCCTATTTCTGCTGCAGCACCTCACCCACCCCACAAATACTCCCACAAGAACTCCCGTTCTAAGGAATCCAACCCCTCCCAGATTCATCTGCTCTTAAATACAAATTTGTCTAAGCTGTTAAATCATCCTTTCTTGGTGCTTTTCATTTAAGCTGCATTCTGAGAACTTGGGAAACAGAAATCAACAAAGACCAAAAAGATGAATTTTGGACTTCTTTGATGGAAAAAAGAAAAGCATTGGATTTACTTAAACATATATAATGTATTCTCCATTAAGAACAGAATAAAAAGGAACTATATGAAATTTTAAAAGGAAGAATTTAGGTTTTACCTATAAAATGATGGAGACTTGCAAATGGGATTGTAAATATCTATGTCTATTCTCATTGATTTTTAAGTCTGATTCTAAGACCCAAAGAATTACCCTCACTACATAGATGGATATTTCTTGGCTTTGTCTATGAGAACCAGGAAGTAAATGAGTTAGGAAATGACCAATTACAAGCAACCCAAATCATTTTCAAATCAGAGATGAATAGCATTCCAAATTACCACCTAGATCCAAGTAGCCTGTGAAGAAACAAATGAATCATTCTATAGGTTAGATGGTGTATTAGTCCGTGCTCATATTGCTATAAAGAACTACCTGAGACTGGGTAAGTTATAAAGAAAAGAGGTTCAATTGGCTCAAATTCCACAGGCTGTACAGGAAGCCTGTCTGGGGAGGCCTCAGGAAACTCACAATCACGGAGGAAGGCAAAGAAGAAGCCGGCACATCCTACGTGGCTGAGGCAGGAGGAAGAGACAGAGTAAATGGGGAAGTGCCACACACTTCTAAACGAGCAGCCACTAGGGGGATGCTGCTGAACCATTGGAAACCACCCCCATGATGCAATCACCTCCCAGCAGGGCCCTCCTCCAACACTGAGGATCACAATTAAATATAAGATTTAGATGGGGATGCAAACTCAAACCACATCAGATGGTATCCTGTTACCTAAATTTTGAAGATGATCAAAATTTCATTTGAAGGCTGAGTATGCAGAGCATGGACACTGACAATGCAATGACAATTTGATCAAAATTAACTTTTTTCAGCCAATATATGTTTGTTTAGCTAATCATATTCCTGCTATATGGCACTTTATTGTGAAGTCGATGGTAGGTTTTAAATATAAAAATTGTTTTTATCTTAAGGCATTTGTTCTTCAACCAGTTCAATTGACTTAGGTTTTAGAAAAGGTTTAGAATCCAGAGCCTAATAAAACATTAAAACTCACCAATTACCTTCTAATCATTAATTTGTGTTGTTTTTTCATTATTTTGTCCATAATTAAATTTTTCCTAGTGATTGATTTTGTAATTATTTTTAATTTCCTTTCACTTCTCTTCTAGCCATAGTGTGAGAGAATGTTCTTCCTTAGGCAATCAGTGTGAATCTTTGCAATAACTAGAGGCTGGGAAAGAAGTTCTAATCTATCTTAACTTTCCAGACCAATATTTCTCAACCAGATCATTTTTATTATATATTATATATAGTACCTAAAAAAATAGGAAGATTTAAGGGTCATTGGGTTAACATTTTATTCAAGTTCTAGACTTAAGATTTTTTTACTATCTTGATATTAATATTCATTTTTCTTGAAATATAAGCATTCAATTCTGTGACTGATTTTTAGGATTACAAATGAATATTTGCTCTTAATTCTTACATGATATAAATTTGGTAATTTTATTTCACGTAAATCAATATCCCCTTTAAAGGTAATTCAGGCTGATTTGGTTTGGCTTTGTCCCCACCCAAATTTCATCTTGAATTGTAACTCCCACAATTCCCACCTGTTATGGGAGTAATCGGGAGGTGACTGAATTATGGGGTGGGTCTTTCCTGTGCTGTTCTCATGATAGTGAATGAGTCTCATGAGATCTGATGGTTTTAAAAACAGGAGTTTTCCTGTCCAAGCTCTCTCTTTGCCTTTCCACCATCCATATAAGATGTGACTTGCTCCTCTTTGCCTTCTGCCATGATTGTGAGGCCTTCCCAGCCATGTGGAACTGTAAGTCTATTAAACCTCGTTCTTTTGTAAATTGTCAGTATTGGGTATGTCTTTATCAGCAGCATGAAAATGGACTTATACCCAGTCTTCCCACCAGAAATGTGTATATGAAATTAAATGCTTCTAACTTAAGATCAACCTACATTGTTTCACTGGTGTCTTCTGAAGGGAAGGATTTTCTTGTTGTAATAGTAAAATTTACTGCAATTTCCCTATTGCTCCAGTTTTATCTTCTCTTTATTAAATGATAACAGTTCAATTTTTTTTTCATTTACTTTCATTGCTTTTCAACTTCCATCTGCTCAGAATGTACCTGAGGAAAAATTCATCTTGAGATTTTTCTCCCATTAGAAAGCGGTGCTGGTACTACCTAGTTAACAAAATCAGAGGGTTCACACAAATTCCAGGTCTTTGAATTTCCAAAGAACTCATACACTTTATCACTCATTTAGTATTTATGTATGTAAGACCTTAAAATGTTTAACTTTTCAAAGATTTAATCTTATTTCTCAACATAAAATACAAGCCACGAAGGCTGGAAACCTTTTTATATTTCCTTTCATCTTAACAACACTCAACACTAATGAATATAGTTAGTGCTCTGTAAATATTTGTTAAGAAGATTAGTTAATTTGACCATGAACTGATTTAACCAAAATGAGCTTAAACTATCCCTACTTAAGACCAGCCTCAGAATTAATATGATCAAAGCACTGCATTGTTTGCTACCAACGAGGTTCAATTTCATTCAAGTCATTAAAACAAACCTAATAAATTCCAAACATATTGGAATCCAAATCCAAAGATCAATTCCAAATACATTGGAATCCAAATTAGTTTTTGCCAAAACATACTATTTTAGGACATGAGAGACAGTGTAAGATGGAAAATGAAAGAGTCTGGAACTCTCACAACATCAAGTTCCCCTGAATGGGTTTGGCAGCAACAATGGCAGGATAGCATTCCATCCTGGGCAATTCTATTCAAAGAAGAGATCCCCACTAAAATCCCTTAGAAACCTTTGCAAAAATTATAGAAAAAAACAATGTTTGGTTTTCTTCTCACCATGAATTCAAACAAAATACTCCTGGGTTTTTCGGGTTCTCTTTTCTTATTTGGAAAGGGAAATTAGAGAAAAAAAATACTAATGGAAAAAAAATGTTTGAAGTCAGCAAAAAAATAAGTATTATTTTATTAATCTTTTAAGTTCTCATGTTTCCTCAAATTGTGTATATTTGTGCAAGCATGTACACACATAGACATTATATTGATTTGATATATATGTCTCAAATACATATATATTTGAATGTATATATGTATATGTATTTGTATATACTTGAATGTATATGTATATATACATTCAAGTGTATACACACATACACACACACACATTCATTTAATAAACATTGCCAAAATCTTACTTTGACTTCTGTATGGGTTACAGGATAGAAAAGTGGAATTTGTGAATCTATTCAAGAGCATTTGAACATCACAAAAGTTTGCCATTTTATTGATGAATATATAATATTTCAGTCTCCACATCTCCTCCAAAGGTTGAAATATACAGATATCATGAGAGAATGCATAATCCCCAAATCTTGTCTTTATCACTTGCTTAATACATGTATACTTTCTTATTATGTATTGCTTATATTATTATAAGAATCAGTTTGCACTCAAACACTAAGAAGCAAACTAGAGATAAATACATGGCCAAAAAAAAAGCCTTCTTGAAATGAAGTTGAGAGCTTATATAAGCCAGTCAAATGCAAATATCTTGTTTGTGTATAGAGATATGAATATGTAAATACATAGGTATACTTTTTGTTTTAAGAAGAATTACATATATACAGGTTATATAATTACTACACGTTGAATTTGCTACTACTAACATTTTTATATTCCGAAAAAAAATGAAAATGAAAGTATTGCAAAATGGACCTCCTAAGAGGAGTCTTCAGTGGTTTTTAGGTTCAAGTCCTTACTTTAGAACCAAAGAAACTGAGGTCCAGAGAGTTTAACTGACTTTCATTTGAAACCTGAAATATAAGTCTATTTTTGCATTCCATTTCCAATAACTAAGAAGTCCATCTGGCAATTCTTTAAATAGTAGTGTTATTTACGGCATCCACTTCATTCAAAGTGGTGTCCTTCATCTGCCTGGCAACTCATTTTCCAGAGTCATAAGGTTTCACCAACGCTAACCCCTGTCTGCAGTTTTTGCTTTGTTCCTGTGCCCATTCTTCAAAGGCTTGCTCAAATGCTACTCCTTCTTAATGATGTCTTCTTTGGTCCTCCCTGCTGGAAGCGATCTTTACCTCTTCTGATCCACTAGAGCAATTATCACATTCTGCCTTGTAATTCTACATGGCTTAGTACAAGTGAATGGATGAGCTCTGAAGTTAAGCAGACAGGAGTTCAAATTTCGGTTTTGCTCCACACAAGCAAATAAAATTTGGACGTGTCTGTCAGCTTCTCTGAGCCATAGTTAAGTATAATTATAATTATCTTGCCTATATTTGTTTTTATCCTTGCTTTAACATGGTAACAAAACATATTAACTGGATAGATAAGTTTTAAATAAATGTCATACATTTAAAAAATATTTACTATCTTCAACGTACTGAACACTGAACTAGACTTTCCTAATACTTGAAAGTCACGTGGTCATTTATATAACTGTATTTCCTATATCCCCAATCAGAACATTCACATCTTAAAAACAGGGACTACAGATATTATCATATAGTATGTATCACATAGTATCATGGTGCTATGGTGTGTATTTACAAAGTAGGTGAAAACCTAAATGAATGAAAAATTAAATTTATTATTATTGTTATTGGAAGATGGGTTTGCAAGTTGTCAGATAAAGCGTTGTAAATTGTTTAATAGCTCATGCTACACAAGAATAAACTATTTTTATTACCAATGTTAATCTATCTAAAAATGAGAATAGACTTGTTCTCAAGATGTTATGAATGTGTATCTTTTCACCAAGAAATATATTTCATTCAGTAATATATTGCATATGAAATTTTATTAAGTGACATTAAGCTTTATTAAAGTTTCTACATGAATTGTCACAATATAAATATATCTGAGTTCTCTGCAAAAAATTGCTCAAAGGGAGAAACATGATTTCTACTGTTAAATATATCTATGATTTATTCTTCTCATATCATCAATCATAATTCCTTCCATACCCAAAGCCATCTAGTAACTATAGATAAATTACAAATGTCTGACACAGCTTGGCATAATGCTTTGCATACTTAAATGCTTCAACGCTCAAACCCTACAATTGTAAAGCAGTACAGTCAACATAAGCAGATTCATCTTTATGATGGGTTTTATTTTCTAAAAGGGTTAAATCTCAAAGAACTCTTTGTTTTGTGACAAGTGTTATGTGAGGACCCTCAAAACCCTGATTTATCATTGCTCCTTTTTTTCCAGTTTCTTTCCTGGCGTCATTTTTTAAGTACTTGCGATCCACGTTGGATTAAAAAAAAAAAGACATTTGAGGTCGAGAGCTGTGGAGGTTGAGGGTGGGAGGGAGGAGGCTATTTTGAATCTTGTGACAGTGAGGTTTCGTTCACTAAGGAGCTCTCTGTGGGTTTCTGGCATTGTAAGTGTTTTGTCTGCTTGCAAGCGAGCAGCTGATGGATGGGGAAAATGTTCATTGATTTGTAGTGCCTGCACTGCAGCCAACCAGCACTAGAATGAGGAGGCACCATCATGAATCTCTCAACTATGCATATTTATATGCAGCTGCTGTACTTCTAAACCTCTAGTGAATACAAAGTACTTGTGTGGCCACCAGTTCACACAATGCCTTCCTGCCGCATGCTCTGATTTAACTACTGTATGAAAGAATAGACTTGAGGGGCTCGGTGGGTTATAGAAAGAGGAGAGGTAAGCACGGAGACAGAAAAGAACTTTGCACAATTCCTTTTTCTTGGATAGTCAAGAGAATGAAATGAATGTGGGAACAAGTAGGGAACATTCTAATAAATGCTTTCCATGCTTGAATTTCAAGTTCTGAAATTGATTAATGGAAACTAAATCCTTTTAAAGATGGTGTTTTCAGTGAGCAAGGCTTTGGGACTACATGATAATGATGTAGTTAAAATATGCTGGCACCATTGAGATCATCCCAGCACTGGGCAGTGTGCATGAGAAAGTTCCTCCCGTGGGTAAACCACATCTTCAGTACAGAGAAATAGATGAGATGCTATACTTGGGTGAAGGGAGAAATAAAGAATCTTTAATAGTGTTGGGAAGAAAAATTAAGTAAAGTGCAGAATATGAGGTTGTTAAAAAAAAAAAAGACGAAAGAGAACTCCTTTTAGAATGGAAATGGAGCAGGAGGGGAGGTTTAGAAGCATAAAAGCTATAGGGCAAGGTTTGAGAGCTGGAAGCTGAGAAAAAATAAAGGGGTACCGTGAGCAGGAAAATGAAATTAAAGGAATAAAAGAAACAAGGCAAAAGAATGATCAATGTGAGAATTCTTTCTTTCATATAACATAATCTTTACTTGAAATATAAAGACATATATTTAGAATTATAGATCCTAAATAGTTCTGTAAAAATGACCCAATTTTATTAGATGACAAAGTTTAAAGCACAATAAATTTCTAAGGCTGGAGAGTTTTAGACTTGATTAGTAGAGTTCATTTTCCCAGCACTTAGAGAGAAAAAAATTAAAGAGAGGAGAGGGGAATGGGGGGAAATGTATGGGAAACTGAAAATAATATAGAACTAATGCCTACTAGGAAATTATTCTCATTCATAAAGTCCTGAAGGCCAAATTCAGGCAAATGCTATGGACAATAATAGTCCCACAGGGCATCGTAGAGAAGCTCATTTTATTATAAGATTAGGCTCAGCTCCAAAATAAGCTATGTCAAAGCAACATGAAATAAAAAGTCAAATTCAATACCTGGGTACAGTTTGATTTCATTATCAAAAAGAAGCTTTATGCTTTTCCATGTAGAGTTAAAACACTAATTCAGACCAAATTGCAGTTGCTCTTTTGACCAGAATATAAAATGGCCTTCGTCCACATAATTCTCTCAGAGTCTTCCAGGCATATCTCCCAAGGGTGTAGGGATGATGTATTGAAACTTGAAAGTTATAATGCCAGAGCATAGTCAATGTTGGTATTATACTCTATTCACTTAGCCATTGTTAAACATGTCCAGATTTTAGAAGCAATACATAAAACCTCAACATTGATCAGGAGTTTCTTCTGGCACAGAAATTCTTACCTTTCAATAGACTAATATTAGTCTCTGGGCTAGCAATGTACTCCACCCAGTGGTATGTCAGAGTAAAAGTGTCTTTTATAAAGGCTAAACCTGACCTAATTTCCTTCTATTTTTCAGCCCTAGAATTACAAAATGTTAGATAAATACATAAAGTGTAGCATGAACTTTCCTCTCCTAATGAAAAAATAGGAGCGATACATTCCCTTTTGTCAGAAGATCATGCCTTCCAATTTTTTAATTAAAAATAAGTAAATTCTTTAGTACTGTGTTCATATATGAATTATAAATAAGTTAATCAACCTTCAACTATATACCCCCCCACACACACATACACACACATATATACACACATGCATTGTTAAAAGTGAGCTTCTGAGGTCATGTAAGAATGCACTGACTTACTATCATTTGAACTGAGAGCAGAGAAGTGCCATTTTCCTGAGAGTTTTTAATTATTTCCATAGAGATACCAAACCCCAGTGATTTAAAAAAAAAAAAAAAAAAAAAAAAAACGAAAAGAAAGAAAGGAAACCAGAGCACCTATGACTTGAATGCATGGAGAATGGACTCCTTAGGTTTATAATAATACCTATGTAGAGGCTTAACAAGAATATCTCGTCCCAATTCTGTTGAAATATCCAAAATCATTTCTTTATGCCCTTGTCCTAGATGGTAGAGCGTACAGTCAATACAATGGAATTTTTCTTTTGTGATTTATCATTGTGATAATCAATGATCATTAGATGTCAAAGATACTGTGATTTGGGTAAACAATGTTCTGAGACTAGGTCTCCCCTGGGAAATTACATTGTAAAATTCTGGTTGTTATTTGCTCCTTATAAAGAATGAGCCAAAATAAAAACTGAATTAGGATTTGGTTGTCTAATGCAATTTGGAATTTTTCCCTATTAAACACGAAAATACCTAAAAGCCGATGTTTCCATTTAATAGTATAAGAAAATGTAGAAAACAAATGCTTCAGGCTACATGGCTAGAGTTTGAAGAAACAATGAGATAATGTCAATGAGATAAAAACTATATGGTGGGTAACAAGCCTGGACTAGGTGACAAGACAACTTACTATTCTTATTCTAGATCTGCCATTAAACAATTACTTGACCTTAGGCAAGTTACAAATCTTCTGAACCAAAATTTCATCACATATGAAAACATATACCCCCAAAACTAGTTTATTTCCATTGCCAAGGAGAAAGAGGGTTAATAATTTCTAACTTTGTTAACATAATGAACCTTTTGAGAATCTAAAAAAGCTGATGAAATCCACGAACACCTTGCCTATGAAAAGGTTCACATCCATAGACAGAAAATGATTTGCATATAATTGTAGGGTTCTGTGAATCCCTTGAAACCTATTTATAGACCATACACTTCATGTAAAAAAACTTGGATAATCAATTATATACTTGTATATCTCAACCAGCATATGAAATTATTTATTTCTGTCCTCAAGTCTCAAGCAGAGTATATAGCAGAGTTGGTACTCAATACAGTTAGAGCATATACATTTTTTAGTGATTTCAAAGTCAAAGCTATGAGTTAGAGACTTTAACATCATCCCCTCAATAACTTGAGTTCAAATGAAAAATAGAAACTAGGAACCACATTAATATTGACTCAACTCAGTGGATATTTACACTTTCCCACAGTTCAATTAGACAAAAAGAGAACATTGGAGAAGGTACTCATACGTATACAAATGTAGAGAAGGTGGCATCTTTACTCAATTTTATAGTCATCTCTTTAGCTTTTATGCGATGTATTTGTTGCACAATTTTATCATCAAAAATGTAATTATTCCATCATTTCATGGAATGCAAAAATTTTTTCTTATAAAACATTTTCAATGAAAGGCAACATAAAACGCTTAGTCATTGTTCATTAAGTACTTCTGTCATGGTTTGCATATGACAGCATCTGTAATATCATGTTTTCCAATCTCATCATACCATTGTGACTCTCATCAAATACACAGTCCTGTTCATTACAGCAATGTAGAAAATGAGGTACAATCAAAGCCCATTACCAAGTTGCTCACAATTACAATGGACTCAGTGATAAGAGTCCAAAGATGTCCCTGTTTAGAGTAATTTTCTTACTGTTATCCAGAAAGACCAAAGAATTGACTCTACCCTGCCATATTACAGCATGATTACATTGCATGATCAAAGCAGATTTTCAAAAACTTAGCTTAACGAAGGAGAGAAGTCATTATTAGAAATACATTTAAATTATGTAGAAGTTTAACCTCGGATGTTACCTAATTTTTTGAAACTGGTTTCTGCATATGAAAAATGTCAAGATAATACTAGTTTTGGTTTTTCAATCCCATCATCATCAATCTAAAGTATATAGCAACATGCCTGGCCACAATTAAATACGGAATATGTGGTAACTGATATATTACTATTCTCAAAATTATGATTACAATCACACAACTAATTATGATCATAGAAGAACTTAGGCTCCCCCAAATTTTCTTTTCCCTCCAGAGTAAAATAAAAAACCCTGAAACTCTCTCTAATAGACACTGCTTATTGTAAATCTAGAACATCAACTAACCAACCTAATGTTTCAAAAATAATTATACATGACCAAGGTTAGTTCCAGTATTGCTTAAAATTGTATTCAGCGTGTTCCTACCTACAAGGTTTGTTTTTAAAAGAAACAACGTAACAGTCACTGTCGCTTGCCCTTTGCACTAAGTACAGCTCAAAATAGTTTCTTAAATTAAAAGACTGCTAAAATGTGTATATTATTATTATACCTACAGTATCTGGTGTCTTTAAACAAGGATCTGATAACAACAACCTTGACTCAGATCTTTGTGAAAATCACTTTACTAGTTGTAACTACTGAGCAATGTACCAGGACATTTTTGACACATTCAAAACTCTGAAATGAATGCAGTTGTGTTGTATATGTCCTTATAAGGCATCTGTTGAATAGCAAAACACCTGTACTTTAATTGATATTTAAATATTTATAGAAATGTATGATTACTTCTTAAGTGAAAATTTTTTTGATCCTCCTTTAGTCTTATTTATAGTAAAGAATTATAATAAAATAATGGTCAGATATTTCATATCATTTCAAATTATGGAAAGAGCTTGTAATTCTTCCTTTCATTAACATTAATTCATTAACATTAATATCTGTTATGTATATATAACAGATTAATATATATTAACATATTAATATGTTAATACATATATTAATATATATAACAATATATAATATATTAATATATAACATTAATATATGTTATGTATCTATTAACATTAATATCTGTTATGTATAACTTTGTTTTTTTAATCTTCTAAATCAAAGTAGAAACTGACAAGATTTGCTTTATTTTCAGTGAATAAAGATACTTTCATTGCACAGAACAATTTTGCTGATAATTCTTCTATAGAGTTGCTTCTCTCTTCTCTGAAAGATACAGGAATATTAGCAGGGGATTTGGGAGATGGGAACATTACCAGGGGACATAAAATTACTTGGTGATAAACTCCAACTGTGCCCTATGCCAGAGCAATAGTAATGTGATCATTTTCCAAATTAGTCTAATTTTCCTGACTTTTGCTTTGTCCCCAATAGCATAAGGTGAGGAATTCTGAAAAAATGACAAAAGAGGCTCTACGTATATAAACATTATGAAAGAAAATCAAGGGTTGTATTTCTATCTAAATTGAAGATTAGTTTTGTAGAGAAATCCTGGCCTGAAAAATTAAGACAGATTTGAACCTCTTTTTCCGACTCTAGTTATCTCAGAGATTCACACTGATAGCTTGAGGAAGAAGACCATTCTCTAACACTCTTTTGATTTCACCCCTGGAAAAATGAACACCGGCACTTTATGGCTCCCATACCAGCTACACCAAAATAAATCTGTAGAAATAAATGCCAATGTGCAATGTACAGACAGTATCAGTCTTAAAGGATATGTGAATAACTTCTGAATTATTACACTGCATCTTCAATATACCAGCTTCACAATAAAAGTACCAGCCCAATGTAATATAGACAGTGAAATTACCCTTTCTTTTCCTTTGTGTTCTGTGGATAATTATAGAGATGAGGTGCTTTCATTAGTCCATTTGTTCAGTTATTGGATGAGACCTTAGCCTAACAATTGTATAACTTAGGCTCAGTTGAAACAACGGCTTTAGCAAAACTAAAAACTCAAAGACTTTTCAGAATATTGCTCTACCTTATATTAAGAAGTGAGATTAGTAGTTTGAAAGTCTTGGGAAACCTCCAAAACATTAGAGCAAGTCTTCTAACTAATATTTTTGATGCTTGAATGAGTTCAGTGGTTATAGTTTCGTAACATAATTTTCCAAATAATTTATTTTCATGTTATTTGTATTTTACTTATCACTGACAGTCTTTCTAAAATGTTCAGTTACTTAGTGTACATACAAAGGGATTTTCAAAAATTATTGTGAACAAATTTGTTACAAATTACATTCTTCAGTTGTATTTTAAAACGTTAGTTAAGATGTTAGTATAGCTCCTCTGACCTCTGTTGCCTTAAAAGGTAAGAGCGACAGATTTAGGAAACTGATATTTTAATCTAAGGGAGACTCTTGGTATTGCCTATTGTCAACCTAAGCAAGTTTTAAATGGTCGAATATGAGTCATGATTATTAAGTCAAAATACCACAGATCTAGAAGGAGGACTTACCAGCAAAACACCATAACAGGTTTGAATGCATCTGAATAACAAAATGATTGGATAAGGAATTAAACATTCCTTGAGAGGAAGATTTGTAAAATTTTAATACTGCATCAGTGGTTCTCCAGGGTAGTTCTAGATATTCTGCTTCTGGTCCTCAGGTCACACCTAGGCCTACTGAAACTAAGTCTCCATACATGGGTGGGGCCCATCCATCTGCATCTTTAACAAAATCCTTACGAAGATTAATTAATTATGAAGAAAAGTCAGGATTTATTAATCACAAAGGTATAATAAAAGGCAATGAATTAAATTCCCTTCTCATAAAGCTTTAAGAAAGAACAAAAAAGGAAACAAAAACAAAGCATCATAATGAAGGAAATAAAATAAAAGAAGAAAATGATTTGAGAAGAAGGTAATTGAAAATCTATATCTAATATATTATCCTATTTTTAAAGAAAATAAATGAGAGAAAAACTACTAATCAAGAAAATGCAGCAATAAAGTATAAACATTCAAAATAAGAAATGACAAAAAGGAAATAATCTTTGAAAGCAAAGAAATTAAAACATACACATGCACACGCCCCCAGAGGACTGTTTCTTACAGCTCTAGTCAAATACAATTGAAAAGCTAGTTTCCCTAGAGAAATAGATATTACCAAATTGACTCAACTTCCATTATAAATCTTAGCAGATCAATGCATAAAAACAAAGAGAGCTATCAAAGAATTACTTTACAAAAAAGTAACAGGCCCAGACAGTTTCACAGGAGATTTTTAACCAATTTCAACAACCATGTAGCCTGAAGAGTCTAAAAATTATTCCAATGCCCTGAAAAGGAATTAAAATTTCATAATTCCTTCTATGAAACAAGTATAATAGTGATATCTAAAAACAAAGACATTGTAAAGAAGAAAACAAAATACCAATATCACTCATAAATAATTCCACATAAAAGATTAACAAACAGAATTCAATGATATGTTTTAAAAATAATGCACTGTGACTAAATGGGATTTATCTCAGGAATGTAAAAACATTTCTTACTGTCATACATTATATTATAAAACTAAAGGTGAAAATTACGACTATCTCTATAGATGCTGAAAAAAATCTTCAACAAAATTAAACAACCACTTATGATACAAAAATATTGAAGAACACAGGAATGGGGGAATACTTTAAAACCTATACTAAAGAAGATACAGGTTTTGGGCTAACACATATTTGTATGTGTGTATGTGTATGTATATATATATATTTGTGTGTATGTATGTGTGTGTATATATATATATATATATATATATTCCAGAAGCAATATATATGTGTATATATATATACACACACACACACACATATACGTTAGTCCAAGACCTGTATCTTCTTTAGTGAGAAAAGAGAAGAAGCATTGCCACTAAAATTGGGACAAAGGTAAGCTTGGCCATTATTTATGGATATTCAGCAATGTACTTGAAATACTAGCCAATGTAATTAGATAACTGACACTAATTAGTGGCACAAGAATCGGTAGAAGAAGCAAAAACAATGTCTGTTTCCAGATGATATGACGGTATACTATGAAGCCCCTATAAAATCAATGTTAAAGCAAACTCAGTTAAAGAAGCAGTAAGTAGCTTGATGCACATTAACATATAAAAATAAGTAGCTTCAATATACTAATAAATGAATAAAGAGTGTAATGACGGAGAAATCCTTTTTATAATGTCAATAAAGAAGATTAAGTACTTAGGAATTAATATTTAGGAATTAATATATTAATTTAGGGAATTTTTAATGCTTCTTAAAGACATAAAAGTAGACTTAAACAAATGGAAAAGACATATCCTGTTTTTGTCTAACACAACTCAACATTATAAAGATCTCAGTTCTAAGTTACATTGTAAACTTGATGAAATTCCAATAAAACCTCCAGCAAGCTATTTTATGAAGTTAGGTTGATCTAAAGTTTATTTTAAAAGGCAACATGAAAAAATAGCCAGAAAAACACTAAAAAGAAAAACTATAAAAGGAATAAACACTACTATACTTTCAAATATACTATGAAGTCTCTGTTACTAGCCTGTTGTACTGGCATATAAATAGACAAATAATCCAAAAAAAATAGAATGCAGAAACAGTCCTTGTATATACTGAAACTTGGCACATGTTAAAGGTGGCATCTTAAATCCTTAGGGTGAAGATAAACTTTTTCATAAACGGTGCTGGAACTACTGGCTAGCCATTGAAAAAAAGATAAAATTAGGTTCATATCTGATAGTATACACTAAAATAAACTCCAAACAAATTAGAGATCTAAATGCAAAAATGAAACAACGCAAGTACCAGAAAACATGAATGAATATGAACTGGATTAAAAACAGGATTTCTAAATACAAATCAAAATTCAGAAGCAATGAAATAAAAAATTCATAAATTTGACTACATACAAAATGTAAAAATCTGCAGGATAAAATCTGCGAAGTTAAAATAAATCTGAAAAACTGGGAGAAAATATTCACAACTTATACCACAGACAAAAGGCTAATATCCACGATTTATCAAGAATTCTTAAAAATTGCGAAAAAAGCATCAAAAACATAAAAACTAGAAAAACATACAAACTGAAAATTTCTACAAAAGGTATACAAACTGTCATATATATGACAGTGGCACTCCCAGGTTCAAGCAATTATCCTGCCTCAGCCTCCCGAGTAGCTGGGATTGCAGGTGCATGCCACCACACCGGGCTAATTTTTGTATTTTTAGTAGAGATGGGGTTTCACCATGTTGGCCAGGCTGGTCGCAAACTCCTGACCTTGTGATCTGCCCGCCTCAGCATCTCAAAATCCTGGGATTACAGGCATGAGCCACTGAGCCTAGCCAGCCCCCCAACATATGAAAATATTTGAACTCAATCATAATCAGTGAAGTGCAAATTAAAACACTGCCATATTGTTTCTCAATTCTCGGATCGACCAAAATTAATGACATTGCATTCTGTTCGCGAGAGTGTGGGGAAACAGGCACTGTAGTAATAGGCTATACCAGTAGGTTTAAACAGGATATGTCTTTTCTGTTTGCTCAAGTCTACTTTTACGTCTTTAAGCATCACTAACTCATTCATACGCATTCCCAGCATTATTGGTGGAAATACAAATTGATCTAACCCTTTTGGAGAGAAATCAGTCCAACTTCTAAGACTGTATCCCGAAGATACTGGAAACAATTAGAAAATACACGACACAAGGATATGCTTTGCAATATTGTTTTTCATTGACAAATATTGGAAACAACCTATTGCTAATGGAAAGGAATTTGATTGAATATACAGTCATGCATCACTCAATTAATCAGGAATATGTTCTGAGAAATGGGTTGTTAGGTGATTTCATCATTGTGCAAACATCATACTTGTGTATTTAAACCTGTTGGTATTGCCTACTTAAACCTATTGGTATACACCTCTTAAACCTATTGCTATAGCCTACTTAAGTATACACACTTAAATATATTGGTATAGCCTACTTAAGTGTATATACTTAAGTATATTGGTATAGCTTACTTTAATATAGCCTACTTAAACCTATCGGTATAGCCTATTACACACATGGATTATATAGTATAGCCCATTGGAACAAATCTGTACAGAATGTTACTGTATTCAATACTGTAGCCAACTGTAACACAATGGTATCTGTACATCTAAACAGAATGAAATAGAAAAGATACAGTAAAAACACGGTATAAAAGATAAAAAAAAATGGCACATATATACAGGACACCTACCATCAATGGAGCTGTAGGATGAAAGTGGCTGTGGGTGAGTTAGTGGGTGAGTGGTGGGTGAATGTGAAGCCAAGGGCATTACTGTACACTACTATAAACATTATAAACGCTGTACACTTATGCTACACTAAATGTATTTAAAAATATTTTTTCTTCAATGATAAATGAACCTTAGCTTACTCTCACTTTTATTACTTATAAACAATTTTTAAACATTATGACTCTTTTGTAATAATACCTAGCTTAAAATACTAACACACTGTATGGCTACACAAGAATATTTTTCCTTATATCACTGCTCTATAAGCTTTTTACATTTTAATTTTTTTATTAAAAACGAAGATGTGAACACATACGTTAGCCAAGGCTCTCACAGAATCAGAATCATCAATATCACTGTTTTCCACCTTCACATTTTGTCCCATAGAAAAGTCTTTAGGACAATATCATGCATAGAGCTCTCATCTCATCCTGTAATAACAATGTCTTCTTCAGGAATGCCTCCTGGAGGACTTGCCTGAGGCTGTTTTACAATTAACCTTCTTTTAAAATATATAAGTAGAAGAAGTACACTCTAAAATAGCGAGAAAGAGTATAGTATAGCAAATACGTAAACCAGTAACATAGTTGTTTATTATCAAGGGTTATGTACTGTACATAATTGAATGAGCTATCCTTTTATACAACTGGCCTCACAGTAGGTTTGTTTACACCAGAATCAACACAACCTCTTGAGTAATGCTTTGTGCCATGACATTTCAATGGCAACAATGTCACCAGGTGATAGAAATTTTTCAGCTCCATTATAATCTTATAGTACCACTCTCATATATGCAGTTCATAGTTAACGAAGACATCATTATGCAGTGTATGACTGCGTTATGTTAAATCAACACAACAGGGTAATGTGCAGTTGTAAACAAGAAAGGAGTGTCTCTATGAACTGATTTGGAGTGGTTTCCAGGATAATCTCTTAATTGAAGAAAGCAAATTATAAATGAGTATCTATTGTAGCTACCTTTCATGTAAGAAAGAAAGGAATATAAGAAAATAAATATGTATCTTCTCATTTGTGCAAAAGAAATACAGGAAGGAAAGCCCAGAAGCTGCAGGGAGTGGAAGAGAAATGAGTAGGGAAAAGGGTGTAAAGGGAACACAGAGGGAAGGAGCTACAGGGAACAACACCTTTCTGGGTGTAACTTCTAAAACATAGTTTTGCACCTTAGGACCATAGCGATTTTCACATATCCCCCCAAAACTTAAAAAATCAAAATAAACCAAGATATCAGGTGGACATGGAGTGGAATACAAATAGTAAAAATTGAAGCTAGCTATATTATAAATGAATGACATCACCACACTGAATGGGGTGGGAAGAAAATAACAAACTAAAGTAATTATTATTACTTTAAATATATTAGCACTTAGTAAAAATATTTTGAATATACTGCACTCTATTACATTACTATGATCCGTCAATCTGTTCTTACAGAAACAAGGTTTAGCAACTTTGTAACCACTTGATGTGTGTACCGGGATTGAACAAATAAGTAAACATGTTGTAGATAATGAGAGCTTAATTTTTCATTGTTTGAAAAAAATTAGAAACAAGGAAAGGCAGAAGACTAGAATTAATCTATCCCATTAGAATAAAATCAGAGATGACTGGGCAGGAAAAATACCAAATGAATCTGGAATATCTTGTGATGGCAAGGAGTAAGAAAGTGCTAGAAAAAATGGGGGACATGTTGAATGGATATGGAAACCGGCCTGAAAAGCATTCCCAATGGCAGAAGCTGAAATAATTTGGACAACAAAATACATAATGATAGCATTTAGGGATTATAACCCCTAAAATAAATAAACAGCTATGTGTCCACACTGATGTAAATTATATAATCAAATAACCAAACAAATGGGGGAGAAGAACCAGCTCCTTTAAAAGAATCCCAAGTAATAAATGTAGAAGGAATGAAGAACATAACAAAATCACATTAAGCAAACACAACATTAATAATTGTTACAGACAAGATCTACTATTTAATGTTAAGATTAGTAGGTGAAAGATGGAAGAAAAACAGACTATTTCCTGCATATATATTAATTATGAAGGAAGAAACAGTAATCTTACATGGAAAAATCCCAACAGGAACCACCTCACTCAAGTGCTGAAGGTTAACGTCTTCAGTAATTAGATATGTTGAAATAATGTACCTGCTGACACGACGCACTGAGTCGGGCATAGCAGTTATTCTTTCCCAAATGCATAACTTCAAAGTACTCATGAGAAATGCAAATCAAAACCACAATGAGATACCATCTCACACCAGTTAGAATGGCCATCATTAAAAAGTCAGGAAACAACAGGTGCTGGAGAGGATGTGGAGAAATAGGGACACTTTTACACTGTTGGTGGGACTGTAAACTAGTTCAACCATTGTGGAAGTCAGTGTGGTGATTCCTCAGGGATCTAGAACTAGAAATACCATTTGACCCAGCCATCCCATTACTGGGTATATACCCAAAGGATTATAAATCATGCTGCTATAAAGACACATGCACATGTATGTTTATTGAGGCACTATTCACAATAGCAAAGACTTGGAACCAACCCAAATGTCCATCAATGATAGACTGGATTAAGAAAATGTGGCATATATACACCATATTAAGAAAATGTGGCACTATTCACAACAGCAAAGACTTGGAACCAACCCAAATGTCCATCAATGATAGACTAGATTAAGAAAATGTGGCATATATACACCATGGAATACTATGCAGCCATAAAAAAGGATGAGTTCATGTCCTTTGTAGGGACATGGATGAAGCTGGAAACCATCATTCTCAGCAAACTATCACAAGGACAAAAAACCAAACACCACATGTTCTCACTCATAGGTGGGAATTGAACAATGAGAACATTTGGACAGGAAGGGGAACATCACACACTGGGGCCTGTTGTGGGGTGGGGGGAAGGGGGAGGGATAGCATTAGGAGATATACCTAATGTAAATGATGAGTTAATGGGTGCAGCACACCAACATGGCACATGGATACATATGTAACAAACCTGCACGTTGTGACATGTACCCTAGAACTTAAAGTATAATAATAAAAAAAAACAACAAAGTATTCATGAGAAAACATCAGACAAACCCAAATTGAGGGACACTCTACAAAATAACTGACCAGTACTCATCAAAAGTGTCAATGTCATAACAGACAAAGACTGAGAAACTACAACATAGTGAGAAGACAGAGACCCAACAAAAAAGGGCAATGTGGAATCCTGAATTTTATATTAATTTCTGGTTTTGATAATTGTGCTATAGTTATGTACGTTGTTACCATTAAGGGGAAACTAGGTGAAGGATATATGTAAACTCTCTATGTTATTTGCACAACTTTTTCTGTAGGTCTATAATTATTACGTGAAAATAAAAGTTAAAAAAGACACAGCATTTTATAAGTGAGGATTTTACTTTTGACTTGGCATTGTGATCTGGGTTCTAGTCCTAGCACAGATGCTAACAAATGTGACTTTAGGATGTTATTTCCAGCCTCTAGGCTTCAGTCATCCACTTATTTATTCAATGTCCATTCATGATGTAATTGAATAGGATGTCCTATGTTTTTTTTCTATTCTGATTTTCTATTGTCTATGAAAAGCTGGCAGAGAGTTTTGAAAATTTCTTTATGACTTTATTTTCTTGTAGTATGCTATTCATACTGCTCTGGCTATTTCATTTAAGTTATTCAAATAAATGCTTTCAAACAAATCTTGTTTCATTTCTAAATTTGATATTGTGTTTTTGTCATTGTTATTTACTTTTGTGGAGAAATACAAGGCAACAGAGAGCATAAACTACTGTTTGGCATCATATATCATTTCTCTGTAAATATATTACATTATTTTTCTAAAAGGCTGGTTTAATGCTTAGAAAGATTAACCAGCCTTTCATAGAATGCCAACTGTGAAAGGCATAATAAAAGGTGGTTGGAATACAGAAATGAAGAAGAAATAGTCCCAGCTGGGAGGAGCTGAAAATTTAGCCTGAGAGCAGACATGTGTGTAAATGCATATTTGTAAGTCAATGTGAAAAGCACTATGATACAGATAGGTAACATCTCAGACAGGAACAATCAACTCTGCCTGGAGGAGTAAAGCAAGCTTTTTCAAATGAGGTGTCAGAGTATTAAAGGATCAGCAGATATTTTTTCAGGTGAAAAAGGAATAAAAGAATTTTTATGCATATAGAACAGTATGTACAAATGTATCGAGCTATGAAAAGCCGGTGAGCGTTTCACATCAACTGAATCATACGCTGAAGAATAGTGGGATGGGCTTAAATGCTAAGCTAAGGTAGAAGGACTAACTTATCAGCTTCTAATTCCTGTTCTACTTACTGCCGTTCTTTCTTGCTCTCTTTCTATTACACCACAGTTCATATAAAAAACAAACATCCTAGACTTATTCCATGAGCTTCGCCTTAGCCCTGCAGGCAACAAGAAGCAAAAGGCTCATTCTCGTTTCTAACGTCTAACTTTATTCTATAAACATTCATGAGGAAAGGATCCTCTATACATAAGACTGAATATATATAAATAAGAAACAGTCTCTACTCTGGAGGTGTTAAAGTGGGTGAGAAACACAGTCAAAAAGATTTTTATAAAAAATAACATTTTTGAAATAACTTCTCCCTATATATATCCCTCAACTAATCTACATCATTTTTTTTTTCCTTTTTTTTTTTTTCTTTTGAGACAGAGTCTCACTCTGTCGCCTACGTTGGAGTGCAGTGGCGCGATCTTGGCTCACTGCAACCTCTGCCTCCTGGGTTCAAGCGATTCTCTTGCCTCAGCCTCCCGAGTAACTGGGATTACAGGTGCCTGCCACCACGCCCAGGTAATTTTTTTTATTTTTAGTAGAGACAGGGTTTCACCATCTTGGCCAGGCTGGTCTCAAACTCCTGACCTCGTGACCCACCCACCTCGGCCTCCTAAAGTGGTGGGATTACAGGCGTGAGCCACCCCGCCTGGCCATCTACGTCACTTTCTACAACACATGCATGGAGACCTATGGGCTGGTTTGTAGGTCAGGGCAAGACATTAGGAAGCTGGGTGAGCATTTTAGGCGGGTCCTTACGTCATTCATCACCCTAAACTGTAACATACTGTCAGAATTCATTGGGCATTAGAGAAGCTGTCTGGATTTTGTGTAGACAAAATACTTTCTCAACTCCACCGCTGGGGCAAAGGCTAGGCTGTGCTGACCCAATTTCCATTCCTTCTAAACAAGCATTTTTCTCATTTATTTGTTTAACTGTTTATACTTTATGCTAAAGCCATTTTTTAAATGAGCTATACACAGATTCATATGCAAAACTATCAACAATAAATGAGATGTAATTACTAAACTATGTTTAATATACTAAATTCAGCTCAAGATTTGAAATTTAATTAAAGATTTTTTTTTTAAATATGAAGCTGTGGTGACTTATTTAAAAATGAACATCCTGGATGGGTGCAGTGGCTCATGCCTGTAATCCCAGCACTTTGGGAGGCCAAGGCAGGTAGACCACCTGAGGTCAGGAGTTCAAGACCAGCCTGGGCAGCATGGTGAAACCATGTCTCTACTAAAAATACAAAAACCAGCTGGGTGCAGCAGCAAGTGCCTGTAATCTCAGGTGCTTGGGAGGTGAGGCATGGGAATCACTTGAACCTCAGGGAGGTGGAGGTTGCAGTGAGCCAAGATTGTGCCACTGCACTCCAGCCTGGGCAACACAGTGAGACTCCATCTCAAAAAAAAACAAAGATAATAAGAAACAAAACAAAACAAAAAAAATGGACATCCTGAGGAATTCTTGGTATTGAATAAGGCCTATAAAGGATAGATAAATAAATACATAAATAAGAGAAGGAAAAAATATTACTTCTAAGCTCAAATGACAATGTTTACAATACGAAAACCCCCATATTCAGGTATTGCTTTACTAAAGACGAAATTGGTCATGCTTCTAAACACATACAGTTTTAAGTCTAAAACATAACTTCAGAATTATTCTGCATTTACCTAATAACATAATTGCATTTAGATAGGAGAAGGCTTTGATACCCAAAAGGTCAGGTAAAACAATTTGTATTGTTTTCAAAAATTACATGCAGCAATTAGGTACAAGGTAATGGCATTATTTTGACCATAATGTAGAAATCTGTCATTATTCCAGCTAGCTCTAACTGAAGTGATTTTTTTGCTTGAAGCAAATATGATATCTGAAGAACGCTATTTTTCCCCAATAACATTTAAGTTATTTAAATTGCATTGAACACTTTTTTTTTCTCACTTTGTTGCTCAGGCTGGAGTACAGTGGTGCAATCATGGCTCACTGCAATCTCCACCTTCTAGGCTTAGATGATCCTCCCACTTCAGCCTCCAAAGCAGATGGAACCACAGGCGACACTACCATGCCTGGGTAATTTTTAAATTTATTGTAGAAATTGGGTTTCACCATGTTGCCCAGGCTAGTCTTGAAGTCCTGGGCTCAAGCCATCTCCCTGTCTTGGCCTCCCAAAGTGTGAATTACAGGCATGAGCCACCATACCCAGCCTACATTGAGCATTTTAATATACAAATGTGATAGTCCAGAATGGTAAGGCTTGTTTTTCTGTTTTCTTCATTTTATCTTCTGTAAACATAAGATTTCAAAAATTGTATCCTCTACTGACTTTTCTTGGCAAGTTTGACATCTATTATTAATCAGAATATTCACTTTAAATCTATTATTTTTAATATTCTATAAATGCTGCCAGCAAAAATATTTTACAAGCAGACTCATTTGATTTTTAGAAATTTTTAAATGCATTATTCTGGATTACATTTGCATAGTGAGTTCAAATAATACATACTTATCATGTCAGAGTTGCAGTTATTAGCAGTGAAATACTTTAGTCAATAACTTCTTTATAAACAACTATGAGAAAAATGTTATTGAAATGATGGGAATTTTGTCTTTTTTAATTTGAACTCTTAAAAAATCAACATACAACTAAAATCACAACAGAATTTCTGTGTTATGGTAACTAAAGAGTTTCTTAGTCTTTTCAATCTTTAAATTCATAACTTTAAGATTGAAGATGATGACTCTAAAGAGAATCCCTGAAATTTCAAAAGCTATAGTTACTGGCCTCAGAGACCCAATGCATGGCTTACACGTAGAGTTCTTAGAAACCAATGCTATTATCTTTCCTGTTATTTGTGGTGTTCCTATTTTAAAGGATGGAGGCTGGGAAAGTTCAGCTTATTCAATAAGCCGAGTTAAGAAAACAAACAATCCACTAAATTCTATACAATGTGTTTCCCTTTCAGAATGCCATCAGTTTTCTCTCTCAACTTTATTCTTCACTCATTTCCATACACCTCATAAAGGTCTTTCAGAATTTTTCTGCAATATTTCGATTGAGCTATTATAAGTGCCTATAAATACCTACAGGCAACACTAAGTAACGTTTCCTCACAGAAAGTCCCTCCAAGATCAATTTAGTATTGTCGGTTAATGATACTCATCATGCGAGTTTTGGGGAAGAAACAAATATTAATAAAATAAATGTTAAGCCGGGCATGGTGGCTCACACCTGTAATCCCGGCACTTTGGGAAGCCAAAGTGAGTGGATTACAAGGTCAAGAGATAGAGGCCATCCTGGCCAACGTGGTGAAATCCTATCTCTACTAAAAATACAAACATTAGCCGGGCGTGGTGGCGGGCGCCTGTAGTCCCAGCTACTCGGGAGGCTGAGGCAAGATAATTGCTTGAACCCAGGAGGTGGAGGTTGCAGTGAGCCGAGGTCGTGCCACTGCACTCCAGCCTGGTGACAGAGCAAGACTCCATCTCAAATAAATAAATAAATAAAATAAAGGTTATGCCCTCAAAAAAGTTAGTTGAATTCCATTTTCATCTCTCATCATATTACCTTCCTAACTCCAAACAACCTAATTTTCAATTTTCTCTTCATTATTATAAATCCAATGAATCAAGGGATTTTTGTTTATGTTAACCACAAAAGTTCTAAATTTACCTTTTTTTTAATACTCTGAATCAAATTACTCTCCTGAACAATTTTTTTACTCTCCTAAATGAAAATTTCAAAGAATTTTGGAGGTCTATACACATGAAGATTATGTATATCAAGTTGTGAATCAAGTTAGAATCTTTTAGGTAAAAAACTGATAATTAAAAAAAAAAAACAAAAACAAAAACTTAGACCCTCATAGTTTAAGTCCACATAAACTTACTGAGAAAATGAAATGTCATATTTTACACTCTCAACTAAAAATAAACTATTAAAATTTAAGCAATTTTTCTAGTATAATTTATTTGATAATTTTAAATATCTGTGACAGTTCCTTCAAATTTTATCTGAAATAAGAGAGGACTCTATGGAAGGTACTAAGAATTATTACCCAAGTTAGAAGGCATTTACATTCTAGCAGCACCTAGCTTATCAGCCAGAAGCAGAGATCCTGTTCCAAGAAGGAATGTTTGCCTGTGCTGCACATTAATGACAAGTTCCTGTCTGTAAGAGGCAAAATGGAGGAAGTCACAATTTCTCTGAATAAAAGTAAGTTTTGCTACAAAGCCAAAATATTACTGGTCTTTTTCACTGGAAGTGGAGGACAAATCCAGAGGGAAGAGATAGAGATGCTATGGAATGCAGCTGGGAATGTGATGTGGATTTGAAAACATAAACTACTACTGCTATCAAATGTTTTGAAGTTTGGGGTAGGTAAAAACAAACATAGAAAAAACAAATCACACAAACAGGCAAAAAGTAACATCTGTAATGTTCTTATAAGAATTGTATAATAAATTCTGATTGGCTAGAATGAATTTTTGCAGGCGACAAGGTTTTTAAATGAAACACTGGACAGGTGATGGTGATAATAACACTTACAGATAATGATTGTTGGCTATTGGCAAATTTTTTTTTTTTTTTGTCTTTTTTGAGACCGAGTCTCACCATATTGCCCCGGTTGGTGTACAGTGGCACAATCTTGGCTTACTGGAGCCTTTATCTCCCAAGTTCAGACAATTCTCCTGCCTCAGCCTCCCAAGTAACTGGGGACTACAGGTGCACACCACCACACCTGGCTAATTTTTGTATTTTTTGTAGAGACAGGGTTTCACCATGTTGGCCAGGCTGGTCTTGAACTCCAGACCTCAGGTGATCCACCCACCTCAGCCTCCCAAAGTGCTGGGATTATAGGCATGAGCCACTGCACATAGCCTACAAATTCTTTAAATGTGTCACCTCACTTAACCTTTACCTCAAGTCTGTGAGATTGGCACTAGAGATATATGGCTTCTTTTGGAACCTGAAATTCCAAATCAAAATCATTTCTAAATACGAAAGACTTTTCAAGTTTGGAATCAATTAACATTAAAGCAAAAACTACTTATACTATCTATTTACTAACTTTAATATTATTATTCATACATATTAATGTCCTTGGCCACCCAAGACCTTGCTGGGGATGTTACATAATGTATAGCATAACCACTCTTAACTTTTCTAAAATTCAAACTACTCTAAATACATCTGGAACCAAAGAGTTTCATAGTGAGCACAAAGCAATTTAATACGTTGCCCAAACTGATACAGTTAATAAAAATCAGAAGTGGAATTATTTTAGGTAAAGACAAAGAGCAGTAAGAGTTTTTATAGCAGAAGCAGCATGAACTAAAATAGATGGAAGTTAATATGATGTGTTAAAGAAAGAAGTGGCTTCCTGCAGCTCTAACTGTGGAACTAACCATCAGAGAAATAAGACCAGAAAGAGGGTTTAGGTAAGGCTATGATGAACCTTTACCTGTGCAGTTGGGACATGGACATCAAAGCAACAAAGTCATAAAAGATTCCTAGAAAATTTGAGATGTGATCTTAATTTTTGAAAGAAAATTTAGGCAAATGGAAAAACTACACACAATATACATGAAGGAATAAAGACTTGAAGATCGGTTGGAAAATTGCTGCTATATTCTAGTTACAATACTTTAGCTAAGGTATGCATGATGAACAGCACAGAGGAAGTCTGTCTTGAAAATGACCTTCAACTTGTATGAATAAAAATGTTATTTCCTGATGAGACATGGTTAGAGGGTTGTTATCAGAATAGAGTGGCAGTGCATAGTGACAGATGATTTGGATTAATTATTACATTGGATAGATAGTATACAGACGTTCTAAGGAATTGCTAGATCATTTGGTTATTTTTCCTCCCTTTTGTTTAAATCAAAAAACATCCACACCCTAGGCAAGGCCCCTCTGCTACATGTTTGTTTTACTGCACTTAAGAATTCTGGGCACCCTTTATTGTACTTCAACCCTCTAGTTTCTTTAACCTGGTTGCATTAACCTAGTCTACAATTTCACCCACCATCAAATCATCTCCCTTCGTAAAGTATCCTCTTTTTTCTTTTATTTTTTTTTTTTGAGTTTTCCTTTCAGTTAATTTGTTTCTGATTTATGTCTTGTGTTAGCTCTTGAAGGCAAAAGAAAAAAAAATATCATACCATCAGGACGGAAATTTGTGTGAAAATTTTAGAGAAGAGAAACACTGATGCTCTCAGTATCTGTAAGGCAAGAGATCTCAGATTGGAAAAAACTTCTTAGATTTAGATCAGGATACATCAGACACGGTTCCCCTCTGAAAGATATTCACCTTAAAAAGGTCTATCCTGCTCTTAAAATGGATCTACTGGACTTAGTATAAAGAGACTGAATTAGAGACAACCAGATTTTCCACACTGGAAGCTCCTATTACTTTTTTTTAAAAAAATTAAATAGATCAAAACATAGAGCATTAAAAAAGATGGTTTTAAGCAGGGCAAGATACACTGAAACTAATACATCTTAATGAGAAATGGGTTAACTTGACTTTGGAACTCTATTTCATGTCTAAACAGCAGAATTAAGCTCAAGGATTGTTCCAAATGTAAATACTCAGACCTGTACATAAAAGACAGTAATTAAGCTAAATACTGATTTCTCTTCCAGACTTTAAAAATCATACCAAGTTTCTTCTGGTATTCCTTTCCCTTAATTTCCTGAACAATAGAATTAGCGTCAGAAGTGAAGAGAAAATTGTCAACACCATTCAGCCTTTTAATGGTAATCAAAATAACCCGTTATGCCAGAAAAAAAGAAAAAAGAGAGAATGAGAAGATTGAGTTAAGAAAGAAATAGGAGAGTTGAGAATGTATATTTCATCTTCTCCCAACTGGAAAACTGGGAATACATGAAACTTGGATTTTAAATTAATTGCTTTTTCTTATGTGAACTTGCACAAAGAAAAGTGAAGTAGGTCCTTTGAAGTTTTGCCCTAGTTTAATTAATGTGCTTAAGGTTCCTTGAAGAAATGTTTCAAAAGAAAATATTCATGGAAGATATGGCTGGCATACCCTCCAGTTAATGACGATTTAAAGAAACACGAAGCAGTCAACATTTACTACTTTTTAATATTCTCAGAAACTTGCCACTCTGTTTTCTGTTTTTACCTTCATAATGGCAACATGTTGAACACTTTGATGCTTTTTTTCAATGATGTTATACTAAAAAAGTGTAACATCTCAAAGGAACATACTTCTTTTCCAATTTCATTCATATTCACTCCTAAATCTGGATTAAATTGTATACATCTTCATTTAAATGGAAGAGACATTAATTTTTGATTGTTTAACAAATACTGTGAAATCAAGTTTGTTATTATTACCAATTTACAGATAAAAAAGAAAGGCAAGAAAAAAACATCAAGATTTGATAACTGGTTAGTGGTAGAGGTGAGGTTTGAATTGGTGTTACCGTCTCCAGCATCAGTTCTTTTAAAAAAGCTCTACTTGTCTACCAGAACCCAGTACACTCTCTCTAGAGGCAGTGGTAGCTGCTAGTATTCTTTTTAATTTTTGCTGTTAACAACTATTTGTTCCCAACTATCTTCAATTTCTTTTTTATAGTGGAGGAGGAAGGGAGAGAAGTCATGGATTTTATATCTGCGTTAACAATATGTAGTCAAATAATTCAATCGTTATACACTTCGCTTCTCTCTTTCCCCTAAATGTACATTAGTTAGTAACTAAACTGATTTTGATTAAATCTTCCTGGTGATTAGTTAAGAAATTTCCTGATGAGAAGTTGTCGCACAGAAAGCTAAAGGCAGCAGACATGAATGCTAGAATAGTAATACTATGATCTGGAGGACTTACCATTAAATCAAGTGGGGAAATACTTTAAGGAATAGAAATCATCTGCTCCATTTTACTGCACTAAATAAAAGATGCTCCAACATAGGTGCTATACGAATTCACTATTGATTATGCCATTTCTCTGTGCATCTTCATTAAATATTAAGGTTTCTGAATAACTCAATACAAATATATACATTATGAGTACATTTGAATTTATAAATGGCAAAAATAAAAGTTCTTGGTTTTATGAAGATATGATCTATATGTACCATGTTCAAAAAATGCCCTAAGAAATGACTAAACACATTGACAGAAAATTACCTTTTGAAAACAAAATATGAGACTATAATACAACACAAAGAAACCAAAAACAGGCTGAGTGCCATTTTTACATCTCAGTTTTTAATTGATTTTTAAATTGTATTGCACACTAAATTATTACATCCTTGGTAACAATCTTCATTCCCTTGTGGACCAGATATAAGCACAACGATCACAAGTTACCACACATATATCTTCAGAAACTGTCATGTTCATTGATTGATATTACAAAATGATAAAGTGATTTCTCCGGATGCTTAAGATTTAATTAGATGTTATTTCTTTGTAAAGTAACTGAATCATTGAAAGATAAGCGACCCAGAAGGAGCTTTAAGAATCTTTTAGCATTTGAGGAAATGCACCATATTGAGAAAGAGAAACTCGGTTAGAGATACAAATATTCACATTAGGGTTTTTCATTCATGTATTCATTCAACATATATTTGTTGAGCACCTATTATATGCTATGTTCTGTTCTTCAAGAGAAATAGGAATAGGGTGCTAGATGCTAGAAGCATTATCAGGAAAGGTTTCAAACAGAATATCAATTAATGGTTTTGTTGAATTCAGTTACCTTCCAACAGGCTTATGTGGTAATTAAAAATGTGTTTTCCCTAGAAAGCCATTCAGAGAGATCCATGCTGGCTTCAGTTTTTGGCCATGATTGGCACATGATAAAGAACATCTAGCTGCTTAGTTAAACTAATTTAGCCTATTTTCCATTTTTCTCATGTTGGTTCATTTCTGTTTAATATTCTCAACCAAGCTATAATTTTCATGAGGACAGAAGCACTGATAAATCGTGTTTTAATAAGGGTACAGAAGTGTATTCATTACATGGAAGACTACTGAGAGCTGGTTAACTGCTCTGACTGTAAATTGATCTTAATTATTCCAGAGAGAAGTTAGGAACTACTATGGTGTATGGACGGTGTATGCCCATTGTTTATCTTATTCTTTCCTGAATCATTTAACTAGTAGCTTTTTCACACCAGTCAGAGACTAGAATAACAAAATAGGGTAAAAAGGATTCTCAGTTAATTTTGTAACATTTCCTATTACAGGAGTATTTGGTTTTCTTTGTAATCAAATTTTAAAAATCTCCTGCTACAAAATGAGATAATCTACATCTCTTTAATCCTTTATGTCTCAAATTTTACTTAATTTTTAAATATGATTCAAATTAGCCATGCATCAGAATATTATTTCTTATCAAATGGGTATCAGAGCCTACAATGAATGAATAGTTCTAACAGGGCAAGAGAATATTTCACATATGGCAATTTTCTTCATGGATTTGAGAGCTCTTAGGGTCCATGATGACCAGAATTCTCATTTGGTTTTCTATAAATGAGGCTTTCTTAGTAACAGACAAAGAGAAATTTTTAAAAATTAGATGTATCCCTTCTGTCCAAAAGAAGGCTTATTGATAAATTACATTAATAACTCTGACTATAAGATAGCTATTATAGATAGTAAGTTCTATGCATTAAAATGTTATATTTGGTAAGAAATGTACTTTATCACTTCACAATTAGTCTATACAAAAAACATATTTAGTTATTTCATAATTAAATATCAATTTACTTTCTCTTACCAAAAATAAATAAATACAGTGAAAAAAAGATCACTTATCAATGTACTGTTTCTTGGTCTATATCAAACAAACAAATAAATAGGATTTTCAGATTATAAATATCAATGTTTCAAAATAAAAATTGCTATTAATAAAAAAGTGAAATACATTATCATTTACTCCAGAGATCATTTCCAAAGCTTAAAATAATCTCCAGGAATTAAATTCATCTCAGTAAATAAACACACACACACACACACACACACACACACACACACACACACACACACTATATTTTTACTTGTATCCCTGCAAGGCATGCTAGTTTTATGAATTATAATTATTTCTTCATGAACATGATTGCTTTTATAGCAGTTCTATTAAAGGAAACAAACACAGAATTGCAAAAAAAAAAAAAACAGAAGTGGAGACGGATGAACTAAGTAGTATATCTTTAAAATAAAATTGCTTAAGTATTACAAAAAGAATTAACAGGCATGTTTTAACTGAGGAATAAAAAAAGTACTTCTAGTGAAAAGTTCAACACTTTCTTCATGAGAAAATGGATAAAACGTTGACAGATTTAGTCAAGGATACCTAAATGGAAGTCCTTTTAAAATATCCTGAAGTAATTCCATACTTTTCTTCTTGATCTCTACCTATTTCTGATAAGCTCAATGTAAATAGACATTTTCTTTTTTTTTTTTTTTAAATCAGCTTCTTCCTCAAAGTTGATTCATTCTGCTGTTCTCAAATCCAAGCCATGAACCTGACCTTTCTACATGGTGAGATCAGACTAACTCCAGCCATTTTCATGGGTCAGTAAAAACCAATAGATACAAGGTGACATCCAAAGTGAAAAAGAACAATACTATGAATTTACCCATATTTTTACAAAACCAAACATATGTAGCATAGTAGTAGGACAAACAGGTATACATTTTCAAATGTCCACATGAGTTTGTTAATTCAGAAGTCTTCAGACACTGCACATGTTTAAAAATGTTTTTAATACCTAGAATACAATTACGGGGACAAAGCATGGTGGAAAGTTAGTCTTCTCTTCCTATTAGATGCAAATACATCTAATTAAGGAGAAGCCTAGCAGTGCAATTTTGTAGTGTCCATTGCATGTAAGAATTATGAACAGGCCATCTATCACTTCATCTGAGAGGGGAACTTACTGCCAACTGGTATCAGGAATGGAATCCACATCAGGCATTGTATAGTTGTCAAAAAATAATAATAGGATTTAAGAATCATTGACTTTGGCCAACTTTGAACTGATTACTTAAAACAGACAAAAAAAATAGAAAGTGACTTACCATTTTTAGGGGCTAAAATGTATGTAATACACAACCTCCAAGAAAATGTGTTAAATGATGAATACATCATTTATCATATATGGTTGAAAACTTTCCAGATCATATGAGAATTTTGTAGCATTATAGATACAAATAAAAAAATATATTTTGTTTAAAAAATATTTTGAGAGATATATTAAGCCACTAGTTCACCATGGATCTCTTGTATGAAGTTCTATTATTTACAGAGATGTAGTCTGTTGTAATAAAAGATGACAGATTTAGAGTAGAAAAATAATTTCAGTGCAGGTCATAGCTCAGTCTTTCTTAGCTACAGGATACCAATTATTTTACTGTTTGGGGTGGAAGACTGTGATATCCTCTCCCTCTCAACGTTAATGTGTATATGTATATGTGAAAGGGCTTTGCAAACCACATTGTAATATACTACTTTCAATGTTATTTATTTTATTAAAGCAATTGCTTACTAGCAAGTGTGAATAATATCCAGATGACAACCCCAGACTGTTTATCAATATAGTCAATGTAATAAATATACTCATTAGCTCTCGGATGATGCACTCAATAGAAGCTTATAAATAAATTCAATTGGTGACTTAAGAACTTCTAAATAACTTAATCTTTTTTCCATAATAAAGGAAAAATTTAAAAATCTGTACAATTTTATACTAGCAATGTTTGTGTTATCCTAGCAGAGGAAAAGATCTTAAGTTTGAGTATAGTAACACCAACAGTGGAATTGTTAAAAAATATCATAGAAAATAGTTAGAAAAGTATCTCTAAAACTATTCCCATTACTTTCAAACAAATATTTATCCCTATTGTCAAAAATATCGGGTCTCATTTCACTCACATCGTACATAAAATGTTGAGTTTAAAACTTTTAAGAATCAGCTGGGCGTGGTGGCTCACGCTTGTAATCCCAACACTTTGGGAGGCCCAGGCGGGTGGACCACGAGGTCAAGAGATCGAGACCATCCTGGCCAACATGGTGAAACCTCGTCTCTACTAAATATACAAAAAATTAGCCAGGTATGGTGGTGGGCGCCTGTAGTCCCAGCTACTCGGGAGGCTGAGGCAGGAGAATGGTGTGAACCCAGGAGGCGGAGCTTGCAGTGAGCCGAGATCGTGCCACGGCACTCCAGCCTGGGCGACAGAGCGAGACTCCGCTTCAAAAAAAAAAAAAAAAAAAAAATTTAACAATCATCCCAAATTATCCTATGTAAAATACAATCGCTTAATTATTTTGCTTTAAACCAGAAAATTTTTGCCATCCAGAAGGAGTTTTAGAAAATAAAGTGACAACTGAGTTTAACTACATGGATATTTGGTCCAAACTATAATTACAGTTGTATATATATGTAATAAATAACAGGAGCAAATGGGTGATGATAAAGTTTAAATATTGCAGGACTGGTTCTTCAGCATCTACTTAGGATAACACATACTAATTCTTTTTTCCAGGATTTTTTTCATAGATAACTCAGAAATATTGAGTCATCACTTTTTGGAGTTCAAATATAAATGAATTTCAGTTAGCATGGGACCATGTAAAGCAATAACTGCCTGTAGTACTTTAATTAAAGTGATTCTAGTTTTACATTTCATCTATTAAAGAAAACAACTGACTACTATATTTTTGGTACAGGTTCTGCATTTAAAAAATTATGTAAACAGACAACTGAAAACAACCAACAAGTGTACTAACACAGTAGAATAGATTAAAATTGTGCCATAATCACACAAATAAATATTACAAAGCAAAAAAGAACAACCAACCAATATATGTGACATAGGAAAATCACATGGACAAAATATTGAGTAACGTAAGCCAGACAAAAATACATACATACTGTGCAATTCTATTTATATGAAATCGAAGACTGGTAAACCTAATATATAGGGTGACAGGTGTCAGATGGGGATGAGAGAGTCCTATGGAGTGCTGAAATTTTTATATTCTGGTATCTGGGAGAAGATGTATGAACGTATATAACTACATATGGATGCATATGTAAAACATTCATCCAGATGTATGCTTAAGAATCATGCATCTTAGAAACTTTAAAACTTTTTAAAGCTCATAAAAAAGAAAAAAACAAAAGACAATCTTCATTTTTCAGAAAGCATGCTCAGTGGGCGTTTCAACAAAATTCTTTAAAATGTCAGCATGCCCTAGAATATACATCAAGAATGAAATCACAAACTAGGCATTTTAATAGTGTGCATTTACAGGAACAATAACTTATGGGTAAGTTTATATTCAATACCTCTTATTAGTTATTTCTACATTTACCAACGAAGCTAAACCTCCTTCAACTGTATTTCTATACTACTAAAGTTTTAGGAAAAGAAAAATTATTTTATAACTAGATGTAAATGATTTAGAGGGTAAATAGCCTTATATAAATGAAGGAACAGAAAACTGGAAGGAAAATCTGTGATCAAAGCCAACTCTCCAGGCGCTAGTATTATGACCATGAGCAGAAAGGCCATTTTTCCCTCTTTAAGCCTTCATTTTCTGTTGCATAAAATAAAGGTGTGAAAAAATAACATTCAATGATCCTAGCTCTAAAATCAACAACTCAAATGGGCCAGTGTTGAAAAAGTGACTTTGGCCCAAAATTTTCAGTGTTCATATCTTGACTCATAACAGCCACCATTACATAAAACTTAAAAATAAGTTTATAAGAAGTATTTTATGCCCACATTCTCATTTCAAGTATAGCGCTATCAATAGACGTTAGAAATCTAATTTTTATAACAATTGCCAACAACTAGACTGTAACAGAGTTCAAATTTCTTTCTTCATAAGCATGTGATATGGGGGAAATTCTGAATTTTAAAGAAAATGGACATTGTTGTCTAGTGAGAAACACCTGTTTCAAGGCAGTTAAGCACTTTGAGAAGGCTTCTGAGGATTTGCTTCTGTGGAATGCCACAGTAGAGTCCTGCACGGGATGGCACAGATGGCCACAGTGAAAACTCACCGTGCCTCTCTAACTCTTGTATGTCTCGGTATAGCAATGTCTATGTTGACAAAACAAGCTAGTGCAATTTCCTGTCTGAGAGGTGTTTCCCCCTATTGTGCTATTCCACTACTCATTATTTTAAGCCACTGATGTGCAAAAGAGCCTCACATTAGAAATACAACCTTTGTTCATGGATATTATCTGTTTTTGTTTTTTTTTTTTTCTGGAGAGAAACTGTCTATGACCAAAATTGTTCATTGGTTATTGCTTAATTTAGAATAATACTAAAAGTACTTCAGAAAATACTTCTGTATTTAAAAAAGTATATTTCTCACTACTTTCTGTCTATGGCTGATTTTAATATTTTTAGAACTCTGTTTCTCCAATTGTTAGAGAGGAGTGAGAGAGAGAACATTTACACCAAAGGGTTATATTTAATCGTCCTTCATACTCTGAAAGTCCAAGATTATTCCAACTGTGGTGCAGCAGATAACAGCATCGACTAGAAACACCATTAACACAGGTTCAGATCCAGACATCAACACTTACTAGCACTGGAACTTGGGGAAAATTAAACACTCTTAGCCTCCCATCTGTACCATGAGATAATCATCAACTTTCAAGGTTATTTAGAGGATTGAGATGAGATATATGAAGCACTCTGCACAGGACCTGAACAAGTCCATCAATCACTGGCCATGGATAATGCTTTCAAGGGCAGGAGTCAATCACTTGAAAGAACGTCGTACATAGGATAAAGTGTTCTACCATCATACTCAAAACTAATGCGTCAGTTTTCTAATTACTTCCAAGGTCAAATTTTTGAAATTCTTTCAGTAGTGCGCTTTGAAAACTGTTGTGGAAATACTAATGGATTGTTTAATGATAAATTTCTGAGCTTACGTAGGGTAAAAGCTCTTTAATTCTCTATTCCAATGCAATGCCCCCACTTTTTACCTCCCCTTCTTCGTTTAACCATCCGCATGCCTTCCCATAAGAGTTTTAGAAAAACTTGGCTATTCCTGGCTGCAAAGAAAAGCCTATTTCAAGCCTAAGAAAACTTAGTCAAGAACAGGACTTTATTTAATGGAATAATATTTATGACAGTAGCTTATTGCTTTGGGCATGTAAGTAACTCTAAGTAAAACAGACGGATTTTTTTAAGTTGATATTACAGATACGTAGGTTCATAGTCATTGCTTATAATTTGATATGTAAAAACAATTTAACAGACTTGCATATCTTAAACAGTGTACTTACATCTTACTCTTGATATTTTCCTTATCATTAGGCAAAGAAAATGTAAAAATCTCTGTCACACATACACACCCACACCTCCCCCCACGCATACCATTTTATGAACATATACACACGTTTCTTTCACCTATAGCTGAATAACTTTCATAGTGTCCTAGAGTATATAATATAAATCTCATAAAGGCATAGAGTGTATCAACACACATACTAATCAATTTTTTCAAACCCAATGTAGGTTTTGGTCTTATTATAATTTCCAATACGTTAATGGCTCTGCTGCCACCTAAATGAAAATTGTACCAGGTACTCATAAGCATTAACTCTCTTCGTCTGGTAAACCTAGTAATGATGTTTCAAATTCAATTTAAAAACCATTAAAATGTAGTGACTTTTAAACCCATTATAATTTAGCTCATTTCTGCAAAATTTAGTTTAGGAGAAAGCAGCTGTGCATTTGAACATCTGGAAATTACTTTTAATTGCACTTTTCTCAAGTGAGAAATGAGAAACTCTACCTGCGATTCTATTTGTATATCTGACCACACGAATCCTAGCAAACACCTGCACTTTATTTATAATTTCATTTTGGGCTACATAATCTCATTTTGCTATTAATCCAGACTTCTATGTGATTTAGCCACTGCAAATTTGATCTTGAACAGGCTTTAAGATGGAAAATGGAAATTGCAAGATATTTGATTACTCATAAGTTACTTATCTAAGGAGAAAACAAATTTCAAAGGTAGACATGACTAATCTGAAAGTTGAAAATATGCAAATACTATTACATTTACACTTAATGACTTGGGTATTGGAAATAAAAACAAATTCCAGATATGGGGTGGCCTAATAGCTTACATTTTATCTAAGACCTATTCATTCAATAAATCAGCCCTTGGTCTTGAATAAAGCATTTAAAACTACTGATTACCAAAATTGATTACTGCCTTCTAGTAACAAACACCAGTTTCCAAATTAAATTTGTTGGCACAAAAATATATCAACAGGAAAATGTTATCATTCCATAAATATTCCGAACTGATTATTTCTGTTTATCTGCCAAGATTACAAATCATTGTTTGTTTCTATATCATTGATTCATTTCCTGACAACCAAACATGTTTTAGAGATATCCATAAAACACTTCAGTAGGAATTTTCTCTCCATCAACTTTTTCAAATGTCATGCTATCTGAATACATCTACAATTGGTGGCTGAGGTAGGAGAATCTCTTGAGCCCAGGACTTCAAGACTATAGTGGGCCATGATTGCACCTGTGAATAGCCACTATACTCCAGTCCTGGCAGCAAAGTAGGATCCTATCTCTAAAAAGAAATAAATTAAAATAAAGACTAAAATTGGCTGTTGACAGGAAAAAAATTAACTCTCCACAGAATATTTATGAATGGGCTCAAGGAATGGAGAGGAAAGAGCATGTGATCAGATTAGAATCCCACAGAACATGGCAATAGTCATATATTGTATTTTTCCCAAACTCCTGCACTAGCAGAAAATTCATATCCAGAACACTATACTTCACGAAGACTGTAACAGGAAATTTTCAAAGCAGTGCTTTCAAAAAGTAATTTTGGATGACATCTCAAATAGAATTGGAATAAAGCCAATGCCATAACTTAAATTTCAGAACAACTGTTTCTATCACTGTTTAAATATTCTGTACACAAACATGTATTTATATATACTATTTTGAACACAAAACACAACTTAGTAACTCGTAAGTGGAACATGCATGTTCTATAATTTTTAGCAACTTGATCTTTCATGCACAACTGTCCATATTCTTCAGGCAAATGCCCAGGTTTAGGGCAAAACGAAAAGCTAACGATCCTTGCTAAGGCTGAGTCAGCTTGGTTATAATGCTGATTTGTCCAACTGAACGAGCTGAACTACCTAAACAGGGACTTAAAAAAAATCATTATACAGAGAAGAACCCTGCTTCTGCCAAGGAAACCCTATCACAGATCCTCCAGTGAACAAGAATGAGTGTGTAACTCCTCTCTCCTTGTAAAAATATCTGAGATTGGTAATTGGGGCTCTGAGGCAAGACTCAGGGATTTAAATATGGTAAATGACTGCATAAGCTTAAAGCACCATGGACCATACAGAATGGATCACCACCATCCCTTTAACACCATTTTCACAAGAGTTCTTACAGGCTGAGTAAATGAAAGCTGCTCTCAAAGCCCACTGTCTACCTTTCCAGCGTGTTGTTTATGTATGAACAGCAAGTTGTAATTAGTTGCTATAAAATATATCATTTTATTACCCTCCATCTTACTTTCTATTTTAGTTTTAAAACTGAAGTCCACAGAAAGCCCATATATTCCTCACATTTATCTAAACATTCAAATAAAACAGTTACTCCTTTCAAAATCTCTGCAAATGATAAAGCAGTTGATTATCACAGGAAAGAAAATGTTTTTGAGATATTTCCTCTTACAGACGTTGACCTCAGATGTTAGCGAGAGAAATGGAAAGAAAGGCACGATAGCTTGGTCTCATGATATTTTTAAACAAGAGATTATGTAATATTTCAATAATAGCAAAGCAGAGACAATTACAACTTTAGTAGATACTAGTTTTTTAAGCAAATGATAGTTCTCCAGATTTTCAAAGAATTAGTAAATCTTTAAAACAAATAACAATCAAATATTTAGAATCACTCTATAAACACGTAAATTAGCACGAATTTGTGCTGAATATTCAATGTTTTAAGGGAAGCAAATCCTCAGATTTGATGTGATCATTAATATTGATTCATATATCGACTTACTCTCAGTAAGAAACTCAATAAATTTGTTTATAAAAAGTAATATGGAATAAGAATAAACTTAGAGCCTGCTATCAGACTTTCCAACCTCGAGCTCAAAAGACATATATCTCAGGATGTAGGCAAAAACACAGGTTGGCAAATACACATGAACACATAAACAAGAGAAAACTAAAAAAATTCTTACAGTTTTTTAAGAAAAAATTTTGAGCATTTAAAAAGAGGTTCCTTTACTATCTATTTGTCTTGATTTTGAGAGAAGAATTTATAGCAAGATATAAATCATCATTGTTTAAACAGCTAATAGGTCAGGTGGCTTGTAAAATGAATGTTTAAGAATGATATCAAACAGAAATATTTACTTTGTGATAATTTTAAAATTAAACCAATATAAAGTAAAAAAAACTGCAACAAGTGCAAATCAACGCTTCTTTTATTTGAACAAGACTTAAAATCAACTAACGTGATTCTTTCTATACAATATGAATTGTACATAAATCAAAGTAACATTAAAAAATCATTTGGTTATGTAAGCTATAGTTGTATGTTGGCTGCTTGGAAATATGACATTTGTTCATCTAATAAAAGAGTAAAATATGGCAGTTAATTTTATGAGAAAAGCCTTACAAATGCATTACAGATTATAATTACTGTTTTAATATTTCACATTTATTGTAATAATGAAATAACAAAGTATTATTATTAGCAGTTTATATGAAAGGTATCATCTTTTATTTTAGTGCATACTTTCTCCAAAACAACAAAGGTTGGTGTCTTCATGTGCTTCTATATCTAGTTTTGTTACTGCAAATTCCAAATCATCCTGACTATACTAGTTTTTTATGGCCGAGGTCACTGAAGTTGTGCCAAAAATTCAACAATGATGTTCAATCTAATGTAGCAATGCATTTATCTTATTGCTGAATTTTAGACTGCTCAGAACAAAGCACTTCATTTAAATGATAAATGCTCACCTAAAATATCCTGTTGTAAACATTTTTCACATTTAAACAATTGTGGATAAAATACTGCAATGTTAAAGCTTTCTTTTCAATACAGAATAAAAGTTGATGTTTAATTATTTAATGTCTCTTTTAATTGGGGGACAGAAAGTATTTTATGTGCCTGTTGCATAATTAAAATAAACAAAAATCCCTGTCACATTTAAAATGGTAAAAGTCCAGAATTTGAATTGACAACTATAAATGAATTTCACTTTTTCTGAAGAGTAAAAGAGATTCCACATTGTAAAATTTCATAGATTTTAATATTTCCAATATAAGTATGGGGGAAAAGATGAACGAAAAAACTTGTTCGAGCTATTCTTTATAAATTGAAGAAATTCAACAAAAATATTAAAATATTTTTCTTTTTAAAAGTAATCACATTTCCATATAGTATTTTTACAATGTTAACTCAATGAAGGAAATGTAATCAGTGTTTTGCATTTATGGTCCTAAGGAAAATTAGCTAATAATTCTGCTAAAAAGCCTACATTGTGGAAATAATTACAACTCATTGCCATAGCAAAAGAAGCAAATTTTTTAGCTATTTCAGTAAGGAAGATAATTTAAATTGTCCTTAATACTTACTTGTTTCTACCTGAACTAAAAAATATTTGTCAGTAATCGTGTACAAGTAAGTTTCTTCTGAACTCGCAAACTAACACTTCTGTGTGCTCCAAAATTTCTATATTTGATGGCATTTACTTTCCTATGGGCTCTAATTAACCAAGAATACCCTATAATTTTCAGTTAAAACATTTCTTAGTAAATATTAGAAAAATAATCTATCAATTTCAAATGCTAAGTACAATTGATTTAAAATAATCAAAAAATAAAAACAGAAGATGTGTGTGAGAGCTAAAATTAAAATTACAATTGAATTCAAAAATAATTTTTAAGTGAGAATAATGCTGAACAAGAGAAGCTATCTTATTTTTCCTGCACCTGTTTCATGATAATAAATGTGAAAATGTTTGGTTTTTAATCCAAGTTTTGAAATATTTACCTTTATTAACTTCTTTTATATAAATTACAAAGATTACATTAAATGAGAATTCAGCTGTAAACTCACATACAAAGAGAATTTATCTAGGTAAATCTCTATTAATAACAATGTATAACTTCTATGGATTTTAATGTTGACTAGTATGAAAATTCCAAACACTCCATTCGTCGGTAAACTAATAGCAAGGTTTTTACAGTATCATAATTCAGTCCACAGCAGAACAAATATAAATTGTATATTTACAAAAATGACCTGAAGGAAATCAGGAGGCATTTTCTGATCCTAAAATTTACCTAAAATTAATATGATTTTTTCTATCACCAAAATTTGCAATATTCTATACTGTAAATGGAAGATAAATAAATACAGAATAAACATACCTATTAAGAAATCTCTTAATTAGGTCACTCTTAAAAAATAATATATCTGATTCTCATCAATATTTTAAAGAGAAATATGACTGCTTCTAGTAAAATAAAGTTGCACTCTGGATTACCACAGATTAATACACAAGGCATAGTAAGTAGTATTTATGATAGTGATAATAAAATTTCTTTTAAAAAAACAAAATAGAGCAACTGATATTACACTTTTCTACTTCTAATTATTCTGTAGAGTACCTATGTTTAATGTCTAAAGATACTATTGAAAATGGCTATAGAAAATTTGAGGTGTTAATATTTGATTACCATAATAGTATTTCATTGCCACTCGTGAATTTAACTCTTAAAACACTAGAGTATAAAATTGGCTTATAGAACAAAATTCAGTTATAGTAATATCAAAATTAATAATAGTTCCAGAAATTGGATGTAAGTACCTTTGAGCTTCAGGATTTCTTTCATGAAAAATTATCTTTTTATTGCAAAACAGCAATTAAACACAATTACTTAAAGTTATTCAGCCATGTTTATAGACCAAAGCATTTCTATTAAAACATTTGTTAGAAATAACATCAAGGTGTTAATACGTTTTTAAAATTATATAACAAATGCTGACATTTTTAAAAATCTCAAATGCTACATTTTAACATAGACAAGAACACTATAAAAATGTTAAGCTTAATTGCGCGCACGATGAAACTTCCAGAAAACTCCATTACTTACTGTTCACTGAGTATTACTTACAGAGATTAACAGTTTTAAGAATTCATTTGTTATTTATCCTGTAGTGTTTTGAAAAACCTTTCGTGCACTGTATACTTCTCAATCAGATGATCATACCTACTCTGGTCTGCTGAGAAAAACAAAAAATCAGCAAATCTTCTTTAAGATTGTGCTTGCTCCATCGTATCTTAGGTGGTAACAAGCAAGGAATTCATAATGATAAAAGCAACAACACGAGAAAAAATATTTAATGCTTGTTTCATATTGACTGTATAAAGTCATTTTGACATGCCTATACAACTGGTTGTGGCAGCTTTCAGACATGATTCCTGATTAAAAAAAAAAAAAAAAGAAAGAAATTGCTCCAGGTTCTTTAGAGAAAGCTTGCCGCTGGGAAGTTGATTTTGGCCAAGTGCCAAAATCATGTGCAAAGGGGCCTCATTACGGATTCATGGCAGCCTTCAGCACTAACAAAAAATGTGACCCAACAGGCTAAATCAGCGACTAAAATTAAAAAGTAAGAGACAAAGACAACTTACTTAATATTCCTTCCAAAGCAACATTAAACTTTTTTTGGTAATTAAACCCTTATTAGTATAATGCAGTGTTCCTCTGTCCTCAAATGATTGTACAATTACTCTTTAAAACTTGTCAGTTTCCCTTCTAAATAACACTTTCTTTCTGTGGCAGTTTACAAAGATTTCGCTATATAATAAAACTCTATATCCACTGTAATGGGTTCAACAGAAGAAAACAAAATCGTAAAAATGCAGACGACGTATTCCATCAAGATTTAAACAAACAAACAAAAAATAAGCAAACAATCGTCAGTACATTTTGAACTTCTACAAAAGTGAACATGCACCCTCTAAACTCACACTGGTTGTGATTAAGCAGTCTCAACTGCCCAACTTTCCCCCAAAAAAGTAGATTTGATATCGCAGCCTTACCTAGATGTCTTCTGGCTTTTCTGCAGATCAAAAAGTTTCCTCCCTAAGCACACAGATATTCTTTCACAAACCATAAAGGCCCTTTTATGAATCCAGCACTGTAACAGGCTACCTTCCACACCACGTTGAGAGCCCAGTGTACAAGCTCTCAAGATAAAATACGTTGCTAATACACAATTAGTGGAGGAGGTTGTCTACTGGAGAATTTATCTCCACGAAAGGAGGAAAAAAATAGAAGCTTTTTTTTTTTTTTTTTTTTAATAGCAAAAAGGGTGCGGTCAGATGTTAGGTTTTGCCTGAGAAAAGGGTTCTACACTGCACTAGTACCTAAACATTAGCAGAAGCTGCCTGGGAAGGGAGCCAATGGAAGGACTTTGTTTGACCCAGCTGCCAATCTCCCCTGAAGCCGTGCGCCAGACTAAACACTCACGCTATTTTAACTCAAATCAGGCTACAGCAGCTGTTTGCTTTCCGGCTCTGAGCTCTGCACCCACCGTGGCCTGTGCAGTTCATCCGCGAGTTTGCTAGCTGCCTGGCTGAAATCTGTTCCGGGTTGGGATTTGTCATTGGGGAGCAAATATTAACCCTATTCCTCATGGTAAATCTGCACTGTTTGTTGTTCAGCACTTGGATCTGGTCATTGGGGTAATTTCTGAGCTTTTAAAAGAAGACTGATATTTTTATATCATGGAGAAAATTTGAGATTTGAAGGTAACAAGGATTCCTACGTTTCTTTCAAATTCTAATGTAAACTCTTCTGATGTGTTCAAATTAACACTAAAATAGCCCTTGTGTGTTCCTACAAAAACAAGGTCCCTAGAGTCCACCTCTAAGAACAAAGATGGTACCCGTTCACTCCAACCTAAAGCTCTTCGACTACAGCGAGATGGTAAGTTGGCATCACAGAGTCGGAGAGACTCATATGGTTGCAGGAGTTAGCACTGACTCCTCAATGCTCAGGAAAGTTTCTCCAAAAGCAACACCTAGGCACACAAGAAGTTTGCTTTCCTTGGATGAAAAGGTACCAAGTGACCTAATTTACCGTACCTAAATCTCTAAGCTTATTTAGTTACTAGGCTAAGTGTAAAATTCACGTTCTGAATTGTAAAACGTTATGCCCACAGGTAGCTGAAGTTAAAAACAAACTAGAGAGAAGTTAGTTAGGGAATGTACAATTAAAGTAATAACCAAAATGACCTGATTGTAGGGGGGAAGAGATCCAATAGTTAAGATTGACTGCACATGAGATAGGAGCCAAACATTATGTATGGGGCAAAAATAAACCAGTAAGTCATTCAACATGTGGAAGAGAGAAAGAAGCTCAGAGGAGTGTAATAACATGGATCATAACTGAGTTATTTTTATTCCTGACCAAATTCCTTCCTATTGGACAACGATGGTGAGAGAAGCCAGCACGTTTTTCTTTAGAGATTTTAGTTTCTGTTGTTGCATCGGGCAAAAGGATATCTCTTAATGTAAGGCAAATAGGCAGAATTTTTTTTGTTTATTAATATAACTAATTTTGATCTAGCTATGATGGTTCACAGTGCAGTCAGAAGATGAGCAAAAATGAAATGTTCCTGAAATACACGAAAGGTGTGTCTTCAATTTTTTTTTTTTTTTTTTCAGAAAGTTGTTTCCCCCTGCTTTAAGAGGAGAGTTTATTTTGTTTCTATTCTTGCCCCAAATGATAGGTCTGTTTTCTTATCTGAGAAACTAGAGATCTAAATTACAAAAAAAAATTGTAATTTTATAATAAAACGTTATTTCCTCAGACGGGAAGTAGCAAAGATGCCTATAGAGAAGATGAACTGTTAGGCTTTATAGATGCACAAAAACTGAAAGACCAAATTAACTAAAAATGTGTGTCATGATAATATTGCACAGCAAATAAGGCTAGTATCTTTATTTTGAAAGTGATCGATATGTAAAATCCAAAGATTCCCATTGGATCTGGCTTCATATAGAGCAGTGTATAGTTTGATGCTCAGAATTCTTATGGAATCTAATAAAATGCTGGGAAATCATTTCTTTTGTGCCCCTTTTTTTTTTCCAATGTAAGAAAATATTCAACTTGTTTCTCTGAATGGTCTATTACCATCTACAAATCACCCACTATCACATTGTTATATATATATATATATATATGCAGTAGCTATAGACTGGCAGTCCTATAGTAACATTTGTTGATCTCAGTAATCACTTCTTTACACTTATTTTCTGTCTTTTCATTAGACATCTCATGCACAATAGTAGTTAATTCATATCATGACTGCTACAGGCTGAATTGTCTCCCCCCCAATTCAGATGCTGAAGTCCTTACTCCCAGTAACCTCAAAATCTGACTGTATGTGGAGTTAGTGTCTTTAAAGAGGTAATTAAGTTAAAGGAGATCATTAGGATGGGCCTGAATCCAATGACTGGTGTCCTTATAAGAAGAGGAGGTTAGGACACAAAAACACAGAAGACCATGTGAAGACACAGGGAGAAGATACTCATTTGCAAAGCAAAGGATGGGGCTCAGAAAAACCTACCCTGCCAACACCTTGAGCTGGGACTTCTTGCCTCCAGAATCGTGAAAAAATTAATTCCTGTTGTTTAAGTCATTCAGTCTATAGTTGTTATTTGTAGAAAACTAATGCAATGCCTAAGTTGAAGGGAGTGAAGAATTGTCCTATCTACTAGTGGAATACAATTCATTTCTATACTCAAGTCTACTAGTGGAATACAATTCATTTCTATACTCAAGTGTTTCTATGCTCACGTGTTCGATTTTGTCCAAGACAGCATGGAATGTACAAAGGAAATGTAATTTATTCACATTTTCCAGAAAAGAGGAAAAACTGTGTGTACACCAGAGTTTTATATAAAAGGAATAACAAGGTGCTAAAAATGAAGGAACATAAAACACAGTTGCCACTTTTCCATGATACTTATTTTCATATTTTGAACAGGAATACTGTCTTAATTCACTTTGTAAATAATAAAATAGTATGTGCACAATTAATACATACAGACTTTAAAAACAACTGTGGAATAAATAGGTGCCTAGCTTCTCCTTTGGGATAATCAAAAATGGCATGTGAAACTTTTGATTTTGAAAGACAGTTCTGACACATGGACAACTCACATTCAAGGTCTGATGCTAGATAAAAACTTTACATCAAGAGTTGGAAGCATAAAAGCTAGTCTTTGTAAGTGGAGAGTTCCAATAACCTATGCAAAGCGAAGAGACCCTAAAGGAAAAAGCAGAAGAAAAGTGGCCTTATAATAAAGTCTATATAAAGGTAAATGAAGGAAGACTGAACGTGTCAAAGATAAAAGAAGTCAGAAAGTTAATCAAATATCTCCCCCCAAAAATCATCTTTGCCCATAAGCAAAGCAACAAACACACCACTCACACGAAGTTGGAAGACACAAGGTAGCTATGGGAAACATACTGGAGTAGGAATATTTTGCTGCTTGTGGTGGGCAGGATTCTAAGATGGCCCCAAGATTTCCACTCCCTGTATACTTTTACTTCCCTAGTAGGTGGGGTAGAATCTGTGAATATGGCAAGATACTTGCTTTGTTGTTAAGAGTCAATGAGATTTCCATCTAATATTAGTAGAGTGAGAAAGAAGAAAAGAAGCCAATTGCAAATCAACCCACCTGCCCAGAAGAGGTAAGGAATAGGTGACTGAAATTACCATTGTAAGAAGATACCATTTTACCTAGCCACAATTCCCACCCGATGCCACCTGAAAGTGAGTACGCATTCATTCATCCTTTGGCTCACCTGGTCCTATCAAAAATTCTGTTTAATGCTGACCCTGTGTGGGGCATCGGGCTGTCATGTGGTATAAAAAACACAGCTTTTGATCTCATGATGATAGTCTAGGAAGCAAACTGAAAGCAAAACAACCAGTCCTAAAGAAAACGGCACTGTGTTGAGCACATTAAAATGCTGAGGTGGTAATGTCCAGTGGTTTCGTAAATGTGATAGAATATTACGACAATATTAGTAATTATCACATATTCAAATAATTACAATAAAATTATGGAGAAAGGTGCTATTTGAAAAATGCCATTTTTTTGTCATCCTACAGCTGCATGATGTCATTGTCTTCAAACAACTAAATATAATATTGGTTGTATGAAACTACAATTGTTAGTCTCTTTTACCTTTTTATGAAAATATTACCCCTCTACTTCTCATGCTAGTTGAGACTAAGAAGACTATCTCTTGAAATTCTAACGTTTTAAAATAAAATCTGAGACATAATCTTTCTACACAAAACCCCATTGTTACTCCAAAGTAAATTGCAAACCATGCTACAATGGCTTTCACTTTAAGCAAGATATGCTAATAATGACATGGTATTTTGAACACCTATTTCTTAATGAGAATAACCATAATACATTGACAAACAATTTCAAATAAAGTTAAATTAAGTTGAATGTGATCATGAAACAACTCAAACTATTTTAAAGAAAATAAGCTTAAATGATTAAGTAAATCTCCACAAAGGTCATATGGAAATAATTTAAAATAAAACATAATATGATATGTAATTGTCAAAATAGAAATTTTTTTAATTTAGCAAACAGAGATGCACACAGACACATGCAAACAAACAAACAAAAATATGGTACATTGAAGTAATGGAGGGAAGATATCTTATTAATTTGACCAGAATTTCAAAAATGATTTTGCATTCTCAGTATAATTTTTTTTAACCATTACCAGCTTCATTCCATTTTGTAAGCCTATAAATCTGCTTTTTTTTTCTGAGGGAATCTCTAGGGCACTTTTATATTTTATCAAATGTATTTTTTAGTTTCAGAAAGACTAAGAACAATCTAAACACACATGGAGAAATGGATGACACGAATAGCCGTATATCTAAAATAAGTTGAGATAATAATTCATAATCTTTCCCCAAAGAAACCACTGATCCAAATGGTTTCACAGGTGAGTTCTACCAAATATTTAAGGAAGAACTCATATCAGTTTCCCACAATCCCCTCCAAAACATAAAAGCAGAGGAACACTTTCTAATGCATTGAATGAGGCCAGCATTACTCCTAATGCCAAAATTAGATGAATATATTACAAGAAAGGAAATTTGTACACCCTTATCCTTCATGGAGGTAGACATAAAAATCCTTAATAAAACATTAGCCAGTATAATTTAGCAATGTATTGAAATAATTATACCTGAAGACCAAGTGGTCTTTATTTCATATATGCGAGGCTGGTTCAGTATTTGAAAGTCAAAACAAAATATGATCATATGAATTGACACAAGACACAACATTTCACAAAATCCAATACTCAAGCAAGGATAAAAACCCTTAGCAAACTAAAAATAGAGGAGAACATCTTCAGATTGATGAAGAACATCTACAAAATAGCTACTAGCATCATACCTAACAGTGAGAAACTAGATCCTCTCCCCCTGAGACAGAGAAAAGACAAGGATGTTTCCTGTCACTACTCCTATTCAGCATCATACTGGAAGTCCTAGCTGATGAAATAAGACAAGAAAAGGAAATAAAACATAAATGTTGGAAAGGAATATATAAAACGGTCTAGTCACAAATGATATGTCTGTATAGAAAATCCCAACGAAATTACAAAAAATAAAGCCAATTTGGCAAGGTTTTAGGACACAAGCTTAATACGCAACAGTCAAATGCTTTCCCCTTTACCAGAAATAAACACTTGACTTTTGAAATTTTAAAAATATTATTCATAATAGAATCTAAACATTATGTACTTAGATATAAATGTAACAGAATATGTATGGCATGTATATGTGCAAAACTACAAAACACTGATAAAAAAATTAAAGAAGATCTAAATAAATCTATGTTCGTGTTCTGTCAGCTGAGAGGGTCTAGAAGCAGTGACAGCACCATGGAAGTGAGCATACCTAGAAACCAGATGTTAGTTTCTAATACCATTCTCCAATCAAAGACACTAGGACTCCTTAGAGAAATGCTTGATTCTAGGACTTCACAAGAAATATATAAGGTGGACCTGGAGCACAGTGCCACAAAGAAAGTAAGTGCTAAAAAATAAAATAAAAATAAACAATGGTGGGATATTTAAAAAAGGCGTATAAGTGACAGCTGAAAGAAGTCCCAATTACTAATGCTGAAACAATTTAAACAACAAAATAAAGTAGTATTGGTTGATAACCCAAGTATAAAATGAATATCCATGAATCCATACTGATGTAAGTAAATGATTAGATGAACAAACAATAAACATATAGAGAATAAACAGATATTCCATGAAGAAAATTGTTTTGATTTTGTTTTTTTTTGAGATGGAGTTTCATTCTCATTGCCCAGGCTTGAGTGCAGTGGTGCAATCTCAGCTCACTGCAACCTCCACCTCCCAGGTTCAAGTGATTCTCCTGCCTCAGCCTTTCAAGTAGCTGGGAAGCTGGGATTACAGGCATTTGCCATCAAGTCGGATAATTTTTGTATTTTCAGTAGGGATGGTGTTTCACCATGTTGCTAAGGCTGGTCTTGAACTCCTGACCTTAAGTGATCCACCCACCTCTCTCTCCCAAAGTGTTGGGATTATAGGCATGAGCCACTGCACCTGGCTCTCTCTCTCTCTCTCTCTCTCTCTCTCTATATATATATATATATATATATATATATGTTCTCTCTCTCTCTCTCTCTATATATATATATATATATATATATATTATGTTCTACCTCTTTTAGAATATATATATATATATTCTAAAAGAGGTAGAACATAATTTTTCACTCGTTTGTTAACTGGTGGCTGAGTGTAGTGACCTCTTTTCAAAAAGAATGATGTTAACTGAAGGAGATAGAGACACAAAAAACCCTTCAAAAAATCAATGAATCCAGGAGCTGGTTTTTTGAAAAGATCAACAAAATTGATAGACCACTAGCAAGACTAATAAAGAAGAAAAGAAAGAAGAATCAAATAGACACAATAAAAAATGATAAAGGGGATATCACCACCGATCCCACAAAAATACAAACTACCATCAGAGAATACTATAAACACCTCTACGCAAATAAACTAGAAAATCTAGAAGAAATTGATAAATTCCTCGACACATACACCCTCCCAAGACTAAACCAGGAAGAAGTTGAATCTCTGAATAGACCAATAACAGGCTCTGAAATTGAGGCAATAATTAATAGCTTACCAACCAAAAAAAGTCCAGGACAAGATGGATTCACAGCCGAATTCTACCAGAAGTACAAGGAGGAGCTGGTACCATTCCTTCTGAAATTATTCCAATCAACAGAAAAAGAGGGACTCCTCCCTAACTCATTTTATGAGGCCAGCATCATCCTGATACCAAAGCCTGGCAGAGACACAACAAAAAAAGAGAATTTTAGACCAATACCCTTAATGAACATCGATACAAAAATCCTCAATAAAATACTGGCAAACCGAATCCAGCAGCACACCAAAAAGCTTATCCACCATGATCAAGTGGGCTTCATCCCTGGGATGCAAGTCTGGTTCAACATATGCAAATCAATAAATGTAATCCAGCATATAAACAAACCAAAGACAAAAACCACATGATTATCTCAACAGATGCAGAAAAGGCCTTTGACAAAATTCAACAGCGCTTCATGCTAAAAACTCTCAATAAATTAGGTATTGATGGGATGTATCTCAAAATAATAAGAGCTATTTACGACAAACCCACAGCCAATATCATACTGAATGGGCAAAAACTGGAAGCATTCCCTTTGAAAACTGGCACAAGACAGGGATGCCCTCTCTCACCACTCCTATTCAACATAGTGTTGGAAGTTCTGGCCAGGCATTCAGGCAGGAGAAAGAAATAAAGGGTACTCAGTTAGGAAAAGGGGAAGTCAAATTGTCCCTGTTTGCAGATGACATGATTGTATATCTAGAAAACCCCATCATCTCAGCCCAAAATCATCTTAAGCTGATAAGCAACTTCAGCAAAGTCTCAGGATACAAAATCAATGTGCAAAAATCACAAGCATTCTTATACACCAATAACAGACAAACAGAGAGCCAAGTCATGAGTGAACTCCCATTCACAATTGCTTCAAAGGGAATAAAATCCCCAGGAATCCAACTTACAAGGGATGTGAAGGACCTCTTCAAGGAGAACTACAAACCACTGCTCAACGAAATAAAAGAGGACACAAACAAATGGAAGAAAATTCCATGCTCATGGATAGGAAGAATCATTATTGTGAAAACGGCCATACTGCCCAAGGTAATTTATAGATTCAATGCCATCCCCATCAAGCTACCAATGACTTTCTTCACAGAATTGGAAAAAAAGCTACTTTAAAGTTCATATGGAACCAAAAAAAGAGCCCGCATTGCCAAGTCAATCCTAAGCCAAAAGAACAAAGCTGGAGGCATCACACTACCTGACTTCAAATTATACTACAAGGCTACAGTAACCAAAACAGCATGGTACTGGTACTAAAATAGAGACATAGATCAATGGAACAGAACAGAGCCCTCAGAAATGATACCACACATCTACAACTATCTGATCTTTGACAAACCTGACAAAAACAAGAAATGGGGAAAGGATTCCCTATTTAATAAATGGTGCTGGGAAAACTGGCTAGCCATATGTAGAAAGCTGAAACTGGATCCCTTCCTTACACCTTATACAAAAATTAATTCAAGATGGATTAAATACTTACATGTTAGACCTAAAACCATAAAAACCCTAGAAGAAAACCTAGGCAACACCATTCAGGACATAGGCATAGGCAAGGACTTCATGTCTAAAACACCAAAAGCAATGTCAACAAAAGCTAAAATTGACAAATGGGATCTAATTAAACTAAAGAGCTTCTGCACAGCAAAAGAAACTACCATCAGAGTGAACAGGCAACCTACAGAATGGGAGAAAATTTTTGCAACCTATTCATCTGACAAAGGGCTAATATCCAGAATCTACAATGAACTCAAATTTACAAGAAAAAAACAAACAACCCCATCAAAAAGTGGGCAAAGGATATGAACAGACACTTCTCAAAAGAAGACATTTATGCAGCCAACAGACACATGAAAAAAATGCTCATCATCACTGGCCATCAGAGAAATGCAAATCAAAACCACAATGAGATATCATCTCACACCAGTTAGAATGGCGATCATTAAAAAGTCAGGAAACAACAGGTGCTGGAGAGGATGTGGAGAAATAGCAACACTTTTGCACTGTTGGTGGGACTGTAAACTAGTTCAACCATTGTGGAAGACAGTGTGGTGATTCCTCAGGGATCCAGAACTAGAAATACCATTTGACCCAGCCATCCCATTGCTGGGTATATATCCAAAGGATTATAAATCATGCTGCTATAAAGACACATGCACACGTATGTTTATTGAGGCACTACTCACAATAGCAAAGACTTGGAACCAACTCAAATGTTCAACAATGATAGACTGGATTAAGAAAATGTGGCACATATACACCATGGAATATTATGCAGCCATAAAAAAGGATGAGTTCATGTCCTTTGTAGGGACATGGATGAAGCTGGAAACCATCATTCTCAGCAAACTATCACAAGGACAGAAAACCAAACACCACATGTTCTCACTCACAGGTGGGAATTGAACAATGAGAACACCTGGACACAGGAAGGGGGACATCACACACCGGGGTCTGTTGTGGGATGGAGGGAGAGGGGAGGGATAGCATTAGGAGAAGTACCTAATGTAAATGACGAGTTAATTGGTGCAGCACACCAACATGGCACATGTATACATATGTGACAAACCTGCACGTTGTGCACATGTACCCTAGAACTTAAAGTGTAATAAAAAAAATTATATATATATATATAAGCATGATGTTGAAAGAGAGAGGAAGAAAATAATTGTCTTTACAGTGGGGAAATCTGATTAACACTTCCACAAGCTAGCTGATCAATGTCAACATCAATAGTGATAAATTATTTTGACAGTATTCATCTTTGATAATAGGTGATGAGAATGGCAATTTATCTTTGTGGTCCTCCTCTCAAAATGCATGACTCCTGTCTAAGCATGAGATAAATATCAGATAAATTCCAATTGAGGAATGTTCCACAGAACAAGTGACCAGTAAGCCACAAAATTATAAAGGTCATTAGAAGCAAGAAATGTCTGAGAAATTGTCACAACCAAGAATAGACTAAGGTGATACGACTACTAAATGGAATGTGGTACCCCTGCACATCATCCTGGAACAGAAAAAGGGTGTTGGGGAAACACTGAGGAGATTTAAATAATGTATAGACTTTGGTGTGTTACCATGTATCAATTATGTTTCATTAATTGTGATAAATATATCATACTAATATGATATATTTGAGAAAATGAGTGTGGGAGCTCTATTATCTTTTCAATAATTTTGTAAATATAAAATTGTACTAAAATTAAAAATTAAAAGATACACGAGCAAAATGTTTTAATCGAAAAAAATAATTAATCTAAACACTTGATAGGTATGTTACAGAAATATTTTCTCGAGTATGGAAGTAATGTCCAAAAAGCAATTTCTGAGAAATATACATTAAAGTAGTAAAACTACCCCTTAGTTTCCATGACGTTGTTTCTCCTGTTTTGTTCTTCTCTTATATCTGATTTTCTTTTCAGTTCTTTTAAATCTCATTGACTCTTACATATAGGTTGTTTGATGACCTCCAAATCTTCAGCACATACACCAGTACAGTGCTTCAACCTAATTTCTAAATGTCCACAGGCACCCATCTCCATTTAAAACCAAAATCAGTTTTTTCCTACTAATCTTCCCTACTGCATTTAACAACCAATCATTCTCCCTGCTTAATGAGTCAGAAGAGATCCAAGACACCTCAACACTTTCCCAATAAAACACTGGGACAAGTGAAGAAATGTGGATTACAAATATGTCATCAAAAAGTTCCTGACTGAAAGAAAAAAAAACACATCAAATTGACTTTTTGGTTAAAACTTGAAGATAGTAATAACATGTATTAATATGCAGAGTAGGTCTCTTAAGAAAAGAACATTGAGGGCCAACAGAATCCCATTTTCATCGGCCAGATCATTCTCCGCAATATTCCCCACACCATAAAACATACTAAGTTGTGAATTTATAACCTTCAAAAGAAGTCGGAAATACTCAGCAGTTGGAACAAAAAGCCCATTGCAGTTCTGAAGCGTCGAGTCCCATGTGAATCCTAATATATGGAATGTTGACGAGGTTTTAGAGTTAAAATGTTAAGTCCATTAGAAAACTTAATTATTACATTAGCCTTTTGGAGCAAAGGTCTAAAATATAATGAATTTTGGTTTACAAAGAAAACTAGTAGTATGATAAAAAACTGAACAGAAACACAAGGATAAACCCACAACTTTCAATGATCCTTTTGAAGAAAGCGGTACCTCTAATCTCACAACTGTCACTGCGATTAAATACAGTGAGAGCACATATCAGAAATAAGTACTGCCATGAGGGACTTTAGCCAAAGTGTAAAGTATGCTGTTTGTCTTGGAAATGTCCCACCTCTTGGTAAATTCTCTTAATCTTTGCCCAGGCATCCAGTACCCTCATGCTTCCCTCTGGCTATCCCAGGCTCTCCTAACTCACTGAACACCCACAATCCCTCCTCCTCCAGCAAGAGCCCTGTACTTTCAAACCAAACTTCCTGTCAGTTCCACTTTTCAATCAAAACCCCAATTTCCTCAGGGTGGCTGATTTTGGCAGTCACTAAGCAAAATCCTAATCTGATAATCTGATTAAATTAATTCAAAGTAAGTTGTAAATGGCTAATAGCCTAAATTTCCAAGAGAAGCTGAATATATGACAATCTAATTTGTAGAATATACAAAGGAGATGTATTGAATTGGAAACCTGAAT